>NC_068548.1:1384166-2007500 GCF_026212275.2 Microplitis demolitor
GTGGATAGCCATTTTGTAAAACATATACAAAGTCGTCTTCATATGGGTCTTAAGTAGAAAATTGAATTTTTTTGGACTATATTGGGATTCTCCCACTAGAGGACATCATCTCTGATAGCCAAGTTGGTGAGAAATTGACGATAAACTTTCAGCCGCAACTGGACACAAAGTTGACCGCCAACAGTTGGTACCTCCAATAGTTGATAGACATTTTCCGAGAAAGTTGGTGGCAAAAGTTGGAAATCCAAAAAGTTGATGGACACTTTCTGAGAAAGTTGGTGGCAGAAGTTGCTTGCAAAAGTTGGCAATCATAAGTTGACGGTAAGTTTCTTTTCAATTGTCTCAGAAACTTGCATTCCAGTTGCGGCTCCATATTGGCGCCAACTTTCTGAAAAAGTTGGCGGTAACTTGTAGCCAAAAGTTGCAAAAGCTGAAGTTGTCGATAACTTGTCGTCAAGTTGGTCGGAAACTAATGAAAAACCAACTTTTTCTCGATCAACTCGTGTTATCAGGGGACCTGGACCGCTACACTGAAGTTGTCGATGATACTGACTGCCGCTATCGAACCGTCGGTTGAAACTGAGCAATCGACTTTGCGATTCTACCCTGATAACACGAGTTGATCGTGAAAAAGTTGGTCATTCATCAGTTTCCGACCAACTTGACGACAAATTATTGACAACTTCAGCTTTTGCAACTTTTGGCTACAAGTTACCGCAAACTTTTTCAGAAAGTTGGCTTTAGTATGGAGCCGCAACTGGAATGCAAGTTTCTGAGACAATTGAAAAGAAACTTACCGTCAACTTATGATTGCCAACTTTTGCAAGCAACTTTTGCCACCAACTTTCTCAGAAAGTGTCCATCAACTTTTTGGATTTCCAACTTTTGCCACTAACTTTCTCAGAAAATATCTATCAACTATTGGAGGTACCAACTGTTGGCGGTCAACTTAGTGTCCAGTTGCGGCTGCAAGTTTCTCGTCAGTTTCTCGCCAACTTGGCTATCAGGGAATCCATTGCAAAAATACACGCGATGCGTCTCGTGCACGAAACATCTATTCCCGCTTTACCTTCAAAAGATAGAAAAGAAATTTTCCTCTCAATTTTTTTTTTTTTCTAAAAAAAAAAAATAGAAAAACCCACAATATTTATAAACTTCTCATAAATTTATTTTGCAATAATTTTAATGACTGTAATTCATTATCAGTATATATATTTTTATATATATTCATTCATATATTGATCAAACAAAAAAAACAAGTCAACTTCCTGTCAAGTAAACAATAATTTCTAACCATTTAATTTCGAAATTAAAATCGCTCACCAATTTACCCTTTTATTTCATTAATTACCATGGTAAGTATCCTATTAATTAATTTTTTTAGTTACTAAATTAATTTATCATTAGAAAAAATTTTTACATCCAGATTACTGTCAAAATTTCTAATTTTTTTTTACTCCAATCTATTAAAATTTAAATTCTGGCCAAAATATTCATTTCACATAAAAATTATCTCAGACCTTTTTTATAGGAAATTAAATTTCCTTTAAGTTTATTTCAGTACTTTTTTTTCGTATATCTAATATTTAAGCCAGAATTTAAATTCCAAGTCATGGGAAAAAATTAACTTCTGTTTTTTTTTTTTTTTTTTTTTTTTTTTTTTTCAAATTTTTGTCAGTAAAAAATTGTCAATTTTTTTTCAGGCATCAACATCAAAAAAAGGAGGCACGAAAAAAAAATCAAAGCTTATTGATGAGCTGACAGATGACCAGCGTTCAGATATTAAAGAAGCGTTTGATCTTTTTGATACCGATGGGACAGGAATTATTGCGACAAAAGAATTGAAAGTTGTGTTACGAGCACTAGGATTTGAACCTAAGCGCGATGAGTTAAAAAAACTCATTGGAGAAGTTGACCCTGATAATGAGGGAGTTATTTGCTATGAAGATTTTCTGACACTGATGGCTACTAAAATGGGAGAGAAAGATAATAAAGAGGAAATTTTACGGGCATTCAAACTTTTTGATGACGATGACACTGGGAAAATAACTTTTAAAAATTTGAAAAGAGTTGCCAAAGAGTTGGGAGAGAATTTGACTGATGAGGAGTTACAGGAAATGATTGATGAGGCTGACCGTGATGGCGATGGCGCCATTTCACCTGATGAGTTTTTGAGAATCATGAAGAAAACTTGTTTGTATTAATTTCTTTTTTGTATTTATTTAAATTGCTGCTAAACTACTGGGTTTATGACCATTTTTGTAAGGACCTTTTTTGTAGGAAATTTAATTCTCTATAAAAAAGGTCTTTTTCACTTTTTTGATATCTTTGATATTTTAGCCGGAATTTTAATTTTAAAACTAGTGGATTTGAAATTTTGATTAGATATGCAAAGAAAAATGTATGAGTTTCTTTAAATGATGATTCTGGCTAAAATATCAAATATATGAGAAAGTTGATGAGGATGTTTTTTGTAGGAAATTGAATTCTCTATAAAAAAAGTCTCTTTCACTTTTTTGATATCTTTGATATTTTAGCCGGAATTTTAATTTTAAAACTAGTGGATTTGAAATTTTTACCAGATATGCAAAGAAATATATAAGTACTTTTTAAAATGATGATTCTGGCTAAAATATCAAATATATGAGAAAATTGATAGAGGCTTTTTTTGTAGGAAATTAAATTTCCTACAAAATTATCTCAGTGAACTTTTGTCGTATCTTTAATAGTTTAGCCATAATAATAATCCAAAGTTTGATAGAAAGATAAGATTGATATTTTTTTATAAAAAAAAAAATGGAATTAAAATTTTAAAAAATTCTAGTTCGTAAACTTTGGAAGTTATGATGAAATGCTAAGGACTTTTTTTGTAGATAATTTAATTCTGGGTAAAAATGGTCCTTAGGTGTTTTCATGTAAACATGATAGTTTATGAGTTATGATTTTTTAAAAAAAAAATTCTTGAAAATGTCTGAATTGAAAAAAAGTATTTATTAATATTAATAATAATATTAATTAAGTATCGATGTATTGATGGTTGAGAAAATAAGAACAAAATTTTTGTACCAAAAAAACATAATTTATGAATATTTTTATTTACAAGTCAGCAACCGCAGTTTTAATTAAATTACAAATTTTTTCAGAACGTTTTTTTGACTGATCAATACACAGCATAAGTAATTGTTGCGATATTGGTCTTCCGCCTGCAATTAAATTAAAAGATAATTTTTAGTACTAGGGTCGAATTCGTGACGCGATTACCGTTAGTTTGAGTACCCACATCGATATATTTGAACGTGGTCCAAAAAATCAAAATGGCGGGTCATTAAAAATATTGAAATTAAATTTTAAAAATTATCTACTGAAAAATGTCAATGTGACCATTCATTTTAATCGTAATTTTCTCCCCGATATTTAATCACACCATTTTTACCGCAATTTAAATTTCCCGCTTCCGAACCATCTTACCCCTCTCGCGAAAACATTGACCACTTTATCAAAACATATTGATGTGACCACTCATTTGATCGGAAATTTTCCGCTCTTTTCAAAAATCTTCATCACAAAACCCCCAAAAATTTTCTACTCTCCCCAGAACTCAATTTAATAAAAAATATTTATAATTTGAATAAAAAAAAAATTACCTGGCTTATGTACAAAACATATTCCATTTTCATTTATAACAATTGTAATCCTACTTAAAGATAATGCTTCCTCTTCTTCCGTAGGATCTGCGAGTATTAATTCACTAAAAAAAAAAAATTTTTTAATTATTTCATAGAATAATTTATTTCTTTTACCAAAAAACCTCTCGTATCTTCTGAACTATTCAATCTATTCAAAAACTTATAGAGACCTTTTTTGTAGAGAATTAAATTCCCTAAAATTTTTGTCTGATACATTTTCGTCGTATCTCCAATAGTTTAGCCGGAAAAATAATTATAAACTTACTCATCGTAAATAGCGAAAGTATTTGAAGATAACAAACATTTTAACGTCAACTGGTGACGATTACTTGGATGTACGACAGTCGTTTTTGCTTCTGGGTTGTAATTTATCTCTGGTAATGTTACTAGAGCAGAAATTTTTTTTTAAATTTAAACTAACAATTAATTACAGAAAAAAAAAAATTAAACTTACGAGTGGAAAGAGCGGCCATAAGCGCACCGATGCAGGCATCAATTAATGAACCATCGCAATCAATGCACTCCAAGTCACAGTACAGTACCCAGGCTAATTTATTTTTACAGATACAGAGCTCACGCAAATCAATTGCTTGTGAATGATTTAAAATATCGTCAATTATTTTAGTTGCAGTTTGCGCATTTTCGCTGGGTGGCCCTGGCCGATATTTTGATGAACAGAGGGGGGTCAGTCCTACATTTGGTATCAAGTATCCACAGTCTGGTGTTTCGGATTTTGGCTCCGCTAATTCCTGAAATAAAAATTTTTAATCACTTTTAATTTTTTTTTTTAATTAAATATTCGAATATCTCATTAAATATTGAGTTTAGGAAAAAATGTATAGAGACCTTTTTTGAAGCCCTTTGAATTCTCTACAAAAAAGGTCGAGTCGACTTTTAGTCTAAAATTGATATTTAAGGCTCTAAAAATTTTTAAAGCTGACAGTCAAATTTTTAATTAAACTCTAATTTAAAAAATTTAAACGTTTATTTTAAAATTGAAATATCTCATTAGTTATTGGATTTAAGGGAAAATTTATAGAGACCTTTTTTGAAGCCCTTTAAAATTTCTACAAAAAAGTCCTCATCGACTTTTTAAAAAAATCAAAATTTTACAAGTTTAACATTTTTTAAATTTCTAATTTAAATTTTTTTATGCTTGCGGTTTCAAAAGTTTAAAATTACAATTACGCCTTAATTATCAAAGATACAAAAAAAGTCATCTGGACCTTTTTAATAGAGATTTTTCAGGGCTACAAAAAAGGTCCTCATAAATTTTACTCTAAAGTTAATATTTAAGGAGTTAAATAACTTGTTTTGAAAATTAATAAACTTACAGCTTTAATACCACAGACAACTTTAGTGTTGCCGATTTTATAAATCGCCGATGCATCGGCTTTTGTTATTGATGATACGTTGACGTTAACCGGACGGTAATTTAAAAATTCACGTCCATCTGGACGAATTTCTTGTGTCTAAAAAAAATAAAATTCATTTTATACAAAAAAAAAAAATTATAAAATATTTAAATAAATTCTTACCAAGTAGTCACGGAGAAATTTCATAGGATAAAGAGTTCTGGAAAAAAAGCATATAATTGATAAAAAAAAAAAAAATAAATATAATTTAAATAATTAATTAATACAAAATTATAATTACTGATAAAGTGACGCCATTATTAATTTTTTTTATTAACACTTTTCACTTAAAATATTAAATTTTTTTTTTAACCTCTTGTTTACTGTCAACTTTGTATAAACATGAACATGAAGACACAATTTACCATGTGCTCGAATAATATTTAAGGCGGGTTTTAATTTGAATATAAAAAAAAACCCAAAAGAAAATTATCGATAGTGTAGGAATCGATTGTCATGTGCGCGCATCAGCCATCTTGTCGTCGAATATTTTAAAAAATTATAAACGCGATTTTTAGTAGACATTTTTTAATTATTAATTAATAGAGTAAAAATTGATAATTAATTTACTAGAGCAGTAATTTGTTGAGATTTTCAGGGTTGTGTTAATTTTTTATTTTATTACTTAACTACTGGATTTATGAGATTTTTTGTAAGGACCTTTTTTATAGGAAATTTCATCCTCTTTAAGAAAGGTCTCTTTCATTTTTTTGATATCTTTAATATTTTAACCAGAATTTTAATTTTAAAACCCAGGGATTTAAAGTTGTTATCAAAAATTTAAAAAAAAAGTATATGAGTTACTTTAAAATAAAATTCTGGCTAAAATATCAAATTTTTGATAAAATTTATAGATATCTTTTTTGTAGAAAATTAAATTTCCTACAAAAAAGTCCTCTATCATTTTTCCAATATCTGTAAAATTTTAACCGTAATTTCAATTTTAAAACCCGCGGGCCTAAAATTGATATCAAAAACTCAAAAAAAGTGTATGAGTTACTTTAGAACAAAATTCTGGCTAAAATATCAAATTTTTGATAAAATAGACATAAACCTTTTTTATAGAGAATTAAATTTCCTACAAAAAAGATCCCTATCATTTTCTCGATATCTCCAATACTTTAACCATAATTTCAATTTTAAAATCCGCGGTTCAAAAATCCAAAAAAAAACCAAATTTCATTTTATTTTCACAAAAATAAAACCAAAAATCCATTAAAAAAATTAAACTACAGTATACACACCAATAAATTCTTACTTAAATAAAATTTCATGGAAACCACTTCCGCACATTAAGGCGCGATTTCAAAAATTCAAATAAAGGCGCGATTTAAAAAATTCAAATAAAGGCGCGTTTTCAAATACAGAAACCTCTGACCCGCCATCTTCAAAAAACATACGTGTCACTACACTCACCTCAATAATAACAATAATAATAATAATAATAACAATAAAACACACGTTTTCTATAAATTTACAATAATAATTTGATGACGTTGATAATTATAACAACTAACCAAAAAAAATAATTAATCTCATTAAAAAAAATCAACTTCCAAATGTTGATAGTTCATTAGTTGATTTAAAATTTTAAAAATAAATCTACTACTTATTTTCGCCACAGCACAGATTTAAATAAATAAAATAAATTAAATACGTAAGAGACTTAATAGTAATTAATTAAGCTAATTAATTATTTGAAAATGCACACGGTATTTACAAGAGCGAATGCAATATTGGCATACACTGTAAGTGTTGCCGGTTTTTTAACATTTTTCTGTTTCCTGTCAACTGTTTTTCTAGATTATCGTGCTGTTGCTAATTTAAATACTGTTAAAGTTGTTGTGTAAGTATTTATTTTTATTAATTTTTATTAATTACTAATTACTGTAATTTTTATTTTTTTAATTACAGAAAAAATGTACCGGACTACAGCGCGTCGAGAGAAAAAAATGATCTAGGATTTTTGACATTTGATTTACAAACTGATATCCTTTTTATATATTTATAAGTATATATATATATGTATAAATTTGTTTAAATAATTAATTTATATTTTCTTTAATTTATTTTAATTATTAATTACATCTCACTCCATTATTTAATTGGAATGTAAAACAGCTGTTTCTTTATTTGACTGCCGAATATAAAACTGAAGCCAATCATATTAATCAGGTATATATTAATTAATTACTTATATATCAGATATAATGCTCATATATTTTTATGATTCTGAAGCTCGGAGACGATTTATAATTTTTTGATTTTTTTTTAATGTCGATTTTGAGAAGAAATAAAAAAAATAAAAAAATGCACATGTAGGAAATTTTGAAAACTATAAGTGCATTTTTTGAAAAATATTTTTTTTTTATTTACTGTTAAGAAATTCAAAAATTGTTTGATGGGTAATTGGGTGAGTAGTAGATAAATTTAAAATTGGTAATTAATAAGGTAAATAATTGATAAAATAAAATTTTTAAAAAATGGGCATTTGAAAAATTTTGTAATTAATATGTGCATTTTTTGTAAATATTTTTTTTTTAATTGTTTATGCTATTTATGTGGAAATTAAAATTTGTCTGTCTGATAGAATTAAACACTCGTCTGAACGAATTTTTGAATTTTTTTTAAAACGATAAATTATAAAAAAATAAAAAATTCAAAAAATTGCACCTGTAGATTTTTTAATTTCCTACATGTGCATTTTTTTATTTTATTTTTTTTGTAATTAATTTTCTGAAAAAAAAAAATCCAAAAATTTTTCAATGTCTGTTAACTTCAGATCATAGTGAACTGACGTCAAATAATTTTTGAATTTTTTTTAAAACGATAAATTATAAAAAAATAAAAAATTCAAAAAATTGCGCCTGTAGCTTTTCTAATTTCCTACATGTGCATTTTTTTATTTTATTTTTTTTTTAAGTAATTCGCTGAAAAAAAAAAATCCGAAAATTTTTAATTCTCTACTAACTGCAGGATCATTAATAATTTATTTAATTATTGAATCCTTGTTTAATTTTACTGACGTCAATTTTATAAATTATCAAATTCTGTTTTATGGGGATTTAGTATTCCATTGGTACCATTATTATTATTATTTTTTTTTTTATAGGTCGTATTATGGGATAAAATAGTATTGCGTGGTGACAATGCAGTACTTGATTTTAAAAATATGAATACGAAATATTATTTCTGGGATGATGGTAATGGTCTCAAGTATGTATTAATTATTATTATTATTTTTGTTAATTATTAATTAATCAAAGGAAAGACTAATAATGATTTTATTTTCTTAAGGGGTAATAATAATGTGACACTAACATTATCGTGGAATATTATACCAAATGCTGGATTATTACCGAGTGTCAATGCATTTGGATCTCATACATTTGCATTCCCGCGAGAATATACTAATTCTCGGGTTTAATATAATAATAATTAATTATTTAATCAATTAATTAATTATAAATAATTCGTACATTTATTATGGGTAATTAATGTTAAATAAATTTAATTTAAAAAAAAAATAATTAATAATGCATTTAAATTTAAATTAATTAGTGTCTCTGTACATTTTTATTGATAATAAAATTTTTAAAAAGTAGTTCAAATTTTATTTTGATGTCCCCATAAAAATCCCCATAAATCCCAATACCTTCAATTTTTATCCTCTAAAAATTCCTCAGAAAATTCATTCTTAAATTTAAACTCCCTGACTACGAAATTTCAAACTTTCCCTGAAAAATCCTCATCTCAAATCCCCAAAATCCCCATAAATCCCAAACCCTTCAATTTTTCCTCTAAAACTTCCTCACAAAATTCTTCCAAAATTAAAAATCTTTCACTTTACAAAATTTCAAACCTCCTCTTAAAATTCCTCATTTTAAATCCAAAAATTCCCCATAAATCCCAGCCCCTTCAATTTTTATCATCTTAACATTCTTTCTTTAATTTCAAATCCTCAAAAATCTTTCGATAAAAAATTTTAAAACCCTTTCCCTAAATTCCTTATCTCGAATCTAAAAAATCCCCATAAATTCCAACATCTATATTTTTTTCCATTGAAAATTACCTCTTGAATTAAAAATCCCTCACTACAAAATTACCCCTCCCCCCCTGAAGAATTCCTCATCTTAAATCTCCGTAAATCCCAAACCTTTCAATTGTTTCCTCTAAAAATTCCTCATAAAATTCCCTCCAGAATTTAAAATCGCAAAAAAATCCTATACAAAATTTCACAGCTTAAAAATTTTTTCATCCCAAATCCCAAAAATTCCCCATAAATCCTAAATCCCTAAAATTCTCCAGCAAAAATTCCTCAGAAAATTCCCTCCAAAATTTAAAATCGCAAAAAAATCCTATACAAAATTTCACAGCTTAAAAATTTTTTCATTCCAAATCTCAAAAATTCCCCATAAATCCTAAATCCCTAAAATTCTCCAGCAAAAATTCCTCAGAAAATTTCCTCCAAAATTTAAAATTCAAAAAAATCCTATGCAAAATTTCACAGCTTAAAAATTTTTTCATTCCAAATCTCAAAAATTCCCCACAAATCCCAAATCCCTAAAATTCTCCAGCAAAAATTCCTCAGAAAATTCCTTCTTACAAATCAAATCCTATGACCTATTTAAAAATATATCATGATATATTTGCGCAAATCTCAAAAATTAAAAAAATTCCCACAATTTCAAAATTCCTCATAAATTTAAAATTTGAAATTCGTTCACAAAATTTTTCCAGTGACGTAACACACAAAAGTAAAAAAAAAACTCATTCATCACACTATCTCCTACATATATACACACATATATCTACTCATATATACCACATATCTATACACACATATATATAAATATATATAAAATATAACCAATATAACCTAGTGTATTTCCGCTTGAGTCTTCTTAAAAATAAAATTTATAAATAAAATAATTACGCTTATTGTGCCTTCTATTAATTAATTAATTAATTAATTTGGTAATTAATTTTTAAAATAAATAATTATAATTAATATTAAAATTTATATATATACATATATATAAATATAAATAAAATATATGTAATATAATAAAGTTGATCAACTCGATGGATACAAAAAGAACAATTGAAGCAAATAAACAATTAGATGGTAATTGTTTAATTAATTATGAATTAACAACAAAAAAACCAACAAAAGAACAAGAGGAAGAAGAAGAGGATAAAAATAAAAAATTAATTAATGATGCTAATGATAATGATGGAAAAAAATCCATTGACAAAATAATTAAAAAAAAAATAGATTATGAGGGGAGTGTAATTATTTGGCGTGGAATTTTGGACTGGACAGAACCGATTAGAAAAAATTTTGATGTCAAAAATGTCGAGAAAAAACAAGAGGCTGGAAATGAAGTTGGAGGTAGCGGAGGAGGCGACGATAAAATTAATGATAATAAATCAAATGAAATAATTTGTAAATTACTGGTATGGAATATCGATGATAAAATAATCGATGTGAAAAAAAATTTGCCGGATAAATTGACAATGACTTTGATGCGCAAACAATTTATTAGAAATACTGATAAGAGTTTTTTTAATAATGCTACCAGAACGCTTTTTGATATGGAGGCTTGTGATAAATTGAATTCTTTGACTAAATTTATGAATAGTGGTTATGTAAGTATATTTATAAATATAATTTTACTTTTGGAAATCAGTTTTTTTTAAATTTATTACACGAATTATTTAATTATTTATTAATGGTTTTTTTAAATTTCAAATTTTAACTATCAGATTTTTGAAGGTTGTCAATTAATTTTGTAGGTATTGGTTTTAGGGAAAAATGGATGAGGACTTTTTTGTAGAGAATTTTAAAAGCTACAAAAAATGTCTGATTAATTTTTTTGATATTTTTGATATTTTCAAAGTTATTATTATTTTGGAGTAAAAGTTCCGGGTTTTGGGATGACAAGTTTAATTAATTTGTAAAAAAAATTAAATTTACTAGGGAAATTATAGAAATACGTAAAAAAGTCACTGATACTTTTTTGTAGAGCGTTAAATTAACTACAAAAAAGGTCATGATGACTTTTGCCCTCAATCTAAGCGATGAAGCTCTAGAAGCTTTGAAAGCTTCAATTTTTTTATTGCTCAGAAATTTAAAGTAACCCAGTAAAATAATTCAAAAAAACAATAAATACCGCTTAAATATCAAAGATATCATAAAATTCCACTAGACCTTTTTTGTAGCTCTTTAAATTTTCTGCAAAAAAGCTCTTCACAACTTCTACCAAAAATCAAACCTTCACATTTTTACAAGCCTTGGTTTTTCAAAATTTCCTCTCAAAATTTTAAGTTAACTCCAGTACTTTAAAAAATTAAATTACAAGCGAAATATTAAAATTATCAAAAAAGTTATCAATACCTTTTTTGTAGAGAATTTAAAGCCCTACAAAAAAGGTCTAGTTCATTTTTACGCTAAAGTTGATATTTAAGGCTCCACAATTTTTTGAATGAAATATTTTTTGTTGCAGTTTGGATGTATATTTTTTTCATCAAAACCTAACAGTCAATCATCATTACAATCGCAATTAACGACTAAAATTAATAAAGTATGTACACTTCATTATGCAGCAGAGCGTCAAATGTACATCGGATTTTTTTTAAATGATACAACAAATTTTTTAAACCGTATGCATGAAATAATTCAGTACCAGATCGGAATTGAGACATTTTTTAGACCTGGTAAAATGACAGTACCCAATCCTGTAGTGTCATCATTTTATAAAGATTTTATCGTTGAAGAATATAAAGGTGAGTTGATACAACAATTAAAAAGTATACCGAGAATAAAAGAAGAGCGTAAAGAAAGAGCTAAAATGTCACATGAAAATAGTCAATCAAAAAAAGTTAGAGAACGTAAAAAATATTTGGAGAAACAAAAAATAAGACAGCAGCAGCAGCAAAAAATCGACCAGGAGCAAGCAGATAAAAAATTAGAGGAAACGATTAAATTTCAAAATGAAATGCTGGATCGATTACCGGTTGTCAAATCGAATGGCAAAAATGATAAACAGAAGATAGTTAAAGCTCGTGTTAAAATCGAGGGACAGAATATTGATGAGATAAACAAAATTTTTGAAAATCGAGGAGTCAAAATGGAGGAACGGATGAGAGAAAATGACGACAGGGATGAGAGTAAATTAAGTGAGTTTATGGAATTGCAAAATAAAATGTTTGACCAGTTGCCGATTTTGGTTAAACAGGAACAGGAAATAGATGGTCATAAAATAGATATTGAAAAAAAAATATTTGTTCAAAAAAAAAAAGGATCGGAGGAAAATAAGTTTGAAAAAATTCAAATAAAAATACAACGAAAAATTTTTATTGAACCTAAAATTGATGAAAAATTGAAACATATTAATGAAAAAAAAAATTTTTTACAACAACAAGTTTCTATTAAACAACAACAACAACAACAACAATGTTCCGCTAAACAAGAACAACAAAGTTCTGCTAAACAACAACAAAGTACTGCTGAACAACAACAACAAGATTTTGTTGAGCAACAAAAACAACAACAAGATTTTGTTGAACAACAAAAACAACAACAATGTTCTGTTGAACAACAACAAAAACAAACTTTTGTTGAACAACAACAAGAACTAATTTCTGTTGAACAACCACAACAACAGAATGAAGTTGAACAACAAAAACAACAACAAAGTTCTGTTGAACTACAGCAACAACCACAAGAAAATTCTTTTGAACAAAAACAAGATTCTATTGAACAACAAAACAATTCTACTGAACAACAACAACAACAAAAAATTGATGAAACTCAAAGAAATTCTATTGAACAACAACAAAATTTTGTTCAACAACACAAACAACAAAATTTAGAAAAAACTCAACACAATATTGCTGAAAGTCAACAACAACAAAAAATTGTCGAACAACAACAACAACAACAACAACAAAACAATGAAATTGAGAAAAATTCAGACAGTCAAAATTTAAGTGAAAGTGATTCAAAGTCCAACCAACAACAACAACAACAACAACAACAAAATAAAACAAAACAAAATGACAAAGTAGTAATACTTCAAGAACACAAAAAGCAGCAACAAAAAGAAACAGAACGTAAAAAAGATGAAAAAAAATTGAAAAAACAGCAGCAACAACAACAGCAACAAAAATTAAAGGAACAAAAAAATTTACTGAAGACAATAAACCATCAGCACAATCACCATCACCACCATCACTCGTCATCGTCATCTAGCTCAAGTATCGTGACTAAAAAAATAGAAAAAACAATTCCGTTGCTTGTAACACAGAAACATTCGATTTTGTGGCAGGGGTTACTTGAGTGGCATGAAAAAATTAAGTGTCCTGGTGAAAATAATAAACAAATTCGGTTCAATGTCCTCTGCCAAATGCTGTCACACACAAGCGCAACGAACGCCGAATTAAAAATGAATTTATGGCCGCCAAAATTGATAATGCAGCTGATACCCATGCAGCTGATTAATAGTATTGACAGAAACTACTTTTTAAAAACTAAACATATTTTTTGTAATCTCATTTCCTGCACCACTTTGGACTCTCTGATAAATTCTATGAAGACTGGCAAAGTAATTTTCATTTTTTAATTCAAATTTTTAAATTTCCCGCGTATTAATTTTAATTTTAATGGGAATTTTTTTTAGATTGGTTTGATTTTATTTAAATCAGATCAACAATCGACATCAAAATGTGACATTAGAGTTTTTATTCTACTATACATTGAAGAGAAACGCGCGTTCTTTGGGTCATTTCCGGAAGATCAAATAACTTTTGCTAATCATTTGAGAAAATTAATTGAGTATGAAAAAGGAATTGAAGCCATTATCAAACTGAGACATGTAAGTTTTTAATTGGGTAATTTGTCAAGGGGTAAAATGGGTCGGAGTAAAAAGAAATTTTTATTTTATAAATTACTGTTATTTATATATGATACTGAAGTTAGCCAACGTCCAATAATTTTTGTTCTTTTTTTTTTAAATAAATTATAAAAAAAAAAAATATTTTTAAAAAATGCACTTGTAGTTTTTTTAATTTTCTACATGTGCATTTTTTTTTTTTTATAATTGATGGAAAAAAAAATTCGAAAATTTTAAAGTCTCTGCTAATTGCAAGATATTTATTTTGTAGTCAATAATTTTTTTTTTTTTTTTTTTTAAAGATAAATTACAAAAAAATAAAAAAAAAATAAAAAAATGCACAGGTAGAAAATTTAAAAAACTACAAGTACATTTTTTTAGAATATTTTTTTTTTCATTATTTATCGTTAAAAAAAAAAATCAAAAATTATTAGACGTTAACCAGTTTTAAAATTTATTTATTTTTTTTTGTTTTTAATTTTTTTAATTTGTTTTTTTTTTTTTTTTTTTTTCAGCAACGTGTTGATAATTCTAATAAACAGGTTACGAATTTAGCTGACGCATTATTACCACAACAATCAAATAATAATAATAATAATAATAATATTAATAATAATAATAATAATAATAATAATAATAATAATAATAATAATAATAATAATAGTAATAATAAAAATAATAATAATAACAATGGTGCCAATGGAATAATAAATCTTGAAAAAATAGATTTTGATACTTTAAAAAATGCACGTCAGCAAAATTTAATAAGAATTCAATTATTAAAAGAATTATTATCAGAAGCTGAACAACAGGAAGTTCTTTTTAAATCACAAATTGAAATAAATGTATGTGTATATATATATATATACTATAGATTTTATAAAATAAAATATAACTTGATAAATTTTTTTTTTAGATAAGGAAAAACATTGAAATTGCTAGACAAGAAATGAAAAATAAGGAAGAGGTAAAAACAAATATTCTATTGTTTAATATTTAGACTGTAAATTATTATTATTATTATTTTTTTTTTTTTTTTCAGGCTCAAAAAGGAAACAAAAGTAGCAATAGTTGATTCGAGAGGCAAAAATTTAAATGGCTAAAATAATAAATGGTTTTATAAATTTATATAATTGTAATTAGAGAAGAAATGTCGATTAAATTGCAGAAGAAATTTAAATTGTGAATTAAATAAAGGAAGTCAATGAATTTATACGAAATTAATACGTGTTACATTAATATTTTTAAATTTAATGTAATAATTATTATTTTATAATCTTTTTAAATATAAAAATATATTTTATGTATATATATTTCATTGTTTTAATTATTTCTACTATTAATACCATAATTAATTAAATATATATATATATATATATATATATATATATATATATATATATATATAGAGAGAGAGAGAGAGAGAGAGAGAGAGAGAGAATTGAAAGCACTTTAAAATGAGTACCAACAACCCATACTTATTCTTATATATTTTATGAAATATATATATATATATAGTTATATATATATATATATAATTTCTAAATTTTTTATAAATATGTCATGTGGGTATTCATTTTAAAAGGCGTTCAATCCTGCATTTCTTTATACATTTAAATTCACATATATGTATATGTATACATATATTTATATATATAGTTATGAAATTTGAATTTCGCAAAAATTTACGACCATTTTGTGGGGAAAATTTTAAAATATATAATAAATCAAAAAAAAAAAAAAAAAAAAAAAAACACCTAGTTATTTTTCAAAAATATTTCAATAAATTCAAAATTCAGTTCCAGAACTCAATAAAATTTAAAAATCGGGAATTTCTTCCCAGTTAAATAATTCATAAAAAAAATAATAATTACAAGTGATTTAAAGTAAAATAAATAATTGCCGAGTATAAAATATCAATAAATATTTGAATTATTTGAAAAAATAAAAAAAAACTCACCGTTGCTGCTCTGGCATAAATTCTTTCGTCTCACCCTGGAACCGGAACTTAAATACTTGAAAAAATTACTCACAATAAAGTACACACATATAAACTATTCACACAAACTGTCACTGATGTTAATTACACAGAACTTCACTTTCTCAAAAACAATTTATAAATTTAAAAAAAAATTCACACGAATAAATTTAAAAAAAAATGGCGGCACAAAACTTGGCAATAAAAAAATTATTTTTTACACAAATTACAAAAAAAAAATTCACTACTGCACAAAAATGATCACTGATAACTTTTAAACACTTTGCATGCAAATACTAATTTAAAAAATTTATTTACGTGGGTTTTAAATCAATTAAACAAACGACAACGAACGCCAGTAACTAGACATCGAAAAATATACACGAGTTTACTGACTGTTTTTTTTGTACGAATATTTCAAACACCGATTTGAATTTTATCACAAAATATACGTTGGGTAGTAGAGAATATTTATAGATAAAAATTTTTATTTATTTAAACAAAAAAACACTTTATTTATTTATTTAATCACGAGCGCGACAGAATCCGTGTTACTGCAATGGCGGCAATATGAAATTGTTCCCAGAAACACTTGCGCAGAAGTGGGGGAGGTAACGAAGACTGCGCAGTAGAGGTTAAATTTTAGTACGCATGCGCAGGATGCCTCTCAAAGTCCGTTAGTCTCTCGCGAATTCGAATCTCTCGTAGTCGTTGTCTTTATCGTTCGTCAAAATAATTAATTTAATTATCGCGCGCGTAATTTAAAATCTGTACTTTTAAATAATTATTTAATTAATGGTAATTAGTTTGTGATATTAATTTGAGTGTCAGTGAGTGTAAATTTTTGAATTATATTAAATTCAGTGCCGAGTTAACTCTGGTGTAATTCGACGCCATTTTGATTGTCGGAATTTCGAGTCGCGAATAAAAATATTCGAGTTTTTTTTTAATTAAAATAATTTTATCAAGTGGTTTTTATTGTTTTGGGATTAATTAGTTGTGTTAATTAAATTTAATTAATTAAGTGAGTGTTTGTGTGTAATTTATTTATGTGCTGGAGATAGACGAGTACGAGAGAACAAAATGGCGGGAAGAGTAAGTAAATTTAAAAATTTTAATAATTTTTTTTGCATAAAAAATTAACGGGTAATTAATTTTCTGTAATTATTTCATTGTTTTATTTTATAATTCATAAATTTCGTTAATTTAAGTTAAAAATTAAATTTTGAATTTTCCCGGGTGTTTTAAAAATTGGCGCGCTATTTAAAATACTGTAGTTTAAGTTTTAATAATTTATTGAAGTAAATAGTCGGTTTTTTGAAATTATTTTTTCTTTTTTAAAATTTGAAAATTATTTTTTTTATATTTAAATTTAAAAAATTTTAAAACTCGCGGTATTTTAAATTCAAAAATGAATTTATTCGGTATAATTTTAACAACAAATTTATTTAAATATCGAATTATTTATTAAATATTACAATTAATTATAAAATAACATTAATTAAATTATTATAATTATAACAAAAAATTATCCAAGAAAGTCGTAATTAGAAACGTCATCAAATTGCTGATTTGGTTGGTTACTGTTGTTAATTGGCCGTACATTCATTTGCCCTCTCGGTCCGACCATTTGCTGCTGCATTCCTAGAACTTGTTGTCTGTATTGTTGTGGATTGTGTTGCTGAAATAATCAATTAATTAATTTATTAATTAATATTGAATAGCAACAGTGCAATAAAAATATTAATAACCAGTGTATCAATTAACCTGCTGAAGTAAATGTCGCAGCTGCAAATTACTTGCCATCACCGGTCTCATCATTCTTTGAGTATTCGGTTGCTGTCCAGCCATACCAGCATTTGGGTTTAATCCTCTCTGTGCTTGTTGTTGAGCCTAAAAATTAAACATAGACATTTATTTTTGATATTTTTTATCAATTTTATAAAAAAAAATTATAATTTACCTCAATTTGTTGCTTAAATTGCATTTCTTGCTGTTGTGCGACTTCTAAATTTTGTTGGATCTGAAAATTAATTAATTATTAATCATTAATCATTAATAATTGATTATCAATCATAGATTATCAATCACTGATCACCAGCCATCAATAATTTATCACCAATCATTGATCATCGATCATCAATTACCAGATATCAATCACCAATTATCAATAATTGATCATCATTATTTAAATATCGATCATCAATCATCAATAATTGATCATAATTGATTGAATATTGATCACCAATTATCGATCATCAATCACTGATTACCAATCATTAATTATTGATCACCAATAATTAATAATTGATCACCAATAATTAATATTTGATCACCAATAATCAATATTTAATTACCAATCATCAATAATTGGCCATCATTAATTTAATATTGATCACCAATCATCAATAATTGAACATAATTGATTGAATATTGATCACCAATCAGATCATCAATCACTGATCACCAATAATCAATAATTAACCATCAATAATCATATTTGATTACCAATCATCAATAATTGTTCACCAATTATTGATTATCGATCATCAATGACCAAATATTCACCATCAATCATTGATCACCAATAATCATTAATTGATCACCAATCATCAATATTTTATCATCGATCATCAATAACCAACTATTAATTATTGATCATTGACTCCAAATTATTGATCATCGATCACCAATTAATAATAACCAATCATCAATTATCGATCAAAAATCATCAATCAATAAATATTTCCATACATTAACTTCCAACTGCGACTTGTACTGAGCTTCCTGTTGCTGAGCAGCCTCCAAAGTCTGTTTCAGCTGATGAATCTTCATCAAATTCTGCTGCCTAGCCACTTCAAAATTATTTTCATACATCTGTCTCTGTTGCTGCTGATGTCCACTGATCATACCCCCACCCGAATTCTCAACCCCCTGCTGCGCCATCGCGCCTTGCAAGTTCATCTGACCCTGATTAGGCTGCTGGTTGCTCAGTCCCTGCTGCTGAGTAGCAACTTGGGTAATCTGACCACCTCCCATAGTCATAGTATTTGTTTGCGACATCATGATTCCTCCCTGAGAAACAATTCCTCCCGCCGGCGGCATCTGCGGCGGAATACTCGTAGCAGTCGAAGGTCCACCTGCGCCTCCAGCAGATGGTGGGAAAATCTGCCCTCTCGTGGCAGCATGGCTTGTTTTTTGATGCTGAATAACTTTTCTCAGCCTATCAACAAACGCCGTCTGATCATTAGGAATAAATCCTAGATACGCTCGTTTCTCAGCCGTATAAAGTAAAATTAGGACTTTTATTTCACACGCCGGCAGAGCCGGAGCAGACGTAAAATGAACGCAACCAGCAAATCCCGTGCTCATAACCTTAGTCAAAGAGTCCAAAGCATCACAAGGTGTTGGATGGAACAAAACACTCCTAGAATTTTTCAAATACGCGCCACCTATGCTACCAATCAGCTGCTTGGGCATCAGCTGCATGATCAATTTATGCGGCCAGGAATCAGCTTTCAACTCCGGTTCGTTGTCCTTAGCATTAGCAGACACCTGACATGGAACCTGACGTGTCTGCTTTTGAGAGTCCGTTGGATTCTTGGCCTTTTCCAGCCACTCGAGGACTCCCTGCCAAATAGGAGGTCGTTCTCTGGTCGCGACCTGACCCGTGACAGCTGCTGCTGGTTGATGCTGCGGCGCTGCTGCAGTTGTCTGCGTAACCGTCTGCTGAACTGGAGTCGGACCGGAAGTTCCAGTGGAACTGACAGTCATGGGTGCGATTTGCATCGTCTGCTGCTGCAACTGTTGCTGCTGTTGCTGCTGCAGCTGCATGTTGCGGATCTGCTGCTGTTGCTGGGGAGTAAGCTGGGCCTGTTGGTTCTGCTGAGGGGCCTGGGGTGCCGGGGCACTGGGTTGCATTCCATTGGCGTCCATTCGTTGGTTGAAGGGGACATTGATGCCCGTCAGGGCTGTTGGCGGTTGTGTCAACTGGGCAATTAAGGCGCTGCCTTGATTGTTGGACTGGACAGTGGCCCCGGGGGCGATGAAGGGAGTCCGCCATCTTGCTTGTGGTGCGCGAGCTGGGTGATAGTTTGGTGGAGCTGTTATTTGAGGATTGAACACTGGCCGGCCGGGATTCATTGGAACTGTCATGGCTGGAGCTGCTCCGTGATTGACTCCGATGTTTATTGGGGTCGCGTTCCGGAACGCGGGGTTCTGGGGCGCGGGTGGCTGGGGAATGTTCGCGGGTTGGTTGGTGTTGGGGCTGTCGTGGGCTGGAACTGGGCTTGAGGGAATCTGGACTGTGTTTGCGGCTGCGTGGACTGGAGTTACGTTCGTTGGGGTCACGGGTCGCTCTTTCAGGTTGTAGTTGTGGAGGAGAACGAGGTTGCGAGGGTCTTTGGCGTAGTTCTTGGTCTGGGAGCTTTGGAGATCCCCACCGGCGAGCTCGAATAGTTTGAAGAACTCGGGGATTTTGCGGGGAGAGACGATAGAGAGGTTGATGTTGCGTTTTTGGAAGACGGGTGGGAGGGATTCGATTGTGTAGTTGAGAAATTTGTAGGATTCTTGGACGGAGATCTGATAAGGCGGAGAGTTGCAGACGAGGATACAGTGCTTTTGGGAGGCGGTGCTGGGCTCGCGTTCCAGTTGGAGGTCTTCGAAGCATATTAGAGCTGTGGCGAGGCCTTCTGCTATGTTTGCGTGAGATTCTCCGCGGCCACCGACCATTCTGAAAATATTTATTTTGAGTTAATTCGATATTTTTAGTTCGATATATCGAAATTTGACTTCATAAATCGATATATCAAAATTTGAATTCGTATATCGATATATCAAAATTTAAATTCATAAATCGGTATATCGAATGACAAAAATTGATTTTTGTAAGTCGATATTAAATAATAAATCGATGTAATGAAAGTTGAATTGGAATCGATATATCGAATTATGGTTCGATTAATCGATATGAATAAATCGATCATTCTAATTATTAACCAATGAATCAAAATTTTAAACTGATTTAAAATAGTAATAAATAAATCGATGTATAGAAACATGACTCGATTTATCGAAATCCACTCATCGATATATCGAAATATCAAAAATCGATTTTTGTCCAAAATTCATTTTTTAAAATTTAAAATATCAAAATTTGAAACAATAAATTGATTTATTGCAAATTTTTAAAGTAGCAGTAGTTTTAAAAAATTTTCCCGCTCATTTTTAAAAAATTTTTCTAATCACAAGTAACTTATTGATAAAAGCACATGAGTCCATGCAGCCGACATCAGACAAATTTAAAATTATTTATAACTCGAGTAAATAATTAATAAAATTAAATTTAAAAAAATTTTAATTTCAAATTTGTCTGATTTCTGCCACTTCAGTTTCTCTATATCGAATCATACAAATTAGATACTTTTAATTACTGTAATTTAAAAAATAATAAAAAAAAACATACTCCAGATTATCTAGTCGCTGCAACAATTTATGAGGATTCGAATACGGACCAAATGTGTCAGTGCACGGTCTGGGTAAGCAATCAGCAGCATGATAGATAACGATTCCATACCGCGTCGTACTATTTTCCGTCACATACTCCCGATCTTCAATATTACCCTGGTTGAAGTACTCCAAAGTCGGTATCAAATAATTTGTCTTCAAGTCATTAAAATACGCGCCATTTGCTGCAGTTCCTTCTATCACAAAAATAACATCTGCTTGCATACCATGCTCTGTTGCATTTACGACCATTTTATTTTTTTTAATTTCAATCCTTTGTCAACAAATTAAATTTCACACGAAACTTTTTTTATTGATAAAAAAAAAATATATATTTTTAACCAACACAATTTTCACTATTTTATATATATTACATATATATATATTGTCTTCATATTTATTATTTTAAAAAATTATTAAATAATTTAATTGTTAATTAATTAATTATTTAATTAAAAAAAATTATTTATCACGTCCACTTAATTTTATTTTTCTTTAGGTTATGAGTTATGACGCACGACTTGTGTACACGATGACGTAGAAATTTATCTGCTGACGATAATATAGAAATTTTTTCATTTTCCCACTCTAATGACCATTGTCGCTGTCAAAAAATCCGCGGGAAATTTAAATCGCGTAAGAAAAAAATTAAAATGTCAAAAATAATTATTTAAATATTCCCGCACTTTTTTAAAAAGTTTGAATTTTTTATTCAATCTCCAGTATCTCCTCCATAAAATTTCGCGGGAAATAAAAATTTTCCAAGTTTCCTTGGTAGGAAATAAAATGTTTAATTAAAAAATAAATTTTTTTACGTGACGTGTACGGACATAAACGTGTTCCGATACGCATGCGCAGTAAAACATTACGTGGCAGTGTAACAGTCACGAGTGTAAAAGAGACAGCAGCAACTAAATGCTGTCTGAAGTGTAAAAAAATAAAAAAATTTAGTGAAAATTATTAAAAAAAAATTATAATTAATCACCCGCATTATTGTAATTATAATTGTCTGTTAATTAGATTCAATAATTACTCTTTTATTCGTTAAAATTCATTGCGACATTTAACGTGACATATTTTGGTTTAACATTTATATACATATATATATATATATATATATATATACATACATATATATATTTATATTAATAAAGTGATATTGTGATGATTTAATTTCAAATTTAATTCCAAGTAAGTAAATTATTTTTTAAAAATTCAAATAATTTTTTTACCCGCCATTAAAAAATTTTTTTTTGCAAATTAATTAATAAAAAAAAAAAAAAAATTTGATCCATATGTATGAAAATTTTTAAGGTTAATCGACATATTTTTATCAAAAATAAATATGGCGGTGGGTAAAAAGTGGGGGTGGATTTTTGGGGTTAGAATTTTTGAAATAAAATTTTTGGTAATGTATAATTTTTTTAAAGCGTAATTATGAATCAGCAATACATGCAGCAGCCACTTTATGGTCAACCTAGACCAGGTTATGATGGATTGAACTCCAATGTCCCTAATATGAAGCCAGGAGCACCTGGACCAGGTTACCCTGGGCAAAAAGTCCCCGCCGGTAATCAAGGAAACTTTTATAATTACCAGGGCGATCCAGGTGCAAATGGACCAGCTCAAGGAACCGCGGGGTTGACGAATCAGATGTCAAACATGAGTATCGCACCGGTAAGTTTATTTGTGATAATAATTTTCCATGAAATACTACTGTTTATTTAATTACAGAACTATCAAGGCAATATGAATGGATTTAACAGCGATGGTAACAAGCCTGGAGCCCCAAGTCTTCCTCCGAACGCAAACTTCAATCGATATCCAGGAGACACACAGGGACCGGTAAGTATGGGCCAAAGGCCGCCGTCTAATTCAAGTGCTATGCAAAGTGGGCAACCGGAACCTCCAGGAACTCAGTCACAGCCGATGAATTTTATGCCTCGACCTACGAGATATCCACCAGGAGTGAGCGCTCAGCAAAATTCATTCGGAACACAAGGAACTAATTTATCAGCACATGGTCAAACGGGAGGACCACCACCTGGTCCTGGTCCTTTACCACCAACTGGATCATTTGGATTACATGGACAGACAGGTCCTGGTCAATTACCACCAACTGGACCACCTGGATCAATTGGACAACCTGGTACTGGACAACTACCACCTGGTCCTGGTCAATTACCACCAACACAACATGGCCCTGGTCAATTACCACCAACTGGATCACTTGGACAACCTAGTCCTGGTCAATTACCACCAACACAACATGGTCCTGGTCAATTACCACCAGCACAACATGGTCCTGGTCAATTACCACCAGCACAACATGGCCCTGGACAGCTACCACCTGGTTCTGGACAATTACCATCTGTTCCTGGTCAATTACCACCAGCACAACATGGCCCTGGACAACTACCACCTGGACCTGGACAATTACCACCTGGTCCTGGACAATTACCACCTGGTCCTGGACAGTTACCACCAGGACAACCAGGAGCATACCAACAAAATATAAATTACCAACGTGGACCACCACTGCCAGGTCAACCAGCTCCATTCCCACCGAACCAATCTCCCCTACGTCAGCCTTACCCTCCATACCAACAACCTCCCAACTACCAAGCTCAACCTCAACCTCCAACTCAACCTCAACCCCCATACCCCTACCAAGACCCTTACCGTTCCTACCACCCGCAGCAAGGTGTCAACATGCCTGGAGCCCAACCCTTCCAACCCGGAGCTCAGCCCGCTCAAGCCAAGCGCCTAGACCCCGAGTCAATGCCCAGCCCCATCCAAGTAATGCAAGACGACCAGAAAACCCGCGGCGGAACTTTCATAACCAACCAAAAAGGCCTAGTTCCCCCCTTCGTCACCACGAAATTCGTGGTCCAGGACCAGGGGAACGCCTCGCCCCGGTTCATTCGCTCCACAATCTACACCGTGCCCACCACCACCGACATGATGAAGCAAACCGGAGTCCCCTTCGGCCTGATCCTCAGCCCCATGGCCAAGATCTCCGAGGGCGAGCAAGAACCGCCTATAGTAGACATGGGGGAAGTTGGTCCCATCAGATGCAACCGTTGCAAAGCCTACATGAGTCCCTTCATGCAATTCATCGACGCCGGGCGACGTTTCCAGTGCAGCTTCTGCAAAGCGACAACCGACGTTCCCCAAGAGTACTTCCAACATCTAGACCACACCGGCCAGCGCATGGACCGATTCGAGCGCCCGGAGCTCATGCTCGGTACCTACGAGTACCTCGCAACGAAAGACTACTGCCGCAACAACACGTTCCCTTCTCCCCCGGCGATGATCTTCGTCATCGACGTCTCCTACAACAACATCAAGTCCGGAATGGTCGCTCTGCTTTGCCGATCCATGAAAGAGATAATCTCTAACTTACCCCGCGATACCTACAGCGAGCGCACCAACATGCGCGTTGGCTTCATAACCTATTCGACTTCCGTTCACTTCTACAACGTCAGCGCGTGTCTCACCCAGCCCCAGATGATGGTCGTCGGTGATGTCCAAGACGTCTTCATGCCTCTCCTCGACGGGTTCCTCGTCGACCCCGAGGAATCTGCTGCAGTTATTGACAGTCTGATGCAGCAGATTCCTGCCATGTTCGCGGAGACAAGGGAAACTGAGACCATTCTCGCACCGGCAATCCAGGCTGGTCTGGAAGCTTGCAAGGCCTACAATTGTGCTGGGAAGCTCCTGGTCTTTCATTCCTCTCTCCCCAATGCTGAGGCTCCTGGTAAGCTGAAGAACCGGGACGACCGGAAGCTGCTGGGGACCGACAAAGAGAAGACAGTTCTCGCGCCACAGAATAGCGTTTACAATAACCTGGGTCAGGATTGCGTCGGCGCTGGTTGCAGTGTCGATTTGTTTGTCTTCAACAATTCCTACATCGACTTAGCGACGATCGGTCAAGTCTGCCGACTTACCGGCGGAGAAATATTCAAGTATACTTATTTCCAAGCAGACACTGATGGGGAACGTTTGGTCCAGGATATCATCAATGACATCACTCGTCCGATAGCATTTGATGCAGTGATGAGAGTCAGGACATCAACTGGAGTCCGTCCTACTGATTTCTATGGCCACTTCTTCATGTCTAACACAACGGACATGGAACTGGCGGCGATTGACTGCAACAAGGCGATCGCGGTTGAGGTTAAACATGATGACAAGTTGACGGAAGAGGAAGGGGTCTATGTCCAGGTAGCGCTGCTGTATACTTCTGTTGGTGGGGTCAGGAGATTGAGAATCATCAATCTTAGTTTGAGGACCAGTTCGCAGATGACGGAACTGTATAGAACTTGTGACCCTGATGCGATTGTTAACTTCTTTGCTAAGCAGAGCGTGGTCAAGATCATTGAGAACTCGCCGAAGACTATCAAGGACCAGTTGGTTGCTAGATGTGCGATGATACTTGCGGCTTATAGGAAACATTGCGCGAGTCCTTTCAGTGCAAGTCAGCTCGTTTTGCCAGAGTGCATGAAGCTGCTGCCGCTTTATGTCAATTGTCTGCTGAAGAGCGACGCGCTTTCGGGAGGTAGGGACTTGGATTGATGATTGGCTGGGATGGAGACTGATGACTAATGGGGTTTTGTTGCAGGTTCTGATATGACTATTGATGACAGGTCATTTGTTATGCAAGCTGTGGTCACGATGCCGCTCTATACTTCTGTAATATATTTCTATCCGCGTTTACTGCCGTTGCATGATCTTGATACCCAGGCTATGGAACTCCCACAGCAGCTGAGGTGCTCTTTTGATAAATTTACTGATGATGGAGCGTTTTTGTTAGGTAATTATTGAGTGATTGTTGGTTTTTCTGGCTCTGGATTGGGATCTTGGGAGTGGGACGGCTTAGGAGCGGAAACTATTGAGTTTAGAAGAAAATTTATTAAGACTTTTTTGTAGAGAATTTAAAGAGCTACAAAAAACGTCTTAGTAGTTTTTTTGTAATTTCAATATTTTTCGAGATATTGCAATGATTGATTTTATTTTTAGAAAATGGAATACATATGTTTATGTGGTTTGGTTTGTCTTTATCAACGGAATGGATCCAAGCTGTTTTTGGTACTCCAGTGGTCGATACCGACCGCAGTTCTATACCGATTCTAGATAATCCGTTAAATAAACGGGTGAGAGATATTGTCAATCGTGTTCGTATGGAAAGATATCACTGTATGAGGGTAAGTTAACTTTAAATTAAAATTCTGGCTAAAATATCAAATATATCACTAAAATGTACTAATACATTTTTGTCGAGAATTTAATTTTCTACAAAAAAGGTCCTTACAAATTTTTCCATAACTCTAGTAGTTTACTCAGAAATTCAAATTTTAAATCTCGAGAAATTTTAGTGTGATCCCTGATAAAAATTATCAGGTTATTCAAACTTCAAATTAAAATTCTGGCTAAAATATCAAGAATATCACTAAAATGTACTAATACATTTTTGTAGAGAATTTAATTTCCTACAAAAAAGGTCCTTACAAATTTTTCCATAACTCTAGCAGTTTACTCAGGAATTCAAATTTTAATCTCGAGAAATTTTAGTGTGATCCCTGATGAAAATTTTCAGGTTATTCGAACTTTAAATTAAAATTCTGGCTAAAATATCAAAAATATCACTAAAATGTACTGATACATTTTTGTAGAGAATTTAATTTCCTACAAAAAAGGTCCTCATAAATTTTTCCATAAATTGGATAGTTTAGACGCAATATCAATTTAAAATCTCCCAAAAATAAAATAACAAAATTTTCAATAGAAATTCCAATAATTTTGTCTTTAAATATTTAAATTAATCATTTTTTTTGCAGTTAACATTCGTCAGACAAAGAGACAAATTAGAAATGGTATTACGTCACTTCTTGGTAGAAGATCGTAACAGTGACAGCAGCCCTAGTTACGTCGATTTTCTTTGTCATATGCACAAAGAAATAAAAACTTTATTAAATCAATAATAAATTAATTAAAAAAAAAAAAGAAAAAAAAATAATAATAATTACTAATTTAATTTAAATAAAATAAAAATAACTCAATGAATTCCATTAATCAATTATTTTAATTCATTAGTTTATTTTTATTTACTTTTTTTATTTTATATTTAAATTTCATAAAAAATTATAAACGAAATAAATCGAAAATTTTTTTTTTGGTTTTGAAAAAAAAAAAATTTTAAGTACGCGGACAAAATCTCAAGGTTTCCCGACCAAGACGAGAAAGATTCAAATTGCAAGGATATTTATAACTAAATGGTGAAGAAAAATATATGAATAAATAAATAAATATATATATATTTTAGTTTTTAATTTTTATTTTGTTATGATTTATTTGTAATGGTTTAAATGATTTATAAAATAATTATATATGTATAATTTTACTAAGTGAACTAGGTAACAAAATAAAAAAATTTAAGGTCAATGTAAAAAAAAAAAAAAAATTAATAAATAAATTTATATATCAAAATAACATTTTTTGTCACTTTATTTTCATATTTTTTAACCCGCTATGAAATTTGAAATTTTTGAAAAAAGAGAAGCTTTTGGTTTCGGTCCGATTTTCAAAAATCGATAGAAAATCTAGACTCAGCTCTTTGAGTTTGAAAACAGTCGAAACTTGGAATTTTCCAGCAGTAGACCATTTTTCCGATTTTTAAACCAAAAATACTCATAACTCGTAAATGTAAAATTTATAATACACAAAACGCTATAGATGATGATTATGAATATTGGAGGAGATTGAATGGAGATCTGGAGAGAGTAGAAAATTTTTGGCGGGTTTGGGATAGTGATTTTTGAAAAGAGCGGGAAATTTCCGTTCATTAGAGTGGTCACATCGATATGTTTAAAAAAAGTTGGAAAATCGTGTGACGGTCAAATCTTGTGACCCAATAAATGACCGAAAATTCAATTTTCTCAACTTTTGACATTTTAATCAAAATGAGTAGTAGAAATTTTTATCAATGACTGTCATACTTAAAAAAATTACATATTTTGTCACTTATCTTCTAAATCTGATACATGACCCAATAGATGACTGAAAAATTCAATTTTTTCAAAATCTAATCACCAGATTTTCTTAAACTATTAAATTATTTCCACCAAACCTTGAATTTACACTTTTTCTCGTGACCTTGAGGCCAGTGATCCAATTGATGACTTAGAAATTCCATTTTCTCAGTTTTTGATCATCTGATTTTTGAAAAAATTTTTCAGAAAACTCGCGGGCCCGAAAAAAAAAAATTTTTTTATTGGGTCATATTTTCTCTGAGTAAATAAACCAGCCATATAATTCGTCATATATATATATATATATATATATATATATATATATATATATATATATATATATATATATATATATACTATGTCATATAAATTAAATCTAATTATCAATAGTAATGAATAAATTTTTATTTATTTAATTTACTAATTATATTAAAAAAAAAAAAAAATTAATAATAAATTCTGCAGTGGAAAGAAACTTTCACGCTTTTTATTAATGACGATTTTTAATAGATCCACTTACCGAGTTACTTTCTACCTCAATATCGCGCATCGTTATTTTATCAGTTGCTCTCTAAGTGTGTCATGAGTATGTCGCGCATTTTATAAATATTGTAGTTGATAAAAATATTTTTTTATTATTATTAAAAAAAAAAAATAAAATAAAATGCAAGTAGACGATTGCGGTCACGTCCTTGAACTAGACCAAGCATGTATTACTTTTAATTTTGATAGTGATAGTAATAATAATTATTCGATTTATTCGCTCACTTCTGATTGCAATTCCGTAAGTAATTTTTAAATTTTTGTAAAAAGTTTGAATTTACAAAAAAAAATGTTTTAGTGCCCGTACACAAAATTAAGTGACTTGGGATCGAAAAACGAGAGTTTTGTGTTCAATAGTCAGAAATCTTGGAATCTGCGTATTTTCAATGGGTCGGAAAATTTTGAACCCCAGAAATATCGGGATTCGGATGATACTCAGTTTGTATTTTTAAATTTGAATTTTGAATTTTCGCGGGGTTTAAAATTAGGGTGATTTTATTTTTTAGAGGTCTAGTGTGCGAATTGAAGCCGGATTTTGGCGAATTTGGAATTTATGAAGCATTTGATGACTGTCATGTTGAAATAATTAAACAGCCCTCAAATTTTTACACTCGTAAGTTTGAGTTCAGACGAAAAAAAATTTTTTTTCAAGTATTTTTTTTAGAAAATATGGCTGACAGCATAGTCATGCATGATCACTCATGATCACGCATGATTATGGTTGAAAAACACTCAGGCATGATCATTTGCGATCATACATTATTCATGCATGATCATGTTTGATGATTTATTCCTCATCATGCATGACCACACATGATTGAATACGACTTTACATGGATCATGTTTGATCATGTCTGAATCATGCGTGGTCATATTTTATCATGCATGATCATGTCTGATGGTTTATTCCTCATCATGCATGATCACACATGATTGAATACGACTTTACTTGGATCATGCATGATCACACATGATTGAATACGACTTTACATGGATCATGCTTGATGATCTCTGAATCATGCGTGGTCATATTTTATCATGCATGATCATGCCTGATGATTCATTCCTCATCATGCATGATCACACATGAATGAATACGACTTTTCATGGATCATGCTTGATAATGTCTGAATCATGCATGATCATGCATTCCAATTTTTTAATAGAAATTAAAAAAACTAATTTTCAATAAATTAATTTTTAGCCCTCGTCATTATATTTGGCACATTAATAGTTCTATTCACTCTAACCATTCTCGTAAAATCTATAATAAAATACTACAAATCAAAAAAACGATCTGTCATAAATGAAGATCCAAAACCACAAAAAAAACGTATCCAGTCAATCGACAGCTTCCGGGGGTAAGATAAAATTAATTATCTCTTCTTGCCCAATTGATGACTTAGAACGAAAATAATTTCCCAGATTAAGCATACTGATGATGATTTTCGTAAACAATGGCGCTGGGGGTTACGCCATTTTGGAACACGCGACCTGGAACGGATTATTTATAGGAGACTTGATATTCCCGTCTTTCATTTGGATCATGGGAGTTTGTGTCCCGATATCTCTGACGTCTCTTCTCTCTCGCCAAGTCCCCAGACACAAAATAATAGCGAACATTATAAAAAGAAGCTGTTTGCTATTCTTTATTGGTGTCTGCCTAAATTCACTGGGCACAGACGCAGACCTGAGTACGTTGAGAATTTTTGGAGTTCTCCAGCGCTTTGGAATCGCTTACTTAGTTGTCGGTTTAGTCTATACATTGATGAGTCGTCGCCATGACCTGGAATTCCAACGGGGAATATTTAAAAATTTATGCGACTTTATTTTACTGATTCCCCAGTGGATTTTTTATATCACGATACTTGTTGTATACTTGGTAATTATTTTTCATTTGGACATTCCAGGATGCCCGAGGTAATAAATCTTCCACTAGTGTAATTATTAAGAATAAGACTTTGCGTTAAAATCAAATCTTGTGGAATTTTAGAAACTTAAACCATTTACCTGGGAAAAATCATCATGACTGATTATTTGCCAGCCATGAGGAAGCATGATTATAAACGACCATGCACAATCATGAATTGAGCATGGTCATGCAGACTCATGCATGATTTTTCGTGAATTAGATATGACAATTTTTTTCTCGTCATGCATGATCAAACATGAATTAGGCATGGTTATGTATGATCATGCATGATTGAGCATGATAATACATAACCATGCATGATTGAGCATGGTCATACATAACCATGCATGATTGAGCATGATTATGTATGATCATGCATGATTGAGTATGGTTATGTATGATCATGCCTGATTGAGCATGATTATGTATGATCATGCATGATTGAGCATGATTGTGCATGATCATGCATGATTGAGCATGGTTATGTATGATCATGCATGGCTGTGTATGATTATGTATGATCATGCATGATTGAGCATGGTTATGTATCAGCATGCATGATTGAGCATAATTATGTATGAGCATGCATGTTCGCGCATGAATCAGACATGTTTATGTATAATCATTCATGATTGAGCATGGTTTGTATAATCATGCATGTTCGCGCATGAGTCAGACATGTTTATCTACCATCATGCATGATTGAACATGAATGAGGCATGATAATGACTTTCTTGTTGTACATTATTGTGAATGATTAATCATGACTGCATGATTTTGTATGACGATGAAAAATCATGCTCAGTCATGCATGATTTTTAATGACTCAAAAGTCGAAATTCTTTCCCTATCATGATCATGCATGATTGATTCATGAATTTGCATAAATCATGCACGATTGATTTTAGAATCATGTTTGGTCATGCATGATGATTATTTCCCGGGTAAACAAACCTCTGAAACGACCCACAATTCAACCCTAGACCCGAAAGCACTCTAAAAAAAAATCAAAAAATTTTCAGAGGTTACTTAGGACCCGGGGGGCTGCATGAAAACAGAAAATACTTCAACTGTACCGGTGGATCCACTGGATACCTCGACAAACTAGTCTTATCTAAACACCTCTACCAATACCCAACCATCGCCTCTGTTTACCAATCCGGACCGTTCGACCCCGAAGGATTGATCGGGTGTCTTCCGACCATTTTCCAAACTTTTCTGGGTGTCCAGGCTGGTAAAATCCTTCGGGTCTACAAAGATTGGCGAGCTAGGACCGTTAGATGGATGATACTCGCTCTTATCTACGCGGCCCTTGGCTCCATTCTCCACTTCAATGACATCATTCCAGTCAACAAAAATCTATGGTTAGATGCTACCCCATCAGCGAAATTAATCGACTGAGCCAAGCAGTTAATCAATTAATCAATCAATCGACATGTTTCAGGTCAATCTCATTTGTGTTAGTGACTACAAGCTTCGCTTTGACCATTTTTACGATTTTTTATTTATTAATCGACGTCGTCAAACTGTGGGACGGATCACCTTTTCGTGTACCAGGTAATTAATCAATTAATCAGTTAATCATTCATTACTATTTATGTTTACGAAGACTATTAGACTCATTTATTTAGACTATAGTCGTATACGTAAAGTTGACAATTCTTTTGAAATTCAGACAAACAATTAGTCTATTTTAAAAAATTATTCATTTTTAAGGATTTAAACCCGATAGATGACTGCTAAAATGTGACTTCTAAATGAATGACTTAATAGATGACTGGAAAATCTAATTTCCTCAGCTTCTAACAACTAGATTTTTTTCAAACTAAGAAATATTCCATCTAATTCCCGCCATGGTTCCAAATTTTCATTTTTTCCCCATTAATCTACTGACTTTTAGAGTAATGACCTTATAGATGCCTAATAGATGCAATTTCCTCAGCTTCTAACGCCTAGATTTTTTCAAACTAAAAAATATTCCATCTAATTCTCACGAGATGTCCAAATTATCACCTTTTTCCATTAATCTATCGACCTTTAGAATATTGACCTGATAGATGCCTTTGAAAAATAAAATTTCTTCGACTTCTAACGCCTAGATTTTCTAACGTAAGAAATATTCCATCTAATTCTCGCTAGATGTCCAAATTATCACCTTTTCCATTAATCTATCGACCTTTAGAACATTGACCTGATAAATGCCTTTGAAAAATAAAATTTTCTCAGCTTCTAACGTCTAGATTTTTTCAAACTAAAAAATATTCCATCTAACTGTCATTAGATGTTCAAATTATCACCCTTTCCCATTAATCTATCAACCTTTAGAATATTGACCAGATAGATGCCTTTGAAAAATAAAATTTCCTCGACTTCTAACGCCTAAATTTTCTAAACTAAGAAATATTCCATCTAATTCTCACTAGATGTCCAAATTTTCACCTTTTTCCATTAATCTATCAACCTTTAGACTATTGACCTGATAGATGCTTTTGAAAAATCTATTTCCTCAACTTCTAACACCCAGATTTTCTCAAACTAAAAAATATTCCATCTAATTCTCACTAGATGTCCAAATTTTCACCTTTTTCCATTAATCTATCGACCGTTAAAATGATGACCTAATAGATGACTGCCAGAAATCCCTTTCCCTCGATTTCTACCGACTAAATTCAACCAGATTATTATTTAAAGGTATGAACGCACTTGTTATGTACATCGGTCATCAAATGTGCTACCAAATTTTCCCATTTCATTGGAAATATGGAAACATGAATTACCACAGCTGGAAAACCATAAGCGCTCTATGGGATGCTGCTATCTGGACAGTCATCGCCTATATTTTGCATTATAAAAAAATATATATAACCCTCTGATCCATTTCTCAAAATTCAATTTCCAAAATTTTCCCTCCCAAAAAGGAAATTCCTCAAATAAAAAATTCAATTAATCATAAATAATTTATTCATTGTCTTTACATTATTAATATATATTATTCAAATATTCATATATATATTAGCAATTAAATATTTCGTTTATAAAAAAAAAAAAAAAAAAACACTGAATCGAACTTAAAAAAAAAATCGGCGTTAATAAATAAATAAATAATTAGAAAAAAAAAAAAAAAAAAAAAATAGAGCACGCAAAAAATATTATTTCTTCTTCATCAGAATTCAGATGTATCAGGACCTGAAAAAAAAAATATTTTTGAGTAAAAAAAAAAAAAACTGAATTTTTTCATGCAATTTAAAAAAAAGCGGCAATTATAGGCATTTAAAAAAAATTGAAAATTCGACGACGAGATTTAAAAAAAAAATAGTTTAAAAAAATATGTACCAAATTTAAACAAAATCCGTTGCCCCGTCATCCCTCGGCTCATACTTTTTCCATTTTATATTATTTTATTTTTTTTTTAATTATTTATTTATTTATTTGTTATTATAAATTATAAATTGTCATCCATGATGAGGTTGTTAGTTTAAAATCCTTGAGCATTCGTGAGAGACATGTAACACGTGATAAAAAATCATATAAATAAAAATATAAAAATTAGAAAAAATTTTTTAGCTGACTATTGCATTAATTATCTTTTAATTTATTAATACTTTTAAAACTTTTTATTCTCGGGCAAAGAACATTTGGTTTTAAATTAAATTTAAAATTATCTGATATATTTGTCTCCTTGATAAATTTTCTATAAAATTCATCTTTTCGGTTCAAGTTTATCTGCAAGCTTAATGGCCGCCCAAAGTTCCTGAGCGTCACTTCAGACGGCGCGCCAGTGGCGCGAGATTTGAAATCCGTAAATTTTAAAGATTTTTTAATGGAATTTATTTCTCTGTCATTAAGCCGTGATAATTTATGAGGTTCTAAAAATGACGAATCATCGGTTATTAATTTAAACAAACGTGAGTGAGTCTGCGTGCGCTTGTAGCTGTTTATTTTCTTCTGTTTCGTTCCCGACTCGGAATCGGTGTCGACTTCGGATATGATCCGGCTCAAATCTGACTGAGACGTGACTCCGCTGTCGTCATCGTCAGTTTCTTCTTTTGCTTGACCATATGGTCGGTTGCCATCTTGGCACCATGACTTTGGTCTGGTCACCGTGAAGTCCACGTGGATTTCATCAACTGGCTTTGGTACTTTTAGCGGAATCCTGACGTTTATTGTCGGGCCTTCTTGCTGAATGTTTTCATGCTCTGGAGCTTTGGCTTCCTCGCGAATAGGGGAAGGATTTAGACCAGTGGAGTACGCGAGGTAGGAATCGGAGTCTGAATCAGAAGTTGAAGTCCCCAGGGCTTCAATTCCATCGTCGATGTTATTGGCGCTGGAACTACTGTCAGAACTATCGAGATCCTCGTGAAGAATGTTCATTGAAAAGTCATTAGAAGCTTGATAGCTGGTAGACAGACCCTGGAAGACATTGATAGGACCCGGGGTCAAGTTTCCAGAGTTTTCCAGGCTGGTAATAGAACTGGGACTTGGATTGATGGAATCTGTTCTTGGTTGTTTCATAGTTTCATAGTTGATGGGGCTATCAGTCAGAATTGCTGGAGATGAATCATGACTAGAAGCATCTGGGGTCTTTGGATGCTTGAAACGATCTTTGGGACGTTTTAACATCGCGTTTGAGGGACGGTTAGCTAAATCAACCTGGTAAGAATGGTCATCTAGGTCTTTTGGGAGGTTGCAATTAGGATTATCAACAAAAGATGTAGGCTGGTTGGAAATTGAGTTGTGATTAGGACGGTTACTAGAAATATCGGTTATTTTGGGCTGATTTGAATTAGGGTCAGCAAATGGCATTCTGAGTTGGGTAGGTGATTTAGGACTAGAATCATCAGCATTGACTCCTGCCTGGTTCAAATGATCAGATTTCCAAGTTTCATGGCTAGGGCCTTCGGCAAATAGCATTTTAGGCTGCATTGTCATTAACTTCTGACTAGAATCATCAGGAATGACTCCTGTCTGCTTCAAATGATTAACAGGCTTCAAAATATCTTGACTAGGGCCATCAACAAGTAGCATTCTAGGCTGCATTGTCATTATCTTGTGATTAAAATCATCAGAATTGACTCCTGCTTGATTCAAATCAGTAGGTTTCAAAGTTTCATGACTAGGGCCTTCAGAAAATAGCATTCTAGGCTTTGTTTCTATTAGATTATGACTAGAATCATCAGCATTGACTCCTGCATGGTTTAAATGATCAGGCTTCGACGTTTCACGATTAGGACCTTCAGCAAATAGCATTTTAGGCTGCATTGTCATTAACTTCTGACTAGAATCATCAGGAATGACTCCTGTCTGCTTCAAATGATTAACAGGCTTCAAAATATCTTGACTAGGGCCATCAACAAGTAGCATTCTAGGCTGCATTGTCATTATCTTGTGATTAAAATCATCAGAATTGACTCCTGCTTGATTCAAATCAGTAGGTTTCAAAGTTTCATGACTAGGGCCTTCAGAAAATAGCATTCTAGGCTTTGTTTCTATTAGATTATGACTAGAATCATCAGCATTGACTCCTGCATGGTTTAAATGATCAGGCTTCGACGTTTCACGATTAGGACCTTCAGCAAATAGCATTTTAGGCTGCATTGTCATTAACTTCTGACTAGAATCATCAGGAATGACTCCTGTCTGCTTCAAATGATTAACAGGCTTCAAAATATCTTGACTAGGGCCATCAACAAGTAGCATTCTAGGCTGCATTGTCATTATCTTGTGATTAAAATCATCAGAATTGACTCCTGCCTGATTCAAATCAGTAGGTTTCAAAGTTTCATGACTAGGGCCTTCAGAAAATAGCATTCTAGGCTTTGTTTCTGTTAGGTTATGATTAGAATCAACAGAATTGACATCTTGTTGACTATCTTGAGGTACTGAAGCCTCATAATGACCACTAGGGCCATCATAAATTCTATTTTCAGCAAGAACATACATTGGCAAGCCGTTATTTTGATAGTAACCAACATTTCCGTTAGATGGATTAAAATGATGCTGAAACTGATTCGGGCAACAATATTCTTGCTGTTGGTAAGGTCGGTATTCTATACTGTGACCAGCCGAGTAAGCTAACGGATAATACGCCCAATAAATAGGCTGGGAATAATGCGGGAGAAATATTCCCTGGTGATTATTGCCCAAGGTTATGTTACTTGTTACTTGACCGGGTAATTCTGCTGGTAAGTCTTGGGTTGATGCTATGGTTATACAAAAATATATATATTCGTTTCATACACATACAGATTCCCTTATTTACGTTACATTCTCTCTCACTAATGCTTTAATTATTTATTTTAAATGATTATTAATACAGTTAATTATTAATAAAGTTAATTAATGCTTAATTATGATTTTTTAAAAATTGCCTTTATTTTTTTTAATTGTCGCCGTTTTTTTGTGGAAACGACGAGGCAAAGGAGCAAGAGAGGATGAACGACAGGGGGTTGAATTAAATCCTGTGCTCAGAGGAATTTTTTTTAAATTTTAATTTTAAATGATTTTTAAAATTTATTAATTAATTAATTAATTAATTTGTTATTTTTTTTAAAAGCTTCCTGTAAACACAGGATTTATTATTTAATTATTAATTAATTTATTAATCAATGGGCATTCATTTTTAATTAGTGATTTTTTTGTTAAAGAGTTAATCTGATTTGAAAATACACATTTTTTAAATCTTTGGCGGGAAAATTGAAAAATTTGAAAATTATATTTTTATAATTTGAATTGTGGGTAAACTATGAGAGATACAAAAAAATTATTGAGACAAATTTTGTAGGAAAATAAATTTTGAGCAAAAAAGTATTGATTGATTTTTTTAAAAAATTCAATATTTTGGGTGCAATCTTAATTTGAATATATGTAAAAATATTTATAGATATCTAGATTTAAATTTTTAACTTTTGAATTTGAATTTCTGGGTTAAATATTGAAGATACGATAAAAGTGTGTATAAATGATTTTATGGAGAATTAAATTTCCTATAAAAAAGTATTCATTAATTTTTTGGCTAAAATCAATTTTTGAGGCGTAATCTTAATTTGAATAGATAGATTTTAATTCGACAAAATTTAAATTTGAACTCTCGTGTCGATTAAAGGCTTTGGTTTAGGTTTAAATTAAAAATTACTCATAAAAATACTCACCAAGAGAATCGGGAGTGGTCATCGCCTGTAATATCCGGAATGACCGCGATGGTATTGCACTTCCGGTATATATTTTAGGTTCTGGTGCCTGTTGCTCACTCGGCGGTAGGTTTGATTGGATTTGTGGTGACTCATCTGCACAGTAGCAATGCAAAAATTAGATTATATGTTTGTCGATTCGAAAAAAAAAAAAATCATCATGCAAAATCCAAAATCCATGCAACGAATCAATGGTTGTCACAAAATAACCCACGTTTTTATATGGGTAATTTTTATGGGTTATTTTAACAATGGGTCATTTTTCATATTTTATTTTTATAGGAAATTTTCATTATGGGTCATTTTTACTATAAGTAATTATTACTGAAGGTTATTTTTGCTATGGGTAATTTTTGTAATGGATTATTTTTGTTATGGGTAATTTTTACTGTGGGTTATTTATACTATGGGTCATTTTTATTATGGGTTATTTTTACTATGAGTAATTTTTACTGAAGGTAATTTTTGCTATGGGTCATTTTTACGGTGGCTTATTTATACTATGGGTCATTTTTACAGTTCTTGTTTTTAGGAAATTTTCACTATGGGTCATTTTTATTATGGGTCATTTTACTATTAGTAATTTTTACTGAAGGTAATTTTTGCTATGGGTCATTTTTACGGTGGGTTATTTATACTATGGGTCATTTTTACAGTTCTTGTTTTTAGGAAATTTTTACTATGGGTCATTTTTATTATGGGTTATTTTTACTATGGGTAATTTTTACTGAAGGTAATTTTTGCTATGGGTAATTTTTACGGTGGGTTATTTATACTATGGGTCATTTTTACAGTTCGTGTTTTTAGGAAATTTTCACTATGGGTGATTTTTGCTATGGGTAATTTTTACTATGGGTTATTTATGTTATGGGTAATTTTTTCAATACATTACTATTTATGAGTTATTTTGTCATTTAAAAAAATACAAAAATTAATTTTCTTAAAAAAAAAAAAAATCACACAAATTTTGATTCTAATTTTTTTTTTAATCACCAAATGATCGAGAATTTCTATTTTGTCTCTTCAATGCACTGTTGATAGCTCTAGGTGCTGTTAAATAATAACCAAATAAATATAATATATATTTATATAAAACTTTTTGAAATTGATAATCAAATTTAAAAAAAATATTACCATTTATATTAATGGGTACTTCATTGGAATCAGTCATATTTTGTAAATATCTAAATGCTCGTGATGGAATAGCTGCACCACGATATCTAGGATCTTCTTCTTGATGTAAATATGTATCACCATCCACTAAAATATATCAAAAAAATTTTTTTCCTATTCTAAAAATTCAATTTAAAAAAAAAAAATCTATTTTTAAAATTTTGCTTTTAGTTACCTTGTTCTTTAAATTTATTCATAAGAACTTTATCATCTTCAGTCAATTGTAATTTACGCAATTGTTCACTATCAACATCATCATCAGTATCTGTTAATTTTTGTAAAACTCTAAATGAACGTGACTGAACTGGTGCCCCAGGTCCTATCTCTTGAATATTTCTTCCTTGACTTCTATTGAAAAAACATTTTTTTAAATTCAAGCTATGCTAAAATTGACTCTTATTTTTTAATAAAAAAAAAATATTACAAAAATATATATTTAGTCAGATAGAAAATCAAATTCCCTTTAAAACGAGTACCAACAAGCCATACTTATTTTTCATATTTTATTAACATATATACATATTTAAATATATGTGTTATAAATAATTAAAAATAAGTATGGCTTGTGGGTACTCATTTTAAAGAGCGTAGAATTTTATGTCTTCTCATATATTTTTCGAGGTGAAAAAAAATATATATGAAGAAAAATTTAAAAAAGTTTTAATATTTTTATTTATTTTTTTTTTTTTTCGAAACTGAGTGAATTAATTTACCTGACTGCATTTACTGGACTAGATTGATAATCATAATTAGGCTGGACATCATGAGCACCTTCAACAGCGATAGGGACAATGTAAGTTCCGGGACTAGTTAATTGAGGCTTCGGTGGAGCGACGGTAATTTTAGCAGTAGTATTTTGTGGTAAATTTTGTTGTGAGTTTCCCCATCGTTGTTGGTGCGGTGTCTGCTTGAATTGATGGTGCCCTTGTTCATTTTTAACCGCGAACACAGACGGACGATCTTCGATCTATACAAGTTTATTAAAAAATAAAAATTTAGCGGGAAAAAAAAAATTTAAAACTCATCAATGCATAAAAAAATATTTTTTATACCTGGACAGGAATAACTCGTTCGTTGGCTCCAACAGGTTTTGCTTGAACTCTCTGACCAGATACTTGGACAGGAACTGCCTGGACGTTTATCGAAGAAGGCAGAACTGGAGATGTCGGACTCTCTTGCCCGGATCCGTTTGTGGGCCGTTTTGCCCACTCGGGAAGCTCTTCCGCGGGCTTTGATTTTTGCTGCAACCAAGGAGTTGGTGCTTTTGCTAACGTCACTTGGATTGGAGTCGTCGGAGTATCGGGTGACGTCGGCTGCGATGATTTCTGATCGATTTTTATTGGCCGGACTTCGATTTTCTCTGGCACTTAAAAATAATTTTAAATTTCGCGCTATAACTTTTGAACTATTGATTTTACAGAAAAAATTAATCAGTCAAAAATTTTGGGAAATTTAATTTTCTACAAAAAAGTATTCTTTCAAAATTCACGTAATTTCAATCCTTAGTGAAATAATAGCAGTTTACAAAATTTTGAAAATGAATTTTCAATTTTAGCGCTTCCAAAATTATTTTTCAACTTAAAACGGCTGTAACTTGTAAAATATTGGTTTTACAGAAAAAATTAATCAATCAAAAATTGTAGGAAATTTAATTTTCTACAAAAAAGTATTCTTTCAAAATTCACGTAATTTCAACCCTTAGTGAAATAATAGCAGTTTACAAAATTTTGAAAATGAATTTTCAATTTTAGCATTTCCAAAATTATTTTTCAACTTAAAACGGCTGTAACTTTTAAAATATTGATTTTACAGAGAAAATTAATGATACCAATCTTGAAGATAATTAAATTTCCTACAAAAAAGGTATCTATAAAAATTTATGTATCTTCAATATTTAACGAGATATTGCCATTCCAAAGTTACTAATTATAGAATAGGCGAAAATTTGAAAAATCAAAAATAAAAAATTTGAAAAATTATAAATACAATTACCATTGATATTCCGCGAAAGCGGTCTTGTAGTCGGCGAGACACTGGTCGGAAAAACCGGAACAGCGACTTGCGGCTGAACAAAAAGATTTGCAGTCGCGGGTGGGGTAACTTGGGCCGGGCGTGTTTGTTCATTAGCCAGCGGGGACTTTGGAGGTCCTTCGATACCTTCATCATTGGCGTTCTTAGCAACTCTGCGGGCCATTCTCGGACTGCGAATTTGTGATAAGTCCAATTTACCCCCCATACCCGGAGTGTAAGTGAAAGGTTTCTTGTCCTTGGTCATCATCGCGTTCTGTATCGCCGCCGGTGGCTCATATGCATCATTATTATAAGTATTTGGTCTTTTTGACATCTGGTTCTACAAGGACACATTTTATTTATACAAAAAAATTCGATTTTGGAAAATTAATTCTTCAGTTAAATTCAATTCCCAAATTTCGGGCGCTTTCGGAAAATGTTCCTCTGATCAGAGGTTGGAAATTTTCATTTTTCATTAAAAATGTTTACTAAAAAAACTTGTGTCGGAAAATTAAAAGAAAAATCTAAAATTTCGTAATTTGGGAAAATTTTAATTTTCACTTTTCCAAAAAAAAATTTCCACTGAAAAAGTTGTGGCGTAAATGCAGATCTAAGAATTCAGTAGAAATTTTTTGGAAAATTTTACTAAAATCTTAAAATTTTTACTTTGGAAAATTTTGAATTTTCATTTTTCCAAAAAAAATTTCACTGAAAAACTTGTGGCACAGATGCAGATCAAAAAATTCGTGTAATTTTTTTTGAAAATTCATATTTACTTGGAAAATTTATCAAAAATCTATAATTTCAAAATTTGTGAAAAATGTAATTTTCACTTTTTAAAAAAAATTTTCACTGAAAAACTTGTGATGTAGATGCAGATCAAAGAATCCATAGAATTTTTCAAAAAATTAAAAATTTTGTCACATAGCCACGAATAGAATTTTCCACTTTTCCAAATTTTTCTTTTACCACTCGCGGTATAGACGTGTCAGAAAATTCAATAGAATTTTAAAAAAACACAAAAATTATTAGAAAGGAATTTGAAGGAAAATTATAAAATTTCGTCAGCTACTTACGCACGTGGACCGACGGATTGAATGAGTTTTTTTAAAATAGAAAGCGCGATGTTGAGAGATTGAATGTTAAACTTGAAATACCATGACTCCTTAACTTGTTTATATATATGTATATATATATATATATATATATATATATATATATATATGAGTACACAATAGGTGTATCTGTGTTACTTACCTCAGTATTAATTCTCATGGTTGGCATCTGACCAGGTACCGGTGGTGGTGGTGGTGGGGGTGGGGCAGGACTAAATCCTGTAAATTATGCCAGGTTGTAATACAAGAATAAATATTTACTTGATATTATTATTATTTATATTTATTATTAATAAATTTAGTTTTTATGCCAAAAACCAAAATATATAAATTATATATATATATTTTTTTTACCTGAAGGATTTGAATCATTTGGTCTGAAAAAAATAAAAATAATTAATTATTTAATTGAAAAATAAATATGGGGTAAAATGGGTCGGAGAAAATTTCATGGAAAGTTGGGTAAATTGGTCATAGTAAAAAAAAAATAGAAAAATATTTGAATTTTAAATTTAATTTTTTGCAGGGGTAAAATGGACATATTGTTGAGGGGTAATATGGTCATAAGAAATAATAAGGGGTAATATAGACATGATTTTTTTAATACCATGGGGTAAAATGGTTATACGAACATGTGAATAATCAATTTTTTACAAGGGGTAAAATGGTCATTTTTTAAAAAAAGGTCACTGGGGTAAAAAGGTCACTCAACAAATTTTCAATTTTTAATTTAATATCTGGGGTAAAATGAACAGAATTTTTTTTATATTAATGGGGTAAAATGGTCAAAAAAATGTAAATTTTGAATTCTTCACAAGGAGTAAAATGATTATTTTTTAAAAAAATTTTACTGGGGTAAAAAGGTCACTCAACAAATTTTCAATTTTTAATTTAATATCCGGGGTAAAATGAACAGAATTTTTTTCATATTAATGGGGTAAAATGGTCAAAAAAAATGTAAATTTTGAATTCTTTATGTGGGGTAAAATTGTCATGTAAAAAAAAAAAAATTCAGCAGCAAATAAATTTTACTGGGGTAAAAAGGTCACACGAAAAATTTTGAATTTAAGCGTGTAAAATAAACAGAATTTTTTTTTATATCAAAAGGGTAAAATGGTCACAGAAAATTTTTGGCAGTAAATTTTGTAAAAGAGGAAAAATGGACATCCAAAAAAAATTTCTCAGGACTAAAAAATTTTTACTGAGGTCACACAATACCAGGGGTAAAATGGAGATATTGAATATAAAATGATAAAAATTTCATTGATCTAAATCTATAAAATAATTAGTATGATAAAATTGCCTAAGTATATATATGTTAAAAGACATTTACAGATAACTTAATTTCCGGATAAGGTAAAAAAACCTTAAGGACACCATTTAAGGAAACGTTAAACGTAAGCGTGTCTAAATTACCAGTTTTTTTTAAAATGATAAATACATGTTTATTTTTACGTATTTAGTAAAACAAAAATACAGCGTAAAAAAAATATGGAAAATTTAGTGGTACAAAGCGAGAATAATATAAAATTTAATATGAGACGAGCGGTGAGATTTTCTCATCGTTGGCAAACCGGCCAAGAAATTCAACTCTATAGCTTTTATAAATGTATTTAGGTATAGAGATACGCCAGCAATACTCTAATTTTAGCAACATGCTGACCCAAGCCTCTAACACCGCCCGTATATAAAATGCTTCCGATTATTTTATTTTTAGCAATTTTTCATCTTCTTTTAATTTTAATTTTTTTATTTTAATAAAATTATTCATATTCAAAATTAATTTTTTTCTCAAAATTGCCATCAAAAATTTTCAAATTTTTTTTCTAATTCAAAATTTTATTATTTTTTTTTTAATTTTGTAAAAAAATTTTTTAAAAAATCTTCAGAGAATTTTTTAAAATTAAAAAAAATTTTTTTTGAATTTTGATTTACTTACCCAATAGTTATAGAGCTCATTATATCCAAAAAAAAATTGAATTTTTAGTAGAAAAAAATTTGAAAATAAAACAAATTAATTTTATTTTAAAAAATAAGTAAAATATATTTTCTATGACTAATTACTATTCTATTTAAGTCTACGCGATCAAAACAAAATCATTTGACGATGCTATCACTGTACCGCGTCGGTTAAGACTGAGGATGTCGCGGTCTCGCGGACCCGAGTCGCGGATTAATTTTTTTTTTTTACTACTCAATTTTCATAATTTACCAAAAATACTTTTAATTAACACTGTTAACAAAATTAATTATAATACTAACATTAATGAAAAATTATTTACAGTTAATTTATTTATAAAATTACAAATTTTTAAAATTAAAATGAAAAAAAAAAAAAAAATAATAGGTTGTAAAGGTACGTGAGTTGGGAAACGCTCTCGACCTAGATTTAAGTTGTGGTCTTTAGATAAACAACTGTCTGGGCACCTTGAACACCGATGACGTGTTCCATGGGGTAAATATGTGTTAGAATTATTTTTATACATAGAAAATATATTTTTTTTATTTTTTAATGCCGTTAGAAAATAGAATTTCGTTGTTCGTTCGCTTATGAATTATTTAAAATTCCCGCCATTTTTTTAAATTATTCTTAATAAAAAAAAATTTATTTTATTTTTTTTTTTTTTTTTTTTAACAAAAATTTTATTTATTCTCAACAATAACAATTTTTTTTTATACAAATTTATTAAATAATTAATTAAACAAAAAACAATAAAACAGAGTAAAAAATTATTAACCGATTGATTAATCGATTAATTGATTTATTAATCGACCAATTTATAATGTGATTAATCAGTCAACTAACCAATTATTCGGTTAATTAATCAATGAACTGTTAAAACATAACAATAATCATTAAATTTGATAATTAATCAACCAATTTCTCGATTGATTAACCAATTAATTGATTAATCAACTAATTAACCTTCGAATTAATCAATTTTATTACCAATTAATCAATTAATTCTTAAACAATCGATCCGTTCGAACAAATAATTAACAATCTATTAGATAATTAACTAATTAACTGATTAATCAACCAATTAATCGGTTATGTATTCAACTAAATGGCTGATTAATCAATTAATCACCCAACTATTGGTCAATCGAACAATTAATCAACCATTATACTCATTAACGAACTGATTAATTGATTAATCAACCAATTGATTCGTTAATAGACTAATTAACCTTCTAATTAATCAATTAATGGCCGATTAATCAATTAGTCCTCCAAATATTAATTCAATCGAACTAATAATCAAAAGTTTATTTATTAATTAACTAATTAATCGATTAATCAACCAATTAACCTTCGATTTATTGAATTAACAGACCGATTAATCGATTAATCACTCTACTATTGATTTAATCGAACAATTAATCAACAATTCTGCTCATTAACGAACCAATTAATCGATTAATCAGCCAATTAATTTATCAATCAATTTATTAACCTTCCAATTAATCAATTTAATGATCGATTAATCAATTAGTTCTCCGAATCTCAATTTAATTGAACAAATAATTAACAATCTATTAACTAATCATCTAATTAATCGATTAATCAAACAATTAACCTTCGATTTATTGAATTAACAGATCGATTAATCGATTAATCACTCTACTATTGATTTAATCGAACAATTAATCAACAATTCTGCTCATTAACGAAACAATTAATCGATTAATCAGCCAATTAATTTATCAATCAATTTATTAACCTTTCAATTAATCAATTTAATGATCGATTAATCAATTAGTTCTCCGAATCTCAATTTAATTGAACAAATAATTAACAATCTATTAACTAATCATCTAATTAATCGATTAATCAACCAATTAACCTCTCATTTATTCAATTAAATGACTAATTAATCAATTAATCACGCAAATAGTGATTTAATCGAACAACTAATCAACCATTCTTCTCATTAACGAACCAAATTATCGATTAATCAACCAATTAACCTTCTAACTGACCAAAGAACTTATCAATCAATCAATTAATCATCTCGATCACTATGATCTTTAAATGACCGCTTATTAGTGTAAGCAAATAATTTATCTTCCGGTTGATAAGAGTACGAACATTGTTCGGATTTTCCATTAGTACTTGGGTTCAAGCAAATTTTGCAAATCATTCCATCCCGTTCTTCTTCTTCACAATTTTCCGAGCCTTTTCTATCTTCGGCTCCATCGTAGTCATAACTGTCGTTATCATTATCATCGTCATCATTAATATCGCGCCTTCTGTAGCTTTGGCTCTGCTGACCCTTATCATCGCCCTTCTTGCTTTTGGTTCCTTTGTTCCCAACCGATTTCTTGGGATAACCAAAACTATTGGACTTCCTGTAACTGTAGACATTTTCCTTCGGTTGGTACTCGCGACGACAGCGCTCTGAATTCCCGCCATTTTTTGAATTTTTGCAAACGGTACAAATTGAGCCGTCATCTCTTCTAACGTCGTGACAGTCACTGTTGCTGTCGGTTAATTTCGTTGATTTTTCAGACTTTGTTGTATAGTCGGGGTAGTAATCAAAAGTGTCAAATTCGGTTGAATAATTTGAATTATCGTCACTTTCGGAACTTTCGTCGTATCTTCGTAATTTTTTGTCACTATTTTTAGTGGGTTTGGGTCCAAGCTCGTCGATGTCCGGCTCAGGTTTTACTTTTTTGAGACCTGAATATTTTCTCGGAGGGTGAGATAGATATGCGCATTGTTCTAGTTGGCCATTTTTCTGAGGGTCGTTGCAGACAAAACACATCATGCCGTTCTTGATAACTTTTTCACAATTTTCGTTACTTTTCTTTGGAGCTTCGGGAGTAAAAAATTGAAAATTTCCCGCCCGGGGATTTGAATTTGAAACGTCGGCTAGTGACTGATGGGTCACGGGGTAAGAGCGACCGGAGACGGACAAACCAAAGATGCTTATGATGGCGAAAATCTGTAAAAAAAATTTAGAAAAATGAGAATTTTTTTTTTTTGAAATTTAAAAAAAAAAAAAATTGGCAGGATCTCGTTCGTTATTGAATTTCCGGTTGAATGAGTACCCACATGATGGTATTTTGAACAACAGATAATTTTTTTAAAAAACTAAGAAATTTGATTTTTCAAAAAAAAAAAATTTTTTTAATTCGATGCAGAATAAATGTTTAGAAATCACTTTCCTCTCGAACGAGTACCCACATGATGATATTTTGAGTAAAAAATCATTTTTTAAAAAAATTGAAAAAATGGAATTTTTAAAAAAATCAATTTTTCATTTATTTTGATGCTGGATTAATGTTAAGAATTCAATTTCCTCTCGAACGAGTACCCACATGATAATACTTTGAGTAAAAGATAATTTTTGAAAAAATCAAAAAAATGAAAATTTTGAAAAAAAAATTTTTTTTTTCTATATTAACACTCATACTATTTTACTTATATGAAAAAATGAATGACAGAAAATTAGAGATTATTTTTTGATGACCCATTTTACCCCACAGAATTAAATAGTAAAATTACTTGAAAATTTAAAATTAAAAAATAGGAATAATAAAAAAAAAAACTAAACCTTATACGTCGCCATTTTGTTGATATTTTTATAAGCGAATATATAAATATATATATTTATATATTATAGAAAAGATCGATCACTTTAACGAACAAATAAACAAAAGCTTTCTCATGAAATGAATTTTTCCAGGCTACTGAATCGATTTTATATTAAATTGTGTCGATAAAGAAATATAGTCCCCACTCCTATATATTTTTATTATAAAAATGTCTATTTTAAAGTAAAAGTTATTGGGTAAATTGTAAACCACAAATTATGTAATCATTTTTCTTTACAAATTCTATGAAAAAATTTAAGATTTGCTCTGATTGATAAAAAAATTTACGATTTAGTTGAGTGACAAAAAGTGAAAATTTGATTTAAGAAAAAATTTAAAATTTGATCTCATTTAAAAAATTCAAACTTTTATTGAGTTGAAAAAATTCAAAATTTGATTTAGAAAAAAAAATCAAAATTCAGTTGAATTAAAAAAAAATTCAAACTTTGATTCAATTGAAGAAAATTCAAATTTTTATTCAAGAAAAAATTCAAACTTTATTTCAATTGAAGAAAATTCAAAATTTTGTTTTAAAAAAAAAATTCAAACTTTAATGAAATTGACAAAAATTTTATATTTGAATTCAGAGTTCAGTTGAATTAAAAAAAAAAAATAAAATTTTCGTTCAAAAAAAAAAAAAAAAGGTAATAAAAGTACATAAATTGATGAAGTAATTTAAAGTGAATAAATACATAGTGTGACAATAATAAAGTGAAAGTAAAAGTAACGAGACCAATAACAATAACAATAATAATAATAATGACATCAATGAACATTTGAATGTTAATTCGTTATCGTTACAATATTTCAAGCGTGATAAATTTATACCATTGATTATTTATACTCTTAATTTTATTCTCGACATGCTTCGAGTACCCAGTAATTTTTTTTTTTACTAAATTAATTAATTGATTAATTAATTAGAAAAAAAATTGAGTAAAATAATTTTTATTTGCTGTGACATTTAAGTTTGAGCCGCGATAACTCATGAAATATTGAGTTTAGAAAAAAATGTAAAGAGACTTTTTTTACAGGAAATTTAATTATAAACAAAATTGATCTCATATATTTTTATCATATCTCTGATAGTTTACCCGTAATTTAAATTTAAAGAACTTGGTGTGCAATTTAAACTAAAAATAAATCTAGTGATAATTTATTGAACTTAAAAAGTTAATTTGCGGGTGAATTATTAAAGATATGATAAAAATGATAAAAGTAAATCTTGTAGGAAATTCAATTTTCTACAAAAAGTTATTCTTTCATTTTTTGGCTAAAGTCAATATTTTATGAGAAATCGGGCGTTGAAATAAAATGTTTTTATTTTTCAGGAATTTATTAAAAAAAAAAAATTAATGAATTAAATTGTGAAATTTTTTTTTATTTTATTAAAGAAATTGAATGAATAGAAAAAGTAGTGAATGCAATAAATGCAAAAACACACTTTCGATATATTGTAACATAGATTTCAATCCAACTTCCGCCTTTACAATAATTTTTTTTTTTTTTTTTTTTTTTTTTTTTTTTTTATTGACTATTGTCACTTAGCTTTTACTCTAAAGAGAAATTATCAAATGATTTTCTAATCAAAATAATTATTTTACATTAAATTTTTTTTTTAACCATTTTATTAAATTTCAATTTAACGTCTGTTTGTTATTTTCTATTCAAATTAAAATTACACCGAAACTATCAAATTTACGAAGAAGATCATCATATTCTTTTTTATAGAGAATTTAATTTCCTACAACTTTATATCAGTACATTTTTGTCGTATCTGCAATATTTAAGTCACAAATCGAAGCCAAAGTTCAGCAAACCGAAAATTTCAATTTTTTCATTTTTTTATAAGAAATTTTTTTCAAAATATTTTTTTTTTGACAAAACAAATTTGATATTCTTAAAGTAGAGAAAATTTCCTGTAAAATGAGTACCAACAACAATATATTTAAATAAAGTCACGTCTTATTCAAAAAGCCGCGGCCACCCGCGAATTGACCGCGAGTTGATTCAAATATATTGATGTGGGTACTCAAATGAAAGGAAAATTTATAAAGAACACGACTTCAGTATCAATTTTTCTTTTTTTTTTTTTTTGACTTTTTTTTCTGGACTTAAATTTAGTGATGTCAGTACTCAAAATACAGGAAATTCCATGACTAATTACTAGAAAATTACCTTTTTAATGAGTACTCACTTCATGATTAATCCCGATAAAAAAACCCGGAATTTTTTGAAAATTTATAAAATTTCTAGTAATTTTATTAATATTAGAATATTTATTTGAATTAATTAACATTATTTTTACAAAATATCATTATTTTTTCGTACTATTTATTAATATAATGTACATAAATAAATATGAGTGAGAAAACTAATAAATATTAAAATATGTGTCAGCAATAAAAAGAAATTAATCTTTATACGGAAAAGTTTTGGGATAAACTGAGATATGAGAAACTCGGGATCTAAGCCCGCGATTCCGTCCAATAAACGCGACAGTCGGTGCAGGTTTGAATTGATGTAGTTTTGGTTTTATTAATTTCGATGGTATTTTTTTAACAGACTTATTGGCTTCCTGTGCTTTGTCATCATTTAAATTATTTTTACGTCGATGATACAGTACTTCTATTCCTAGTGTTATCATTGCCAGTGCGAGACCAAATAATGTTGCGATAAATACTCCACCTAAAATTTTTTTATGCAAGTAAAAAAAAAAATAATTATGACAGTTGAATTAGTGACGAAATTTCCTGTAATTTGAGTACCCACATCGATATATTTTTAAAAAGTTGATGTCAACTTTCAATTTGCGCATGACCGCGGCCAAATTGTTAAAAAATGACTTAATTTAAATATATTGTTGTGGGTACTCATTCTACAGGAAATTTTGTCTACTTTACGATAAAAAAAATTATTTTTATTTATCAGTAAAAAAAAAATTACCCAAGCTTTCTAAAGTGATCCCTTCATTTTCATTCGAAGTCGGACACTTGTCTTTCAAAGATGTGTTCCAATATTTAGCGGATAAATTTTCAAAAAATCTGTCTTTTTGTAAATCTAAAATTCTATTTATTTCGAAATAATTATTGAAAAAAAAAAAAAACAATAATTATTTATTTACAATTAATTAAATAAATTTAGGAATAATTACGCTCGACTTATCTCTTCTTGTAAATGACTGCCCTGTTGCACTGCAACTGCGTAAGGCTGCTCCGCAAAAATTTCACCAATTTCTGTTAAATTGCAATCCTTCGTTACTTGGTACTGAATTTCCGCCGAGTCATGTATGAACGCAAACTCAGCTTTTGTACTATCCAAAACCTGTTACAAAAAAAATTTTTTTTTCAAGTTAACAATTTTACAAGAGTATAGAAAGATAGAAAATTTAATGCCCTTTCAAATGAGTACCCACAAGCTACATTTATTTTTCATACATTCATATATTAATATATATTAAAATATATATGAATTGAATAATTAAAAATAAATATGGCTTGTGGGTACTCATTTTACAGGTAATTTTATTTTATATTTATTTATATATATGTTTATTCACATATATTTATATATATGTAACAAAATATATATAAATTTTTTTTCAAGTTAACAATTTTACAAGAATATAGAAAGATAGAAAATTTGATGCCCTTTCAAATGAGTACCCACAAGCTACATTTATTTTTCATACATTCATATATTAATATATATTAAAATATATATGAATTGAATAATTAAAAATAAATATGGCTTGTGGGTACTCATTTTACAGGTAATTTTATTTTATATTTATTTATGTATATGTTTATTCACATATATTTATATATATGTAATAAAATATATATAAATTTTTTTTCAAGTTAACAATTTTACAAGAGTATAGAAAGATAGAAAATTTGATGCCTTTTCAAATGAATACCCACAAGCTACATTTATTTTTCATACATTCATATATTAATATATATTAAAATATATATGAATTGAATAATTAAAAATAAGTATGGCTTGTGGGTACTCATTTTACAGGTAATTTTATTTTATATTTATTTATATATATGTTTATTCACATATATTTATATATATGTAATAAAATATATATAAATTTTTTTTCAAGTTAACAATTTTACAAGAGTATAGAAAGATAGAAAATTTGATGCCTTTTCAAATGAGTACCCACAAGCTACATTTATTTTTCATACATTCATATATTAATATATATTAAAATATATATGAATTGAATAATTAAATATAAATATGGCTTGTGGGTACTCATTTTACAGGTAATTATATTTTATATTTATTTATATATATATTTAATCACATATATTTATATATATGTAATAATATATATATAAATTTTTTTTTCTTCTAAAGATTTTCGATTTAAATAGATTTAATTTAGATAATATTAATATCAAGAGCTCTAATTTTCACAGGTGTATTTTTATATCTAAATGAAGCTTTTGAACCTGTTTCCGAGAAAAAAAAATTTTTTTCGGATACACCCTGTTATATATAATAAAATACAAACTAGAGAAGTTCTGTACAAACCTTTAAAAAACCTTCACTGGCATTAGCAACAGTACCAACCGTCTTAATAGTTTGAAAAATATGTCCATATTGTTCTTTTATCGGGTAATCCCAAACTCTATATTCTGTTTGATCACTTGTACTGTTTAAAGTTATTTCCTTCCATACTCTATTTAAATTCAAAAAATTAATAAATTAATTAACAGAGTAATTACTTAGTAAAAAAAAAAACAGCAAATATATACTTATAAAGTTTATCTTCGGCATTTTTCATATTGCTAAAATATTGGTAGGCATTAGAATTATTTACAACTGTGTAATTTATTTTAGATTGTCGCGCTAATTGTTCTAATGATTGCACAGGCACCTGAAATTTTTTTTGAATAAAATTTTTTAAATTATCTAAAAAGTTAGAGAGAATAACAGGGGGAGTTTACGTACTTGCATCCTTTCGACGGTTAAAAACGCAGCTAGATTAGCGGTAAATGTTGCGAGCATGAGGACAACAAATAACCAGTAAGCGGCAACTAAAACTCGGCTAGATAGGGCTTTTGGTGCCTCACCACCCCCTTGGGGTGTGAATGATGTCAGGGCGAACCAGAAACTTTCTTTGAGTGTAAATTCTCTGTAAAATAAATTTTAATTCAATTTTGCCAGAGGCGCTGATGGTTTAGGTTTCGAGTTTGATAATTTTAGGGAGAAAATTGATAGCTGGGGTGGGTACAGGAAGGGATTTCCTCTGGAATGAGTACCCACATGACTATATTTCGAGTAACTAATTTTTTGAAAAAATTAAAAAATTGATTTTTGAAAAAAAAATTTTTTTTTCGTTTTAATATCTTAAATCGTGTTTATTATTGAATTTCCTCTGGAATGAGTACCCACATGACTATATTTTGATTAACTAATTTTTTTTTAATTAAAAAATTAACATATAGTAATTTTTGAATTTAGAAACCCCTATTTTTTAAAGGATTTAGATAAGTGACAAATCAATTTAGCTCTAATTTCTGAATTTTAATATATGAAAAAAAAATATAATAATAATAAAAATTACCTGCAAGGATAGGGATAAAGTTGTTTATTATTACTAGCACTGTAAGGTGAATATTTATCTAATATCCAAATCATAATTGCTGTCGCAACTATCGCCCCAACGATACTCAGCCAAACTTGATATTTTAGTACCGTCATAAATTTGAACAGTGACGTTTCCTTGACCGGCTTTCTCATAACTTTAAAAAAAAATGTAACTCAATCATTCGTCATTAATCACTTGGTACTAAAAATTCTAATTATTATTAATAATAATGATAATAATAATAACATAGAAAAAAAATGTTACCTATTAAAATACCAGATTGTTCAAAATAAGGCGCCACAAAATCGATTACTTCTTCACGTTCTGACGTCATTGTCAATGACGCTATTGCGATATCTGTTCTCTATAAATTTTAATAACTATCATTATTTTTTTTTTATTTGAAAATTTATTTTTTATTATATTTTTGGAATGAAAAAATTTATAGTTTCAATATTTTTTTTTTTTTTAATATTTGAATTTATTTTTAGATAAATATTATATATATATATATATATACTAAGTAGATTTAACTAAAAAGATTTTCTTGAATTTATCAAATCATTTAGTTGATTTCTGATATTTTTATCAGGAGTTTATGACTATTCAGGAGTATACTATACATTCTACTATATTTTCTGTTATATATATATATATATATATGTATATAAATATATGTATGTATACATATATATATAAATAGAGAATTTAATGGGCTATAAAATGAGTACCCACAAGCCATACTTATTTTTACTTATTTAATATATATATATATATTTTGACATATACATATAAATATATGAATATGGCTTGTTGGTACTCATTTTACAGGGAATTTCATAACTTTTTCATTTAATGCAAGCAAAATATAATTATCTATTATATTTTTCGAACTACACATGTATACATGTATTTTTAAATGACTGACGGCATTTTGAAAATTTTATAATACAAAAATTTATAATGTTATTGAAGTATATGTAAATTATTTATTAAAATTCTATTTCAATGTTATTGAACATTTTTTTTCATAATAATTTTATTCTGTATATAAATAATGACAATAAAAAACTAATTAGTCAAAGTCATCATGTCATATATATCTATATATATACTGTAAAATTTATCAAACTCGGTCATATTTGACGCTTCGAGTATCAGGGAAACATGAAAAGCCAACGGACTAAATATAAATCGTATTTTAATTCATATATATATATATATATAAATTTTTTTTTACTATACGGTATAGTAAAATTTACAATACGGGTTAGTAATAATTATGACACCAGATTTGTAAATTTAACACAGAGGGTTAGTAAAATTCACAATGTCGTCGTCTACTGTATCAGGAGTATATGAAAGTATAAGAATATATACTCAAGAGAATATATATATATATATATGAGCGTGTGTAGTATATACTTAGTTTAGTTTAGTTATACAATACAATCGATAAAATGAAGGCTATTTATTTTTCTTTGTCTTATATATATGTATATATGTATATATATATTTTTTTCTTAATATCATGTTTTGATATCGAACGTTATTAATTGTATGTTATTAACTTACGACGAGTTTAAATAATGAATATTGAAAATTAATATGAAGTTAAGCGATTATTGATTCTATAATTGAAGAGTATAGGTAGCAATTTTCAGAGGGAAATAATAGTCTTGTTGAGGTGAAGGTTTACGGTAAATGTAACAGCATAGGTGAAGGCAGAATTGAAAATGCCGTGGAATGAGTAGTCACATGACTAGGTTCTGACCATTTGGAAATTTTTTATTTTTGAAAAAAATGATTTTTTTCAAATTTGAATTTTTGCGGTTTTTTTTTCTTAGATTGCTGGAGAGGAAATTAATTTTACTTTAGAATGAGTACCCACATGACTCGGTTTTGATAATTTCAAATTTATCAAAATTTGAATTTTGAAATTTTGAAATTTTTTTATTCTTTTAGATTTCATGGGTTAGAAAATCAAATTTACTCTTGAATGAGTACCCACATGACTAGGTTTTGATAATTTCAAATTTATCAAAATTTGAATTTTGAAATTTTGAAATTTTTTTATTCTTTTAGATTTCATGGGTTAGAAAATCAAATTTACTCTAGAATGAGTACCCACATGACTAGGTTTTGATAATTTCAAATTTATCAAAATTTGAATTTTGAAATTTTGAAATTTTTTATTTTTTTAGATTTCATGGGACAGAAAATTAAATTTAGTCTAGAATGAGTACCCACATGACTAGGTTTTGATAATATCAAATTTTCCAAAATTTCAATTTTGAAATTTTGAAATTTTTTTTTTACGGGGATAAATTAAAAATGAAAAATCCTCTGGAACGAGTACCCACAAGCCCATATTTAAAAGAAAAAAAAATTAATGAATTCGTAATTTTCATTACTAAAATTAAATAATTAACTTACACGAGTGGCCAAATCACCAACGAGACCCGTCCACTGTCCATCAGGAAGTTTATCTCCAAATTTTCTGTCTTTCGGCACGACCAGTTCATAAGTAAATTGCATTTTCTTAGACAGCTCCCGGATAAAGTCAATGCAGTAGCCCTCCGCCATTAAATTGTTATTCGCGTCCCGCAGAACTTCTCCGGTGCGTGGGTCAGTATGAAGAGTAACCCATGGTATAGACTAAATAATTAGATTTTTTTTTTTTCCAAAAAAAAAAAAAAAAAAAAAAAAAAAAAAAAAAATAGAAATTTTGAACTTACCGCCGTCGTTCCAATACGAAAATGTGGCTGACTAGCAGCAATAACTTGTCCAGCTGCTGGAGCAATTGTGTCTTTAGTCCATTCCGCTAATAAATTTAGTGTACCATTTTCTAATATTTCAATGTCTATAAGACATTCATGAACAACTATTGATGATTTTGGCATATATTCTAATGGATGTAGTGGATCTGCTTCCTTTAATTTATTTAATTTATTAATTATTTAACGAGTATATAAAAAACAAAAATTTTAAATTATAAGAAATTTTTGAATTCAAATAAATTTTATTTGATTTATGATCAAATCTAAAATTTTTTTAAAAAAAATTGATTTTTCGAATTATGTGTAAGTATTCAAAAAATTCGAATAATTTTAATTATTCGAAAATTAAAATTGTTTTGTAAGTTTGATTTAATCGTAAAATTTGAATTACGTAAATTTTCAAATTATTCGTAAATTTTCTAATTTTCCAAAAAATCGAAATTTTTTATAATTATCAAATAAAAATTTTATATCTGAATTTCGAACCGAATATTTAAATTCAAATTTAAAAGCGCGAAAAATTCAAATATTTAAAAAAAATTTATTATTCCCGCCAATGCCGACTCTTACACTTTCATGTGCTCCTGATACAGTAGACGACGACATTGTGAATTTTACTAACCCTCTATGTTAAATTTACAAACCTTGCGTCATCAATTACTACTAACCCGTGTTGTAATTTTACTATACCATATAGTAAAAAAAAAAAAATTTATTTTTTAACCGTAAAAAAAACCGGGGCCCAATGGATCCCCTCAAAAATTAGTCAAAAATTTTTTTTATAATCGTCATATTTTTATCTTTGATATATTTACAAATTTCAAAGCGATACAAGATTCCGGGGTATGATGGACCACCCGAAAAAGTCTGAATTTGTCACCCGAAAAAATTTAAATTTCCCGCCAAAATTTGAAAATTTAAAAAAAAAGTTTGCGAACCGCAAACAGTGAAATATATTTTTTCATATATTTAAATATGACTTACCGTAACTTCTATTATCGCATCCTTAAATATTTCAATTATTTTATCTTCTTCCGCCGGTCTTTCTACTAATGGACACTGTCCTTTAATTGACCTCACCTTAGGTCCATTTTCACTATTTATTTTAACGAATGTTGCTACTAATTGTTTCATTAAAACTTGTAGGTACTGATCGAAAATCTAAAAAAAAAATTTTTTTATTTTGAATCCTGTAAATTTTGCTCCGAGCTACGAAGTATGGAAATTTTAAAAAAATTTTGAAATTCGCGGGCAAAAGGAAATTTTATAAAAGCAATTGATACGAGCCTTGAAATCTGGTGGGCATTCACAAATTATTTTTTCTAATGGTGTACAGCACACAGTAGAATTCATTGAAAAAATTCCGATATTATGGTTCAGTATATCGGGCCCTTTAATGTAACGAAATTGTTTGTAGTCCATGTCCGTGAAAACTAAATTCCACACACCGGATCTTGTGACTAAATTACCGTCTACAGCCTTAGAAAAAAAAAACAAATCGTTAAATAAAATGGAAACTGAACCTTCGGCTCGCGCTGCCTGCGATTTTTCAGTATCCCATAGCGAATCTGTAAATTACAGATGAAGTATTGAAGATACAGAAAAAATGAACAGGACTAATTTTGTAGGAAATTTTATTGGCTACAAAAAGTGTCTCTTTAATTTTTTTCATAAACTTGATAGTTTAGCCAGAATATTCATTTAAAGTCAATAGAAAAAATTTCGATTGTAACTAGAGAGTCGAAGGTTCGAATCCTGGTCGCGTACTTTGAATTTTTTTTTTTTTTTTTTTTTTTTATAATTAGTGTCTAAACAATTATAAGTAAATCCATTTGACAGTTAATAAAAAAAATTTTTAAAATATATATATTTATATATATCAATATATGTAAATATGAATTTATGTATATATGGTATATATATAAAGATATAAAATTAAACGCCCTTTAAAATGAGTACCCACAAGCCACGTTTATTTTTAATTATTTATTCCATATATATATTGATATATATAAATATATGAAAATCTTTAAAATAAATATGGCTTGTGGGTACTCATTTGAAAGGGCGTTGAATGAACAATAAAAAAAAATATATAAATTACTGCTTGGAATAACTTTTCCATTCCCTTGGTGCTGGAATAAATCATATAATAAGATGGCTGAGGTTTCATATCATGGATTTTGCTTATCGAGGCATTGTTTAAATTGTCTATTATCACAAGTCGAAGAGTTGAGGCGCCTAGTAAGTAATAGAGCGCTGGATCAACATCCAATGGATTTTCAAAAATCAACGCAAAGTCCGTTGCGTTTTTTTTCTTTAGAAATTCATCGGTGGCTTGGATAAAAGGTATTATACTGCCGTCGGATCTTAGGTATATTATTGAGTTGTTGGCGATTATTTCCCGTAGCTTGTCCCAGCCTGTGTGCGTCATGTCGAGAGCTATTGCGATTCCACGAGACAAAACAGCGCACGCTAGAATAGAAATTTTTTTTTTTAAGGATTTTTAATGGTTGGGTCATGGTAAGGAGGTCATTTCCGGTGGAATAAGTACCCACATCACTAGGTTTAGATCAAATAGAATTTTATATATAAATATAACTTCGATTAGTATTTAAAAAAAAATATAGATGCCAGCACTCATCTTAAATTAAGAAGCTCACGGTCACAAGGTGAATAGTTACGAAAGTAATAGATAAAACGGCGACTCAGATGGTTAGAGCGAGAAATTTATTATTTTTAATTTTTAAATAATATATATCTATATATATATGAGAAATATTGTAAATAATTAAATTTTGCTTACGTTTATCAAAAAGTTCATAAAATTCCCTTTAAAATGAGTACCAACAAGCTATACTTATTTTTAACATATATTTATATATTTATATATATCTACATATATGTCAATTTAAAAGTAAAAATAAGTATCACTTGTGGGTACTCATTTTAAAGGGCATTGAATTCTCTATCCAAATATATATATGTGAGTAGTATATATATATATATATATATATATATATATATATTTGAAAATATATATATATATGAAAAATGAATTTAAAAAATTAATTACCTTGATTTAAACTTTCCGTGACATTATTCCGATCTAACTCAACTTTTTCCACATCAACTTTTACTATATCATTTCCACCTGCAGCTTTTTCAGCTTCAGGTAAAATATTATTCATTAAATGAAATATATGTCTATCAGTATTTTCTATCACCACCACTAAAAATTTTTATAATTAATTAATTAATTATTTATTTTATTATTTTCTCTTTAGTAAAAAAAAAATTTTCTAATTTCCTTAAATAAATAAAAAAAAAAAATTCTTACTCATTTTAATAACTTCCTGTGCCAAAATATAATTAAATAAATATAGGCCAGTAAAAATAAACTTAATACCGATTTTAGACATTTTTTAATTTATTACTCATATATTTATTTACACTAACACATAAGTAAATAAGTTAACTTGAATCTAAACATCTAGTGTAATAACAAACGTGAGCTGAAGAAATTGAATCGTACATAGGAAATAATGATTATGACGCTTGCGCTTTGACATTTAATTTGATACAATCATATATATTCCTTTATATATATGTATATATTTGCTTATGATTGTAGAAAAGTAGTAAGTAGGAGTAATACAAAAGAAAGGAAGAAGGAAAACTAAAGAATATGAGGAATGAGTACAATAATATATGAGGTAACTTGACAGTAAAATGACATGACTGATAAATTATTTATTGAGAGGCAAAATTGTCCCAATTTAGATATTTATTTATCATGACTCGGTTGGGATATTGATTGTTGATTGTTAAAAAAAATCCCCGGGGTGGGGTGATAATTTCAAAAATTAGTAAACTTGGAATTTTATATATAAAAAATATGACGTGTATATATTCATTTTAACGAGCGTTCGATGAGCTTTCAAATGAATACCAACAAGCTGTATTTATTTTTTATGAGTATTTCTAGTATATGTTGATATATATGTATATAAATGTATGTAAAATATGACGTGTATAGATTCATTTTAACGAGCGTCCGATGAGCTTTCAAATGAATACCAACAAGCTATATTTATTTTTTATGAGTATTTGAGTATATGTTGATATATATATAAATGTATGTAAATTTAGTGAGTTATTAAAAATAAATATGGCATGTTGGTACTCGTATGAAAGGGCACGCGGTCCTCTATCTTTCTGTGGAAGAAAATATATGTATATATGGGTATATATTTATATATTTATGGAAATATATGGGAATGTCTTTAAAAAATATTGTATGTAGGTACTCAAGGGTAAGATTTTATTTTGGTTTCAGTGACTACAAGTACCCGCGACTCTTTTTATATATTCAGAGAGATCTTGCCGAGTCAAGTTAATAATTAACATTTTTTATGTCGATAATCCGCGGATTAATTAGATAAAATAAAATTGCTGATACTGTGGAAGGAGTTGAGATAATTATACTTTTAATATGCTCGTTGGAAAGCTAATTTAATTATCTACATATTTTAATTTCATAAAAAAGTTGGTGGGATCGATAGTTTTAAAGTTACAGGCGTTTAAAGTTTTATAAAATACCGATCTTGGGCTCAAATAATATTTTATTGGTCAAGGGGCTCTAACTTTTGAACCATTGGCTCTAGGGATATTTACAAAGAGTTAAAAATTGTAGGAAATTAAATGAACTTTTCAGTGAGCACAAACAACGTATACTTATTTTATATATTTATTGAGATATCGTCACTAAAAGTTAACGATCGGTATTCGCAGCTCGAATAATTGTAAAAAAAAAAAATATATATATTTTTAAAATGCGCGATGGATAAAGCAATATATATATTTTCACACCGGTGAGTACAATATACATTGAGGTTGATTAATTTCCATGCTCGAGAAAACATTGTAGAGATTAAAGTACTTAAGTGATGCACCATTGCCTCAAACTCATGCTCGATACAATAATTCACGGATTCACTGGAAAGAGAGGTGATATTAATCCATTTGAATATTCCTCAGATAGAATAGCGGGAGGCATAATGAGCGCACGTAACACCAGAGCAAGGGAAACAGCAGAAGAAGGAGAAGGTGATTGCGTTTAGCTGCAGATGTTCCAACTTGTACTTCCAAGACCGGCAGGTGAGTCGAGATGCTTCGATAACTCTTGAGTATTTTTAAATGCTTCACCGCCCGCGATTCGTTCATCATCTCGAAAAAAAAACTTTAGAAATTTTATTTATTTAAATATTTTTTTAGTCTATATTTGTTTAACTTTGTACACGAGATATTAAATAATAAGCTCGTTGTTCATTCAATTTAAACATTTAAATTTGAATTTAAATGCGCGCGATTATTTAAAAAAAAAAAACCGTAGACTGGATTCGAACCACGGACCCTGGTGTCTCTAAAATTTTAATTATTATCAAATTCAAAATTGATATTTAATTGCCACATTTTTTTAAATCTGCTTGGTCCAAATTACCCCTTAATGTTAAATTCTAACTCAGTGCTTTTAAGTAACATATATATTTATGAATAGAGAATTTTATAAGCTTTAAAATGAGTACCAACAAGCCATATTTATTTCTTATATATATTTGTAGTATATATATTTATATATATATAAATGTTATGTTATTAAAAATAAATAAGGCATGTGGGTATTCATATGAAAGGGCATTCAGACCTCTATCTTTCTGTGCCAAAAAAATATATATATATATATGTATATATATTTATATATGATAAATATGAATAATAAAAATTTATCATATTTTAAAATCTGAGTGCATTTGCGCGTTACGGTTCATTTAAATGTCCATTAAGTTATAAAATCTATATATGTATATATATGTTATGTGATGGTTTGTATATAATAATTTAACGATCGATGTTCTATATAATATTTGACGGACTAGACATAAAATGTACACGACATGATGCGTGACTGTCTTATCATTGATTAAATAAAATCGCAACAAAACTAACATTAACTTAATAACATATATTTTAAAAACTAAATATTAAAAAATATAAAATCTTTACAACTAATGTCATAATAATATATATTTATTTATAAAATATATAGAAAACGTTGAGTAAATATATATAAGAGATAAGATTTTTATAAATAATTACAGAAAGTTGGAGAAAAATTAAGAAAAAAAAAAAATATATATATATATATATATATATATATATATATATATATATATATATATATATATATATTATTTTATGAAATTTAGTCTACTAATTGAGATGATAAAGAAATTAATGAGTAATCTGGAGTAATTAGGGTAAATTTTATGAAAATATATAAGTTGGGGTAAAATGGGCCAGATGAAAAAAAATCTTGTAGAAGTAAAATCAAAAATTTTTATTTTTTCAAATAGACAATTTAATTTTCTCCAAAATGAGTACGCGCTCGCATATATCCAAATTTGAAAATTTTTTTAAATAAAATTTTGAAAATTCACTTTTGAAATTAAAAAAAAAATCATACGGATTTGTATAGAAAATATAAAACCCTTTTAAATGAGTACCCACATCTATATATTTTTACCCATAAAATTTAAAAATTCCCATGTCCATCTTGCCCCAAATTCAAAATAATCCTCTGTCCAAAAAAATTTCTATTTTTTTTTTTAACGCGCTAAAATTTAAAAAAACAGCCCTCTAAATTACATCACAGAAAAGTATATACTCATATATATATATATATATATATTAATAAATATCAGTGTCGTAATGCAGGAGTGGGTCCACTTCCACCCACACGAAATTCCCCTAATTACCCTCTTTCGTAACATTCCGTAACTCTTCGGCTATTTCCGTACCCGTCCACCCCCACTTTTTCCTCGTGGATCTTCGCCTCCCTCCGGCAACCTTCGACTCTCTTCGTATTTCCTCGATAATTTCCGTCTTCAACTCCTCCCAAACCCCCAAGATGGCGCCTTCATTCATTAATTCACCTCTCCCCCCACTCCTAACACAAACTATAGCTCCAGTAAGTTGCCAGAGCAGTACAGAGCCCAGCAGCTGCTGTCTACTCTCAACTCTCCGCTCTCTACTCCTTTCAGTTCACTCCTCGTCGTCTATTCGTCCGCACACAAATAAAAATTCCTCTCTTTAAAAAAAAAAAAAACAAAAAAAAAAAGCAAAAAAGTAAAAGAAAAAATAAAAACACTAGTACAATAACAATCAATTAAATTTCCCCAATTAAAACAAAAAAAATTTTAATTTTTTAAAAATATTTAAATTTTTTAAATTTTACGCGCCATTAAATAAACAATTGCGCACACTTATGCGCATTTATAAATATTTTTAATATTTCGCCATTTCGAGTGTTACTTTTAGTTGTGTTACTTTATATATATATTTAATATATACTCTAACACATATATATGTATATATATATATATAAAAGTGTATAATATATGTGGACGATTAAATAAAAGACGAAAAAAAATGTCGAGATGTGGCAATGGCGCTCGTGTCCGGCATACGATGGACTGAAATTTATTTATTTTATATAAATATATATTTTTATATATTTATATATATACTAAGTTGTTAATATATACCAATACATATTTATATATATGTATATATATTAATAAAAGTGTTTATTGTCAGTAATAATAAAATAATAAATAAATTAAAAGTGAAAAATAATAAAAAAAAAAAAAAAAAATGGATTCAGTTTTATCGTAAGTGAAAACTAGTGATTAAATAATTTATTAAATAAACAAGTGACATGTTGATTGTGATTGTGCTCTGTTGTAATTTATTTATTATTGTTTAAAGTAAAGTGATTTGTTCAGTTTTTTAAAATCGGGCGGGTAGGATTTTGTTTAGTGAATTTAAATTTGTGTTTGGTTTGAGTTTTTTTTCCTACTTAAAAAAATTCTTTTTTTTATGACAGATGGAAGCTGATGGATTAATGGTGATTATTTAGTGGATTGTTAATTTATTTAAGTGTATTGTGAGTGGTCATCTTGATGCTGCTGGTATGCTTCGATTTTTTACCAGACTTTCAGGTAAATTTTTATTTTTATTATCCGTCAGAGTTAGAAATTTATTTTATTTTTAAGGTTCTGTTGACAGTTGACTTTTTTTTTATTACACTAAAAATTAGACGATTTTTTTTTAATTAATAGACAAAAAAAAGGAAATGTCAAAAATTATGACAGTGAAGTTGGCTACGGTCTAGTAATTTTTGGATTTTTTTTTAAATGATAAATAATTAAAAAAAAAAATATTTTAAAAAATTGCACTTGTAGTTCATCAAATTTCCTACATGTGCATTTTTTTTGTTTTTGTAATTTTTTGGTTGAGAAAAAAATTGAAAATTTTTAATCGGTTGATCTCTGGATTATTGAAGTTAGCTGGCGTTATAATTTTTGAATTTTTTTTAAATGATAAATAATGAAAAACAAAATATTTGAAAAAAATGCACTTGTAGTTTTTTGAATTTTCTACATATGCATTTTTTTAGTTTTTTGATTTTTTTGTAATTAATTAGTTGAAAAAAAGTTTGAAAGTTTTTAATTGTCTGCTAGCAGAATCATAAAATTTAATGTCCAAAATTTTAGAATAATTGAAAAAATTATTAAGTAATTTTTTTTCTTTAATAAAATTGGGGTATTTTCAGTATCAAAAAATGACAGAATTTTGAAAAATTTAATTTATTTAGAGAATAAGAAATTAATTGCCAATATTTAATTTCAATTTTGACTCAAAAATAAATTTATTTATTAATAATTTAAAATGTAAGACTCATATATAAAGTTTTAAATTTTTTTTCCAAAAATATATAATTTATTACTGAGAATTTAAAATGTCCTTGGCCTTCATTCAGTTCTTCATTTTTTATAAACATTAAATTATTTAGTTGTCTGTCCCTAAAAATTCAAAAATAATTTTTTAAAATAACCCGGGAATTTTAAAAATGATAAATTTTATAGTGTCAAAAAATTTAATGTGATTTAAAAAAAAATTTTGGAGGTCAGACACAAGACAAATTTTTTTTCATTTTTACCCAATTTTTATTTGATTTGATTTTTTTTTTTTTTTTTTTTTTTTTTTCATAAAAATTCGTAAGTAAGTAAAGTATGTTAGAGTAAATGGTAAAATGCTTAAGACATATTTAAAACTCATGTTATAGAACGATTGCTATTTCCGTTAGAATAAAAAAAAAATAAATTTTTTGGTGGTCCATACATACATATATATATATATATTATCTATCCTCGTTACAGTCTGTCTCTTAGTCTGTCTCGTCTGTCTAAAGATAAAAGCGCGAGCCCAGACGGTTTAACGCGAAAAATCGACACTTTCTTTTTCTTCACCCGATCCTCAATTTTAAATCCTTTTATTCACTTCCGAGTCTGCGTCTCAAGCTTTTTTTCTTGCAGAAAAAAAAAAATATATTTTTCTTTACTCATCAAATTATAATTAATTAATTATTACGCGCAATTTAATTCATTACAATTTTAACACTCGCGGATCCGCGGAAATTTATCAATGAAATTTTTATTTGAAAAAAAAAATTTCTATTTTAGATACGAGAATATCTAAATTTAAACATCACGTGACTGTCTCGTATTTTTTTTTCTTTTTTAAAAATCAATAAAAAAAATTCAAATTTTATAATTCGCGGTTTTTATTCGCGGGCTACTTGACACTTGATAATTCTGGTACTTAAACTTCAGTTTACATTTAATTACTAAAGTATCATAATTAAAATTCTGTTGACCATCATTAAATTTTTCATGATTATTTTTGTGATTCAAAAAAAATTCACTTTAAGAAATTTGAATTTTCCCGCAAAAAAAAAAGAGTAAATGCAGCTCCAGGTCATATTTAATGACCAATTTATCATAATTAAAATTCTACTGACGATCATCAAATTTTTCATGATTTTTTCGATGATTAAAAAAAAATTCAGTTTAAGAAATTTGAATTTTCCCGCAAAAAAAAAGAGTCAATGCAGCTCCATAAATTTTACTCCTCATTAAAAAAAGAACAGAACCGGAGTTAATGAAGACGTTAATTATTCCGTTAATAAATATAAGAAATTAAATTATTAAAAAAAATATATACGTATATATTTATATATATATATATATATATTTGATATAAAATGATAACAAGTATTTAAAGATATAAAATCAGGCAAGAACGTTTTTTAGTAACGTTACAATTTGCAAAATAAAAAGATCCGACGATAACAAAGTACTCACGCTCATATATATCTTATATATATACATATATATATTAAGATTCAGATATATACCTTGTTAGTTAACCGCCTGGAGACACGAAAATCCCTCGTTTAGTTACCTTCCACTTTTACGTATATATAAAAAAATATACATATATATATATATATATATATATATATATATATATATATATATATATATATATATATATATATACATATATATAAGTATGTACTTCCTTCCTGTTTCCTTCTCACTCTTACTCATTATTTCTTTTTTTTAAGCCAATTAAATTTTTTTTACTCAGGATTTACTGTCGTAAAAAATATTAAAGACTTTTTTTTATTTTCTAATAAAATTTTTTTTATTAGAAAAAAAAAAAAAAAAAGTTTTTATTGTCAAGGAATTAAATGAAGTTATTTTTGTTTGATTATTTAAAACCAATAGAGTATCGGAGCTCACATAACTGAGAAATATAAAGAGGGTACGAGGGTGCGTAATTTCATTGTATTGTTGAAAAAAAATAAAAAAAAAAAAAAATATGAAACAGAACACTCGAAGTTTGTGAAATCTTAAAAGTGCGAGTTGAGCCAGAGATACATTTACTGCAGTGTCCTTATGACATTTTTTGTTTTTGCGTACTTGTGGAATATTTTATTGGAAAAAAAAAAATTTGTTTTTTTTTTTTTTTATGAAAATTTTCCCGCGCGACTTAAGATTCGCGAATTTATTATAACGTTTTATAATACTATTTAATTAAGTTGGATATTTTCATGTGAAACTGTAGATAATGACATATTTGAGTCATATGTTGTAATTTTAAATATGAAATTAAATGTATAAAGAATAAATTTATTTTTTATGGAAATTTTTTGAAATTTTACGGGGAATTATGTGCACTTTATGGTAAATTTTTTATTTTTTTTTTAAAAATTTATTGAAGCTGGAAATCGAATTTGAATCTCCTTAAAATCATAATGATCAAAAATACACTTGTATATATTAATAGTAATTCATTTATTTGAACCGTTTATATACATAAAAATATATAAAATTATATGTCATTTTACGCAGAATTTAACGCACTGTAAGATAGATTTAACACTTTTTATTTAAAAAATTTTTCTGACGCTTAAAATTAAATTTAAACCTCCGTAAGATCAAAAAACCAAAAACTCAACTTTTATATATTTATCTTCGCCTCTACATTTCTACCCTTTATATTTATCAAAATTAAAAAAATAATAGGTCATTCATCGCAGAATTTAATGCACTTTGTCACCCGCCTTTCAGTTTTTTATAAAAATATTTTTTTCATATCCAAAAATCTAATCTAATCACTCATAAAATCATAATGACCAAAAAAAAATTTCTATATATTAATCTTCATATATTTATTTCTCCCCTTTCCACTGATCAAAATTTAAAAAATAATAGCTCATTTTACTCAGTATTTAATGGACTTTAACCCCCACCATTAATTTTTTTCCTAAAGAATTTTCCCACCTGAAGAAACCAAATCAAAGCCGTTGTCATTAAAAAAAAATATTTGTCCCATCAAAAATAAATATATAAATATATGTAAATACCTAAATAAATAATTATCTTAACCACTTAATCAAATACGTTGGCAAATTGAGTTTTTATAAACCTAGGTTCTAAATAACTTATTATCTAATCTCAAAAGATCCCACACCTTTTTTATATCCAGGTCCACTTTTTTCGAGGACATTATCTATAGCTACCATTTATATTATATTACTATTACTATAGAATGTTTAATATAGACAACACTAACTGCTTAAAGATGCTAAGATACTTCAGGTAGATATGCCAAAGCACACACACACCAGCGCGCGCACGCACGTGCACAAAAAAAATGTTTTTACTAAAGCTATTGGTTTTTCCGGGTGGCCCAATCGAATTCTTTTAAATATATAGTTTTTTTTCTCACTCTATGGATTACTCACTCTTTTATCCTCTATGAATATTTTTATCTATAGACAAATCATCTAAAGAATTTGAACCATTAATTATTTTCTTGGCGCCTGTTAACGATAAAAATGTTACTTTTTTTTTTATTCAAAAATTTTATTTTTTTATGTAGTCTATTTTTTATTTGATGGCTAAACAATATAGTTTTGATTGTATTTATATATACAGAAAAATAAATATATGAAGATTAATATATAGAAATTTTTTTTGGTCATTATGATTTTAAAAGTGATTAGATTAGATTTTTGGATATGAAAAAAATATTTTTATGAAAAACTGAAAGGCGGGTGACAAAGTGCATTAAATTCTGCGTTGAATAACCTAGTATTTTTTAAATTTTGATAAATATAAAGGGTAGAAATGTAGAGGCGAAGATAAATATATGAAAGTTGAGTTTTTGGGTTTTTGATCTTACGGTGGTTTAAATTTAATTTTAAGCTTTAGAAAAATTTTTTAAATAAAAAGTGTTAAATCTATCTTACAGTGCGTTAAATTCTGCGTAAAATGACATATAATTTTATATATTTTTATGTATATAAACGGTTCAAATAAATGAATTACTATTAATATATACAAGTGTATTTTTGATCATTATGATTTTAAAGAGATTCAAATTCGATTTCCAGCTTCAATAAATTTTTTAAAAAAAAACTAAAAAATTTACCATAAAGTGCACATAATTCCCCGTAAATTGACCTATAACTTTTTATATTTATCTTTAAATTACTAGAAAAAAAAAATTTATTTAAAAAAATTCAAAAAATCATCTTTCAATATTTCTTCACTTTCTCGTCAATTATCCCAATTTCGAGAATAAAAAAATTTTTTCCTCACAAACTGTCAAATTTTCCTTATTCTCCATTACATTCCACGTAAAATAAATCCCATTTTATTTTTTTTTTTATAAAAATAAACCAGAAAAATAAATAATTCAAAATTTTTCCGCGAAATTTTAAATTTCGAACGTGAAAAATAAAAATAGTTTTTTTTAAAAAAAAAATATTTTGATAGCTACCAAAATAATAAAATTTAACGGTTCAAAGGTATTAAATTAGTTCCACTTTATTTGTCAATATCGTTTTTGTGAAAAGTAAAAAGATTTACTGGAATTGACTTTGAAATTTTTAAAATAAAATAAAATAAATTTCTTTCAAGTCAATGAAATTTATTTATAAGTCAATTTTTTTTTTTTTTTTTTTTTTTTTACACAAAAGAATAAAAAAAAAACATTTTCTCAAATAATTAAAAGAAAGAATTTTTTTTTTTTGCAATTTAAATACAGGCATGTCGTTGCCCTTATTTTAAGATTCAAATAAAGTTATTCTATTTATAAACCGCGACAGGGTGTCCAGAAAGTGTTAGACTTAAAAAAATAAGTGAATAAAAAAAAAATATTAAAAATAAAAAAAAAAATAAACGAAAATTACTTCTTTAGTTTCCATAACACGCTCTCTGTAGACTTGTATTTTTGCTCTTATGATCGTCTCGTCGCCGGGAAGTGACGTCAGAGTAAAAAAAAAAATTTCAATTAAAAAAAAAAAAAAAAATTAAATAGACAATTTAAATTTTTTATACAGAATTCAAAATTTTTAAATTTATAATTTTAATATCTAGAGAACTAGTAGACTTAGAGATAAATTGATAAGGGCCTTTTTTGTAGAAAATTTAGTTTCCTACAAAATCATTCCTTATCATTTTTACCGTATCTGTGATATAAACGCCGGAATTTTGAATTTAAAGGAAAAAAATAAATTTCTAGTGATTATTTTTCCCTCCTTTTAATTAGTAGATCTATTAATTAATTATTACGGGTTAAATATTGCAGATACGGCAAAAGTGTACAGGACCAAAGTTGTAGAGGATAAAATTGTCTACAAAAAAGGTTTGATATATTTTTGACGTAAATGTAATAGTTTAAGAGTTATTTAAATTTTAACTCCGAAATTTTTGATAAAACTAAAAGGCGGTTTATTTTTTAAATATAAATATATATGATAATATATGTATGTATGTTTACATAAGTATCAAATAATGTTTTTTCGAATAACGGCACCGATTGAGATCAAAGTAAAAAAAATTGAAAGTTCGGAAGGGAAATTTTCAATTTAAAAAAGATGCCGATACAAAAAAAAAAGTTTTTTGTGTATCGGCTTTTTTTTAGTCTTTTTTTTTCGGAGAAATAAATTTTGCATTACAAATCAGGGAATTCCTAGAGGAGTATTAATACAATAAGAAAGTTATATTATAAATGCCACCTACAATCATCCATACATATGTATATAGAATTATATATTTTTTTCATACATTTAATACCTCAATTACTCCATTAATTTTGAATAATTGATTCTTAAAAATCACTATTTTATCCAATCAATTAAACATTCACACACAAAAATTCATATATATATTTATATATTTGAACCAGGTGTGTTCTGCCATTATATATATATTTTTTTTTCTTCTAAAAAAAAAAATAATAAAAGAAACCTCGACATTGAAAACGGTCACCTAATCGTGATTCAGTAGCCTCAAACCTCTCTACAAACCCATCAAATATTTTCTTTTCAATTTCAATTCTTTTCTTTTCTCATACCTTATGTATATATATATATATGCCTTATACATACTCCATTACTATTATTATTATTCTTATATATAATAATATTTTTTTCTAATCCATTAAAGCAAATGAGCCGACGAAAATTTATAAAAAAAAATTTTCCCTTAATATTTAAAAATTAAATATAATAATGGATTTAAACAAAGTATAGAAATAAATAGAACTAAATAAAACAGACTTTAGCTGGTGGTAAAGTCCTCAAACCCTGTAATATTATACGAAACGCCGACCGTCTGTCCATACTTTATTTCAAACACAACTTGTGTGTTGTATGTTGTCTTATTCTTTACTTATGTCCTCCTGCTGTTATTTTGTCTCCTAAACTATATTTATAATAATAATAATCATCATAATAATTATTATTATTATTAAACTCAGTATGAGACTGGATTTTGTAGTTTAAAATTTTTTATGGATATTTTTAATTATTATGGCTAAAATATCCAAGATACGAAAAAAAGGCATTCTTACAGTTTTGTAGAGTAGGAAATTCTCTACGAAAAAGGTCCTGACCACTTTCACTGTAAAATCAAACCCTGAGCTAGAATTTTAAGTTTTAAACCTGTAAGAATATCTGTCAGGAATTTTTGGGTAAAATTTTTTCTTTTAGACTTTTAATTAAAATTATAATTAAACTATTAAAGATACGATAAAATTGCACTGAGACATTTTTGTAGAGTAGGAAATTCTCTACAAAAAAGGTCCTGACCACATTCACCGTAAATTCAAACCTTGAGCTAGAATCTTAGATTTTAAACCTGTAAGAGTTTCTTTCAGGAATTTTGGAGTTAAATTTTTCCTCTCAGACTTTTAATTGAAATTCTAATTTAACTATCAGAGATACGGTAAAAATGCACTGAGACATTTTTGTAGGAAATTAAATTCTCTACAAAAAAGGTCCTTATCAACTTTCCCGTAAATGCAATATTTAAACCTCAACTCCAATTTTCCAAGCGCGGCAAAATTTAAATATTCAAAATTCAAATTTCCATTCCCGCTAAATTAATAATAAAAAAAAAAATGCTCCACATCTACTAAATAGTTTCTAAAAATGTCCTTACAATTTGTCTCCATAACAAAAATAATCCCTACCACGAAATTACTCCATTTTAACCCAGGCCATTAAAATAAAATAATTTGTCAATCCATTTACAGTCGGTCCTTTTTAGCAGCCCACCCACCTACAAATTGTCCATATCCCCCTTCCCTCCCCCCAACTACTGTGCCCATGTGCCCCAACAACATAAATACCCGGTAAACATCAAACAAACTTATATTTCTCAGTATATAGATATATTTTTTAAATTTATTTCACTTAAATTCTACCTATTGTGGTTTTTCATCCCTCCCCCACTACCACCTTTTTCTTACCTCCCGTTCCCTCTCTCTGTTTTTTCTCCGTCAAAAAAAATACGTGACCGTGCAAACGAAATTTAACGTCAATCAAAATTTTTTTTTCTTTATTTTCAAACAAAAAAAAATATATATATAAAATAAATTTTCGGAAAAATTTTATTATTATTTTTAAATTATGTTAATTTAATGTAGGAACAGGTAGTATTTTTAAAAAGTCTGTTGGCCCTTTCATATATATTTAAGTACCTTAACTTTAATTTTAGTTTCTTATACATATATTATACATATATATATATATATATATATATATTTTTTTTTAACTTGTGTCTCCATTGGAGTGTACACTATATTTTAGTTACCTGTCTACTGTGCATTTATATATATATATATTATATACATATATATGTAACGCCCGTTGGTCATATTATAGAAACAAGTGGGTCGACTTATGATTTATGAACACGAGCGATGACTTTTTGCACGCTTCCGTCACCCTAAAACCATTTTAAAACTTATATATTTTATATATTTGCATTTTTTTTATATATATTTTCAATATTGATTAAATTTTTATTTCTTTTTAAGAAAAATTATGAATATCTGGGAAACTACTAGACTTGGAAGAAAAATGAAAGATACCTTTTTTGTAGGAAATTTAATTCTGAACAAGATTGTTTCTTATCATTTTCATCGTATCTGTGATAGATAAGGCAGAATTTTAAATAGAAGTCGGAAAATTTTTTTGGAGTTTGTAAATTTTTTCCAAAAATTTAATTATCTGGGGAATGAGTAGAGTTGGGAGAAAAATGTAAGAGACCTTTTTTGTAGGAAATTTAATTCTGAACAAGATTGTTTCTTTTCATTTTTTTCGTATCTTTGATAGGAGACGGAATTTTAAGATGAAAAGAAATAATTGTTTGATTTATTTCGGTTGCAGAGGAAAAATATTTTGTGGGGCCGCGGGGGAGGATTAAACTAGGGTGTAAAAGAGTAAAAATTTAAAAGAGGATTATCTAAAGTCCTGGAAAAATTGTGGATCATATCAAGGGATTTTAAGATTTAGTCAGTGGAGTGGAAAAGTTTAAGAAAAAGTTTTTTCCCAAGCTAGATTAAGATTTTTTATTTTCACATGGAATTTTTCTCAGTATTTTTAATTATTCTGACTTAAATATTGCAGATACGAAAAAAATGCACTGATACATTTTTGTTCAGGATAAAATTTTCTACAAAAAAGGTCCTGAGCACCCAAGCCGTAAATTCAATACTTTAGCCACAAATTGAGTTTCAATAAAAAAATATCCCGATTTTAAAGAAATTTTCAAAATTTAAAAAAGAAATTTGACTAAAATTTGAAAAAAAAAAAAAAATTTGGTAAATTGAGTACTCTAATGATTAGCCAGATTAAATTACCTTCATATTAACTTTACATGACCCACCGATCAAAGCATAAAATCTCATTATTTTTTTTTTCTCCCAATAAACAAAAAATAAAAAATCATTTATTTAAAAAAAAAAAAACTGATTATTTTTAAGGATAAAAAAAAAATGATCATTAGAGCAAAAAATAAGAGGATAAAGGCTTTAAAGTATCTTTAGAAAATAAAAAAAATATTTGTCATATTTATAAAGATGATCTCTATATTTTAGAGATTTTTTTTTTTATAAAGGATTGATATTTTTTTTTGAAATTTCTTTTTTTGTTACAAATGTGTTTGTATATCGGTGGGAGGTCGGCTAATATGGAGTAGGACAATGGCGAGGGCTTAGCAAGGATAATTGGACGCCGCGTTAAATTAGAGGGAGCATTCTTAAATATATATATATATGTATATATAGTATACTTTTGTATCAGATCAGATATTTCTTTTTTGACTGAAAAACTTTAAAGAAACCGTCTAGTGGAATGAGGTGAAATGATTTTTTGTTTTTTTAAAAAATTATTCATATATATGTATATAAATATATATGAGTTCAAAAAAATGTGAATTTTGAACTTTTATGAATATATTTTGAATTATTATGGCTAAAATATTGAAGGTACGAGAAAAGTGTACTGAGATATTTTTATAGGAAATCAAATTCTCTACAAAAAAGGTTTCTATAAAATTTTCCATAAACTCAATATTCTAGCCAAAATTTGAATTCAAAATTTCCCATAATCAATTTCTTTATTATTCGTTTTTTTTTAACCTTTAAACTCAAATTTTATCAAAACTATTAAAGATACGAAAAAAATGTATTGATATATTTTTATAGGAAATTAAATTCTCTACAAAAAAGGTCCTGATGACTTTTCCCATAAATTCAATATTTTAGCCAAAATTTGAATTTAAAGTTCCCCATAATCAATTTCTTTATCATTCATCTTTTTTTTTTACCTTTAAACTCAAATTTTATGAAAACTATCAAAAATATGATAAAAGTGTACTGAGACATTTTTATAGGAAATTAAATTCTCTACAAAAAAGGTCCTGATGACTTTTTCCATAAACCCCATATTCTCATACTTACTCCAAAATTAACTGAAAAAATTCAAATATTTTCATAAGAATTTCCCAAAATTTTTTTTTTAAATTTTGAACTGAATCATATTTAAACTTTTCAAATTTTCTTTATGAACAATAATAAAAAAAATTTTAAAAGCCCACCCCGTAGTTTTTCCACTCAAGGAAATACTTAATCGCATAAAAAAATGAAATCAAAAAGACAATCTACCCTCGGTATCACCGTCAGGAAGTTTAAATAAAAGGGGTGTCGGCTCATCCTTTAGATAAAACTCTGATAAATTTTTAAGAGAGCAAAAGAGTTGAGATGAGAGTTTTCTCGTCAATCGGCACTTGAATGAAGAACCGGTGGTTTAAAAAAAAGACACCGATCTCTTGATCTTGTAAAGAAGTCGTGTCGTATCACATCGATCGTAACCTAACGTATCGTATCGTGTATCATTAAAAAAAAAAATATATATATATATATATGTATAAGAGGATACGGGTTTTAAAAAGAGTTTTTAAGGATAATAAAATAGCAGGGGTGGGTTAAAATGGTGTTATTGGAAGCTCAGTAACCACATCGTGGATTGTGTGTTGTGTTACTATACAGCACACACTTTGTTACCCAAAGACCATAACCCATAACCCAAAACCCAGAACTAAGACCCAGGGACCAGAGACCAGACCCGACCAGCGCACACCTAAATTTTACTTCGTAAGTTCTGGTTGTGTTGGTCATATTCAGCTTCTGCTGCTGGAATAAGAAATAACACATGGTCCGCCTCGGAAGCCGCAGATGGTTCTGACGATCATCATTATTATACTTTTCTTTTTTTATTTTATTTTAGTTTTTTTACATCATACTCATATTGAAAACTGGGCGCTCGATTTCAAATTTATTATTTGAATTTTTAAAAAAAAATTTTATCAAAAATTCCTCTATAGTGTTCCTCCTCATCCCTACTTTTTTTTTTAACAACCAAAAAAAAAAATCATAATTTTAAATTCATTTGAAATTGACAATAAAAAATTTTCGGATTTTTTTTTTACGAGTGAAAGTAAAAAAAAAAAAAAACTAAAAAAATGCACTTGTAGGAAATTTAAAAAACTATAGGTGCAATTTTTTCAAATATTTTTTTTTTAATAATTTATCGGTAGAAAAAAATCCAAAAATTATAAAAAATTGGCTAACTTCAATAATCTAGAAATTAGCAATTAAAAATTTTGAATTTTTGTTTCAATGATTTAATTTAGAAAAAAAAAAAAAAAAATGAAAAAATGCACATGTAGATAATTGAAAAAACTATAAGTGCAATTTTTTCAAATATTTTTTTTTTTATTTCAATGTCTTTAAAAGAAATCCAAAAATTATTAGACAGCTAACTGCAGTATCATTAAAATTCTTTCTTTTTTTTCCAAATTATTATTATTTTTTTATGAATGAATTGAGTGTCAGCACGCGCCTGTACTTATTGCGTAAAAAAAATTTTATTAAATACAATATATCTCGACATTCATATATATATATATAAATATATGAGAGTACTTGTCTGTGGTCCAAAAAAAGACTTAGATATAGCACATGTTCATCCTAAGATGGGGTAGTATGGGTGCGTTACCCTTAAAGCCGCAGCTGCCGAGTGCGCTTCAACACCATTATCTCTTTTATATATATATGTATATATATTTATAATTTTTTTATTCCGTAGATTGTATGACTACATACTCATATACTTACACGCTATATCAAACATTGTAGTATTATAATATACCAAAGAAACCCTCCTCCTTCTTCTTCTTCTTCTCCTTTTTTTGCTTTACGTATATATTTATTTCTTATATATTATATATATTATGAAATTTATATAATAACCACCGACGCTTAACTTATGTCGTTTTTTTTACCTGCCAATTGAGTGACCTCAAAATATAAAATTTTTTTTACACGCCAGTGCCAGTGAAGCCTTTGGAAATTGATATTACATAATTATTTATTAAGTTCTTGGTAATTTTTAAGGTTTTTTTTGGAAGCCAAGTCAAGGGGAGAGGGTAAAATTTGATAGAATTCAAAATTTCGGTGAAAAATGATTTTTTTTTTTGCTTTAATGCGATTTTTGAGGGATACTAAATTTTTTTTAGTAAAAAAAAAAAATTGTGGGTTATAGTTCGTTAAATTCTGAGTAAAATGACCTATGACTTTATATATTTTGATAAATATAAAGGGGTGAAATATATTTATTTAGATGAATATATAAAATTTATTTTTTTGATCATTATGATTTTTATTGGAATCAAAAATAATTCTGAGGCGGAATTAAATTTTTTTAGTAAGAAAGAAAAATTTTACGTTAAAGTGGGTTAAATTCCGAGCAAAATGACCTATGACTTTATATATTTTGATAAATATAAAGGGGTGAAATATATTTATTTAGATGAATATATAAAATTTATTTTTTTGATCATTATGATTTTTATTGGAATCAAAAGTAATTCTGAGGCGGAATTAAATTTTTTTAGTAAAAAAGAAAAATTTTACGTTAAAGTGGGTTGAATTCCGAGTAAAATGACCTATGACTTTATATATTTTGATCAATATAAAGGAGTGAAATATATTTATTTAGATGAATATATAAAATTTATTTTTTTGATCATTATGATTTTTATTGGAATCAAAAATAATTCTGAGGCGGAATTAAATTTTTTTAGTAAAAAAAAAAAATTTTACGTTAAAGTGGGTTGAATTACGAGTAAAATGACCTATGACTTTATATATTTTGATAAATATAAAGTAGTCAAAAAAAATCATAAGAATAAATAAATAAATGCCGGGGCCAATATTTGGAAACAAGAGATTTAATTTTTTTATATATATGAATAGATATATATACTTATACTAAAAACGTTGTTTGTTTAGTACCCAAAACTAATGTCCATACATCATCGGTCGAATAAAAAAAAACATCTTTCAACAGCCTGCAAGAAATTCGACTCCGTAACAGCAGCCCAAGTTAAAAAAATAATAAAATACTCTGGCACGTGTCTCTCGGTGCTTAACACTTGGCTTCAAATTAGACAATTCATCTGTATCCCCCATATATAAAACATCTCAACATCTTTTCACCTTTGTATTAAATTTAAATATTTATTCCTTTCCATTTTCAAATTCAACCATCGACTATTTTTGAAAATTAATTTATTCTTCCCCTTAATATTTATCAAATTGTATAAAGTCACAGGTCATTTTACTCAGAATTCAACCCTCTACAACCCGCAATTTTAATTTTTTACTAAAATAAATTTATTTCTCCTCAAAATCAATTTTGAATCCAACCACAACCAAAATCTCCCGCTCGCATTTTTGAACTCTTTCCTTTAAAATTTCTTCATCATCCTTTTACCAAAATATATAAAATTATACATCATTCTCTTCGTCTTTCAATGCCCTACAACCCCCAACCCTTGTTTTTTACCAAAAACATTTCCTTCACCCGCAGAATATCAATTAAAACTTTCCCAAATTAATAATGATCAAAAAAATCGTATCTTTCTACATCTTCACTGTCCATTTTCTCCGCTAAAAATTTTCCAAAAAAAAAAAACTTCTACACCAATTTTTTCGTCCTAGCCCCCACTACAATTTCCACATCTTCAATTCTTAAAAAAAATTTTATCTCGTGGCAGAAAAAAATGAAATAACAAAAAATGTTGAAAGAAATAATTTGAACCCATATGTTATTCATATATATATTGATGTATATATATCATGGGTATGAAAATCGTTGTGTATATCTGGTTGAGCACATGCTCTTCCTCTTTTACCTTCTTACAAAAATTCTCCTCAATATGCATTTAGAATCCGCAGCTGCCGAATAAACTTGTGAGATAGCACACGGACTAAACTCACAAAAAAAATAATAAAATGCTCCTTCATATACCTGTCTCTTTTATTCACTTATTCACTCCTTCATATGTGCAATAGATCGAATATAATAATACATCCAACATCAGGCTAACGTATCAGGTAATTTGATTCTATACCACGTGCGCAGCAGCTTCCTCAAAATATTAACGATATTCATTTTTTCAATACCGTGAAATTTACTTGAGGTGTCAGCCTTCAGGGTGGTTTTATTTTTATGTCAAAAAATTACTATTTAACCCTTTACTCACTTGAGTAGTACATTAATATGAGTAGTGAGTTAATGTAAGATTTTATTTTTATAAAAGTTATTGCGACCCACGTGACAACCCACGACTTCACCTCTAGTCTGACTCATACTTCCTTTTCTTTATTATTTACCTTCACATATTTAATTGACATTTTTTTTTTATTACTCAATATATTTGCCGACATGACTGATTTGTTAAAATAAGTCTCTTTTTTTTGTATTTTAAACAGAAAAAATGGAATTGGGAAGAAAAAGTGACGAAAAATAAATTTGGTAATTTGTTGGGGAGGGGGGGATCGGGGGTATAGAGAGGAGATTTTATAAGAAGGTAAAAGAGGAAGAGCGTGAGCTCAACCAGATGTATAGAACGATTTTCATACTCATGATATATATACATCGATATATATATGAATAACATATGGGTTCAAATTATTTCTTTGAACTTTTTTTGTTATTTCATTTTTTTTTGCGACGAGATAAAATTTTTTTAAGAATTGGAGATGTGGAAGTTGTAGTGGGGGAAAGGACGAAAAAATTGGTGTAGAAGTTTTTTTTTTTTTGGAGAATTTTTAGCGGAGAAAATGGACAGTGAAGATGTAGAAAGATACGATTTTTTTGATCATTATTAATTTGGGAAAGTTTTAATTGATATTCTGCGGGTGAAGGAAATGTTTTTGGTAAAAAACAAGGGTTGGGGGTTGTAGAGCATTGAAAGACGAAGAGATTGATGTATAATTTTATATATTTTGGTAAAAGGATGATGAAGAAATTTTAAAGGAAAGAGTTCAAAAATGCGAACGGGAGTTTTTGGTTGTGGTTGGATTCAAAATTGATTTTGAGGGGAAATAAATTATTTTTTGTAAAAAAAAAAAATTGTAGGTTGTAGGGGATTAAATTCTGAGTAGAATGACCTACAATTTTTTTGATTTTAATAAATATTAAGTAAAAAATCTCACGTTTCAAAAAAAAAGAATTTTGAAATTTTTGAAATTCCCGCGTTGAAAATTAAAATTTAAAAGAGTTCGAACCACTAAACCCTTGAACCCTCACTATATATGAATAAACAAATAAACTGAGTCCCTTTGGGTTGGAAGTTTAAAAAAAATATATAAAAGACACAATACAAAAAAAAATCCTCTGGATCGAGATCTAAATCAATTGAATCGAATCTCAAAACCTTCAAAATTTTGTTTGAAAATAATAAATTGAATTCCACATACGTGGAAAGTATAATAATATATATGGACATATATGTATATATAAAATAGGTTTTCAAGAGTGGGTTTGAGGAGAAATTTAAGAACAAGCTGCAGCTTGTGACTTGAGTACACATAACGCATCTGATATAAACCCTCTTTAGATTTTTAAGGGGGTCAGATTTTTTTTCTCGTTCTTCCTAAACGTGGAATAACATATTCAAGGGTCTATTAATGTATACATATATATATGTTTTTTTCAGCAGCTGGCCTTCCGCCACCACCTTAATATTAAATCTGCCACGTGCCCGGAAAATCCTAGTTTATTTTAACTAAACATGATTAGAACTATGAAGTTTTTTTTTTTTTTTTTTTCTATTACTTGATATTTATTTTTTTTGGTAATCTTGTATTAAGGGCTGGGTTTTATGAGCTTTTAAAAAGTCAATTATTATTGTTTATTTTTGACAGGTGTTGAGTTGAAAATTTTTTAAGAGACTAGATTTTTTTCTTTTTTTAACACGTTCAATAAAATGTCGAATTTTATGAAATTTTTTAGATGTTTATAAAAGATTATTCTTAATATTCTGGTAAAAAAATTTTCTAGAAGATTATCTAGAATAATTTTAAGATTCTAGGAGTCTAAAAATTTTCTAGAAGATTATCTAGAATGATTTTTAAATTTTAGGAGTTAAGAAATTTTTCTAGAAGATTGTTTACAATAATTTTAAGATTCTAGAAGTTAAGAAGTTTCTTAGAGGATTACCTAGAATAATTTTAAAGTTGTAGGAGTTGAGGAATTTTCTAGAAAATTATTTAGAATAATTTTAAGATTCTAGAAGTCAAGAAATTTTCTAGAAGGTTGTCTAGAATAATTATAAGATTCTAGAAATCAGTGAGTCTTCTAGAAAATTATCTAGAGTAATTCTAAAAGCCCAGAAGTCAAAAAATTTCCTAGAAGTAATCTTCTATATAATTCTAGAATATTTTTCAGATTCTAGGAGTCAAGAAGTTTTCTAGAAGGTTGTCTAGAATAATTGTAAGATTTTAGGAGTCAATGAATTTTTTAGAAAATAATCTAGAGTAATTCTAAGAGTCCAGAAGTCAAGAAATTTCCTAGAAGATTATCTAGAATATTTTTAAGATTCTAGGAGTCAAGAAATTTTCTAGAAAATTGAAATTTTTTTAATTTTCACATTATCTAGACAATTAATTATTGAAAAACTTTCAAAATTATCTAGAATAACTCAAGATTCTAGACGCCATCGAAAAATTTTCCAAAAATCAAATTTTCTAGAAAATTTTTTTTCTTAAACTAGATCTTAATGCCGCAAAAAAAACTTCAAAAAAAGTCCCGTACTGTCATTATTTAAAATAAAAAAATAATCACAACCACGGAAGTTACTCGCGAACACCAAAAAAAAGTCCTTTCTAAACACCGATTCTCAAAGCATTTTTATTTCAACTTAAATAATAATAATAATAGTAATACATAATAAAATAATTATATTATAAAGTGTAATAACTTAGAAAAAGAAAAAAAAATAAGAACTTTAATATAAGAGGGAAATGGCCAATTATTAATGAGTGCTCGCGTTACTGCACGTGGGACGATGACGACGCATGTTTTTAATCTTTAAACCTGTGTCTCAATATATATATATATATATATATATATATATATATATATATATATATATATATATATATATATATATATATATATATATATATATATATATATATATATACATTTATATATATAAATGTATGTGTCACCTACTTTATACTTACATACATAAAGTCACGACTTGAATTCCATAGAATAATTTTCTCCACGTTTCACCTCTTTTTTTCCCCCGTGTGACAAAACACAATAAAGTCTTTAATTTTTTTTTTTTTTATTGTACTTAGATAAGAAACGATAAGATTGTTATTTATGATAAAATCTATGACTCGTTTTAAAATACATACATATTTTTTTTTTTTTATTTAAAAACGAACGTGATGTTTTTAAATCTATGAAAGATAAATCAGTAATTAATAATATTTTTTTTTGCAAGTGTGAGTAATTGATTGGATGATTTGATGATTCATAGGAAAGTGGGGGGGGAGTGATGAGTGATAATAATTGAACGTATGTGTGATAATGGGAACAAGAACAAGAATAAGGATAAGAAAATTGAACAGGATGATGTGATAACTGAACGTATTATTTTATTATCTCCAATAAAATTTTATGGTAATCGTAACATAGTTTACGTCATTCATGCCCTTGATTTTTTATTATTTTATTGGCAATTGAGATCATAAATCAGGTTATTGATTTTTTTTATTTTTGTAACAGATTTTTTATTCATTTAAAATAAAATTTAGAAATTTTTTTCGATAAAAATGAGAAAAAAAATTTTCTAGAAGTTGTAGACATGAATTTTCTAGAAGTCTATAGAAAATTTTTATTGATATTCGAATATTAGGAAGCGTAAAAAATTATTTTGCTTTTAGAAAATTTTTCTATGAGTTTGTCTATGGATTTATCTAGAGTTTCTAGACAAACGAATCATCTAGAAGTTGATTGAAAAGTTTTAAATTTTATTCGCAGTAGGAAACTTTTTAAACAGAATTTATTATCGTTGAATTTTCTAGAAGTTGTAGAGTAGAAATTTATCTAGAAATTCTAGACAATTGAATTATCTAGAAGTTTATAGAAAAATTTTGAAATTTATTTGATGTAAAAAACTTTGTAACTAGAATTTAGTTTCATTGAATTTTCTAGAAGTTATAGAGTAGAAATTTATCTAGAAACTCTAGACTATCGAATTATTTAGAAGTTGATAGAAAAGTTTTGAAATTTATTTCATGTAAGAAACTTTTTGAACAGAATTTATTATCGTTGAATTTTCTAGAAGTTGTAGAGTAGAAACTTATCTACAGATTCTAGACAATTGAATAATCTAGAAGTTTATAAAAAAGTTTTGAATTTTATTTGATGTAAGAAACTTTTTTAAACAAAATTTATTATCATTGAATTTTCTAGAAGATATAGACTAGAAATTTATCTACAAATTCTAGACAATCGAATAATCTAGAAATTTATAAAAAAGTTTTGAAATTTATTTGATGTAAGAAACTTTTTTAATAGAATTTATTATCATTGAATTTTCTAGAAGTTATAGACTAGAAATTCATCTAGAAACTAAATTTTATTATGAAAAGTTTTTTGTACTGGAATACTAGAATAATTCAAACAAAAATAAATCAACTTACCTACTTTCTAACTTCTAGAAAATTATTTAAAATCTTCTAAATAATTTTCCCTAAAAAAATCTTCTAGAAACTAAAAAAAAAATTAATTTATTGTTACAGGGAGACGACGACACGGGTGTCGGAGTTGCGGTACACCTGCTACTAAATCATCATCACCATCACCATCATCATCAGCATCCACCCCCAGCTCCACAACAAATCCACAAAATACCCATATAAATAATTCAAAACTGGATTGCCCGTTAAATCGAGTAGTAGAAGATAATTATGACGTAAGATTACGATGTTGTTACTCGCGATTACGAAGCCATGATCGCAACCATGATCAGCTTGACAATAAGGACTACGATCACGATCATCATCATCAGCATGATCATGATCACGATCACAAACAACAAGAGTCGTCTTCCTCACCGTCCTCAAGACTTATTATCACCGAGGACCGGTTACACCAGGACTCGTTCGACGACATTTGTCTGACGAGGATAACGGGGTTAAGGACGTCGACATCTACGACAATACCAACTCGACTATGTTCTTCAACACGGGACAGTACTAATAATAATAATAATAATAATATTAATAATAATAATAATATTAATAATAATAATAATAATAATAATAATAATAATAATAATAATAATAATAAATGTGGTAATTTTGTTGAAAATAATAATATTAGTGGTAAAGAAATTTTACAAACAACGAGACCAAGAACAAGAAGAGAAACGTGTAGAGATACAACTAGATCAACTGTTGATAGGCTTCATAGGAGAAGTGGTATTCCTTCGTATTTAGCAACGATATTATTATTGTCATATGCATTATTTGGAATAGCAGGTATATATATTTTATTTATTAAATATATCACATATACATTTTTGAATACACAACTCAATAGAGAATTCTATGCCCTTTCAAATGAGTACCCACATGACATATTTATTTTTTATAGTTTTCAAAGTTTATATATATTTAATATATGTATATTAGATAAATATGAGAATTAAAGTACTTCGTGTGAGTATTCATTGTTAAGTAGATTGAATGCTCTTTTAAATGAGTACCCACATGACATATTTTTAATAATTTTTAAAATGTATATATATATATGTATATTATATAAATATATGAAAATAAGTACTTCGCATGAATATTCTTTTGAAAGTAAATTAAATTTCCTTTAAAATGAGTACCCACACGTGATATTTATTAAAAAGAAATTTTATATATTTATATATATTTCAATATGTGTGAACTAGGGCGCCAAAAAAATTTGAAAATAAATATAGGTTGTGGGTACTCATTTTAAAGCTCATTTAATTTTCTATACATAAATTTGTTCAATTTTTTTTTTTTTTTTCAATAATTAAGAAAATCAATTAATTACCAAAAAAAAGACATCACATAATTAGTAATCATTGATACCCCGCTTATTATTTTAATTGAACATCTACTTGACACATTCTGACATCATGTACATATAATTATTTCTATTATTATTATTAATATTATTTTTTCCACTGTACTGTACATATTGAAGGATCGTTAAATTTGAACAGGTGACAGATAGCGCAAGCAGATGCGACCTATACGAAATATTTTGTTGGTACAAAACTTACACACGTTAACTTGTAATTCAAACGGTTCCTTCTTCTTCTTATATATATACATATATATATTTACTTTCAAACGCGCACTCACATATATGACTATATATATATATATATATATATATATATCACAAAAGTCTTTGAATTCTCAAATATCGTACTCTGTACTCTATTGTAATTTAAAAGGGTGGGGAATTTTTTTTTTTTTTTTTTTTTTTTTTTTTTTTTTTTTTTTTTTTTTTTTAATTAAACTAGGGTTAGATTTTTTTATATATATATATATATATATATATATATATATATATGAGAAAGAAAATTTCTATAGGTATTATATATATATTTTAACTCAATTCACTAGAATATAACGGACAGTTTAATCAATATTTCGCATTATATATATATATATATATATATATATATATATATATATATATATATATATATATATATATATAAATTGATTAAATGGTAATTTATAAATTGGGTCAGTGGTCAATTTAAAATTGTTACTCATATATTTAATAAGACTTTCAATTACTTAAAGTAATTGTATAATTTTTTTTTTTTTTTATTTTTTAAAAAATTTTGAGTACAAAAAAAATTTTAACTGACGTCTTAACAAAATTGTCTTTTTTATAATTTTTCAAATTTACTAATAAAAAATATTTTTTTTTTTTTTAAATAATTACAGATGCATGTTCTTCAAAATCAACACCTAAACCAAGGCCTCCAACGACAACACAACGGCCTAGCATCACATTCCGTCAAAATCCATGTCCGCCAGATTACGCGGAATGGTATTGTTTGAATCAAGCAACTTGTTTTACTGTCAAAATACAAGACTCATTACTTTATAATTGTCTGTGAGTATTTTTCTTTTTATTAAAAAAAAAATATATATATATATATATATACATATATTACTGCATAATAAGATAGGGAATGCAATGCCCTTTAAAATGAGTACCCACAAGCCATACTTATTACCAATTATTTACCTCACATATATTTTGATACATATATATGTTGATAAAAAGTAAAAAATAAGTATAGCTTGTTGGTACTCATTTTAAAGGGCATTGAATTCTCTATCTTTTTATGCACTGACATATATATGATATATGTATATATAACGAAAAAAATGTATGAAAAGGTTTATGACCCCTAGATATTTTATTTAAATTTTTTTAACGGCTGCAGTATGCCGGTGCTTGATGTACTTTATGTACTGTAGAGTATGGTATATAGTACAAGTACATAGATGCATAGGCTTAGTTAAATTGAACCAAGAATACGGCAATGCGGCACAAAATCCTTTAACGTCACGCTATCGTATCTCAAGTCTTGAGGTTTAAGTACATAAATTTTTTTTACTTGATTTATTTTTTTCATTAAATAATTAATGAAGTCTGATATTTTTAACTTCGAATTTTTTTAAATTTATTAAAAAAAAAAAAAAAAAAGAAAATGAATATAAAAAAATGAAAACGTGTTTATCTAGTAAATCGTCGGATTATCTTCGGATTTGTTGAAAGACACCGAATAAAAATACAATAAGAGTCCGAGAAAAAAATGAACCATAGAAAATTTATTTTCCTTACGTAGAAATTAATAAAATTTAATGCCAGGACTTTCATCGGTTCATACATTTGAATACTTTAGAGTATAGGAAATTCAAAGCTCTTTAAAATGAGTACCCACAAGCCATATTTATTTTTTTTTTTTACAACATATATATTTATATTTATATATATGTAAAAAATATAAATAAATAAATATGGCTTGTGAGTACTCATTTTAAAGAGAATTGAATTTCCTATTTTTATAAAGTACTCAGACAAACATATTTTCATATACTTATATATATCAAAATCCAAATATATATATAAAAATAATTAAAAATAAATAAGACTTGTAGGTACTCATTTTACAGGTCTTTAAATTCTCTATCATTTCATGTACTCATATATATATATATATATATATATATATATATATATATATATATATATATATCTATATATATCTATACATATATACTGTGGGAAAAAATTTAACAATTTTCATTTTCCCTAGTATTTAACTCATTGTACTTTTAAATTACAATATTTTTTTCAAATTTTCCCAGAATTATTTAAACTCAAAAGGACACTAGACATATTTATTATCATTGTTATTTAAACTCTTATAAAGGACTAAGTACTAAATCTGTATTGATTATTCAAGGTCCAGGTTCAGGTCCAACTCTACCTCTAGGTATACAACAAATTGTTGTATTGAGTCATTCAAATGGAATGAATTTTAAATTACCCAGTTTATATTATTTTTCTTATTCTTTTTTTTCAAAAGAATAAATTTACAATAAATTTAACAAAATTTTCCACATCTATTTTTTTTTTTTTTTTTTTTTTTTTTTTTTAAGTGGACAGTTATTTATATTTTATAATTACAATTATAAAAATAATAATTATGATTAAATAATAATGATAATAATAATAATAAAAAAAAACCAGTGCTCGGTGGAGCTTCCAGTTTCCCACGGTGTTTGCTTTGTCTGATGCGGGCTCTTTTTAAATCTTTCGTTTCGCGTTAATACTCTTTTACGATATAATCGTAATATTATTTTACGTTTTTTTGTATTTTCAAAAAGACCACCAGTAATTAATTACTTTAATTTTTTATAAGAAAATTCCGGAGTTTAATTAAAATTGCGATTTTCACAAAAAAAAAGGGGGGGGGGGTAGACTTTTTTTATTTTATTTTATTATTTTTTTCTTTTTTTGAAGAAAAAGAAAAAATTTTGGACTGGGAAGAAATTTTTGGAACTGGGAGAATGAAAAAATTTATTTTAGGGGAAGGAAAATTTTTTTAAGCAAAAGTAAGGGGTGCAAATTGTAGGGCATGAAATTCTGAATAAAATGATGTATAATTTTATATATTTTGATTTATGTAAAGACGAGATATATATTTATATAGATTCATATATATGAGCTGGATTTTTGATCATTATTAATTGCAGCTGCGTTAAATTCGTTTTTTTAAGTGCAACAAATTTTTTTTTGAAAAAACAAAAAATTGCATGTTAAGGGGATTAAATTCTGAGTAAAATAACCTATGACTTTATATATTTTTATAAATATAAAGTGATATAAAAAAATGATTTATAAAAATATGAAAATACAAAATTTTGAGTTTTTGGAGATATAGTATTTAAATTCGATTTAGAGCTTCAACGGTTGATTTTACGGTATTTTTCATGGATACCAAATTTGTAGCCCAGGAAATTTCCTTTCCAACGGTCATATATAACGTATACTTTTCTCATATATTTTTAAAGATATGACTAGTTAAAGTAAAAAAATATTTTTTGATCCAAATTTCATTTATTTTATTTTTATCTTTTGATAATAAAAATAATAATAATTATTATTGTTATGATTATTATTAATCAATTAATAATAAGAATGAACTAATTACAATATTATTATTTTAATGTTGTCGAGACTAAATGTCAGTATGCGTTGCGAGTAAACGTAATGAGAGCGCGAAAATTAGATAAGTAGATCATTTATACACATGTGTATTCATATATGTATACATATATATATATAATATATATGTAGTGCTTAAAAATATGCAGTGTTAATAAAAAACTAAGTGACTAGTTATGAAAATTAATTAATAATAATTATCAAAGAAAAATTATACGTTTGCTACAAATAAACACGATCGTCTGCAAGAATAATTGGAAATTTTTTTAATAAGACGAAGCAGCTTTTGAACTATTGGTCATGTGATTTTTTGAATGAAGACCAGAGTTGTAGTAAATAAATAAATTATTTAATTCTTTTTTTTTACAATTATTCGAGCTGCGAATACCGATCGTTAACTTTTTAGCGACGATATCTCAATAAATATATAAAATAAGTATACGTTGTTTGTGCTCACTGAAAAGTTCCTTTAATTTCCTACAATTTTTGACTCTTTGTAAATATCCCTAGAGCCAATGGTTCAAAAGTTAGAGCCACTCGACCAATAAAATATTATTTGAGCCCAAGATCGGTATTTTATAAAACTTTAAACGCCTGTAACTTTAAAACTATCGATCCCACCAACTTTTTTATGAAATTAAAATATGTAGATAATTAAATTAGCTTTCCAACGAGCATATTAAAAGTATAATTATCTCAACTCCTTCCACAGTATCAGCAATTTTATTTTATCTAATTAATCCGCGGATTATCGACATAAAAAATGTTAATTATTAACTTGACTCGGCAAGATCTCTCTGAATATATAAAAAGAGTCGCGGGTACTTGTAGTCACTGAAACCAAAATAAAATCTTACCCTTGAGTACCTACATACAATATTTTTTAAAGACATTCCCATATATTTCCATAAATATATAAATATATACCCATATATACATATATTTTTTTTCCACAGAAAGATAGAGGACCGCGTGCCCTTTCATACGAGTACCAACATGCCATATTTATTTTTAATAACTCACTAAATTTACATACATTTATATATATATCAACATATACTCAAATACTCATAAAAAATAAATATAGCTTGTTGGTATTCATTTGAAAGCTCATCGGACGCTCGTTAAAATGAATCTATACACGTCATATTTTACATACATTTATATACATATATATCAACATATACTAGAAATACTCATAAAAAATAAATACAGCTTGTTGGTATTCATTTGAAAGCTCATCGAACGCTCGTTTAAATGAGTCTATACACCTCATATTTTATATACATGTTTTTTTCCTAATGTATAGTAATTTTACTATACATTAAATACTTCACTAACTATATTAATTATAAATCATCACAAAAAAAAAATAATAACAACATATTTTTTTTTACAAAAAAGAAAGAAAAAGAATTGACGTTAATTATATTATCTTGATCCCAATTATTTCCGCTATATATTTTTAACAGAATCTGATATACTCACCTTTCCCTTTATTACCAAAAAAAAAAAAGAAGAGTTAAAATACAATTAAAATCAAATTTAAAGATAAAAATAATAAAAAAACATTTTTTTTTTTTTCACAATAATTAAGTCATTAAATATAATTATCCATTTCACTCCATAATAATAATAATTATTATTATAATAAATTAATTATTTATCAATTTTTTTTTTTTCAGATGCGCTGATGGATTCGTTGGCCAGAGGTGTGAATTTAAAGACTTAGAGGGTTCATATTCACGTGAGTATTTAAAATAATAATTATGATATTTTGTGTTAATTTATTTATTAATTAATTTTTTTTTTATTTATTTATTTTAGCGTCAAGGCAAAGGATAATGTTGGAAACTGCGAGTATAGCTGGTGGTGCCACAATAGCAGTATTCCTTGTCGTTATTATTTGCATAGCTGCTTATATACATTGCAAACGCAAACAGAAGGAATTACGTACAAGGTTAATTTTTTTTTTATTATTATTATGATTTTTTTTTACTTCAATTTTTATTTCTGCCATTTTTTAAGTTTAAATTAATTATTGTGGCTAAACTATTAGAGATACGGCAAAAATGTACTGAGACAAAATTGTAGGGAATAAAATTCTCTATAAAAAAGGTCTTTTACATTTTTTTGATAAACTCAATATTTTAGACGCTAGGAATTATTTAAAAGTTTTTAAGTCACTTTTTAATTAATTTTTGGATATAAATATTTTAAATTTGAATTTTTGGCTAAACTATTGAAGATACGACAAAAATGTACTGAGATAAACTTGTAGGGAATTAAATTCTCTATAAAAAAGGTTTCAATGAATTTTTGAATAGAAGTGATAGTTTAGGCGCTGGAGATAATTTAAGTTTGTAGATTTGAATGACTAATTATTAGTTACTAATTAATCTTATATTTTTTTTTTAATTAGTTCTGGAGTGGATACTGTTGATGGTACTGGCCGTGATCCAGAATTAAGGCCATTTAGTAGTCGTAATCGTTCATTAAAAAATTTTATGGCCAAGAATCAACACTGTTCAGTAAGTATTTTTATTTAACTCAATTATTTATAATTAACAGCCATATTTTTTTTTAACTAAAAAATAACTAGTGTCCCTCCATCCGTGACAAAATTTCCTCTAGTTTGAGTACCCACATCAATATATTCAAACAAGTACAAAAAAATTCAAAATGGCCGCTTAATAAACAATTAATTAACAATTTAAATTACTAATTAACAATTATTTTTATAATATACCCATGTGGGTACTCATTTCACGCAGAATTTTATCAGCTAACTCACTGTCACACTCATTTTTCTAAAAAAAAATTTTAATTAAAAAAAATTCCAATTTAAATTTTCAAAAAAATATTTTTACTTCTCCCCGTTGCTTAAAATCAATATTCTGCCTAAACTATCAAAGTTACGACAAAAAAGTATTGAGATAATTTTGTGGGAAATCAAATTCTTTATAAAAAAGGTCCTCATAAATTTTCACCTAAACCCAACCAGTTCCGAGATATCAGCCCATTAATCAGTTAATGAAAAATTTGATTAATTAATCAATGAATTTAATTACAGCCAATAATGTGCCCATCGATAGAACAAACACGAATGCCCAGTTGGAACGTCGAACTAACGAGATTAGCGTCCGTCAACGAAGCCAAACGTTCGAGTCAGTAAATTAATGATAATTAATCACCGATTAATTGATAAAATTAAAATGAAAAAAAAAATCAATTAATTAACGTAACAACAACAAAATTAATTAATTAAATTAACTTATAGCCAACATCACATTTAATTATTAAAATATAAATTTAATTAATTAGTTAATTGATTAATTAATTAATTAATTAATTAATTAATAGGATTATTAATCGAACAATTAATCAGTAGATTTATTCTTCATTTTTGTAAAGACAAAAATGAAAGAGTCAAAGACTTATTATTAATTTATTATTATTATTATTAATATTAATTAATTTAATTAAATTTAATTAATTAATTAATTTTGTGGTTAATGACTCGCCTTTATATCAAAATATAAATGGCGCCTGCATTTTTTTATTGTAAAAGATGTAGAATTAATATGACGATAAATAAATTAATTATTTAATTAATTTATTAATTAATTAACTAATTAATTAAAATAGTGGGTAGTAATTTTTGCAATTAAATTAAAAAAAAAATTGACTGTATGTAAATAGAGAAAAAAAAATTTTTAAGTACAAAAAAAAAAAAAAACAATTGTAAAAAATAGTTAAAATTTATTTTCTTTTCTAATTAAAAAAAAAAAATAACGACTAAAAAAATTATTTAATGAGTATCGATTATAAGTAATAGAATTTTGCTAGTCATTTTTTTTTTTTAGATAAAATTTTGTACATAAAAATTTTTTTTTCTTTATGATATTAAATTAATCTGCTAAATTCAAATAAATGAATAATTTTCCTAGAGGCCTGGAGATTAAATGAGGGAAAAAATATGAGGTAGAAGAGAGATAAAAATTTTTTTGATCTGTAGAAAGATTGGGAATTTTGTGAGCTTTCAAACGAGTACCCACATGACATATTTATTTTTTGATATAAAATTTATATATATGTTGATATATATAAATATATATGTATGACTTGGAAATAAGTATGGGTTGTTGGTACTCATTTTAAAGGGCGCGTAATTCTGTACCTGAAAAAATGGTTGAATTTAGAAAATTGTTCAAACAAATTTGGTAATTGTTTAAACAATTGTACAAACAATTAAGGAGAATAAAATCTTTTTTTTTGTGCTAGAGTGATAGAGAATTGAAAGACCTGTAGAATGAGTATCCACAAGCCATATTTATTTCCAGTAATAAAATATATGTATATATATAAATATATATATAAGTATATATGGGCTGGAAAATAAGTATGGGTTGTGGGTACTCGTTTGAAAGCGCGTTGAATTTCCTGTCTTTCTAGATAATTAATAATTAATTTAGCCCTCATTAGTCTGAAATCCAAGCCAGGAAATTATTTTTCATTCATTAATGCAAAAAACAGTCCCAGTGTAATTTTTAAAGCTCAAGGAGTTGCCTCTATCACCAGTGCCTTCCAAAATAAAACTAAAAATAACAATATTAATAAAACTAAATAAAAACTGAAGTCCAAAGTATTCAGCATTTCTATTGTTTAATAAATAAATAAATTAGAAACTTTATGATTAAAAAAATAAATAAAACTTATCAGTATTTTTTTTCTAAACTCCAAAAAAAATAGTACTATGTTTATAATTAATATAAAATATCAACAAAAATATTGATGATGCATTTAAATAATTTCCGCGTTAACTAATTAAATACAGTGTAATATATATAAATATGCATATATCAGTATGTAAAATAATAGAGAATTTAATGCTCTTTAAAATGAGTACCCACAAGCCATATTTATTTTTAATTATTTTTTATATATACATATATATGTTTTGATATATATGTATGTCTCAAAAAAATATATAAATTATATATAGCTTGTTTATATTCGTTTTAAAGCATATCAGATTCCCTATCTCGTTTTTCAATAAAAAATATATATATATTTACATATATATATATATTAATATATATATATATATATATAAATTCCTATATATTTTCACATATATGTAAGAATATCAAGAATTCAATTTCCTTTAGAATGAGTACCCACAAGCTATATTTATTTTATATTAAACATATATGTGCATATATATATACATATATATAAATATATAAAATTAAAAATATATATGTCATGTGGGTACTCATTTTAAAGGGCATTTAATTCTCTATTCATTCATGCTATCAAACATATATATATATATATATATTACACAAAAAAATAAAATATAAAATTAACATATATGTCTATTGTATTTGTAATGTTTTTGTATAATTTATTAATAAAAAAAAAAATTAATTAATTAATAAAAATAATTATTAATTTTACTGACTCATTATTATTAATATTATTATTTATTAATTAATCAATTAATCCATTAATTCATTGAATTTTGTAATATGTCATCAAATATATATTTTTCATAATCTATATATTTATTATTATTCGTCTATTAATTAATAATTAATTATCAATTTAAATTAAGTTTGTAAAAATTAATAATAATTTTTTTATTAGCAATTAATTTATATCCAAAATAATAATAATAATAAAAATAATTAAAATTTATTAAATGCCAGTGACTAAAAAAAATTAATGACGTACGTAAATATTAATTAATTAATTATTCAATTAATTAATTAATAACTTGATTATGAACTTTCATATATATACATATATATATTTATATATATGAAAACTATTTAAGTAAAGCTTTGTAAAGACACGTGTATAATTATTATTAATTATTACTAATTAATTATTATTAATTACCGAATGTGGCCTTTAAGTTTTCTATTTAATTAGTAATTAAAATTTATTATTAATTATTAAATAAAAGAATATTATTATAATTAGCGAGTACTAAATAAGTTAATTAGAAAAAAAAATATTAAATAATTAGTTATAATTATTAATGCAAGTAATGATTAATTATTAATAAATTATAAACAATTAATAAAAAATGCTTTAATAAATTAATCTTGTTCTTTGTTACCTTTGGAGTGATTTTGTGTGCAAAGTATCATAGATATGACAAATATGTACTGAGATAAAATTGTAGGAAATTGAATTCTCTACAAAAAAGGTCTGATATATTTTTTTGATAAATTTGATATTTTAGACACTAGTCATATTTTTAAAAAATTTATCAATCAATTTTTATTGATTTTCGGTTCTAGAGATTTTAAATTTGAATTTGTGGCTGAAATATTGAAGATACGACAAATATGTACTAAGATAAAATTGTAGGAAATTCAATTCTCTACAAAAAAGGTCTGATATATTTTTTTGATAAATTTGATATTTTAGACACTAGTCATATTTTTAAAAAATTCATCAATCAATTTTTATTGATTTTTGGCTCTAGAGATTTTAAATTTGAATTTGTGGCTGAAATATTGAAGATACGACAAATATGTACTGAGATAAAATTGTAGGAAATTGAATTCTCTACAAAAAAGGTCTGATATATTTTTTTGATAAATTTGATATTTTAGACACTAGTCATATTTTTAAAAAATTTATCAATCAATTTTTATTGATTTTTGGTTCTAGAGATTTTAAATTTGAATTTGTGGCTGAAATATTGAAGATACGACAATTATGTACTGAGATAAAATTGTAGGAAATTGAATTCTCTACAAAAAAGGTCTGATATATTTTTTTGATAAATTTGATATTTTAGACACTAGTCATATTTTTAAAAAATTTATGAGTCAATTTTTAATGATTTTTTTTCTAGAGATTTTAAATTTGAATTTGTGGCTAAAGTATTGAAGATAAGACAAAAATGTACTGAGATAAAGTTGTAGGAAATTAAATTCTCTGTGAAAAAGGTTTCTTTGAATTTTTGTGTAAACTCAATAGTTTTGATAGAATTTCAGATTAATGTGTCATTAACAAAATTACGTATTCGCGGTCGTGACACTGACGTGTATATATTTATATATTTCATATATTTAAATAATAGAAAGAAATAAGCTATGAGATACAAATAAAATGAAAGTTCATTGAACGAATGATAGTAATAATAATAATAATAATAGTAATATATGTGTAATTATTTTACGGACGATAAAGTACAAAATAAATTTAAATATTTACGTTAATCATCTTTTTAAAAATATTAACGCTACATTACATTACTACATCTTATATTATTATTATTATCATATACACATGCACATATAAAATAACTTCTCTCAATTTTTTAAATTTTCAATTTTTATAGCGGCAAATTTAAAAAAAAAATAAGTAATCGATCTCTAATTTTCACCGGTCCTCTAATTTTCTTCCATAACTCAAAAAATATCAAAAATTTCCCACTATGTCTCAGGAACTTTTCTTTAGGAAATTGAATTCCCTACAACTTTCATTTGGAACTTTTCTTTCTAAAACCCATAGTTTCCCTAGAAATTTCCCTTAAAAAAAATTTTCTCACTAAAGTTTCTTCAAATCTTTCCACCTGTCCTCTAATTTTCCTCCATAACTCAAAAAATATCAAAAATTTCCCATGATCCCTTAGGAACTTTTCTCTAGAAAATTAAATTCCCTACAACTTTTATGTAAAACTTTTTTTTCTAAAACCCATAGTTTCCCTAGAAATTTCCCTTAAAAAAAATTTTCTCTTTAAAGTTTCTTCAAATCTTTCCACCTGTCCTCTGATTTTCCTCCATAACTCAAAAAATATCAAAAATTTCCCACTATCCCTCAGGAACTTTTCTCTAGGAAATTAAATTTCCCACAAATTTTATCTGAAACTTTTTTCTCTAAGACCGATAGTTTCCCCAAAAACTTCCTCACAAACCCAAAATCCTTAAAAAAAACTGTAAAGTATTTAATCTCTCATTATATTATCATATATTTATATATATATATATATACTTATATATATCATATTAATTAGTATGCAAATAATAGTAGTGACCATGAGCAGCAGAAAAAAAATAATAATAATTATAAACAATAACGTGTACACAATAGAGCTGTTCTTAACACATAATTCATTTATAAAAAGTGAACCCAGTAATTCACTCTTCAAATATATATAAATATATACATATATATAAGTAAATAGTAGTTGTAGCAGTACTGCGGCTTCTAAACTAATATATTATCCACGTTATAAGCTAACAATCTCCAATGTTTTTTTATTTAGTAAGTGCGTTTTCTCTCGTACAATTTTAAAATTACTCTAGTTACTAGTAATTATTTTTTACATTAATTAATTAATTAATTCATTAATTTAATTATTTTAAACCTTGTGGTCTATTTAAATTTTAATTCAAATTTTTAAATGGATAAAAAATGTGTGATATTAATATATATTTTTTTGTGACTTGATAATTAAAATTGTGGGGAATTTTGATTTTTTTTTTTTGATTTTGTGAAAATGAAAATTTGATGGGATGTAAATTATTTTTTTTTTTTTTTTTTAAAATGATTGTGGTGTGGTTATTTATTATTACGGGGACACTGGCTGATGGTGGAAATTGTATTAGAAATCATACTATTTTGGAAACTAGTGGCGATGCCATTTTGACAGGTAAAAAATTTGATTTGTTTTTTTTTTTTTTTTTGAAAATTTTTGGGATTAGTATAGTGATGTGGGTACTCTTTCGAGAGGAAATTTGATTATGAACACGATCCTAGTAGTGAAATGTGAAAAAAATTTTTTTTTTTTCAAAATTTGATATTTTGATTTTGTTAAATAATTTGAGTTATTTGAAATGTAGTGATGTGGGTACTCTTTCCAGAGGAAATTGAATTTTAAACACGATTCTAGTAAAAAATTAAAAAAATAAATAAATTTTTCAAAAATTCAAAATTTCAATTTTTTTCAAAATCATTTTTTACTCGAAATATAGTGATGTGGGTACTCTTTCCAGAAGAAATTAAATTTCAAACACGATCCTAGTAAAAAATAAAAAAAAAAAATTTTTTTTCAAAAATTCAGTATTTTAATTTTTGTTTAAATAAGTTTTTCGTTAAAATATAGTGATGTGGGTACTCTTTCCAGAGGAAATCGTGTCACGAACACGATTCCAGTGCTTAATTATAAAAAAAAAAATTTTCCAAAAATTTGTTATTTTGATTTTTGTCTCAATAATTTTATCGTCAAAATATAGTGATGTGGGTACTCTTTCCAGAGGAAATTAAATTCTAAACACGACCTCAGTGTCAATTTCCCCCAAAAAAGATTTTTAAAAAAACTAAAATCTAGCCGACCTTGAATATTTCAAAATCATTGAAATGAAATTAATAATAATAAATATGTATTTCAGTATTCGTGGACATATATCACGGAGAATCATGCAACGAAACATCATCAAAAGGCTTCCAAGAGCTAACGACAGCACTTTACGTAACGTCAACCTTAAACAAAAACGACTACATTCCCGGGATTTCTCTAGGTCAACTTACCCCTCTTAAATATTTAAATTCAAATCCATTTAATAACAAACCTATTTTATTTATTTATAGGCCTCAAGATCATAGATACTTGCCGTGATTCAGCAACTGTAGCACGCGAGTCCCTGATCATCGCAACTGAATGCCCCGAGGTCTATTCCCTGGGGATCCTGGTCCCCTTTCACTACCACGGAGTCTTAGAACCGATCTCCAGCTACACTGACCTATCGATCACTTTCTATGGCTCCCAAATAATTCCCAGCATTAACATGGGCTTAGATTTCATCACCCGAAATTTCCATACTATAGATTTACTACTGACGGATTCGACCTCTACCTTCGAGATATTTTTAAACCAGTCCCAGTTCCTGGATCTCTGCATCAAGAGCTACGATGACGTGTCGCGGGTTGAAGATGACCAGGAAGCGACGATTGTTATTTTAGGTGACGAATTTTTTATCCGTTCCTGGCTGGAAGTTGAGCGAATTAATGTTATCAAGACCTGGATCATTATTCCTTTAGACGATTCTGACGTTACTGGTCAGTAACATTTTTTTTTTACAAAACGAACTTTGTTTTTGTAAAGTAGACCAAATTCCCTGTAAAATGAGTACCCACAATAATTGAATATTTAGACATGATCATGCCTGATCACACATGGTGGAATATTTAAGCATGATCATGATCAGGCATGAATTTCTCTGAACCACGCATGATTATGCTAAGCCATACCTTTTCCAAAATCATGCATGATCATGTTCGGGCATGAGTTTTCTGGAGTCATACATGATCATGCTCGGACAAGATTTTCCCTCAACCACGCATGATCATGTTCAGTCATGACTTTTCCTGAATCATGCATGAACATGCTTAGACATGACTTTTCCTGAATCATGCTCGGGCATGATTTTTCTTGAAACACACATGATCATGCTTAGTCATGACTTGTCCTGAATCATGCATGATCATGCTCGGGTATGCTTTTTCCAGAATCATGCATGATCATGCTCAGACATGACTTTTCCTCAACCACGCATGATCATGTTCAGTCATAACTTTTCCTGAATCATGCATGAACATGCTTAGACATTACTTTTCCTGAATCATGCTCGGGCATGATTTTTCCTGAAACACACATGATCATGCTCGGGCATGCTTTTTCCAAAATCATGCATAATCATGCTCAGATATGACTTTTCCAAAATCATGCATGATCATGCTCGGACATGATTTTTCCTCAACCACGCATGATCATGTTCAGTCATGATTTTTCCTGAATCATGCATGATTCATGTTCAGTCATGACTTTTCCTGAATCATGCTCAGTGATACTTGAATCATGCATGTCATTTTTGTCTATAAAAAACTTTTTCCACATAAAATTTGTTTCAGATATCGTCCCACTAGGATCGTACGTCTTGATGCCCGAAGCCCGGGTCCTACACCCAGCGGACTCTGATTCCTCAGCCGATGAAATAAAGATTCCAGTCCCCATGATCTTCAGTATCGGCAGCCCCCTGATCGGAATTGCCGACCTGTTTTCGTCTCTTCAAGTGTCCAACTGCACAGAAGCCTGCGTCCTTCCCTCATTCGACTCAAAACTACTGTCCGCAGTTCCCGGGCCCCGGGTCATAGAAGCTCTCAACCTCGACCTCGAGTCAAAGTCAGTAAAATGGGGATTTTACCAACGACTGGACCCAGCAGATCAGCTGCAGCAAGTCCTCGAGTATCAGGTGGCCGTCGATTCGTTTAAAATCCGACCCGGGAAGAATAGACCCCGGGTCAAAGTCCCAAAGAACGGGACCCATTTCTGCGAGGATCAGTCCCAGTTATGTGAATGTATCAACAAAAAGAAAACTCAACCCGTTCCGAAGACCACAGAAGCTACAGACGAAAGTCCTTACCAAGTTTTCATTTTGATCAACCCCTGGGCCATAATTTTCCTGATTTTTGTCGCCTTCGGGGCATTAATTTGTCTTTGTATCTGCGGATTTATTCTCTACCGGTTCATCGTCGACGAGTTTATGGACGGAAACCCTCTGCTGACTTTTATTTTAATCCTCGGAACTATTTCCATGCTCATGTCTGTCGTAATTTTCTGTTTGAGTGACAATACAGCAGACCACGAGTACCTGAACTCATTCAAAATTTTAGCGGCCACCATTTCTATGGGATTCGTCTTGTCGATAATGCTCGCGAGAACTTTTTTCCTCGCTTTTTCTACCAAAGGTGTATTCTCTAGTCACATTAATGGATACTTACAAACTGTAATGGCGTTTTTTATCAATGCAGTTCAAGTTGCGGTTTCCGGGGTCTTCTTCTTGGTCAATAGAAAAAATTCTCAAGAAGTATTGTCTAGTTACCAGTTTATCGCGTTGTCAAGTAAGTGGATTTGTAAAAAATTAAAATTTTCATTTTTTTTTTTTTTTTTTTTTTTTTTTAGTTTTTTGAGATTTTCTAGGATTTAAGTTTGATAGAAGATAGCGATGTGGGTACTCGTTCCAGAGGAAATTCAACAATGAATATGACCCTAATAATCATTTTTTGAAAATTCGTTTTTTTTTTCAAAATTCAAATTTTTTTTTTTTTTTTTTTTTTTTTTTTTTTTTTTTTTTTTTTTTTTTAATTATTTCTAATAAAATTTTATCTGTATTCTCAATAAAATTCAAACCAAATTATTTTCAGGTTACAATATATTTCTCCTCTTAACCCTCCTCGGAATGTGCGCCCTGGTCTACTCAATACCCCGGAACTACCGAGAAGGCCGAAGCTTTCTTTTCACAAGTCTCGGACTCCTGGGAGTCTGGATCATCTGGATCTCGACGTTCTTTTTAGTACCGCCATCATGGCGGGAAACAATAATCGCAATAGCCTTGATAACTACCTCCTACACCCTAATTTCCGGTTTAATCCTCAAGGTATTCTATATTCTTACGCATATAGAGCGACAAAATGACGTCCGCAGCCCATTTGAAAATTCAGAGTTCAGATCCGAGCCACGACGCAGGTCATTCCGTCAAGTAAATTATCTTTTTTTATATATATTTCATTTCAGAAAATTTATCATGATCTCTTAACCATATATGTCATATATGACACATGTGCTCAAATACCGATCATATATCATATATCAAGCATACATGGGCATATAGGGATCATATATGACATATGTGACATACATGCTAGTATACAGATCATATGTGATCATATAAGATTTATATATGAATATATGTGATCAATATTAGACCATATATAATCATATGTGAACAAGTATAAACATATATGATTTATATATGACTATATGTGGGTATATATGACTATATATGAACATATAAGATTCATATATGAACATATGTGACTTATATATGAATTTATATGGATTACATATAAGCATATATGTCATATGTGGCTTACATGCTCATATATGGATCATATATGTCCATGTATGATTCATTTATGATCATATATGGTTCATATATGTCATATATGGTTCATATATGTCATATATGGTTCATATATGTCATATATGGTTCATATATGTAATATATGGTTCATATGTCATATATGGTTCATATATGTCATATATAGTTTATATATGGTCATATATGACTATATATGAACATGTGAGATTCATATATGAACATATATGATTCATCTATGGTCATATATGCCATATACGGATCACATATAATCACATATGACGATATATGAACATATATGATTCATATATGGTCATATATGCCATATACGGATTACATATAATCACATATGACGATATATGAACATATAAGATTCATATATGAATATATGTAATTTATATATGTCATATGTGGCATACGTGCTCATATACGGATCATATGTGACCGTATATGAGCATGTATGATTCATATATGGTCATATAAGTCACATATGGGTCATATATGCTCATATACGGATCATATATGATAATACATGAACTCAAATGATTCATATAAGATCATATATGTCATATATGAGGAACATATACCTAGTAAATCATATACATATATATATATATATATATATATATATATATATGCATATATGATCATATAGTGCTATATAAGTGCATATATATGTATATATTTTTTTTCAGGGTAAACTGTCATCTCATATATTTACTTAAAATTTACTATTATTATCTTTGATATTGACCTTGTCAGATCTAAGGCTTCCTCGTAATTAGGGATTTGCCATTTTACTCAATGACATAATTGAGTTTAAAGTTATTACGAAACTTTACATACTTTTATTTTATTTTTCTTTATTTATTACAGTCACGACGGCCATTCCACGACTACGTTCTGCCAATGGAAGGTGTCCGTAATCAAGCGCGTTTACAAACGGAGCAAAATTTTTATGGTAATTCTAGTCCGGGGAACCGATCTGTCAGTGATAATGTCGGCAATAATTATGGCCACGGACAAAATGGTCATGGGCATAGACATGGGCATGATGGACATGGAAATGTAAAAACCATTGGTTTCAATAATTATGGATACTCGGATATGCATGAAACTGAAAATCATTACGTCGTTCCAAAAGTTTGCGTACAAAATCCTGCTGTAAGTTTTTATTATTTTTTAAAAATTCAAATTTTTTTTTTTTTTTTTTTCAAAAATTCATACAATTAATTTTAAAAAATTTTTTTTTCCCGCTCATAAAAATTTTGTCAAAAAAATTTTTACAAAATTTTTTTTTTTTACAGAATCGAAAAAAAGGAACAAAAGTTGATGTGAATTACGCACAACCGGTTTACGATGTCCATAATTACCATGAGAGTTTACAAAAAAATAGTCATCAGTACGATAATGATAACAATGAAGATTGCATGGAAGCGGAAGTTTATTTAGAGGCGAAACGTCTCTCCCCCACGCGCAGAGGACGCAATGAATCCTATCCTTCGCGGTCTCCAAGTCCGCGGTTGTATCAAACGGAAGCGACCATTGATGAGGAGGATGAGACCAATGAAGAAGTTGCTAAAATAACTCATTTTTAATTTTTTAAATCATTTTTTTTTTTTTTTTTTTTTTTTTTTTTAAATTAAAAATACGAAATTAACTCATTAATTATTTTTAAAAAATTGTAAATAATGTAGATGTAAAAAGTTAAGAAATATAGAGAAAAAAAAAATTAAATTGTATTTTTATTTTTAGAAAAAAAAAAAAAATGCTAACGATAGAAAATTGAATTGAGTTGTAATTCAGCAATCAGGAGCAGGTGCATCCTCTGATCGATATCTAGTTCACTTCAAAGCCAAGTATTCAAATTTGATAGGAAAGTTTTTTTTTTTTCAAAAAAAAAAAAAATGAAAAATTTTGGAAATAAAATAAAATTTCCATTGATGTGACTTTGATTTTTTTTCGAACATTGGAATGATAAATTTTTTTTGAAGTTTTCAAAAAAAAAGAAAAGAAAAAAAAAATTCAGTGCTTGAAATTTGGTTTTGAATTTTTGTTTTGGGTCACAGGTTTTTGAAAAAATTTTTCGAGGCAAGATGGTATGGATATTTTGACAGCGTGTGTTTCAAGCTTTCAAATGTGAGGTCGCACAATTTTTTCCGACAATTTTCCTAGAAGTTATGACGATTTTTTAAAAACTCGCGGGTTTTTCAAAAAATTTCGCGGGTGTTTAATTGACGTTTAATAAATATTCAAAAATTTTTTTGAATTTCTTTGGCTTGGCTAGTAAAAAGTAGACACCTGAAGCTTTAAAATGAGCGGTCGAAAAATTTTTTCCAATAATTTTCCTAGAAGTTATGACGATTTTTTAAAAACTCGCGGGTTTTTCAAAAAATTTCGCGGGTGTTTAATTGACGTTTAATAAATATTCAAAAATTTTTTTGAATTTCTTTGGCTTGGCTAGTAAAAAGTAGACACCTGAAGCTTTAAAATGAGCGGTCGAAAAATTTTTTCCAATAATTTTCCTAGAAGTTATGACAATTTTTTAAAAATTCGCGGGTTTTTCAAAAAATTTCGCGGGTGTTTAATTGACGTTTAATAAATATTCAAAAATTTTTTTGAATTTCTTTGGCTTGGCTAGTAAAAAGTAGACACCTGAAGCTTTAAAATGAGCGGTCGAAAAATTTTTTCCGATAATTTTTCTAGAAGTTATGACAATTTTTTTAAAATTCGCGGGTTTTTCAAAAAATTTCGCGGGTGTTTAATTGACGTTTAATGAATATTCAAAAATTTTTTTGAATTTTTTAGACATGACTAGTAAAAAGTAGAGATTCGAAGGTTTAAAACGAAATTTTTTTCATTGTCATACGATGATTTTTCACGGAGATATATATATACTTGTATATAAATATATCAGTGGCTCAACGGGATAAATGATTTTAAAATTTTTTCGCATCTGGAGAGTAGAGATAAGCGTTTAAATAAATTGAAAAATTCATTGATTTGGAAGTAATTATTTTAAACATAGTACAGTACACTATTTACGGGGTACTTTGGTCTGTAAGCTGGGGGTGGAAGGATGCGCAGAAGTGGGAATGATATATTTGAATTTAACTGAAGGAAGTGAAGGCGGGTCTGGTATAAAGGATGCCGCGGACATGGACTTGTTCAGTTTCAATAAAAGTTTAAGACCGCGTTGTTTTATTTATTTTACATGGGATAAAAATATTGATAGGGAACAAATTGATCATGACCATCTTGATGATGATTTGATAAAAATTAAAACTGTGGATTGTTTGAGTGACAACATGGAGATGATTAAATTAAAGCTCATGCTGGTGGCTGTTGTGTATCTGAGCTTGTTTTTGGATAATGTTCTTTTGACTGTTGTTGGTAAGTGGGGTAAAATGGTGATACTTTTTTTTGTTAATGGAATTTTATTCTATTTTTGGAAAGTAGTCTTGTGGGTACTCTTTCCAGAGGAAATTTTGTGAAAAATGTAATTATAGTTGTTAATTTTGGAAAAAAATTATTTTTAGTAGAAATTCAAATTTTGAAGTTTTGGGAAATTTGCTTTAGTCAAAATATAGTGATGTGGGTACTCATTCCAGAGGAAATTTGATGCTAAAAATGAATTGAATATTGAATTTGGAAAAAATGAAATTTTTAAAAAAATTCAAATTTTGAATTGTTGAAAAATTATCTGAGTCGAAGTATAGTCATGTGGGTACTCTTTCCAGAGGAAATTTGATACTTAATATGAATTCAGTATTCAATTTAAAAAAAATGGAATTTTAAAGAAATTCAAATTTTAAATTGTTGAAAAATTATCTGAGTCGAAGTATAGTCATGTGGGTACTCTTTCCAGAGGAAATTTGATACTAAATATGAATTCAGTATTCAATTTAAAAAAAATGAAATTTTTGAAAAAATTCAAATTTTGAATTTTTGAAAAATTCCTTGAGTCGAAGTCTAGTCATGTGGGTACTTTTTCCAAAGGAAATAAATCCTGCCCATTTAATCCAGTATTTACTTTCCAGTGCCCATAATCCCCGACTACTTATGCAGCATCGGCGAGAACTCAACAGACGAAAATGGCCGAATGGGTTTGCTCCTCAGTTCAAAAGCCCTAGTCCAGCTTCTTCTAAACCCATTAATCGGTAGCTTGACATTCACCGTCGGCTATTTCAAGCCTCTTTTCATCGGGAACCTCTGCCTGCTTCTAGCCGCCCTACGTACGCACAATTTATTCAAACAAATAACTTAATTTTCCAAACATAACCTCTTTCGTCCCCAGTTTTCGCATTCGGGCGGTCCTACGAGTTTCTTTTCCTCGCACGAAGTATCCAAGGAGTCTCATCAGCCTGCATCGGAGTGTCCGGAATGTCTATGGTAGCTGCCCAATATCCCGAAGAAGAAGAACGTTCCCGAATAATGGGGTTCGTTTTGGGCGCCATTGCTCTAGGAGTTTTGGTTGGTTACCCAATCGGGTCGATTCTCTACGACATCGAAGGCAAGATGGCGCCTTTCCTACTGATTTCGTCCCTAATTTTGATTCCTCTCAGTAAGTTTACAATAATTCCCCTTTTTTCCCAAAAGAACGAGCCCTAATTTTATTTTTTAGGCTTTCAGATTTTCCTCTGGGACGTAGAGACGGTTCCTAAAGACGTTATCAAGTCAGAAAATTCTACTAGTTGGACAAAACTTCTCTTTCAAGGCAAAATATTGATCATAGCGGGCGCCATTTTGGCTTCGACTTCACCAATGGCCATTTTGGAACCCTGTCTACCGATTTGGCTGCGTTCAAACATAAAACCCGAGGTATAAATTAGGGTTTGCAATTATTTTTATCAATAATTATGATACTTTTTTAAATTACAGAAGTGGCAGTTGGGAATGGTCTTCATTCCAGATAGTATTGGATATTTATTGGGCACAAACTGCTTCGGAATGGCGGCCTATCGGTATGGAAGATGCAAGACCGCAGTGGTCGCGATGACTCTTATCGGCGTTAGTGTGATTTTTTTACCGACTGCTACGACCATGGGACAGTTGGTAATACCGCATCTGGGAATGGGGTTGGGTATCGGCATTGCAGATGCAGCGTTGGTGCCGCTACTGGCGAGTTTTGTCGATCAGGATGGGAACTACGGGCCGGTTTACTCTGTCCAGCAGGTCGCTGTCAGCCTCGCTTACTCTCTGGGTAATTTAACTGATAAACTATTGCAGATACGGCTGAAGTGATAAGGACCTTTTTTGTAGATAATTAAATTTCCTACAAAAAAGGTCTCTTGTAAATTTTTCAAATCTGCCGCCATTATGCAGATTTTTTGAATCAAAATCAAAAATTGATTTTTTTTATTTTAATTTATTATTTACAGTAATTTAAAATTTAAATTCTGACAGAATTATTGCAGATACGGCTTGAGTGATAAGGACCTTTTTTGTAGGTAATTAAATTTCCTATAAAAAAAGTCTCTTGTAAATTTTTCAAATCTGCCGCCATTATGCAGATTTTTTAAATCAAAATCAAAAATTGATTTTTTTTATTTTAATTAATTATTTACAGTAATTTAAAATTGAAATTCTGACAGAATTATTGCAGATACGGCTTGAGTGATAAGGACCTTTTTTGTAGGTAATTAAATTTCCTATAAAAAAGGTCTCTTGTAAATTTTTCATATCTGCCGTTATTACGCAGATACTTTCAATAAAAAAAAAAAAATTGATTTCACTGTTTCGAATTATTAATTACTGAAATTAAAAATTTAAAATTCTGATAAAACTATCAGAGATACAATAAAATTTTCTACGACTTTTTTTTAGGAAATTAAATAATCTACAAAAAAGGTCCTTATCACTTTAGCCATATCTCCAAGCGTTTGGCTATAATCTTAAGCTAAACAGTTATTTACAGCATTTTATCTTGAATCTGTAATCTAGGTCCAATAGTCGGCAGTGAATTAGTTCGTATGATCGGGTTTCAATGGGTCATGAGAATAGTTGGTCTTATAAATCTAGCTTATTGTCCGCTGCTTATCTACCTCGCAATAACAACTAAAAAATATTTATTGAGCCAAGACGTCAAAGATTACGATTCTATTGTTAAAACTGATTTGCAGTACAAAAGATTCCAAGATGACGACGATCTTTGAGTAAATTATCAAATATTTTACAATTTTAAATAATAATAATAATTATTATTATTATTATTATTAATTTTTAATGCATGTAAAAAAAATAAATAATTAAAACTTATAATGAATTTTTTATTTTCTGACCCCAATCAACCTGAAAATTTTTAACTCAAATATATATCTATATATATATATATATATATACATGTATATATATATATAGAGCTGAGGTTATCAAAGTTTATGCGGCCAGAGACCACTTAGTAATTAGAATTACTAATTTCTCCTTTGATACTACCGCAAAGTAAATTTTCCATATTGGCCTACACTACATCGATATATATGTATATATGTATATATATCTAGGTCTCTACATGAGCTAGTAACTTCCAGCTGAACGTTACTAATCATGTAGGGGTAGGACATATCTGGTACCGCTTTCCTTAAGGCTTCAATTCAAAATTACAGCTAAACTATCAAAGATACCTCAAAATCTAATCAGACCTTTTTTGTAGCCCTTAAAATTTCCTAAAAAAAAGTTCCTATACATTTATTTAAAATTCCCATTATTACCCCATAATTTTGCCAAAACATAGAATATACATCCAAATACCCTCCATATTGTGTCACTCGTCACAAAACCAAAAATTCCAGCAAAACTATCAAAGATACCCAAAAAACTCATCAGACCTTTTTTGTAGCCCTCAAAATTTCCTAAAAAAAAGTTTTTATACATTTTTCCAAAATTCCCATTACTACCCCATATTTTTACCAAAACATAGAATATACATCCAAATACCCTCCATCTTGTGTCACTCGTCACAAAACCAAAAATTCCAGCTAAACTATCAAAGATACCCAAAAAACTCATCAGACCTTTTTTGTAGCCCTCAAAATTTCCTAAAAAAAAGTTTTTATACATTTTTCCAAAATTCCCATTACTACCCCATATTTTTACCAAAACATAGAATATACATCCAAATACCCTCCATCTTGTGTCACTCGTCACAAAACCAAAAATTCCAGCTAAACTATCAAAGATACCCAAAAAACTCATCAGACCTTTTTTGTAGCCCACAAAATTTCCCACAAAAAACCCCCATAATTTGTCCTCCTAACCCAATCCCTTACAACAACCCCCTTCCCAAAATCTACCCTTTCCTTTATCTCCATCAATCCTTTCTATCAAAAGCTCATCGCAACACTGCAGCCAAGTAAAATAATTTTTAATTTCTCTCAAGCTGACGAGCAAGACGGGTTAAGTGTTTCTCGTTGAAAATTATCGTAAAAAAATCCTCAACATTTATACCCTCCAGCATAACCTTTTTTTTATCTTTATCTCGCCATCCTATTCTCACCCTCCAGCATTAGTTTAACTTACCCACCCCCGCCCCTTCCCCTCCCTCAACCTCTCATACATCTATATACATATAGTCATATATATATTCATATACCAGTATATGAAGTTTGTATAGAGTTGGCTGGATTGCTGGCTGCTGGATGGCTGGTCCGGGACCACTTTCTACCCACAGTATCGATCTTTTCTCTCACCCTGTACATATATACACATACATATATATGTAGGGGATGATTTGATCATATATATATATATATATATAAACTTGAAAGCTCGCCACGGGGTTACTGGTGGTGCTAGTGCTCTACTGCTGCTACTCAGTATTTCTCTTGGTATCGAATGTACCTGGTAGTTTAGTAAGCTCAGAGCTTTCGGTCATTCAATGTCGTTACCATTATCATTATTATTATTATTGTTATCTAGTTTTTATATACGTTTACGTTCTCATTGGCACTGGCATCATTCACTTATTTAATTATTTTATTTATTATTACTCATTTATTCATTTATTAATCACTTTAATTATGACATGAGATTTTTGTTATTGTTGACTATGATAACACAAGGTCATACCGGATATTTGTAATTGTGACTATTGATAATTTATTTGTTATTGTGATATGTTTTAATCAGTACTAAACTATGTAAAGGTAAAAAAAGTTAATTAGTCAGGATATCTCGGAAACTATGGGGTTTATGGTAAAATTTTACTGAGATAAATTCGTAGGGAATTTAATGAGCAACAAATAAGCTCTAGTGTGTTTACGTGATATTTTTAGTTTTTTAAGAGATATGAGCGATTGAAGATGGGGTAGTTGAGTTTGTTTGAGGATTTTTGGGTTTTTCGGTTTTATTTTGTGATATTTTGGAAAATATCGGGCTTAGGGTTAAGGTTGTAAGGACCTTTTTTGTAGAGGGTTAAATTCTGAACAAAAAAGTATCAGAAGTTTTTTTCATATTTTTGATATTTTGTGAGATTTTCTTTAAAAATCAAAATTTGATCATTTTTAGAATTTCAGTTTTTGATTTCCAAACTTTAATACCGTGATATTTTTGAAAATATCAGTTTTAGGATAAAATTCTTAAGGACCTTTTTTGTAGGGCATTAAATTTCCTACAAAAAAGTATTTAAAATTTTCTTCATATTTTTGATATTTTATGAGATTTTCCTATAAAATCAAAATTTAATCATTTTTAGAATTTAAGTTTTTGATTTCCAAACTTTAATACCGTGATATTTTTGAAAATATCAATTTTAGGATGAAATTTATAAGGACCTTTTTTATAGGGCATTAAATTTCCTACAAAAAAGTATTAGACATTTTTTCAAAATTTTCAATAGTTTCCAAGATATTCAAATTTGAATAAACCCAAAATTAATAAATCGAAATAATGTCATCTAATTATAGCCAAAAAAACATCATAATGAAGACAAATTTAAATGGATCCAGTGGTTCCAAGCTGACTCATAACAACAACAACAAGCCAACAGAAAATGAGAAAAATGTGAAAACTAATTTAAACATACGGGCAAGATGATATGGCCGAGAGTGAAGTTGACGAGGATTTGACATCTAATATCAAGGTAATTTAATTATCTTTTATCATCCAATAGTGTAACAGTATTTCAGAGAGTTACTGAGCTATAAAAGATTATATTTGTAGATAAAAAAAAATTTAAAGAGCAAAATGAAGATCTCAACGATACCGCGATCGCCCGAGACCGGGGATAAAAGAGAGTGTACTCTGGTGTCTTCATCATCTTCAAGTGACACTAAAGCCCCGCTATCAGATAATTCTGATACCAGTGGGTTCCGTGAACTCGATAATCATCATAACAATCATCAATACGATGATAATGATGATCATAAAGATGTCAAGTTGAAGAAGAAAACGATCTGCCAAGAAACCGTCTACGAGTTCGAAGAGGACGGCTTGACAATGGAACGAGTCGGAAAGTAAGTTGCCGGTAAATTTTAAAAGTAATTAAATTATTTATTATTTGAATATTTAATTAGATATCTAGAAGCTAATCCAGCAGTTGTAGAGGCTTGGCTGAGAGACAAAGCGAGTAATGAATTAAAAGTAAAGCTTTTGAACACGAGTCTACTTAAGCAACAATCAAGCTTAAGTGTACGGGCGCCAAATTCTCAAGAGACTTTAGTACACAAGAGGAACAGCGTGACTAGTGATCTTTTTCAGTCTTGGCTGGCTTCTAATTCACCTATTAAACGATGCAAGAGTCCTAACCGGTAATTAATTTACAAAATTTAACATTTATTTCAAGGAAACAGAGCAACTAAGATGTTAGCCGCGGGAACTTTTATATTGGGGCTGGAGATTCAACTATTGATTTTACGGTAATCGGGCTGAGGAACTTTTTTTTAAGAAATTTAATTGGCTACAAAAAAGTTTTTTATTGATTTTACTGTAAGTTTAAGCGTTTGGAAGAAAAAGTTGGTTTAAGATTAAAGAAAGTATTTAGAAATACTTTGTTTTGAATTTGCTGCTAATTGGTTGAAGATACGGAAGTAGGGCTAAGGACCTTTCTTGTAGGAAATTTAATTGGCTACAAAAAAGTTTCTTATAAATTTTACTGTAACTCCAAGCGTTTCGGAGGAAAAGTTGATTCAAGATTTCCTAAACTAATATTTAGAAGATATTGGAATATAAATACTTTGCTTTGAATTTCCCGCTAATTGGTTGAAGATACGGAAGTAGGGCCAAGGACCTTTCTTGTAGGAAATTTAATTGGCTACAAAAAAGTTTCTTATCGATTTTACTGTAACTCCAAGCGTTTGGAAGAAAAAGTTGATTTAAGATTTCCTAAACTAATATTTAGAAGATATTGGAATATAAATACTTTGTTTTAAATTTGCCGCTAATTGGTTGAAGATACGGAAGTAGGGCCAAGGACCTTTCTTGTAGGAAATTTTTCTGGCTACAAAAAAGGTCCTGAGAAGTTTCCTCGTATCTGTAAGCCCTAAAAAGATATGATCGCTAAAAGTATGAAAATTTTGAATTTCAGTTTACCGATTTCGTTATCCGGTCGTCGAGCGGAACTAAATCAACTAGACGAGGGTGAACTCTTTATGGAATTAATTCGTGACGTAGCAAATGAGCTCGACATCAACGTACTCTGCCACAAGATCCTCGTCAACGTCGGTCTGCTAACCCACGCCGATCGCGGGAGTCTTTTTCTCGCAAAAGGTCCCCCAGATGAGCGATATCTCGTTGCAAAGCTGTTTGACGTTACCCAAGACACTGAACTGGAAGACGCGATTCAAAAAGCTTCTGAAGAAATAAGGATACCCTTTGGCGTGGGAATTGCCGGGTACGTCGCTCAAACAAAAGAAATAATAAACATAAAAGACGCCTACAGCGATCCGAGATTTAACAGCAAAATCGATATGCGCACCGGCTACAAAACAACTTTGATCCTGTCAATGCCCATCTGTAATTACGAGGGTGACGTTATTGGTGTCGCTCAAATAATAAACAAGACAAATGGCAACAATGAATTTACCGACCATGATATCGAAGTTTTTAAACGTTACTTGACATTCTGCGGAATCGGAATTCAAAATGCCCAATTGTTTGAACTTTCCGTCCTCGAGTACCGACGAAATCAAATTCTGCTTAATTTGGCGCGTAATATTTTCGAAGAACAAAACAATCTTGAATGTTTGGTCACTAAAATAATGACAGAGGCCAAAGAACTGCTCAAATGTGAGCGATGTCTGGTCTATTTGCTGGACCTAGACTGTGGTGAGGCAGGACACCTGGAAAAAATTGTCGAGAGGCCTGGGAAATCGATCCAAGAGGATCGAAAACCCCTTTCTAGGCGGGAGGTAATTTAATTTGAATTTGAATTTGAATTTGAATTTGGCGCCAAATTTAAATTTGAATTTAAATTTCTATTGGTTTTGTTGCAGAGCAACAACATTGACATGGAAGACATCTTGTCGAGACAGGCGACGGCGACCGATGGTAGCTCCAAGTTCACCATGGTTTTTGAGATGGAAAATGGCGTTCAGGAAGCGAGGGTCAGTAGGCCCAGTACGGTCGAGCTTGCGAGTCCATTGGGACGAATCGCGAGATATGTGGCCAGCACGGGACAAATTTTGAATATTGGTGATGCCGCCATTTGGCTGAGAAAGGGCGTCGTCGACTCGAGTAAGGAACCTATCAGGAGTATACTGTGTATGCCGATCGTTAATGGACAACGAAGTGTCATTGGTGTCGCTCAGTTAATAAATAAGGTTAATATTGGCCCTTATTGGGTGACCTTAAATACTTTACATTTTTTATTGATAAGACCTAAAAAACAACCGATTCGAAACCTTTATCCCAATCTGTGAATTTTGGCCCTTAAAGACTGATATCTGACCTTAAATAATGGCCCTTAATGTTGAAGACCTGATACCATAATTATTATCCTAGATAATTTAGCCCTGGCCCTTGAATTCAACTTGCAATTGGTCTTGATTATTACGCCCTTTGTATAACTAGTGAGCCTTTGGACCTTAAAATTGACCTTAACTGTATTTTCAGGACAATGGTAGCTCATTTACTGACAGCGATGTCTCGATATTCGAAGCATTTGCTATTTTTTGTGGACTAGGTATCCATAATACTCAGATGTACGAATCTGCGTGCAAACTAATGGCCAAACAAAAGGTCGCCCTTGAATGTTTGAGTTATCACGCAACTGCGAGCAACGAGGACGCATCGAAACTTACGACTGATCATATTCCCTCAGCCGAGCAGTACAATCTCTACAGTTTCACATTCATTGATTTTGATTTGAGTGACGATGACACCTGTAAGGCCACTGTGAGGATGTTCAAGGCCTGCGACCTTATTCAGAGGTTTCACATTCCCTATGACGTACTTTGTAGATGGATTCTTAGTGTTAAAAAAAATTACCGGTAAGTTTGGTACAGCCCTTAAAATTTTCAAGGTCTTAAAGGTCGATCTTAAAAGCCTAGTACCTCAAACTTCTTAAAAATTTTACTAGACTTTTGAAATTCTTAAGTATTTTATGGTTCACTTCAAGGTCAAAAACTTTAAAGGCCCTTGACCTTAAAGGTCAGGGTGAATTAGCCTGACCTTAAAATCCCTAGAAGTTCGTGAGACGAATTAAATAAATTAATAAAGGCGGAGAAAGAGCTACTGGGATTTAAGGTCGACCTTAAAGGTCCTTATGGCCCTTAAAGTTGAATTTTATATTTAAAAAATCTGTATTGGAAGATAGAATGAAAGACCTTAGTATTTCTTTAAGGGCTGGCGGTCCTTAAAGGCCTGAAAGGTCGACCTTAAAATTAAAAAAATTAAAAAAATACTTTTTTTAGGCCAGTAAAATATCACAATTGGCGGCACGCATTAAATGTTGCCCAAACGATGTTCGCGATGCTTAAAACCGGAAAAATGGAACAATTTATGACTGACCTAGAGATACTAGGTCTTCTCGTAGCTTGTTTGTGCCATGACCTGGACCATCGCGGAACGAACAATGCATTTCAAACGAAAACCGAGTCACCGTTGGCAATTTTGTACTCAACTAGCACTATGGAGCACCACCATTTCGATCAGTGTGTCATGATACTAAATTCCGACAGTAATAACATTTTTCAAACCCTATCAATGGAGGATTATAGACGTGTTATGAAGGTCGTCGAAAGCGCTATATTGTCAACGGACTTGGCAGTATACTTCAAAAAGAAAAATAAATTTATGGAATTAATTGACGAGGGTGAATTCGACTGGCAGAGCGAAGAAAAAAAAGAATGTAAGTCTTATTTATTATCTAAATATTTGTTTTAGCTAGTATACGCACATAAAATTATATTATTAATCTTACAAGGTCAAATGAAATATAAAATCATTAGTCAAGCTTCATTCCTCATACGATTTTCTCTAGTTTGAGTACTCACATCAATATTTTTACATTTCAAAAAAACTGTTTTTTTTTTTTTTTTCAAAATTTTTTTTTTCTCATTTTTGACCTTGGATCCTTACTCCTGATGCAATTTCCTCTCATTTGAGTACCCACATCACTATATTTAAATTTCAAAAAATTTTTTTCAAAATTATAAGGACGATATATGACTTTTTTTGATCATATCATTGTGGGTACTCATTTTACGTGGAATTGCATCAGGAGTATGGATCCAAGGTCAAAAATGAGAAAAAAAAAAGTTCATAAATTTATTAAATGAATAATTTTTTTTTCCAGTACTTTGTGGCATGATGATGACAGCTTGCGACGTCAGTGCGATAGCTAAGCCGTGGGATGTCCAACACCGAGTGGCTAAATTAGTAGCCGATGAATTTTTCGATCAAGGAGACTTGGAAAAATTGCAACTGAATCAGCAGCCCGTGGCAATGATGGATCGGGAAAGACGAGACGAGTTACCGCAAATGCAAGTTGGATTTATTGACGTAATTTGTATGCCTCTGTACAAAGTATTGTCGGAAACGTTTCCCTGGATAATGCCTTTGTACGAAGGAACGACAGAGAATCGTAAAAATTGGCAAGATTTGGCTGAGAAAGTCGAGATGGGCTTGACGTGGATCGATCGTGATACTATCGAAGAACCTGTCGAAGAATTCGTATCACAAGAACCCAAAGATATTGAATTTACAGTAACGACGTTGAATTGTACGACGGAACGCAACAAAGACGCGATTCCGGGAACCGCAAAAGCTTCGGAATTTCCTAAAACTGCGTTAGGAAGGTTCGCTTCGCTTCGAAAAGGTGGTAGGTCACTTGGTAAAGGTGTTAGACATCGACTCAGCAGATCGCTTTACAGCCGCAGTAATTCGGAAGATACTGGGAAGGCTAAAGTTATGTTACCGGACCGTAAAAGTAATAAAAATAAATTATGCTTGCTTATTTGACGACTCACGAACTCTAGTGCACTTGAGAGTATACCGGAATAAAATTAAAAATTTATTTTTTTTATTTATGGTGTTAATGGAAAAAACGCTTATGAGAATTTATGGATTTTATTGGTGTGATAATTTTTTTAGAAAAATGTGAGTTGGGTTTCTGAAAAGCTGAGGAAATTTCGCGTTGAATGAGTACCAACAACGATATGTTACGATAATTTGGTCGAATATAATTTTTTGAGTGATATAGTTTTTTAAAAATTGATTTTTTTATATTGTGGGTTTTTAAATTTTTTTAGGAAGAAATTTATGTGATAGACTTGTAGTTGGTGAAATTGCGAGTAAAATGAGTGGTCACATGACTATATTTGGAAAAAGTCATAAACAATTAGTTTTATTGTTTAAAAAATATATGACTAATATATATATATAAATATGAGGTTAGTTTACAATAGGGTTGTGGGTACTTGTTTTACTCGGCGACACATGTACTATAGTGTGGATATATTTATTTTTGAAAAAAAAAAAAATTTTGAAATTTGATATTTTTGTATTTTTTGAAAATTGAAATTTTTTTGAATTTTTTTTGAGGTCATATTCGAGTAGCTGATCACTTTCTGCGTAAAATGAGTACCCACATCGATATATTTTTTGAAAGTGAAAATTAATTAATTTAATTGATTAATCAATTGTTTAAAAAATTAATTTTTTTACTTAAGAGGGTACAAATTTAAAAATAGGGTTGTGGGTACTCATTTTACTCAGGATTACATTCTCTGTTTATTAATATTCTTTAATGACAAAAAAAATTAATTAGAATAATAATTAATTGGAATAATTAAAATTTTTTCAAGTGGATTTTTTGTGCCTGAAATATACTGATGTGGGTACTCAAATGAGAAGAAATTTGATGAAGAATTGAACTGTGGGTTGACTTTTAAATTTTTAGAACGATGAATGAAAATAAAAATTTTATTTTAATTAAAAAATCAAAAATGTCCAGTGTAAATTAAACGAACGACTTACAAAATAGATAATTATAAATATAAATAATATATATAAAAAAAAAATTAGTTAATAAATATTAATGAAACAGTCAATTTAGACTTTTTATGACTCGTGAAATTTTTGTCACGAATAAAAAAATTATTTGAATAAAATATTATATAGTAACTTAAAATTATGAAGATTTTTAGTCTTTTGATAATAATTAGAAGAATAATTTGATTGTGTAATAAATGTAAGTAAATAATAAATAGTAATGCATGTATTAATTTTAAATAAATAATGTAAATGTAAAAAATAAAATAATTAATAAATAATAAATTGAGAATATAATAATTTATATGTCTATTTCCCTGAATAATTGAGTACAGAAATTATTTTAATATTTTCTTCTTATTTGTAGAAAATATTTTATTCTCTTTAAAATAATATTGAGTGTGAGTTTGGAATGTATGTTTTCTCTTGGAGGAAAAGTAAAGCAGTTTGAACTGGATTTTTATGACCTTAGGTAATTTTGACTTATTAAATTACAATAAAGAAATTTCAAGATACAAATTGGTTAAAATCATTAATCTCTTCTAACTTTAATAATTTATGGAGATTTAAAAAATTTTACTTCTTGATAATTTTTAATCAATTGCTAATTTAGGTTTAGAAAAAAATTTCCTGTCAAATGAGTACCCACAACAATATATTTAAATATAGTCATTTATTAATTACAAATTCGCTAATTAACCGCGAGTTGATCATTAACACCAACTTCTTTTAAATATATCGATGTGGGTACTCAAATTACAGGAAATTCTGTCACTAATTCAACCGTGATAATTATTTTTTTAAAAATCATTAATTCAAAAATTAGTTGTTCTATTTTTATCCATAGATTGAATTTTTTTTTTTAATTTCTTTTTTTTACAAAACAAATTTTATTTTCTTAAAGTAGACAAAATTTCCTGTCAAATGAATACCCACAACAATATATTTAAATACAGTAATTTATTAATTACAAATTCGCTAATTAACAGCGAGTTGATCATTAACACCAACTTCTTTTAAATATATCGATGTGGGTACTCAAATAACAGGAAATTTCCTCACGAATTCAACCGTCATAATCATTTTTATTTTTACTTGCATTGAAAAAAAAATTTTACTTTTTTATGGATAAAAATTAAAAATAATTTAGTAACAAAAAATAATAATAATAATTTATGTCTATATAAATTTCAATGCTTGTGTGTATATATATAAATATATATAAACAAATGTATAAATGAAAAAAAATAAGTTGTATTTTTATTAATAAAAAACATTCAAAAATTACAATAGTACATCGGACTTTGTCGTTTTTATTTAAATCATTTACATTTTTTTTGATCGTCATAATTATTAAATTTGTCATAATTATACATCTTTAATAAGTAAATTAATTAATAATAATAATATAGATTTAAATTCATGGTTTTGTGTTTCTACTAATTAAATTTTAATTATTTCGTGTGCACTATTTACATTTTTTAAATTAATTATTCTCATTAAAATGATAATTTATTTTTTTATTTTAAATGAAATATTATTCAGACTTATTGCAAGGTCCCAGTTATTGATTACATCAATTATTTTTTTTTAATTATCATTTTTTTTTGTGTAAAAAAAAAAAAATTAAAAAATTTACTACAGAAAAAAATTTTTTTTTACTCAGCCAAACTAAAAAATGCATTTACTCATAAACAATCAAATTTATCAAAAAATCTTAAGAGACCTTTTTTGTAGGAAATTCGATTCTCTACAAATTAATTTCTTATCATTTTTATCATATCTCCATTTTTTCGCCCGCAATTTAAATTTAAAGTTTCCAATAAAATTTCTAGTCAAAAAAAAAAAAAAAAAGACTTTACGGAAAATTGAAATAACTTTTAAACAATCATATTTACATAAAAATTCAAAGAAACCTTTTTTGTAGAGAATTAAATTTCCTACAAAAATGGTCCTTACAACTTATCTCTAATTCATAGTCCTGAGCCTTAAAAACCCGAAGATCTTAACGATCACTAACTGGGACAAATCTCATAATCAACAAACGGTTTTTTTTTATTTATTAATTATAAATAAATATATAAACTAATTAAATAATAAAATATATAAAACAATTAGCCAATCCACATATTTATTAGTAGCCCATTTTTTTTTTTTTACCATAATTATTTAACTTACAACCCAGCGTTTTTTGTTTGGAAGATTTTAGGAAGAAATTGCACTAAAGTAAATGCGTAATAAAAAATAATAATAGTAATTAGTTAATTAAGATAATGAGTAAAAAAAATGAATGTATGAATTTATTAAAAGTTCACATAAAAAATTCAGTGGATCGGCTAACGTGCAGTCACGAAGGTGGACGATCAAGAACTGAAATTTCTATAAGTCTCAGACCACGTGTCGTTGGATCTGTCAACAAGAGACCACGTGGCCTGTAAACTCGATCATTTTGTTCGCTAATAAATTTTGATACTTTACGCAGGCATTTTTCGTAATGTGTTTCCGTACATATGTAAATTAAATAACCAGTTAAACAGGCAAGACAACCTTCGCAGTATGTGGAGCAGCTTGCACGTTCAGCTTCCGCGAAGTAATTGTTTAATTGGTTTATTGTATACTCAAATGACTCAATGTCCAGCTATAAATAAAAAATATGGTTGAAAATTTAAATCACACATTTAATTTTGTTAATAAATTGATAAAGTAATTACAACTTACTCTATCAGATAATTCAGGCGGAAATCTAGTTTGAAATTTAACCATCGTCCCTTGACTATAATCCCGTTGAATAAATACTTTCATACAATTTTGCGGCGGACTATTTCCACCTCCACCCCCAGTACCACCGCCTGCTTGTCCTCGGCCAGACATTTCGTCCAAAGGTATCATGGTCACATGATTTCCCTAAATAAAACGACCAAAAATACATTAGTTAAAAAATGAACTTCACACCCTTAAAACTCATTAAATTTCCAGTTGAATGAGTACCCACAACACTACATTACAAAAAACTTTTAATTACCCAATTATTACCTTAATTAATTATTTTAAAAATTACTTTTTTTGACATAAGTCACAGTAAAATTTTTTTAAAAAATAAAGAGTCAAATTTTTGAATTCTTGATGCAATTACGCGTAAAATGAGTACCGACAACCTTATATTATTTTTAAGTCATATTTACATATATATATATATATATCAGGTTTTATATATGTGATACAAATATATTGATGTGGGTACTCATTTTACTCCTCATCACGTCAGCATTTCGAATTGAGTATTCAAAAAAATAAAAAATTAAAAAAATAAATTTTTTTTTTAATAAAAAAAAATTTTTTTCAACTTATTTGTTTCTTATCAAAACATAGTGATGCGGATACTCAAACTTTATGAAATTTTATCAGTAATTTAATGATAGTGATAAAAATATTTTTATTATTGTTCTTATCAGAGTTATTATCATAACTCATCAAAATGATGGAAAAAAAATTAATTAGATAATTAAATAATTATGGAAAAAAACTTGAATAATTTTTATTATTAATAATAATGACAATAAAAGAACAACAATAACAATAATAATAAATTCGATAAAAAAAATTAGAGCAAAAATATTTGAAGGAATTTTTAAAAAAATAAAATTAATGATAAAAGTAATGAGTAATTAAATGAGACGGTAATTAATTTGAAATTTTATATACTTACGAGAGGCATTTTAATTTTCGTTTTGACGTAGGAGGCTCAAAATAGTCAAAAAAATAAACCCGTCCAATGACACATTAATTAATATCATATATATATTTATAGTAATAATATATTTGTATATTTAATTTAAATCGTGGCTAGTATATTTTATATTTATTAATTACTTATTTTATAAAGATAATTGTTTATTTTTTTAATTAAAGTACTTGGAATTAGCGTCAGCAGGAACACGAGCTCGACGCCATTATAAAATTTCCGCGCATGCGTAATGAGATTTAAAAATTGCGCATGCGCAGAAAATTTTAAAACCGCGGGAAATTTAAAAGTCTCATTTTATTTAATTCTAAATTTTATAAAAATTTATTTTCGAATCTTTGAATTTTTTAAATTCCCGCGTTTTTTTTAAATCACTATTTTCGCGCCAAAATTAAATTTCTATCATAAAATTTTTTTAAAAATAAATCTGTTGTTTTTTTTTTTGTGCAAAAAAAATTAAATTCAAATTATTTTTTTATTTAAATTCAATTTTAAAAATTAAAAAATAAAAATTTCTTGTACAGAAACAAATTTTTTGAATTATTGATAAATTATCATCAGTAAGTAACATTGCCACCATTTTAAATTCAAATTTTCGTCTCCATTTTGTTTACAATCGGCCATCACGCGATCTAAGTTTTCTTACCTTATTTTTTATTGGAAAAAAAAAATAATAATCTTGTTTGCAATATCTGGAATCTAGACACGCGCGTAAGGTACAAGTTCATTGAATTCTGCGTCATCGCTAGTCTATTATTATTATCATAGTCATATATTTATATATTATTTCATCTTAAAAAAAATCCATACAAGCAAACGTGCAGTTTGCGATCACCCGCTAAGGGATGACGGTGACGTCATCATTCGAAAACAAAACAAATTATTTATCTTCGTAGTTTTCCCTTCTAAGGTAATTATTTCTGTTCATATTATGTATATATATGTTTGTTAGGATGTATATTGATAAATTTCTTAGCCGGTGGTTTAAATTACGAAATTAAACAAAAAGAAATAATTAATTTTTAGCTGGACCAGCCAGAACAAAATGGCGGGAATATGAACAATCAAAATAAAATTAAATTTAAAAAGGTATTTTACACATTTCATACTACTATTAATATTTCTTCTGTTTTCTGAAATATGTCATTTATTTTTTTTTAATTCATTCGCTCGTCAATTCAAATTTTTTTAATTCGCACCCTTATTTTGGTTTTGCTTAGAATGATAGTTTTTATTTTGAATTATAGATAATTCGTAAACTATGGGGTTTATGGTAAAATTTATATAAATACTTTTTGTAGGAAATTTAATTCTCTACAACTTTGTTTATATACATTTTTGTCATATATTCGATATTTTGGCCAGAATTTTGGTTTAAAGTATTCAAAATTTGAAATGGTTAGAAATGTTATCCAGAGCAAATTTTTTATTTTTTCAAATGGGAATTTTGAGAAAACTATTGAAGATACGAAAAAAATGTACTGATACAACTTTGTAGCAAATTAAATTTCCTACAAAAAAAGTTCTTACTACTTTCTCTGTAAAGTCAATCCTTGAGCCACAATTTTAATTTTAAACAAAAAATTTCAATAAAAAGTTTTAGTGGAAAATAAAAATGGTTCTGTCAAAGTTTGAATCAAAATTTTTACAAAACCATTGAAGATACGATTAAAAAGTACTGAAATAATTTTGTAGCAAAGTAAATTCTCTACAAAAAAGGTGTCTATATATTTTTTCTTAAACTCGATAGTTTCCAAGAAATATGAAGTTTAAAAAAATTTATAAGAAAATTCTAAAAAATTCGTTATTTCGTTTTTATTTCCATTGAAAAATTTTCAAAAAATAAAATATAATTTTTTTTAATTACTAAAGATGATCAAAAGACAAAGGACGAGGCACAATAGTAGATCAAAAATGCCCGACTAGAACTAGGATTAAATAAAAAAAAATCTTAAAACTGGATAGAAGTAGAGCTACGTCACTAATCTAGATAACAATAGAGTAAAAAATCGTAAATAAATAGTAAAAATGAGTCATGCACAACAGCATGTACTGGCAAGTGCAATAGTACTGGCACTAATAGTCGTTTGTGGTATTCATGTCTTCCTATTTCCGATGTACACATCAACACCACAACTACGGCACACTAAAATACTGGCCTACGAGCAAGCAATGTGTCGTACAACTTTCAAAAATAATAATTTTAAATTAAAAAGTTATAAACAATTTGACGGATATGACGAAGACGAGGATGGATGGAACAGAAATTCATGTCCCAAATTCGGAATCGTTTCGGCAGCTCAAGGCGGCCGTCTTGGAAATCAAATATGGGAGTACGCTTCTGTTTGGGCAACTGCTAGACGAACTGGATTGGAACCATTTATGCCAAGATGTATTTTGAAAACTCTACAAGAACATTTTGAAAATTTGAGCATCCCGCCGTTGAGTTACATCGGCAAGTGTACGCTCGATTTCGGGCAGGTTGTTAATTCTCTTGGCCAATGGAACAGTACCCAGCAAACTATTATCATTCCTAGGTAAATTTGTAGTTACAACAAACTGGTAATTATTTCGGAAAGGTTTCAAGTCGTTTCCAATAATTTAATTATCCACTGACTTGATTTTTGAATTTTTTTTTAGTGAAAAAATTTTTTATAAAAAAATGACTTGGGTAGTTTCATAGTCGATGAAATTCCCCGTAAAATGAGTACCCACAAGCCTATATTACGATAAATTCATAATTACTCAATTAATTAATTAATTAATTAATTCAATTGTTAATAACAATTGATAATTTTTTTCGATATTGATGTGGGTACTCATTTTACTCCTCATCGCTTTCTCTTGAGCATAAGCCACATAATTTTTTGATCAGTAAAAATTTTTGAAAATTAATTGTTTACAGCAATTAGCATTTTTACCATTAATTAATTTTTTTTCAAAACATATCGATGTGGGTACTCAAACTTCAGGGAATCGTGTCAGGAATTAAGATTTCCATGAAATTTTTAATTTCACTGAACCCCGGGTCGACTTGAAGCCTATTCGTTATGTAAGAAAATTTTAATGAAAAATAAAATAATGAAATTATAGACACGCAGCCTACTGGAGTCTAATATTAGTTTGGCTAGACGACGTCCGCCGTGAGTTCACTTTCAAACCATTTCTGAAACAATACGCGTCAATGCTGCTCAAAAATTTATCAGTGCGTTTTGACATAAAAGATCCAACATACGTCGGTGTCCATGTCCGCAGAACAGATTACGTCGATTATTTATGGCAAAAGTTGAAAGTTAAACCCGCACCAGCACGTTATTATCTAACAGCAATGGATTATTTTAATAATAAATATAAAAATGTCATATTTGTTGTCGCTAGTGACAGTATCAGTTGGTGTAAGCATCATCTTAAGAGTAATAAATATAACATTGATTTCATATCCGACATTGATGCCCACGCTCCTGGTAAAGATTTAGCTGTATTATCAACTTGTAATCACAGTATTATTGACTACGGTACTTATGGTTCATTTGCGGCATTGCTATCTGCCGGAGAAACAATTGTTTATAATGTTACTGCATATTTTTCGACGATGATTGCTGAGGTTTTGCCCAATTGGCGGGTTATGAGTTAGAAAATTATAAGTCATTTTTTTTTAAAACCTTCGGTATTTAATTACTTTTTATTTTAAATGAATTTAATGAAATATAGGGAAGATATTTAATTAGTAATTAAAAAGGTCCACTTTTCACTATCTGAGTATTAAAAATTTTTCTGTATAATTTCATGTAAGTGTGCATATGTGGCCATATGTTGTCATATATGGCCGTATGTGATCATATATGATTGTATGTGATCATATATGATTGTATCTGATCCTATATGATTGTATGTGATCATATATGATTGTATGTGATCATATATGATTGTATCTGATCCTATATGATTGTATGTGATCATATATGATTGTATAAGATCATATATGATTGTATGTGATCATATATGATTGTATGTGATCATATATGATTGTATAAGATCATGTATGATTGTATGTGATCATATATGATTGTATGTGATCAAATATGATCATACGTGATCAATCAAACGAATTTTTGTATGTATTCGGATAAAAATTTTCTTTAAAGCCACATATGATCATATATGATTTATATGATCATAATTAATTAATCAAACGATTTTTTTTATGTAATCAAAAGTAAATGGTCATTATATTCATATATGATTATATGTGATCATATATATATGATCATAAATAATTAATCAGAAGAATTTTTATATATAATCGAAAGTAGGTCTTCATTTATGATAATATTTGATCATATACCGGTAGATGTCGTCATATATGACCATATGTGGTTATAGATAAATCTATGTGGTCACATATAAACAGATGTGGTCTTATATGAACATAAATGATTCATAGCTAAAGAATGCTTCATATCTGATCAAATGTGTTTATATATGATCAGATATAGTCATATATGATTGAATATAATCAGATATGATTATATATGTCAAGATATTGTCATATATATGATCAGATATAGCCACATTTGGTTAGATATGGTCATATATATTATCAGCTAGTCATATATGATTAGATATGGTCATATATGACTATTTATCGTCAGATATTTGATCATATATGGTCATATATGATTACATATTACCACGTATATGATCAGATGTGGTCATATATGATTACATATTACCACGTATATGATCAGATGTGGTCATATATGATTAGAAATAACCATATCTAACCAGATATTGTCATATATATGATCAGATATGGTTATATATGTTTTTAGTTCGTTTTTTTTCCTAAAAATTCAAATTTCTAGTGAATTAAAAAACAAAATTTTTTTTTATAAATTTGAATTAAATAAAATTTGAAAGTGGGCCTTTTTAATGATAGATAAACACAAAAAAAAAAACAATCGGATAACAAAAAAATATATACTCGTGTACAATGATTTAATCTGTGATTCTCTTTCTTATTGTGCCAAAAATAAATATAATAAATTTTCAATATTTAATAATCTTATATATATTAAATCAAAAAAAAAAATGATATATAAATGTATAAATTATTGGACTTAAAAAATTATTAGCCTTGTAAAAAAAAAAAATAAATAGAAAAAAATGAGAATTTTTTTTTTCAACGGGCAAGAAAATCAAATCTTAAATTTTAAAAATTAATTTATTTACAAAAATAATATAATTTTAAGTTTTTATATTTACAAGTCTGTTGATTATTTAAGTTTACTATAAATTATGATAATTTAAATTAAATCAGTTACCAGTTCAAAGAATTTGCTTTAATTAAAAAATGGAAAGTTGGATAGTAAAAAAAAAAAATATATTTATAAATATCTATATATTTACTCATATATCTTCATATATAAATATAATGATATATGTATTCAGTAATTTAAGAATAAATATGTAGAGAAATTTAGTGTTTTGATGTTTAAAAAAATTAAATTACATAACAAAAATCCAAAAATCTGTAAAAAAAAAAAAAATTAACAAAAAATTGAAGCCTTGTGACCTGATCATATTTATAAAAGATATATTGAATATTATAAATTTATGTAGTTCAAATATACGTCATACTATATAAATTTCAAAAATATTTTATTTTTATTTAAAAAAAAAAAAAATTTGAAAACCACCTGACCCTGCAGCCTTACAACTTCCCACTGTTGTCGAGCTCTGATATCATTAAATTCTATATAATTTACAAGTTTGATAAAATTTTGTCAGTACGATTATTTTTTTTTCTTCTTATTGCGCTGAGTGGTGGCGCCAATGACGAATCAGAAATTCCGTACTCTTGTAATTTATTTTCATAATTTAATAATAAGTCGTCGTGTGCTTTACAAGCTCTTGCTAAATCGTATTGCAGATCTTGTATCGCTGTATTTTTGCGATTCAAAATATCCTTTGACAAAAAAAGAAAAAATGATTATGACGGTTGAATTCGTGAGGAAATTTCCTGTTATTTGAGTACCCACATCGATATATTTCAATAAAGTCAGTGTTAATGATCAACTCGCTGTTAATTAGCGGATTTGTAATTAATAAATTACTGTATTTAAATATATTGTTGTGGGTACTCATTTGACAGGAAATTTTGTCTACTTGCAGAAAATAAAATTTGTTTTGTAAAAAAAAGAAATTAAAAAAAAAAAAATTCATCTATAGATCAAAATAGAACAACTTATTTTTGAATTAATGATTTTCGAAAAAATAATTATCACGGTTGAATTAGTGACAGAATTTCCTGTAATTTGAGTACCCACATCGATATATTCAAAAGAAGTTGGTGTTAATGATCAACTTGCGGTTAATTAGCGGATTTGTAATTAATAAATTACTGTTTTTAAATATATTGTTGTGGGTACTCATTTGACAGGAAATTTCGTCTACTTTACGAAAATAAAATTTAATCAGCCAAAATGGGAGTGGGTACCCCAGTTTACTGAATTAATTTTTTTACCTCAAATCTCTGATTAATTTCTCCACTGGCACCGGGATCTAACTGAGCAGTTGCTAAAACTTGGCCAATCTGAGCTTCTCTCTGCTCTAAAATTTCCGATAGTTTTTCTAATTTCTTTTCCAACAGCACATTCTTCAATCCCGTCTTCTGCTGCAGTTCCAAAATAGAAGAGACGAATCTCGAGTGTAATTCATCGCGTTCTTTTTGACATTTTTCAAATCTCATTTCCAAAACTTCATTTTCCCACTTAAGGTTTTCATAATCTTTAGCTACGGCTGTCATTCTTTTTTTCGTATTCTAAAAATAATTTAATAATTTATCTATGGCTATAAAAATTCAAACTATAAATAAATTTAATAATTACAGAAAGACATAATTTATCTTTTTCATAATTTGTTAACTGACGACTCAATTCAACGACTTGTTCTTCAGCTGATTTTAAATCACTTATCAATTTTTTATTTTCACTTATTGATTCTCGTACTTGTTTTTTCATTCTTTCTTCATTATTTTTCATAACTTCCATTTGTTCCTAAAATTTCAAAATCAGTAAATTAACCGCCAAAAATTTTTCACACCATAATTACCAACATAATCATATTCCTGACAAAATTACCTTTAAAATGAGTACCCACATCAATAAATTCAAAAAAACTCATTTTTCATTAATTTTATTAATTAATCATTAATTAATAAATCTGTAATTTTTTTAATTTTTTAAATATATTCATGTAGGTAATCCAATAATAGGAAATTCGTCTACAAATTTAATGGTCATATTCATATTTAAAAAAAAATTTTTTCGGAATTTCCAAAAAAAAAAATTCCAACACAATTTTCATTTTTCATTAAAATATATCGATGTGGGTACTCAAACAACAAGAAATTTCATGAACAATTCAAATATGTCAAAATTTACCGTCAAAAAAAAAAAAATTTTTTTTTCAAATTTGAAACTTCAATTATTTTCATCACCAAAATATATTGATGTGGGTACTCAAACAACAGGAAATCGCGCCCCCAATTCAACCCTACCAGTCTTAATTTTTTTTATTAAAAAAAAATTACCTTAAGACTTTGAATAAGTGACAAATTATTAACAGTGATATCATCATAATAATTTTTGATATCAGTAAAAGATTTCTCATGATTCTTAATTAAACTCGCAATCTGCATATTTTTACGCTCCTCAATTTCCGATATTTCCATTCTGTGTTTCAAATTAAGCGACTCCCACTGACTCATTAATTTTTCTTCATACTTCTGCTCCATTTCCATGGCTTCAGACTCAAACTTCTTTATCATCTCGCTCATTTCTTCAGCATTTTTCTACAAACCAAAACACCCATTAATTCATTTTTCCAACTGCCCATTTTACCTCAAAAAAAAAAAAATTAAATTCCATCCCCACCAATTTCAGCGAACGAATTTCATTAATATGAGCGAGTTCATTTTCCTTTTGGATTTTTCTCAACTCTTTCTTATCATTTATCAGCTCATTCTCTTCTTCATTGTGATCATCCTGAGCGAGCTTTAGTGCCACCATATGCTCAGCCTTTGTCTCTGATAAATTATTATGGTGGTCATACATTAAATGTTTCACTTTTTGATTATATAATTTTATTTCTTCGTCATGCTTTTCTAATAATTCTTCTTTTTCTCTCTCTTTATTTCTAGTAATTTTTAAAAATTAATTAAGCAGTTAATTAATTAATTAATTAATTAATTAATTAATTACCTTATAGTAGCTCGCGCTTCGTCTAATTGATTCCGAGTAATTTCCCAAAAAGTCCGCAATTTATCGCGTTCGAGTTGAAAAAAATTTCTCTCCTCGCGCTCCCGTTCCATTTCCTCTAAGATTTTATGGGAGTATAATTCTAATTGTTCTCTACTCATTTTAGAAGTGTCTATACCGTCTACTGTATCTGAGGATTTTCCTTTAGCTTTTTTTGGCCCCTGGTTAAAATAAAAATTTAAATTTTTTTTTGGAAATTTTTTTTTACTTCAATTAATTAAATTTTTTTATTTTATTGGGACTTACCATTTTTTTTTTTTTTTTTTATATGACTTGTGTTGGAGAGAAAAATTACTTAAGAGATGAAAAATTGGTTATAATTTTATTTACACAAGAAAATTTTGTCTAGTTGTCATTGTTTTGACGTTTTGTTGCTTAGCAACCGAGGAGGCAAACAAAAAGTTTGAATAACTTGGTAAATATTGAAGTTATGGGAAAATTTATAGAGTACTTTTTTGTGGGGAATTTTATGCTCTACAAAGTGTTTTATGTAAACTTTTATCGTATCTTTGATAGTTTAATTGATATTTTAATTCTAAGTCCCTGGGATTTAAATTTGGAAATTTTTTTGACTTAAATGTCATTATAGCCAAACTTTTGCTTATAACTCATTAAATATCAAGTTTATAAAAAAATTTGTAGAAACCTTTTTTGTGGGAAATTTAATTCTGTACAACTTTGTTCCTATTCAATTTTATCGTATCTTCGATAGTTTAATTGATATTTTAATTTTAAATCCCTGGGATTTAAATTTGGAAATTTTTTTAGTCTTAAATATAATTACAGTCATATTTTTACTTATAACTCATTAAATATCAAATTTATGAAAAAATGTATAGAAACCTTTTTTGTGGGAAATTTAATTCTCTACAAATTTGTCCTTATACATTTTTATCATATCTTTGATATTTAAAGAGATATATAAATTATAAACTCTAAAGAAGTGACTGGATAAATAAATAACGAAAAAATTTATAACAATTAAAAAAATTTATTTATTATCAATTATTATTTATCAATTCGCATTTATATCATATATATTATCTTCAATTATATTTATAAATTTAACAACTAAAAATTACCCAATTATTTTTCAAATTAAAAACAAACCGCCGAATAATTAAATAAAAATGTATTATTATAAATTTTGTTATTTAATTTGATCGTATGAAATAATATAAAAATAGAATTATTAAATCGATTAATTAACAATAATTATTATGCTTTCTTATCAATTTTTTTTTACAATCTAAGCTACAGTGTAAAAATTTTCTATTAATTTATTCCCGTAAAGCGAATCCCATATGAAATAATTAGTAATAATTAATAAACAATCGTGTGCATTTAAAAAAAAATTTGTGTCAAATTTTACTTTTTTTGTGCATTTTTTTGACTAAATTTTTTTCTTATATATATAATTGAATAGGAAATTTGATAAGCTTTCAAATGAGTACCCACATGATATATTTATTTTTTATGAATATATATATATATTTATATATATCAAATATATATGAATCGAATATCAAAAATAAGTATAGCTTGTGGGTACTCATTTTAAAGGGAATTGAATTCTCTATTCAAATATATATATATATATATATATATATATATATATATATACTCATATATATGTATATCTATATATATGTACATATATAATTTTTGCAGTGAATTATTTCTGGTAGAATAAATTGTGAGCTCGATTAAAAAATAAATAAATTGAATTATAAAAGTCACTGGTGACCTTAATTACTCTAATATATAATTAATTAAAATTTTTTAAATAATTAATAAATAACTAATATACGGAATGCGAAATTCCATTAAACAATGTAATAATAATAATAATAATAATAAAATAGGTAAATAATTTAATTGGAATGCTAATTAATAAAATTGATGCCTATAAATAAACTAATTTATCTAAATCGTTTCTCCATTGAATTGTAAGAGACATCCAACTGCACCAAAATATCCCTGAAAAAAATTAATTAATTAATTAATTAATCTAATGAATTATTAAGTGATCAATTTACCTCATGCTCTAAAAACAGAGCCTTCAATGTTCCTTTAGACCAGTAATCCATAGCATAGGCCAATAATTTCATTGAAATTGGATTCACACGTAAAAAATTACCAACAAATACCACCTACAATTAATAATTAATATGTTTCATATATATTTTTGTAGAGGAAATTTAATACGCTTTAAAATGAGTACCCACAAGCCATACTTATTTTCATATATTTTTCAAGATATATATAGTCATATTTATAAAATATATAAATTTCATAAATAAATATGACATGTGGGTACTCGTTTTGAAGAGCATCGAATTTCCTATCTTTCTACACGATTAAAAAAATATATATATATACACATATTTATATATATATGCACATATATATTTTTTTTAAATATAGCGATGTGGGTACTTAAACTAGCGGAAATTTACCGTGTAATCCAAATAATATATTCTTATAAAAATAAAAAAAATTTTACCCGCTCAATTTTCTCATTGACTGCACACATCCTCGCAATTGATCCAATATTATTAGTGATAGTAACGAGTGTTGCACGTGCTAAATCTTCTTTATTGACAGCTTGTCTCCGATCTTTTGAATTCATTTGGCCAAAACTGCACAATTGTAGACAACTTACACAAACCGTTACAAATTTTTTTATTTTTATTAAAAGAAGAAAATAAAGTAAAAAAAAAAAAAATAAAAATAAAAATAATAATGATTAGAAAAAAAAATTTTAGTCAATAGGAGACTTGAAAAAAAAAAAAAAAATTACCTGCTGGCAACAAGATCACCAGGAAGACAAAATGGACCATAATCACCACCATAAATATCTTTTACTAATTTATCAACTCGTGTATTGTCACCTCCGGTTGCTAATTCGATGGCTTCTTCAAATGTATTGCAGCCAGTTAATAAACAGCACAATCCTAAAAATGTCCCTCCGCCTAAACTTGTGCCGGATATTCTTTTAAAATTATCTGGTCCATACACTGCGAGTATACTCACACCTGATCCAATATTGACGAGCTAAATGATAATTAATTAACTGATTAATTAAATTAATTATTAATTGTCATCAAATTGATGTCAAAAATTTACATTTTACTTTAATTTGAAATTATGGCTAAAGTATCGAGTTTAGAGAAAAAATAAATTAGACCTTTTTTTTAGAAAATTTAATTTCCTAAAACATTGTTTATGTGCATTTTTGGTGTATCTTTATAATTGTAGGAGTTATGGGAGTTTGAAGATTAGAAAATTGTAAGAAATGTAATTTTTAAGGAATTTTTGGACCTGGTAATTAAAATTTGATTTACTGGGTTAACTTTCAAAGATATGAAGAAAATGTACTGAGATAAAGTTGTAGGAAATTAAATTCTCTACAAAAAAGGTCTCTGTAAATTTTTCTCTAAACTCAATAGTTAGCGAGTTATTTGTCATTTAAGTAAAGATGAATTTAAAACAGAAGGACGGGAGTTCGAATCCGGTCCCGGGCTTTTAAAAAAATTTTTTTAGCAAATAAAAATTATGGCATGTGATGTAAAGATTTATAATTAATGAGTGAGGACTTACTAGAAATGGATAAGGCTCTGAAAAATCAAACGGTACTTTATGACAAAGAGTATCGTCAGTAGGATGAGACCAATAGTAGCACTCATGAGGATTCGTCGTCTCAATATAAAGCATTCCACGTATTAAACTGTGTAACTCATCAAATTTAGCGAGACTCATGTTAACTTCTCGTTTAAAATTTTCTTCAAACTTAAATGCGCCTCCACCTGTTGCGCACACGGTTGTCACTAAATTCGCCATCCCCTTAGACTTGGCCAGAGCCAAAAAATTACCCATTTCACTTGTGGGGAATCTTATGAAGTGCAATGTACCTTTTCTACCCCGTATCTCAACATTATCCATCTAAAAAAAAATTACAATTTAAAAAAACAAAATTTTTGGATTTTTTTTTTTCAAAAATTTTTTTTTTTTAAAATGGCCTACACATCTTTAAAGTTGATGCAATTCTGCGTTAAATGAGTACCCACATCGATATATTACGAACAACTTCATTATAAGCCGCGGAACCGCGAATCCGCGGAATGGATCCGCGGATTCTCAATTAATGTAATTATTTACTGGAACATATCGATGTGGGTACTCAAACTTCAGCAAATCGTGTACAGAATCCAACCCTCTTATCAAAAATTACCCTAGTAAAAATAAAAATGGCCTAAGATGGGCCATTGACAAAATAAGTAAAAATAAAAAATTAACCTGTAGGTGAGTATCTCGATGTCCAGTTTTACCATACGCTGAATTTTTAGTCAAATATCTTCTTATATTTTTTAAGGTTTCAACTTCAGCGTCAGCTTCATCTCTGGTGATATCTTTTGGTTCAAAATAAACTAGTTTGCACAGCGTCCCGCCAATGTCCATTCCAAACCACGGCATCGCTAATACACGGAACGAATGAATCAATAAATGTATTAATTTATAAAAAAACCAAACAGTTTAATAAACAAGTAATAGTCCAAACAAAGTGCAAACATGCACATTCAATAAATAAATAAACGAATTATAAATAATAAAATTAAAAAAAAAACTAATCTAAACACACATACAGTTCACAGACTCACAAGGTGGTGGCTCCAAGCATTTAGTCTGCTTAGATGCTGTTGAGTATCCGTTCGATGCCATTGTTGAATTTGAATTATTTTTATATTTATTCGGACTCATTATTTAATTTATAGTCACGTTTATTTACTCCGTAATTTCCTGAAAAAAAAAATTTTCTTATTAATTATTCAATTTATTTTAATTATAGAGATTATGTAACGTTTTCTTTTCATTTAATTATTAATAAGTAGATTACAAATGTTATTTTTATCCTCAATAGATTAGAAATTTTTTTGTAAGTTTATTATATTTTAATCTTTTATTTGCGTGGCATTTTTTTTATTATATAAATATGATATTTGGGTAAGAGATAAAATTCTGCGTTAAATGAGTACCCACATCAATATATTTTTGTGAAGATCAAATATCATTAATTAATTAATTAATTATTCATAATTATTAATTACTAGAATTTTTATAAGGAAAATAAATATGAAATCTAAATTCTAGAGATGATTCTGCGTTATATGAGTACCCACAGTCATATATTCTGATAAAAATTAAAAATCATTAATTAATTAATTAATTATTTATAATTATAAATTAATAGAATTTTTTTAAGGAGAATAAATATGAAATATGGATTCTAGAGATGATTCTGCGTTATATGAGTACCCACAGTCATATGTTCTGATGAATATTAAAAATGATTAATTAATTAATTGTTTATATTAATTAATTGTTAATAATAATTAACAATAATTAATTTTTAAAGAGTAACTTTTTTCTTTTTTATGACTTTGGTGTAAGCTACAAATTACAAGTAAAATTTCCTCATAAGATGATTAATGATTGATTTATAATTGTTATTAATTAATTAATTAATTAGTTATTAATATTTTTTATTTAAATATATTGATGTAGGTACTCATTTTACTCGTCATTACACTGCCTATCAACTCGACTACTTAATTTTCGTTTTTAAATATAAAAAAAAAAATTTTTACATTATTTTTGGAAATTTTTTTTCAAGACTAAATATATCGATGTGGGTACTCAAACTTCAGGAAATCTTATCACGAACTTAATTATAATAATAAATCTACACTGACAGCAATCAATAATAAATATAAAAAATATATATTCCACTTCTGTTTAAGAATAAAAAAAAAACTACTAACTTTTTTTCTCTATTTGATTGACGTAACAAAAAATTGTTTGTCGAAGACTGAAGACAAATAATTATACAGATTATATCATAGTTATGATTAGATAAAAAAAAATTATAGTTTTTATTCTACGGCTCCAAAGTTTACAGTACAGAAAAAAATATTATAATGCGATATATTTAATTTAAAATTAATAAAATAACTAAAATGGAGGTTTTTTAAAATATAAATATAATTTTAGTGTCAGGGATCACACTTTTGTAATGAATTATTCATAACAATCAACAGGAAGTTATAAAACATGTGAACGTCAGCTGACATTTATTTTATAGGATATTTATTTAATTATATATATTTATTTTTTTATCGGTAAAAATAATATTGTATTTTTGTGAATTATGAGTCAGAATGATAAATATGATAAGATTTATATAAATACTGATTTTATATTTTTTTAGTCGAAAAATAAAAAAAAAAAAAATGATTTTTAATTTTTTGGAAAAGTAGTCATTTCTTATGAATGTGTTGGGTTTAGGTAAAAAATTATAAGGACCTTTTTTGTAGGAAATTCAATTTTCTAAAAAAATGTACTGATATATTTTTATCATATCTTTAATAGTTTTTGAAATATTTAAATAAAAAGTTCAAAATAAAAAATTAGTAGTTATAAAAATATACCGTTGTCTTTAAATTCAAATATTGAGTAAACTATGAGAGATATGATAAAAATATATAGGAACATTTTTACAGGAAATTAAATTCTCTACAACTTTGTTCCCATACATTTTTGTCATATCTCTCATAGTTTAGCAGTAATTCAATTATTTAGATATGAAAATATAAAAACTTACAAACTAACAAAAAAAATCTTTTTTTACTCCAATTTAAAAAAAAAATTGTTTTGCCGCGAAAAATCACAGACTTATAATTAACACAATAAAAAATTAACGTGTCGGTTGAAAAATAAAATTCGACTAATTAAAATAAATCGAAAAAACTCACGCATCCCCACTACCAATTAAAATAATCATAATAATAATAATTATTATTATCATCAAACCTTCACTTAAAAAAAAATTCATTTTAAATTTAAAATGTCAAAATATTCTTTACCTGAAAAATAAAAAATTTAAATGTCAATTTTTTTTTCTTTAATTGATTAGTAAATTATGACAGCAAAGTTAGCAGACCTAAAAATTTTTTAAACTTTTTAAATGATAAATTTAAATAATTTAAAAAAAAAAATACACTTTTAGAAAATTCAAAATTCCATATATGCATTTTTTTAAAATTTAAAAATTTTAATTATTTCATTTTTTATACGTAATTAAATAATTTTCGTGTTTGACAATTAATGATCCTGAAGTGAGCAGACAGTTAAAAAATTTGAATTTTTATTTCAATAATTTAACTATAAAAAAAAGGAAAACTAAAAATATGCACATGTAGAGAATTTAAAAAACTATAGGTGCAATTTTTTGAAATATTTTTTTTTTTATAACTTCTCGTTTAAAAAAAAATTCAAAAGTTATTAGACGTCTGCTGACTTCAGTATCATGACAATTACACTAATAAATTATAAATATAAAAAAAATATATAAATAATCAAAATATGACCTTAATTACCTCATATATTTTTTTGTTTATTTTTTTAATAAATAATAAAAATTACCTGTCATGTTGAAAATCTTTAGCACACATGAGTAAAAAAAATAAAAATATTTAAAAAAAAATTATTAATTAAAATAATTATCACTTGTACACTTAATTATCATTACAATTAATATTTATTTATTTATTTACTTATAAAAAGAAATATTAACCTCCAAAAAAAATTTTCCCACTTGTCAGCACAAAGTAAATTTAATTAATTAACTGATTTTATAAATAATTAATTAAATAATGTATAAAAATAATCATCAGTTAACGGTAATAATTAAAAAAAAATGATAATTATTATTCAAAATTACGTCACATGCAAAATGAGGTTAAGATTTTTGAATGACAATTTATAATAATTTAATGACGTAACGAAAATCTATTTTTAATAAATAAATAATTTACAATTTATTTTTATCTTATATTTATTAGTATACATATAGATAAATATAATAATATGTACTGAGTATTTATATATTTATGTATACAATAAAAAAAAAAGTGGTAATTGACATGCGCGTGAATGATCGCGCGATTTATCACGTGATTTTTTGAATTCTGATTGCGCATGCGCGGGATTGAGGAAGCGCGCATGCGCGGAGTTTAAATAATTAGAATTTAAGATGGAGGATGTTTTGAATATTTTTTTATGTTTATCAATCTTGTAATTAATTAATTAGAGTTTCATTGGTTCATTAGTGGAGGGAAATGTTTTGATTTTAAATTTGAAATTTGATTTGAAAATTTGAATTTTTTTCTTTTGAAACACGTGTTTTATAATGATTTTTAAATTGACACGTGTGGGGGTTAGGTTAATGAATAAAAATTTATGTGTAAGTTTGTTGTTATTGTAATTGAGAATGAAAATTAAAAAAAATGAATTTTTGAATTTTAAATGAATTTTTTTAATTGAGCCAAGTTAGCGGACATGACAATTTTTAAAACTTTGATATAATAGATTCAAATGTTTATAAAATAAAAATAAAAAAATGCATGTTTAGAGAATTCAAAATTCTGAACATGCATTTTTTTTAATTTTATTAATTTTAATTATTTCATTTTTTTATGAGTAATTAAAAAACTGTATCTGTGACATGAGCACTCATTTTTTGAATTTTTTAAATACTAGATACTAAATTACTGGCAAACTATTGATTTTAATCAAAAATTCCTAAGGACCTTTTTGATAGAGAATTAAAATTCCTACAAAATTTTCCTCTGTCACTTTTGTGAATTTTCAATCGTTGGAAAAATATTTAAATTTTAGTGGAAATTTTTTTGGATAAATAGAAAATTTCTTTTGTAAATTTTTTTTTTTGTAAAATGAATTTTAGTTTCGTAAAATAGACAAAATTTCCTGTTAAATGAGTACCCACAACGATATATTTAAATAAAGTAATTCATTAATTACTAATCCACTAATTAACCGCGAGTTGATCATTAACACCGACTTTATTAAAATATATCGATGTGGGTACTCAAATAACAGGAAATTTTTTCAGGAATTAAACCGTCATAATCATTTTTATTTTTACCGCACTAAAAAAAAAAAATAATAATTTTTTATTAATAGACATTACAGATAAATTTCGCAAAATCAATATCTACGGTAAAAATACCAGATCCTAATTTAGACACTTCATACATTTGTGATCCGAAAAATCGTATTTCGATATCCGAGAATATAAAACACAGAAAAGGAGTCGGAGACATCGACAAAGTTCTCCAACTGTCTAAAGATCCTGATAAAAATGAAGAATTTCTCAAAGAGTTATCGAAAATTCCCAACAAAACTGACCCGCGTGTCCTCGAGTACGGCGAGCAGGGTAAGATTTTATCCGAAACTCCTGTACGAACTTACGATTTCCAGCCGCAGACATTCATAGAACTCGCCAAGAACCTCAAGCTCATAAGAATTGATCAATTGGGACCAGTTTGCGGTCCCAAAAGTTATATTTTGCTGGGGGATCTCGCGCAGTTGGAAGAAGCGCTGGTCCAGTTCTCTGTTAAAAGACTCTTGGAATGCGGGTTCAGGTGCATCAGTGTACCGGACATTTTACCCAAGACGGTTATTGAAAGGTGCGGAATGATTGCCGATGGAGATCATACGCTTATTTATACTCTAGACAAAGCGTATGGAGACGTCTGTCTATCGGGAACTGCGGAAATGGCTCTCGCTATGCATCTGATGAACAAGGAAATTAATGAAGAAACATTGCCGGTTAAATTAGCGGCAGTCAGCCGATGCTTCAGAGCTGAGGCTTCTAATAATGCTGAGGAATCAGGAATTTATAGGTTTGTTTTATTTTTTAATGGCGGGATTTTTTTTTTTTTAAATTTATTTTTAAAAAATTTTTTGCCTAAAATTTTAAATTTGAATTTGATAAAATTTTTGTAACAAAAAAAAAAACTTATGGAGTAATTATCTGTGACTTTTATTTTGAAATTTCTTTTTTAAATTTAAAAAAAAAAAAATTTTTTTTATGAAAAAAATTAATATAAATATTAAATATATTTATAGAGTTCATCAATTTACAAAAGTTGAAATGTTTGCATGTGCAAGTGAAAATAAATCATCAGAATTTTTAGAAGAAATAGTAGAGATCCAAAAAAATATTTTCAAAGATTTAGGTCTTGGATTTAAAATAATTGATATGCCGTCTCATGATTTAGGTGCACCTGCTTACAGGTAATTATTTTTTTTTACTTATAATTAAGAAAGAGAAAAATTGTAATTATTAAAAATTTCAGAAAAATCGACATTGAAGGCTGGTTGCCAGGGAAAAATTCTTACGGAGAATTGTCCAGCTGCAGTAATTGCACGGACTTTCAATCTAGACGTCTGAATATTAAATATAAAGATAGTAATAGTAATGAACTTAAGTATGTTCACACGTTGAATGGAACTGCATGCGCGATTCCTAGGTCGTTAATTGCTATCTGTGAAAGTTATCAATTGAAAGATGGTAGAATTGAAATTCCGAAGGTACTTGTGCCGTTTATGAATGGAAAGACGATTATTGAGACACAGAAAGTTGGTGATATGAGAACTTATAAATATAAGACACGGTAATTATATTATTGTTATAAATAAATTATTTAATAAAAATAAAATGGAAATTAATAATTAATAATTATGATTTTTTTAATATTTTTAAATAAATATATGTATATTCGTATAGGGAATTTAATATGCTTTAAAATGAGTACCCACAACCTATACTTCGATTTTGAAATTTATTTCGCGTCCTTATGGTTCCTGGCCCTTACTTCTGGAACCTTATGACCTTGAATTTTTTTTTTCTGTAATTGTGCTTGTCGTTTATGAATTTAAAAATAGAAAAATTAAATTATCTCACCTCGTGGTTCCCGGCCCTTATGCCATGGACCTTAAGGTCATAAAAACATTCCTAAATGATTTTTTAATTTTTATTCTAATTTAAAAGTATGGTTATAAGAAAAAATATTACGCCCTTATGGTTCCTGGCCCTTATGCCATGGACCTTACGGGCGCAAAAAAATTCCAAATTAATTTTTTTATTTTTACACTTCTAAATTAAAAGTACGATAATAAAAAAAAAATTTCCCGACCTTATGATTCCGGGTGACCTTAAGGCCCTACAACTGACCTTACGCTCCCCTGGAACTTGTATCGCGCAATATCTCCGTAAATATTAAGTTATCGAAAAAAATGAATCAGACCTTTTTTGTAGCTCTTCAAATTTTCGACAAAAAACTTCTCTTACACTTTTTCCAAAAACTTAATAGTTACCAAGATATTTTGAGTTCAAAATCCCCAAATCTAAATTTCCATCATCCCGATCATTATTTTCTCTTTTTCCAACCCACCCATCACAGATACGAAAAAAACCCATATATACTTTTTCGTACAGAATTAAATTCTCTACAAAAAAGTTCCTCTTCACTTCCCGCCTAAACCCCATAGATCAGCCTCCAGACGTGTTCAAAGCTTCCACTTCCGCCAACTTGAACTTAATTTGAATGAAAAAAATTTTTTTAGGGGATTTACTTTTTCCAAATAATCATTTCCCATAAAAAAAAATATTTCCGCAGTATATATAATATATTTGTATTTTTTTTTTCTATAAATGAATTACAATTGTTTACACTTTTAAATTTAATTATCGTACAAAATAAGATGGGGGGTCCGAAAGTCATACGTACACAGGAGAATAAATTTTTTTTTTGTATACAATTACTTTCTATTTAACAAATAATTGTTCAATCATCATCATCATAATCATTATTATTATTATTATTAATTACTATACTGTTCATTAGATAATTCATCTACTTGGAGATAAAAAATTGTAGAACAAAATATGTTTTTTTTTCTCTTAAATTAATTCGCACAATCGATTGGAAAATTTACAGTTATAAACCAGACTATTTTTTTTTTTTAATTAATTAATTTTTTTGAAATTACAAATATCTCAAAAATTTATTCATAAAATTATGTAAAATAAGAAATAAAAGTTTGTAAATTTATAGAAAAAAAAAATGGGCTAATTAATTTAGTGTAAAATATTTAACAAAAAAAATGTCAAAAAGATATTTGTAATAAAAAAAAAATTAATTTAAAAAAAAAAAATGTGGTGGTTTTTTTTTTAATTACGTTCAATTTTTTTTTCTTTTATTACTCCAGTGTACTCGGTCTAATTTAAATTGGCTTTTAATTGTTTATTGATTTGTATATTTTATTAAATTTTAATTGTTTTGTTGGTTTTTTTTTCATACGCGCAATTATTTAATTCACCCGTCACCCATACATACATCAGTTGATTTAAAGTTTCATTAATTAATTTATTAAATGGATAATTTTTTAAATTTCCCGCTCATGGAAATTTAGTTATTATTTTTTTTTTTTTTTAATTAATTAGATCTAGAAATTTTTTTGTTCACTTGAAAAATAATTTTTTGATTTTATGTTTAAAAAAAATTTCCCGCGCTTGAAAAAAAAAAAAAAAAATTCTCGCGCTTGGAGAAAAATTAATTTTTTTGGAAACGAGGGAAAAATTTTTCGGTGGAATTTAAAAAATTAATTATTGATTTAATAAAAAAAATCGATAAATTTTTACTGTGTAATTGAAATTTAAAATGCCGCGAAAAATTAAAAAATTCAAATTTTTAAATCCATGAGCCGAAAAAAAATTATCCATAAAAAATTAAGACAGACTTATAATTTCAATTATTGTTATTAATTTTTGTATCCCATTGATTTCGGAAAAAAAAAAAAGTTTTTGTAAATTTTTGAAATTTTTTTTTGAAATTTTTTTTTTAGATGAGTAGAATGTTAATTAATATTTTATCATATTTTTAGTCAAAAAAAAAAAAATGATTATTGTTACTGTTGTTGGTTTTTTATTAAATTAAATTTAATCATCTTCTTCACCTGATTCAGATTCTTCCTCAGCATTTTGTAACCACTCAATAAATTTTTTCATTTGATCCAGGAAAAGAATTTTACCTTTGAGCGAATGTCCCTCCTTGTACCATTTTAAAATAACTTCCTCAGAAATTACGTCCTCTGTTAAAAATAAATTTTTTTTAAATTTTCATCTTAAGAAAAAATAAAAATTGAGATATAAAAAAAAAAAAATAAACTTACTTTTGTAAAATAATAAGACGATTTTCTGGAAGACTTTCATAAAATTCATATTTTCATAACAGAACTCTTGGACTTTTAGAATTAAAGCGAGTTCTGATTTGGCAGTGGTTGTAAATGCGCCAAACAATGGAGTATAAATTTTTAAATGTTTTAATGCTTGTTCGGCAACGAGTTCTTCTTTTTTATTCCACTCAGCAAGGCCCATTACTGTTGACCAAATCTAAATAAAAAAAATAATTAAAAAATTGACTTATAATTGACATCTAGGGGGTCAGGAATTTTAAACTTAAAATATCTTGGTAAATATTGAGTTTTTGGAAAAAGTGTAAGAGAGATTTTTTGTAGAGAATTTGAAGGGCTACAAAAAAGGTCTGATTCATTTTTTTCGATAACTCAATATTTACGGAGATATTGCGCGATATAAGATCTAGGAGGGCTTAAGGTCAGTTGCAGGACCTTAAGGTCATCCGGGAATAATAAGGGCGTGTTTTTTTTTATTATTGTACTTTTAATTTAAAAGTGTACAAATAAAAAAATTAATTTGGAATTTTTTTATGCCCTTAAGGTTCCAGGAATAAGGGCCGCGAACCATAAGGGCGTAAAAAAATGGAACCTTAATTTTTTCCTTTCTTAAACTCATAAATAAAATTACATCGACTACAAAAAAAAATTAAGACCTTGAGGTCCAGAAATAAGGACCGCGAACCATAAGGTCGTAAAGAAAAGGTCAAAATTCTTTTATTTTTTACATTTCTAAGAAAAATTAATCGAAAAAAAATGTACGCCCTTACACCTACTAAAATACGCCCTTATCTGACCTACGATTTAAAATCCAGCGAAACTAAACTTACCAATCCAATGACTTCATGCTCGGGGATCGCGCATTTCAAAGCCATTTCCTTAAGGTCAAGGACAATGTCCTTGATAGGTCGATTGTCAGCAAGGTCATCAATAAGCAGCTGCTGAAGGTCACGTTTCGCTTCCTGGCTCGCTTGATTTTTGTGTAACTTAACGATATCAGCCAATCCAACGGATTCAAATACCGATCGGAAATATTCCTCAGTTCTTTTATTTGGCGGGACGAATTCCATAAGTCGGCCTTCGATTCCCCCGCGTTTAAGGGCCGTCATGAGACTCGGCAGACCTTTTTCATTTTTCCAGGTCACAAATACTTCAAGAAGAAAATCAAGGGCTAGATTATCTTTAACGAGATGTTCGTTTATCAAGACAGAGAGAACTGTCGGTGGAACGGCACCATTTGATATCCAGAGAGCAGTCATGCGCGCAAGTTTAATACGTTCTTGAACAGAGAATCCTTTTATGAAGACCAAGACCTTCTTCATCTCTTCCTCGAACATCTTCTCCAAGTACTTGTACCGGCGCATCAATTTTATGAAGACCTGCTCGTAATTTTTGAGCGACTCCATATCCATCGGTTGCTCGAACACGCAGGCTTTCGTCTTGACGAGTTTGTCACCATCTTGGGCAACAGATCCCCCGGGTACGAGCAATCCACCGGCGATAAGAATGTCAAATAATGCTTCCCCATAACGACGGTAATCTAATTTTGAGCCTGCGGTATCAAGATATTTGGATACTGCGTCTAAGTCATTGTCGGCCTTCTCCAAACCCAAGAGTACTGCGTCCCTAAATCCGGTCGGATCGTACTTCTCTTTTTCATCTGAAATTTTTTTTATTTTAGCATAGTGATGTGGGTACTCAAACTAGAGGAAATTTGACGTTTGTTATGGGACAGATGTCAATTTTTATAAAAAATGAATTTTTTTAAAATTTATTTCGGAATTTCGAGTGGAATTTTTTTTTATTTAAAGTTAGGGATGTGGGTACCCAAACTAGAGGGAATTTGACTCTTGTTAAGGAACAGACATTAATTTTTTAAAAAAATGAATTTTTGTTTTGTGTTTAGGGATGCGGCTGCTTGAGATACAGGAAATTTGACGTTTGCTATTTTCCATTATTAAAATCCGAAATAACTCGTTATCTTTCGAGTTTACAGAAAAACTCGAAGAGACCTTTTTTGTAGAGAATTAAATTTTCTACAAAAAAGGTCCTTAGAAATTTTTTTCTAAACCCCATAGATTTTTAATTAAACCCTTTTCAAAATTTTCATTTAAACCTTTTATCAAAATTTCTTCTGCGGTCTTAAATTTCAAAATAACTCATAAAATTTCCCATTTACATAAAAAACCAAAGAGACCTTTTTTATACAGAATTAAATTTCCTACAAAAAAGGTCCTTACAAACTTCGTCCCAAATCCTATAATTCCTAAAATAATTCAATTCAAAACTCCCATAGTTAAAAAATTTACCAAAACAAAAAAACCAACTTCTGTTTTTCCAAAAAATTTTTAATTTTCTCAAATTAAAAAGCAAAAAAAATTACCTCTTTTTCGGGTCTTTATGCGTTGACCTGATAGCACTGGCTTTTCTATTTTTTGACTCATACAACAACCTTCTAAAACAATTACATAATTTTTATTACTCATTAACCATAAAAATTTGAAAAATTCAAAAATAAATTAATCAATTAACTAATTAATTAATAAAAAAAAATTTCTTTTTTTTTTTTTCTTTTTCATAAAAAAAAACCGCCAAGGCACGCGGGCCTTGACACTTGACCTTGCGACAAAATATTTAAAATTTACTCCAAAAAAAATGATTAGGTAATTTATTTATTAATTAAATTACCAATAAATAATAATTAATTTAAAAAAAAAAAAATTAAAATGGGTCTGAGGTTAAGAAAGGCCACGATGGCCGTTCGCGACGAAACCTCAAAACCTATTTAATTAAATTTTTTTTTTTTTTTTTTTTTTTTTTTAAACTGAATAAATTTATGAGTTTGAATGTAGCAGACAGAAAAATTTAAAACAATAAATAAATCAACTAAATAATTTAAAAAAAAAAAAATATTTTTAAAAAATGCACTTATTAATTTTAAAATTTCTCAAATGCGCATTTTTTAAAAATTAATTTTTATCAATTATTTACTCTAATAATTTAAAATTAAAATGATGTCTGCTACATTCACACATATAAATTTTTATATATTAAAATTACTGACTACGCTACCGGTTTAGTAAAATGTATACTTATGAATCATATGTAATTTTAATTATATATAAATGTATGACAATATTATAGTTTTAATTATATTATAATAGTGTATATATTTATGTTTAATATTTGAATATTTAAATATTTAAATAAAAAATAAAAACTTACTCTTCTGCACGTACTAATAAACACAACTCCTCGGAAGGTGTTAAAAAAGAGAAACAAGAAATAATGAGAACAAGAACGAGTGAGTGGTAGGTTGGGACAACGCTTAGGTGTTTTAATAACCAAGAGAAAGAGTACCACCAAAGTCGTTGCTGTCGTTGCTGGAGATGGCGAGCTTACAGCAGGGGTCAGAGTCTTTTTAACCAACAATCAACGACCACGGACGACGTTGCACGATCTTGTATATTTATATATATATATATATATATATATATATATATATATATATATCTATATATATGTGAATAAATACATATATAGTTTCGTTGTCAAACGGAAAACGACGTACGATTATTTTATGCGCATGCGCTATCACTTTATAGTTCAAACCGGAAGTTAGTATTAGAAATTTTTATATTAATATTTATAAATGTATGTAATATATATGTGGGTGTAAATATAAATATATATGTATATTTTATTAATTTATTAATGGATGTTTATATATTTATTTATATTTATTTGAATTTTTAATGGAATATTCTTGAATTTGAATTTTTTATAAAAACGCGGGAAATTTAAATTTGTATTTTTTTTTTTAAATAAAAAATTATTTTTAAAAATTAGTATTGAAATTGAGAATTTAAATAGAAAATTAGTTTTCGTGAAAATTTATGGAAATTTATCATACAAAAATATGTCGATTCAAATTTTGGTAAATAAATTTTTTTTATAAATATATATGTATGTAGATGTATATGTATTTTTTTAAATTTATTGATGTATATATATTAATATGTATAAATATTTATTTGAACTTATTATAAAAGAAATTATATTTAAATTTTTAATAAAAAACGCGGGAAGTTTAAATTAGAAATTTGGTTTTAAAAAATTATTATTTTAATTAGTGGGAATTTAATAACAAATTTGAAGACGTTTTATGAGAATAAATTAATTATTAAAGACTTTAATGATAAAATTGATAATTATTTGAATTTATAAGTACAGAGACATTTAAAAAATGGCGGTAGTATCGAGTCACACTACAAAGAAAGAACACAGAATCCAACCGCCAGAGAATTTTAAACGTCCAGGTTTTAGGATCATTTAGCATTTCGCTGCGTAGTGCGTAGTCTCTTATTCGGTTGATCTTTCCAAGAACAAAAGGATTCGTTTTTCTATTTCTTATCAATTTTATATTCATTTTACATACTAAGTTAATAATTTATTTTTTCACGTTTAAGTGTAATAAAATTACACTAATTATTTATAAGTAATTAAATATAATAAAATTAATAAATTATATTAAATTTGTTTAAAAAATTTAATCGTAAGTACCGCAAACTTTTTTTTAAAATTTACTTCTAGTTAAAATTTTTTTTTTTTCAAATATTTTCCACTTCTTATTTTTTATTTAATTTTTTTTTAAAATCTAGGAATTGAATTAAAAAATAATTTTTAAAATTTATTCCATAAATTAAAATTTGCACTTTAATTCAAAATTCAAATTTATTTATTTGTAAAAAAAGTAAATTTTTAATTTTACCAAATAATTATTTTTTTTTTTTAAATCTTCGACTTTTATTAAAAAAAAGTTCAAGAATTTTATTTTTATTTAAAAACGATAAATATTTTAAAGTATATAGAAATATATACATATATAGATATAGATATATATATAGTAACATAAAATATATACTTAGACAAATATATTTCTGAGAATTAAACTCGGGATAAGAAAATAATTTTGTTTACACTAAAATTCTTAAGTCTTTTGTTCTGTCCGCACGTGTCTTCTCTTTCTAATCGTCTCAGCTTACAATTGATACATAAGTAAAGTATATTTCTACTGTTTAAGATCGTCATTAATACTTTCTTTATTACTTATATTTAATTACTAAATATATAAGTATATATTTGCAATAATTTCATTTAAATTTCCAAAAATTAGTCAAAATTTTTATTTTATTTTCTTAATAAAATTAAAAAGTTTTTTTTTATTTACACAAAAGTAACTATATATATTTATATACTTTATATATTCATTATTGACAATAATTAATTATAAATAAGTAACAATTATTAATTTAATTAATTTTTTTTGTGCAGGTAAAATACAAGAGCACGAGATTCAGTCCCGGCTTGAATTTTTTTTTATTTTTAATTTAAAAAAATGTCGGATTCCAGACAATCAAGGTAATTTTTATATATTTGTTTAAATAAATATATGTCATATATATTTTTTTAATTATTGATTAAAAAAAAAGTTACGATGCACGTGGCTGGAATTTTTTTTATGATGAAATTTTTTAGTCACGTGGTTCTAAAATTTTTTTTTTTATTCTACTGAATTTATGTAAAATTTAAATTTTTATGACTAAATGTTAGAAAAAAACCCCCGGGTTTTTTTTTAAATTTTCTATGACCCCTAGGATTAAAGTAACAAAAAAAAATCTACTTTCTTTTAAATTTTATTATTTTATGGCTTGTGGATTTAAAAAAACTAATCCGAGATGAACATTTATATTAAATATCAGGGGACGAACTTATTTTTTTATTTGTATTCAAATTTTATGATCATAAGTAAAAATAATCTTTTCATTTCCTTTGTTTGGCGGGAAAATATTTTATGACTTGGTCGAGGGTCACGGGTCGTCTTAATTTTTTTTTGTAATTTCTAAAGAAAGTTTTGAATTTTTTTCTACTGTCTAAAGATTTGTACCCTTGGAAATTTTTTATTTTTTTGAGGAAAAACTTTCAAATTGTTTTCGCGGTTTTTTTTTTAAATTATTTATGAAGAGCACTAATAAAATTACAATTATTTTTTTACAGTGATTTCGACGAGTACGTTCTCCACGTGAGCAACATACCCGAGGAGTTGGATACCGTAAGTAAAAAAAATCTGTTTTTTTTTTTTTTTTCTTTAAATTTGAAAAAAAAAAAAAAATTGAATTAATTCTCGTGTCTGTATACTTGAAATTACGTAAAAATTGCTAGAGACCTTTTTTATAGAAGATTTGATTCTCTTTTAATGTGTACTGATACATTTTTCTCGTATTTTTGATAGTTTGTTCATAATTTCAATTTTAAAATTAATTTTAGAAAATTAATCATTTTTTAAATACAGAAATTTTCTTAGTTTACTTTGAATTCAAAATATGCTTGAACTACTGCATTTACATAAAAGTTCATAAGGACCTTTTTTGTAGAGAATTAAATTCCCTACAAAATTGCATTGATTCATTTTTTCCGTATCTTCAATAGTTTAGTCATAATTTTAATATAAAGATTTAAAAAAAAGCCCGCGAATTTCAAATTTCATATTTCGTTGAAATTTCAGGATGGCCTGCACCGAGTGTTCCGTCAGTACGGTGCAGTGACGTCACTGGTAGCACCAGACAATAAATTTGCCTTCGTCTCATACAAGACATTCTCCGAAGCAGAATCAGCGATTGCGAATCTCGATCGTCAGAAGCCGATGTTCATGCGAGTTAAATTTAGCAGCAGATCATCGAATTTGGCTGATTCACCCGCGATACCTGATGGTTTACTGACACCAGTGACACCCGGACCAAGAACACCATCAGCAACTCCAGTAACTTCAATCCCCGAGCGTGATTTTCGCTTTAGCGAATCAGGGCTGCCGTATTATGGCCGAGCGGCACCAATTTTACCACCAGTACCCATGTCTGCATCCCGTTACGAGATGAACGGCCGCCATTACCCGATAAACCCCGAGCTCTACAAGTACTACGATGACCTAGAGTACCCAGACTCAAGTGCGCTTTGGACTCGCGGCCAATTAACTGTTGATTCCATGGGCCGTCGCAAAATAACTGGAGGCCGCGGTTACGTTTACTACACGATTCCAGATCCTAATCCAGCAGCGATTGTCCAGGCCAGCAAAATCATAGAGCAACGTAACCCAGGTCGTTATGTCGCTGGCGCTGATCAGCTGAGTCATTTAATTGACAAATGTATCGCTTGCGCACGCGATGCTGCTCATTGCTGTGCTAATTGTGCTTCCAGTTACTGCAGCCGCGACTGCCAGATCCATGACTGGCCTAGACACAAAAATGAATGTAGTTCCGTACCACCATTGGCCACCAAATCTGAACTGACCAATGGAACTTCCAAACCAGGTGGTTATCTAATTTTTTATCTGGATTTTGTAAATTCTGCTGATGATTTTCTGTGCTAATATTCTAATTTTCATGTTTCAGATTTAAATACTGGTCATCCTGGTGCTAATACTGATGGTACCGGTTTGAAATCCAAGATTCCTGGGTCAGATCATCAAGATCCAGGTGTTCCAAGCCCAAAACCTGGTGCTACTGGTCAAAATCCTGGAGTTCCAGGTGCTGAGATCAAAAATACTGGTAGTCTACATGCCAATCTTGATGCTACCGGTTCAAAATCTAGGATTCTTGATCCAGATCATCAAGTTCCAGGTAGTCCAGTTCAAAAACCTGATGTTCCTGGTGCTAATACCCAAGTTCCAAGTGGTCTGAGTACTGCAGACAAATTAGCTGACAATTTAAACCAGCTGAAGTTATCCCAGAACCCAGAACGTCCACAAGATAAAATAAATAAACGCGCTGATGAACCAACTCGTGAAAATTACCAGCGTTCGAAGTCTCATCCAGAAGATCAACGCCGCCGAGAACATTTTCGCCAGACGTCAGTTCCATCTGACGTCAAAAAAACGGATCTGAATGCTAGATTAGAAAACTGCCGCCGTCCTGTCAATCTCTCAGACAAAGACTTCGAGTTCAAACGTCAGTCGACGTTCTTATCATCCAGCAGCTTCACCGAGGTACAAATCACTGACGTCCACGCCCCCAGTGTCTTCAGCGTGCAAAAGACCTGTGACGTCGCAAAATTGACTGAACTGATGCAGAATTTGAATCAAAACATCACCAAGTTCCCGCGAGTCACCGAAATAATTCCTGATAAATTCTACGGGGGAATTTACGACGGAGTTTGGCACCGAGTCCAACTGATACTTGGACCCACGCCCAAGATAGATTACGTCGACTACGGAACCATCGTCGACGCATCTCCAGACCTGGAGTTACGTGACATTGGAACTCTAGCTGATCCTCCGCGTTATTCTCAAACCATCCGAGTTCCCTTACCGCTGCCTAATGCACCAGAGTATCAGAATTTATCAGCAGACTCAAAGATTCTGGTAAAAATGACAAGCCAGGATGGAGACATCATTAACGTTGAAGTCTTCGAAAAAGATCCCCAGCCTCGCAAGGCTCCCAGCACTGATTCCATCAAAATGCGACCTCCTAAAATAGTCCAGCAGCCAAAGGAACCAGCAGAACCTCCTAGACCAGCACCCAAACCAGAACCTAGACCAGCAGCAGCTCCAGGACCAGCTCAGTCTGATCTACCCAGCGTCCTAAGTCGTCTTCCAAAAGGAACCAAAGCCACCATCGAAGTCCCCCAGGTCCTGGACACCAACTCAGCGACCTGCGTCATTCTGACCCCAGACCTCGCTGACTACTACGACCAACTGCTTCTGCCATTGAAGCAGGACTGCGATGATTCAGCAGCAGAGTACTTGCAGTTCAGTCCCAAAGTAAACGACCTGGTGTGCGCACTCAAAGAAGACGGGTTCTGGGTCCGCGGGCGCGTGCTCTCGATCACTCCCAAGCAGAAGGTCGCTTCCCTGGACGAGGGAATTATTTGCGAGGTTGTAAAAATGATTCCACTGTTGCCTCGTTATGCCGAGGTTCCAGTTTTCGCCTGTTTGATCAAAACTCCTGATGCTTTTCCACTGAAAGACCAGTCCACGAGCCAGGTCATCATCACCGGAAGCTCTGGTGACTCAATTGACGGCGAATTCACTGAATTAGCGTACCAAGGACGCAAATTACAGCTTAAACCCTGGATTGTTTCAATTCCTCAACAAAATGGCCGTCCTGCTCAAAATGGCGGCAGTGTTCCCAATGGCGGGAAAATTCAAATTCCCAATGGCGGTAAATTTGAAAATTCAAAAGTTGAAATTAAAAATAATGGACAAATTGCCATCCAGTCATATAGAGACTCATCTTTGCTGTTTGTCAGATCACTAGAACCCAAAGAAGTCGAACGTTATCACAGAATTGTCCAGGAAACGGCACGCCTGGCCCAGTCATTGCCTCCAGTTAAAAAAATATCAATCGGCGACAAAGTTATCGCACAGTTTAAATTAGATGACAATTATTATCGCGCGGTTGTTATTGATGTCAAAAACCAGGATGTCAAGATCGCGTACCTGGACTTCGGTAACCAGGAAGTGACGGATGTCAAACGTTTGAAGGAAATGCCGGAGTCATTGAAACAGCAGAGCGACTGCTGCGTTAAAGTTTTGCTGAAGGGAATTGAAAAATTGCCGATGAATGCTGAGGTCAATGCGTACCTGGGTGTAATTGCTGACCAGGAGACCCCGTTTATTTGTAGTTATGATAGCAACATTCAAGATGGCGTCGTCCTGGTTGGAGGAGACGGGACGAGAGTCAATGACATGGTAAATAAATTTCTGCTTCCTAAGTGGAAGGAAGAAAATCAGGAAGAGATTCTGAAGCTATCGGACATTGAAATGGGAAAACTGGGGCAGGTTGGTGGCAACTCGATGGCTCTGTGCTTTGGCGCGTTGGAACCTGGGTACAAATACGTCTTTGCTCCGATGGACAGAGAACTTATTGCGCATTTGTCGACGGTCTTACCCGGACAGCTGATGGAGTATGCGGAGAAAAATGAGTATTATATTCCGAGGGTCAATGAGTTGTGTATCGCGATGTTTGAAGGCGAGTGGTGCAGGGGATGCTGCTTCAATCCTAGGGCTAAGGAGGATTCTGCTGAGATTTATTTTATGGACTATGGAAATATTGCGCCTGTGCAACATAAAGACCTGAGGAAGATGACCAAAGATTTTATGAGACCGTGTGCGCTGGGTTGCATTTGCAATGTTGTTGGTCAGTATATATTTTTTGATATATTTGTATTGATATGTTTATTTGATGAGATTTGGAGTGATTCTGTTGGTGGGTCGCTTCCAATGGCCTGGGAAGTGGAGTTACGACGAAAGGGCTCAGGACTTTTTTGTAGAGAATTTAATTTCCTACAAAAAAGTAGTGATATATTTTTGTCATATTTTTGATAGTTAAGCCGGAAATTGAATTTTTAAATTTATGGCGGTATTGGAAGTTGAAAATTTTTAGTGGTTTGATTTTTATTTTTATTACTAGGAAAATATTGCAATTCGGGTAAAAGGGCTGAGGACCTTTTTTGTAGAGAATTTAATTTCCTACAAAAAAGTATTGATATATTTTTGTCATATTTTTGATAGTTGAGCCGGAAATTCAATTTTTATATTTATGGCGGTAATTGAAGTATTGGAATTTTTACGGATTTGATTTTTATTTTAATTACTTGTAAAATATTGCGATTAGGGTAAAAGGGCTAAGGACCTTTTTTGTAGAGAATTCAATTTCCTACAAAAAAGTATTGATATATTTTTTTGATATTTGTGATAGTTGAGCCACAATTTAAATTTGAAGTATCAAAAAAATTTTATTTTATCTCTTAATTATAATTACAGATATCGCACCTCAAAGTGGCCAACCATCACCGCAATTACTTGCCAGACTAAAAGAGCTTTTGCAGTACAACAGCTCCTACAACATTCACATCTTGATGTACGAAGACGATGAATGGACTATTGAGATACCAGAGATAAAGTCAACTCTAATTAAAGAAGGACTAATCACTCCTTAATTAAATAATTACCACTCCGTCATTAATTACTCAATATTTTCCCCATCATATTATTTATTTTTATTTCCCTATCAAATTTTTCTTACATTTTTTATTTTTAAACCAACATTTTTTTCTTTTTTTATTTTGATAAAAAAAAGTTTTTTTTTACGCGAGTAATTACAAGCGATAATTACAACCATGTTTTTTTTTTTTTTATTAATTTTTTAAGATAAATTTTACTCGCTCTGATTACAAAAAAAAATCTGACAGCAGATATTTTATGCTATAAAAATATGAATATCTTTTTTTTTTTTTTTATATAAATTACAATGTAATTAATAATTATGGTTATGATTAATTAATAAATAATTCAAAAAATATTTTTTTTCGATTTAATTTTAATTTAAAAAAAAAATTTAACTTTTATTCATTTAAAAATTTTTGTTATTTTTAAATTTCCCGCGTCAACGAAAATTTATACAAATATGTATTTATATATATGTATAATTCTGTAATTACTAGAAAATTCAAAAAGTTTTTTTTTTATTTAATTTTTATTTAAAAAAAAATGAATAATTTTTTTTAATTTCAAAATTCAAAATTTCTGTTATTTTTAAATTTCCCGCGTCGGCAAATGAATTAAAAATTCATGTACGAGTATTCTAACCCTTTGATTGATGAACATAACCTTAGAAAATATATGTATATAAATAAAATGACATAAAAATATATGAAATGTATATATATAATAATAATGAAAAAAATATATAAATAACAATAAGTGTAAAATAGTGTAAATATTAAATTAACTAGATAAATTTAAAAGTAGAGGTAAAAAATATGAATCCATCACTGAGACATCGTTACGAAGGACAATTGCATAAATATACAAATGCTATGAAAGGATGGCAGTTCAGGTGGTTCATCCTGAGCCCAGAAACTGGAGAGCTTCATTATTTTTTGAGTGAATCAGAAAAAAATCAGCGTCCGAGGTGTTCTATTTACTTAGCGGGGGCTGTAATTGCACCCAGTGATGAAGATTCAAATACTTTTACTGTCAATTCTGCTACTGGTATGTTTATTAATATATATGTCAAAATATTATTTTATTTTTCCTGTAGATTTCATTTATTTTCATTTAATTTGAATAATTTTATTTTATTAAATTTTCCAGTAACCGGCAGTCAGGTGACTGCCTGAGTATCGGTAAAAAATTTATAAATTATTATTTAAATAAAATTGTTTATTAAATTGTTGCTAATAAACTCTCAGATATTTTATATATTTAAGTTATCATTAAAGTTTAATAATAAAAATCTCGTGATTAATTCCCAACTTATTGATTTCGATAATTTTATAATCATGGGATTCGAAAAAAAAATCAACACGGTTTAATTTTTTTTATTAGTCGTCTGATATATTTTATTTATAAAATATATAAACTGCGATAAAGATAAAAAAAAGTTATTAAATTTGTAGGGTTTGCCTTTGGGCTGATGTCTTTTATTGAAACTCGAAAATTAACAATCTGATGTCTAAATATTTATTTATTTTTATCTCAGTAATTAAATAATTAAATATCAACATCTTTTACCGGTAAATTCATATTTATAAAACCTCAAGACATTCAACTGACGACTGCACAACAAAATCTTAAACTACGAAAAGGCAGAAATTTAACTCAAGACCTTTTCGCTGATACTAAATTTTATTTTTTTAAATTTTTATTATCACAGAGACGCGCCATCGACTTTATTTTTATTATTCTGTCTCAATAATATAGACAGTAACTATATATATATATTGAGTGACATTAAGATTTAATTAAGCGGCAGAATAATTAAAATATCAATTTATTTAAATAAAATAAATACGGTTGTATTTTTTGCCGCGTAATTTAAATGTTATTTCGAATGATGCAGAAAAATGTATTTATCTGGATACTTGGGAATAAAAAAAGAGTTGGGCCATGGAAAGGCGGAAATTTAATTCAAGACCTTTACAGCGATACCGAATTTAATAACGTCGACTAGTTCTATCATAGATATGGCGGGAAATTTCGCTTATTCTCAGGAGAGCTAGAGACAAAAATAAAAAATGATGTTTGTGTGATTTTTTTTTTATAGTACCTTCTTTTTTAAAATTCTCAAAATTCGTGACACACTTCAGCATCAATTCAAGAATATTCTTTTAAATTTTCATTAAAAAATATGGAAAAATAAACCAGTGGTAGTGGGGAGAGACGAGTCACTTAAAAAAAATTCTCCATACCATAGGCAGAATAACTCATGACTGCCTCATCTGGAATAAAAAAAACCAAAAAAATTTTTTAGTACATAAGTTTGATGGATTTGAACGAAAGAATAAACAAAATATTCATTTTTAAATTTTTGGTAAAGGCGCAATGAAAAAACTCGAATTTTTCCCAAAAATTTCTCTACTTTGAGGTGGCTCGTCTCTCCCCACTGCCATTGGCTCGTTTTTCATTATTTTTTTTTGATAATTTAGGAGAATATTCTTAGATTGAAGCTTAAGCGTGTCACAAATTTTGAAAATTTTAATCACGAAATTACCCCAAAAAAAAAATTCCCAAAAATTGTCTTTTTTATTTTTTTGTATCTCAAACTAACTTTCCCTTAATAATATAAATAAATTTTATGTTACAGGTGATATGATAAAATTACGTGCAACAGATGCACGAGCGCGGCAAGAATGGGTCGACAAATTACGAGCAGTAACTGAAATGTACACACGGGCGATAGCCAGCAGTCATCCACCTCTACCACCACGTGAGCACTCGTCAAATCCACCCCGGACACCTGTTGACAAACTCGAAGTACTCGATGCATTTGCCAATTGTCGGGAACAATTAAACAAAGTAGAGAAACAAAACCAAACCCTCGTCACCTCCATCGAATCATCGGATTTTCATCTCGATCCCGATTTGCTGATACTTAAAGCCCTCGTACAATCAACCGTAACTACTTTAAATCAATGTCTAAATATTCTTTATCAGTAATACAAATTAGATAAATTTATTATTTATTTTTAATCAAATACATTAATTAATTAATTGATTAATTAATTAGACGAGGGGACCGTTGACTTTTGGAAGTAATTTTTTTTATAGTCATTTTATTGTAACAAAAGTCTAGATTTATTAGAAGTTATCAATTATGTATGATTTTATTAATTTCTTAATTATTATCATATATTTTATATTTATTTTAATTAATTATTTAGAAAAATATTTTTTTTTTGGGAAACAAATTTTATTTTTGTAAAGAAGACTAAATTTCTTGTAAAATGACTACCCACAAAGGTATGTTTAAAAAAAGTCATTTTTTTGGTAACTGGCCGCGAATTAACCGCGAGTTGGTGGGGAAGATAAAGTTGGTTTAAATATATTGACGTGGGTACTCAAATTAAAGAGAAATGTATGAGGAATATGATTATGGTGAAAAAAAATTTTTTTGAAATTTTTTTTGACTTTTTTTTTTGGAATTAAATATAGTGATGTGGGTACTCAAACTAGAGGAAATAAGATGACTGACAAAGATCTAATTTTATTTTTGACGAGTACTACATCTGACAATTAATACTGTAAAAAATCCCATACTTTTTACCCGTAAATTTTATTATCTGTGAAAATAAATATAGAGAAAGAGTAGAAATATAATTGTAAAAATAAAATTTAGTACTTTTTCGAGTTCAGTTTCTCTAGATATTTCAGCTAGAAAATAAACAGACAATTTAATTTATTAAAATTATCAAGGCAGCAAAAAATTAATTACTTATTAAAGTGAAAAAAAATATTAAATGCAAATGCATATCAATAGTTAATTTTTTCATTACTGAATTATATTTAAAATAACAGACTTGTAATTATTTTAAAAAAATAAAAATAAATTACGTAAAATTTTTGTATAAAAATTACTGGTCCCCTTAATAATTTAAATTAAGAATTATAATAATTATTGAGTACTTTAATATCATAAAAATATATGTATAGATATATGTATATATATTTAATATGTGTTATTGTCTTGACGAAAAATGATATTTTATCTATAGATAAAAATATAAAATGTCACTGGATAATTACCATAGATAAAAAAAAATTAACTAGTAGGTATTGAGTTAAAATTTTATTTTAAACATTTATCGAAAGAATATCAATATTTTTTTTTTATTATATATTTAAATGTGATGGCTGTTGGTTGTAGACTCAGAAATTTTACTTAATGTTAATTAAGACACTTCGGTAATTGACAAATAAGGAATTTCTTGCGCCAGAATATTAGGATGAAGAGGCTTCATTATATATTGAAAATAAAAATAATTATATGAAAGGAATATTGAAATATTGCGGGATTTTTAAAAAATTACTGGACTAGGATTTTCAAAAATTCATTTAAAGCTCAAAGTTTATCTTTATCTAGGACCGAATTGACCCGCGGAGCTCTGATCTAGCAGCAGAGCTGCAATAAAACATGAAGCAAAAATATAATTCCACTTCATTATTATTTTTTTTTCATAAATTTTGACATCCAGCAGCAGCGATTGTGATGCTCCATAACTTTTTCTACCCACGAATCTTCACTACTGAATAAAAAATTATTTTTTTCCTGCAGTGTAAATATTAATTTATCATCAACAATAAATTAATTTTGAAAGGTAGCGGTAGGTTTTTTTTGTCGCTGTTGTGTTTTCGATAAATGTTTATGAGAAACTTATCACACCAGTACATTAGTTTAGTACATTAATTAAAGTGATCGTATTTGATTTTGTTAAACACGCACTTTGTTCGCTACAGTGCGCCTACATAAAAAAGCGCGCACCTCAATCGCTTAAATAATCATAATTATTACAATTCTATTTTTTATCATTACTGCTATCACAAATATGTACACGTAATTTCAAAATTTTTTTAATAAAAAAAATGTAAATTGAAAACAAATTTTTTCTTTTTACAAAAAAAAAAAACTTCCTTGAATAGATCGAATGAAAAAAATGCGAAAAGGAGGCTGGTAAATCAATGCCAAGGATCATTAAGTAAGTGAAGGTGAACAAGATCCAACAATTTACTTTTAAAACCTCCATATATATATTTATATATATTTTTCATTATTTCTATAAAGAACTTAAATATAACTCATTTGTAATACTCGTTGGCTTGTGTCTAGTATATATATATATATATATACTTGATATTAATTAGTTAATTACTTTTTTTAATGACGTATAAAAATGAGATTTTATCTATCGATAAAAATATAAGCCAATGAATTTTTGACTATATTTAAAAAAAGAAATACTGTATATAATTTTGATGGTATATTTTTATTTTCTACTTTTATAAGGAAAATAATATATATATTTTTTTTTATTAAATAATGAATTGTGATAGAGGCTGACAGCAGTCTTAGTCACCAAGTTTTGTCTATTGTTACTTAAGGCACTGAAGAAATTGACAAATAAGTAATATCTTGAGCCATAGCGGTGGGGTCTGGAAGCCTCACTGGACAACTCGTGTGTTTGAACCGATGATCTAAACATACTCTTATTTCTTTCAAATAAGTTAAGTCATTTGCCTGAAATTGAAAATAAAAATAATTATATGAAAGGAATATTGAAATATTGCGGGATTTTTAAAAAATTACTGGACTGGGATTTTCAAAAATTTATTTAAAGCTCAAAGTTTATACGTCAGTTTTTAAATTTTACGAATTCTTTATCCCCGTGTTGAAATCTTGTGCAAATTTCACCTGAGACTTTTCAGTAATTCAGTAAGTAGATGTCTGGCGCTTGATACGACTTTGGTTCCTGCTACAGACACGTGTAAAACATTCAAACTCAAAGTCTTGCGCAAAACTCGCACAAGTATCGAATCATATATTTTACCTAAACAATTATACGACTGTACCTCTGATATATTAATAATTAATAAATTGCAATGTCATGCAAATAGTTGATGCGAAAGACTTGCGCAAGATATTTAGCTGACGACACATACACATGATCTGCAGCAGATTTGCGCAAGACACTTGACATAACTGTCTCTGTCACTCTACGCACATATATTGTGGCCCCGATAGAGGGGCAGAGCGCCAGAGACAGTTATTTAAAATGTCTTGCAGAAATCTGTTGCAGATAATGTGTATGGATCTTTAAAAACTTTATTACTCACGTCTTTCACAAAAACTGCGTAAGAAATTTTGATCAATGTGTCATATATTAAATATCTACAATATAATTGCTTACAATAACATGTGCAAGTGATCGATAAATCTTGCCTGAATATCTGATGAAAGATTTATAGTTACATTAAGACGCAAGACACAGAAAAAGTTTTTTTAAAGCCGTTTTCACAAGACTTGCGCAAAACAGTTGTGAAATTGTCTTTAAAAAATGAATTACCCGTAGTTAATTTTTCTGTTAAAACTTTACGATAATTGTCTTGCGCAGTCACTTGCCACAGACATTTTGTCTGCGCAGGAAATGTCACAGACCGTAATTTCGTTACCTTTAAAATTTTCCACCCGAATCCCGTCAATGTTTCAGGTGTTAAAAAATAAATCTGCTAGCTTTTAATAATTTTATCGTTAAAAAGTAACTTACCGTGTCCTTCCAAGTTATAATTTCTGGCATACTATAATGATGAGAAATAGTATCATATATCTGTTGTAAAGTCATTGTAGCTCCAGGAACAAAACCTGCTCGATGCAAAATATCTCCAAATCTATATGTATTTCCCAAACTAAGTGCCTTTTTGAAGTAACCCTCAAGGTCATTGATAAATATCGAACGTGCAGCACACTTGCCATGCTTGTCCCATTCATGTTGCCAGAAATGTTCATTGTCTGATGATACCGAGAACCAGTCGCTATCTAACTGATGTCTTATCCTATTCAATTTACTAACATCAAAAGGCATATTCCTGACATCACAGGCTTTCGGCGGAGTTGTTATCAAACCTTGTTTGTTTGGCCATAATCCATGGACTGTCCATTTATCTTCTCTTGGCACAGGTGCTGCTCTTCTTATGTGTGTTGAATGAATAATAGTAGGTGACCAAAACATAGAAAATGCATAATAGTCAAAACAACTTTGAGGTGTTGATCCTTGTTTACCACATGCTATTTTTTTCTGCTGTTTTGGTGGAATATCGTCCAGTGATCTACGGTTTGGTAATACACCAGGATTTAGATGCTGGTTACTAAAACCTGGACCTTGTTGATGCTGGTTACTGGGACCTGCAGCTTGTTGATGCTGGTTACTAGGACCTGCAGCTTGTTGATGCTGGTTACTGGGACCTGCAGCTTGTTGATGCTGGTTACTAGGACCTGGAGCATGTTGATGCTGGTTACTAGGACCTGGTAAATTCTGATTATGACCACCAGGAACAGGATTCTGTTGATTATTAGAAGACTGAGTAGGAGGTCGAGTTTTCATTTTTAGATGTAGATCTTTAACTTGCTGTAGTTTCTGTTTCTTCTCATTGCGCGTAAGACTTCTGTCAGATGAAATAGCTTTTTTATGTGCAGCAACGAAATCTTTAATAGCAGCTGGCTGAACTGGCAACGACGCAAGATCATTCGAAGTATGGAAATCAGGTATTTGTCTTCTTCTAACTATTCCTGAAACATGGTTTGTTGGAATTGCTACGGCATCATTCTGGAGAAGTTGTCTCATGTCATATCTAGTTCGTGGATCGAAACTTTGAGCGGCGAAACTTTTCGGTGACGGTGTGGGAGCTGGAAGTGGATTAGGTGATGGAAATCTCGAGGGAGAACTAGAACGTGAACTATGTCCAGAAGTAGGTGGTGAGTGGTGTTGACTAGTAGATGGTCTGGGTGGTAAAATATGTCTATTACTGCTGTATTGTAGCCTTTGGAATGGATTAACTGGAGATGGAAAAGGTGACGGAGCTCCGGAAGGTGAAGGATGATGGGATGAATGAAGAGAATTTGATGAAAAGTATCCAGATGATGTTGATGATGAATGAGAAAGTGGAAGGTGAGATGGTCGTCTTGAAGATCCAGCTGATGATGTTGATGGTCCTGGTGATGGTGATCGTGTTCTTGTAAAGTGAGAGTTAGCAGGGTCATAATGCGTGACCTGAGTACTTGGTGGACGATAATTGCCTGCAGATCCTGAACGACCATAAGATGAACGAGCTGGAGATCTTGTTGCTCTGTTGATTATTTAGAAAACGCTGATTATATTCAGAGTTTGTTAAGGGCTGAGAGCTATTAGGCCACGACGCAGCGATTAAAAATTTAAAAAAAAATCTGGCGAAAGTTTTTCTGAGCACCTGGGCAAAATGGCCCGGCTGTATAATCTGATAAAATAAATTTTTTTTTTATGAAACGAAATTAAAATTTAATTATTTTTCAAGCCGATCGTCGGAGCCGTAAATAAATTATTTTTATTATAAATATTTATACATAATTGGATAGTCATTTAATTTTAGTTTTATTAAAGTATGTAAGATAATTAAAAGTGGGAAAAAAAATAATAAAACAAAAAATTTTAAAAATAATTTTTAAAAGTCGGCCATTGGCGCCAAAGAGATTTTATTTTTAAAAATATAAATAATTGAAAAATAATTTATTATTTTGTCGAAATAGATTTAAATTATTTTTATCAGCCGGCTCGTCGTGCCCCAGTCTCTATTATAGAAAAAAAATCACCCGATAAATTTTCATGAGCGGCCTGGATGTTAAAAAAAAAATAATAAACTTACGATCTTGATCTAGAACTGGGTCGACCCGCGGAGCTCTGATCTAGCAGCAGAGCTGCAATAAAACATGAAGCAAAAATATAATTCCACTTCATTATTATTTTTTTTTTATAAATTTTGACATTCAGCAGCAGCGATTGTGATGCTCCTTAACTTTTTCTACCCACGAATCTTTACTACTAAATAAAAAATTATTTTTTTCCTGCAGTGTAACTATTAATTTATTATCTACAATAAATTACTTTAAAAGATACGGATGGGTCTTTCGCACTAATGAGCTTCCATCAATATTTATCAGAAAGTCGTCACTTCATTAATTATGACGTCTGTAGAAAATTATCGGATTAATCATAATTATTAATTTGTAACAAGAACTACAAACTACGTCATCAAAAAAATTTATAAATAAAAAAGCGCGCATCCCAATCGCTTAAATAATTATAATTATTACAATTCTATTTTTCATTATTACTGTTATCACAAATATGTACACGTAATTTCAAAATTTTTTTAATAAAAAAAATGTAAATTGAAAACAAATTTTTTCTTTTTACAAAAAAAAAAAACTTCCTTGAATAGATCGAATGAAAAAAATGCGAAAAGGAGGCTGGTAAATCAATGCCAAGGATCATTAAGTAGGTGAAGGTGAACAAGATCCAACAATTTACTTTTAAAACCTCCATATATATATTTATATATATTTTTCATTATTTCTACAAAGAACTTAAATACAACTCATTTGTAATTCTCGTTGGCTTGTGTCTAGTTAAATATTTATTAATAAAGTTTAATTGTTTTTTATTTAAGTTATTAATTAATTAATTAATTATTAAAGGTTTAGTATGTAAAAAAAAAAAAATTTTGTGGGATGATATCACAAGTAATAAACTTTGTTTTTTATAAATAATGTCGGACACGGAAAAGGATATACCTGTTTTTACATATCGTAGATTAATATCATTGCATATTGAGGATGAGTCAGAAAATAAAAATAATAAGATTTGTGGTTTTCATTTGACACGCTCCCCATGGGATCCTTATCCATGGATCAGTTACGTTGAACCTGGAAGTATTGCTGATAAATCTGGCCTTAAGTTATTAATTTTATTTTTTTTTGATTTCTTGAACTGGCTTAGTGAAATTTAAAATTTATGTTACACATGTGTTCGTGATGTGATTTCATGAAGTTTGAGTACCCACATCGATATATTTTAAAAATCAAAAAAAAAATTTTGAAAAATTTTTTTTTTGGAAAATAAAGTCGAATTCAGTGAATTTGACGTCATTCTGAGTAAAATGAGTACCCACAAGCGTACATTTAAAAATACTTGATATTAAAATCAAAATGGCCGCCATGTTAATGATTAATTAACTCATTAAATTAATGTACGACCATATTATCGTAATGTAGCTTTGTGGGTATTCATTTTACTCGTAATTACATCAGCTAATGATATATTCTGTGAATTTTATAATTAAGTCAGTTTAGAAAATTTTAATTACAAAATTAATGAATTATTTTAATGGAAATCAAATTTTAGAGCCGGTGATTGTCTTTTGGACATAAATTCAACTGATATAGTTGGATTAAGGGTCAAAGAAATAGCTTCGTTAATAAAACGTGACCCTGGGGTCACAATAAATTTACAAGTATGGCGTCATGATGATGAAAATCAGGATACATCTGAATTTGGCGTCGCAGTATCAGGACCACTTCCTTCTTTGGCACGTAAATTAGCTAAAGCCGTTTCGGGTACAATTTGTGCACTAGAGTGTCCAATTTGTCTAGAAACTGCCTCATCACCAGTATCTCAGTGTGTCCATGGTCATATTTTGTGTTCAAACTGTCGTAAAAAAACCCCGAGATGCCCAATATGTAGAATTAGGTTAGGTCAGGGCAGGTGTCTACTCGCTGATCAAATTCAAATAAATATTCGTGATGCTTATCAAGAAGATTTCTCACGTCTACTATCTCAAGCTTCAGCAAATGGTCAAATTTTAAGCTCAGCTTTGAGAGAAAAATTATTTGGTAAATCTGTCGGTAAAAATACTGCCGATAAAAAAGAAAATGCGATTTTACCAGCTGTACAGATTAAGCGACGGCTGGGACGATTTCTTCTAGGTAGATTTTTTTACCCACTAGTAGTCTACTAAATTTATTTTACTGACCGTCGACACAACAGTTTTTAAATGTTTGTACCGACAGTTGATCCAACAGTCAACTTTTTTTTTACCGACAGTTGATTTTTTTAGGAGGTTTTGATAAAGCAGCATCTGTTGATAATTTAACAAATGAACCGTCATCATCATCATCAGCATCACCATTACCATGTTATCGGCGATTAGGGGAATTATTTACCGGCGATCGGGCGAAATCTGCAAGTACTGGAGAATTACGTGAAGATAGAGATCATTCATCTGGAAATAAGATCCAATTAAATGGCTCCCAATTGGAGGGAAATAGAAATTTTTATAAAAATTCAAGTGGATATTTAAGTGTTCCCGCGCCATCGACGCCTTGTTGGGGTGGTTCTATGGAATCCGTTGTCAACTCATTTCCTTGTCCGCTGAGTTATAAAACTTCTTGCTATGAGCCCGTTCATAACGAAAATTTAATTGAGCATTTTGGTAAAAATCATCAGATCGTACAAATTCACTTCTATGGATCTAAAATAACTATCCCGATAAAAATAGATTTTAATTGTGATACTATTCATGTTATTCATTATGCCAATGATTTATTTTTCTTTCATGTAAGTATTTTTTTGAAATTTGCAGAGTAGAGAAATTTTTGGGAAAAAATGAATGGGATTTTTTAAAAGGGGATGAAATACCCTGTAAAATGAGTACCAACATCGATATATTTTGTCGGGGTCACCAAAAAATGTCTTAATTGTGTATTATATTGTTTTTTTGTATTATGGGAAAAAATAATTTTTTTGAAGAAAAATGAGGCGGGTATTTGAGTAGGAAATGAAATTTTGCGTAAAATGAGTACCCACATCGATATAATTAGAGAGAGCTGTTTTAATTGTTAATAAAAATTAATTTAATTGTTTAAAGAGCGGCCATTTTGGATTTTTGATGGAATTTTTTTATATATGTTGTGGGTACTCATTTTACTCGTAATTACATTAGGAATAATATGAACATATTGATTAAAAAAAAAATTAATTTCAAAAAAAAAAAGTTGAAAATTATTTTCGTGGCGCGAAAATCTGAGTGTACGTTAAGCGAAATTTTAATAAAAAATTTTACTAGACCTAATTAATAATTATGAAAAAAGTAAGTGAAAAAATGATCAAAATATTGAGAAATTGTTTATACCGCTGCCATGTTGGATTCGGTGACTCGCCAAAATATAGTCATGTGGGTACTCAAACTCGAGGAAATCACTTCAGGAATTCAAATTTCCACTTAATTTTTCAAAAAAAATTACTCGAAAAAAAAAATTTGCACAAATCACCACCGACGAGCAAATTAATATTTTATAATTTGTCTAGTTGGAGCAAGAGACAGCATGGATGACAAGCCCCTCAACTAAAGGCGAGTGGATTCTACACGGCAGAAGTTCTGAAAACACGGAAATAAAATTAAAACGTCAGATCACTAAAATCGATACCGTAAAACCAGTTGCCGATCTCGCGCCAATTCCCAAGGCATTTAATATCATAGTTCTGGATATTGAGTTACTGGTATCACAGTCCGAGGGTCTAGATATTTAATACTATAAATAATAAAATTTAAATTGTCAATGATTAACAATTTTTTTTATTTCGTATACAAAAAGGTACAAAAGATATAATTATTATAGTTACAATTACAATAACACATACTGTGTTCAATCACTTATTACAAGTAAATTTATCTTGTATAATAATAATAATCACTTATACTATAAATAATTGAGCATAAATATTGATAATTAATAAGTTCATTAAAAATTATGAAAGCTCGTGGATAAAATTTTGTCAATTTTTGATTTCACCGATTTATGAACAATAATAATAATAATTATTATTATTGTTACTTAGTACTATAATTTTCAAGGCACATAAAAATATAAAATATGAAGTTTTAAACCAATTTATTTCGTTTTATATTTTTCAACAATTTGGAAGACTTAATTATTAATAACGATTATTTTAATAATAAAAATATTTTTAAAGTGAATATGTAATTTTTTACTTAAAAAAATGGGAAAGATTCTGTTGAGTAAGGGCAGCACTAGCCTTCGGCTCGTGAAGCTAATGGGAAACGAGTGCGTTTTTATTTGAAAAAAATTTAAGTATGGGTGTAGATAATCATGAAAAATATGTTCCATGTAATGGGAGTTGATTTTACTGAGTGATGGCAGCATTAGCCTCCGGCTCATGGAGCCAAAGGTCAAGCGATTTTGACGAAATTTTAAATTCAAGTTGTCAGTAAGATTATACAGTAAGTAGACTTGATAAATCATTGTTATGAGGTAATTTATAATTTATTAGTACACACTTGGGGTAAGTGTACTCGAGCCTCGAAAAATTTAATCTTTCAATGACTAGATTTTGAGAAAATATTTTTTTTATTAAGTTTCAATGCAGGAAATTATGAAAAATAAATGTGATGTGATAAAGGTAAATTTTACTGTATGATGGCAGCAGTAGCCTTTGGCTCAGGCAGCCAACTTTACCGTCAATGTCAAGTGAGTGTATTCTACCCTCACAAAATTTAATTATTAGTACAAATAATTATTAAAATTAAGTTTCATGTCATAAAAGTTAATTTTACTGTATGATGGTAGCAGTAGCCTTCGGCTAAAGCCGCCAATTTCACGATCAATGCGTTCTAGCCTCATAAAATTTAATTACTAGTACAGATAACTTACTACAAATGAGTTTGATATCATAAAAGTAAATTTTACTGTATGATGGCAGCAGTAGCCTTCGGCTCAGGCAGCCAACTTCTTAGTCAACGGAATGTGAGTGTGTTCTAACGATAAAAATGTTAATTATCAGTACAGATAATCGCTAAAAGTAAATTTTATGTCACGAAAATGAATTTTTGTATGTTGGCAGCAGTAGCCTTCGGCTCACGGTGCCAACATTCCGTAGTTTCCGCAAAAATAAACGTATTTAAACAAAAAAAAATACATATTCACTATGTTTAACAATAGCTTAAGCTAATTATTACTCAAATTATTATTAGTATTGTGTATGTCCTTCATATAAGGATAATAAAATGCATAATCTCCGGTAAGGGCAGCTCTGCCCGCAAGAATATTATAAGAACTTTCTAGAACACTTTTAGCAACTTCTTTAGACGGGACTCTGATAGTCAAATTTATTGACTGATCTTTATTTGCTTGCAATAAAATTCTTTTGCCTGGTGGTGGCTGGGGTAAAATGGACCCGAATGACGGCAATGAATTATTATTACAATTGATGTTATTGTGATTAATGGGAATTTTTTTAGCTTTACGTTTCTTCCCACGGGAAGTTAAAGATTCTTCTTCTTTTTCTTTGTCGCGCTTCGGGCAACTGCAGACACGGACTTCGATGCTACGGCGTCCGACTATTTCACGAGTCCCAGTTTCCAAAGTGAATACTAGCTGAGTTGCGCGACGATTCATTCCAGTAGAGCAGCTGTTTTTACAGTAAAATATAAAATCTAGAGGAACATACGAGCAGCCTGGCTGAGGGGCACCCAGGGGAATTATTACCGAATTATGTCCGTTGATGTCCTCGTAATAACTACGGGGGTGAATGCAACGGACGACTTGTTTCAGAATTTCCGGGGGCATGTTTCGATTTGATGGACTGTCGGTCCCGATGTGATTGTGGCAGCGCATCACTGGATCTCCTCGGTAACGATCTTCTGCATAAACGAGAGTCGTACGGAGATATAGATTTTCAACAGCCGGTGACCATTGGAAGCGTAATGGCTGCCGCTGCTCCATGTCGATGAAGATTTTTCTCAAAGCAGTCGAGTACTGGTGGCAAAATTTTTTATTCATTAGTTTTTAATTTTAATTACGGCGAAACTATCAGAGATACGGCAAAAATGTATTGAGATATTTTTGTAGGAAATTTAATTTACTACAAAAAAGGTCCTTATGAGTTTTCATGTAAAATCTATAGTTGAGACGCTAGAGTGCTAGAAGTTCGAATAGAATAAATTTTCTAAAAAAAAAAAAATACTTACGACGCTACTTTTTCCTTTACCCTGGGGTATAAACAATTCAAAATTATATTTCCCAGGAAATTCCTCGATAATTGGAACAGTAATTGATGATTGCCGTGGATCAAATTGCAATGGATCGATAGCTATCCCATGGGGATTGATATTGTCTTGCTGTGGATGCAAGTCGTATTTTTTTTCCATTGTATCTTCTTCATTTTCTAGTATTGGCAAATTTGATAAGTCTCTAAAGATTCAGAAAATATTTAATTAATTATTAATTTTCAAATTCTTAATAATAATAATGATACTGAAGTTAGCCGACGTCTAATAAGTTTTGGATGATTTTTTAAAAGGATAAATTACAAAAAAAAAATATTCTGAAAAAATGCACCTGTAGTTTTTTAATTTTCTAAATGTGCATATTTTTAGTTTTTTTTTTTTCATCATTGACTTGTTTAAAAAATTCTAAAATCATTTATCTGTCAATTTCATGATCCTGACGTTAACAGATAATAAAAAATTTTCGAATTTTCTTTTTTAGGATATAACTTGCATAAAAAAAGAAAACTAAAAAATGCACATATAGAAAATTCAAAATTCTAGAGGTGCAATTTTTTTTAATATTTTTTTTTTTTTATTTAATGTTTTAAAAAAAAATTCAAAAATTATGAGATGTCAGTTCACTATGACTGAAGTTGACAGATAATAAAAAATTTTCGAAATTTCTTTTTTAGTATATAACTTGCATAAAAAAAGAAAACTAAAAAATGCACATATAGAAAATTCAAAATTCTACAAGTGCAATTTTTTAAAATATTTTTTTTTTTTTAATTTAATGCTTTAAAAAATAATTCAAAAATTATTAAACGTCAATTTACTTCAGTATGATTATTATTAATAATAATAATAATAATAATAATAATAATAATAATAATAATAATAATAATAATGTCATTGTTATGATGACCTTGAATTTTTTTCTTTGTTGTCAAAAAAAAAAAAAAAAAAAAATATGGCAGACAAGAATTCCATAGAAAAAAAAAAAAACAAAAAAAAAATGAGTAAATAAACATATGTAATAAATATATAAACATATAAAATTTTATTATTATTATTATTGTAAAAGAGTAAATACTGTAGTAATACTATAATAAATAAAAGAACTAAAATGATGCAATAAAAATACTTATGGGGAACAATAAAGAGCAGCTAAAAATGAAAGTGCGTTAAAACTTACACGTGAGAACTTATTTCGTCAAAAACAGTCGAGTCGTACAAATCCGATTCTTGCGAACCGGAATATCCGATAGTTGTACACATTTCCGGCTGATTGATAATCATATATTTTTTTTTTACTTTTATTATAAGTTATAAAAAATTATTATTTAAATGATACTTATGTCACCGGCGTCACCACAACTTTCCCCCGTAATCGCGTAATTAACAATGGCGGCGCGGCCATATTTTATTTTTTACTGCGCAAACTCCAGATCTGAGGATTGAAAAAAATAAAGAGAGAGAAAAAAAATTTATAGAGACCCTTACATATATATATATATTTCTCATAATTAAATTTCATAAGAATTCCTCATAAGCAAATTTCGTAAAAATTCCTCATGATTGAATTTCATAAAAATTCCTCATAAGCAAATTTTATAAAAATTCCTCGTAATTGAATTTCATACAAAATTCATAAAATGCCTCATACTTGAAAAATTTACATAAATTCCTCATAATTGAATTTCATAAAAATTCTTCATAAGCAAATTTTATTAAAATTCCTCATAAGCAAATTTTATAAAAATTCCTCGTAATTGAATTTCATAAAAAATCCATAAAATGCCTTATACTTGAAAAATTTACATAAATTCCTCATAGTTAAATTTCATAAAAATTCCTCGTAATTGAATTTCATAAAAAAATTCATAAAATGCCTCATACTTGAAAAATTTATCTCATTTCTTAAATTAGGATTTCATAAAAAAATTCCTCATAAACAAATTTCATAAAAATTCCTCATAAGCTAATTTTATAAAAATTCCTCGTAATTGAATTTCATACAAAATTCATAAAATGCTTCATACTTGAAAATTTACATAAATTCCTCATAATTGAATTTGATAAAAATTCCTCATAATTGAATTTCATAAAAAAATTGATAAAATGCCTCATACTTGAAAAATTTATCTCATTTCTTATAATAGGATTTCATAAAAAATGCCTCATAAGCAAATTTCATAAAAATTCCTCATAATTGAATTTCATAAAAAAAATCCACAAAATACCTCATACTTGAAAAATTTATATAAATTCCTCATAATTAAATTTCATAAAAACTCTTAATAAAAAAAATTTTTCATTTTCAAAAATCCCCACAATTTGAATTATTAAAAAATTTTATTCAATAATATATTTTACAATTAAAATACAAATAAATAAAAAAAAAATTATGTACACACAATAATATCATGAAAAATATGACAATTTTAAACATTTTTATAAAATTCCATTTGTCATCTGGTCTCATAATTATCGATTAAATTTTTATCATAAATTGTTTCCCAAACGAGACCGTCACCGTCAGGTTTATGAGTAGACGGCATTAAAATATTCCACCAACTCCGTCCACGGAGTCCTAAAAATATTTCCCAATTTTTTCTCGGTCCAAAATCATAAGGATTTTCATAAGTTTTTCCTAAATTATTATATTTGGCAGCTTCTGTTGAATTGATACGAGCTTCGATACTTGTTTCGCCTCTTGCTATTAATCCTGCATGCCAAAACGTCAGTGCTCCCAATGCCGCAAACGTCGCGACGCAAATCAATGCCGCGAATAAAATTAATCGACGTCTGAAAGCATGTTCTTCTATTTCTTCATTTTTACGTGCAATTTCCAATAATTCTTCTGGGCTCAAATGATCCATTGATTCTGTCACAGGAATTATAACAGAGTTATTTATTCTAACAGGATGACCCTGGAGATCTGGATCTTGAGATGGAAAATATTCTTGATATGCTATTTCAACTCCGAAGAGCATTAAAAATACTACCCCTAGTACTGTAAATGCCATGTATTGAAAAAAATGACGATGATTGTAATGCCCGACGCAATTATTCAGCCATGCTATTTGTTTGTTAAGAAATAAATAATTAATTTTTAAGATTATTAGTAAAAAATTCATTGAATAAATTTTAACTTCTGTTAATTAAAAATTACTATTTTTTTTTTCTATGCAAGTTAAAATAAAAATGATTATGACGGTTGAATTCGTGAGGAAATTTCCTGTTATTTGAGTACCCACATCGACATATTCAAATGAAGTTGGTGTTAATGATCAACTCGCGGTTAATTAGCGGATTTGTAATTAATAAATTACTGTATTTAAATACATTCATGTGGGTACTCATTTGACGGGGAATTTCGTCTACTTTACGAAAATACAAATTATTTTGTCGAAAAAAAAAATTTCAAAAAAAAATTTTATCTATAGATCAAAATAGCACCACTCATTTTTCAAATATTAATTTAAAAAAAAAAAAAAAAACAATTATCACGGTTGAATTGGTGACGAAATTTCCAATAATTTGAGTACCCACATCGATATATTTAAATAAAGTCGGTGTTAATGATCAACTCGCGGTTAATTAGCAAATTAGTAATTAATTAATAAATTACTTTATTTGAATATAATGTTGTGGGTACTCATTTTAAAGGAAATTCCGTCTACTTTAAGAAAATAAACTTAATTTTGTAAAAAGAAGAAAGTATCCAAAAAAAATTTCTATTTGCCAGGAAAAAAATTTTTTTTGCAAAGAAACGTTAAAAAAATTTATTTCTTTATTAATTGTTTTTTTTATAAACAACTTTTCTCGTATTAATTAATGAAAGGATACGACAATGATGATCCATTTTTAAAATACATTTATTACAGACGGAACAATGATGAGTACGTGGAGGTTTTGGTCTAATGCATTTCTTACAAATACTGACAGCTTCAGGGATTAATCCACCGGTTGGTGGAAAACCAGCTGGTACATTAACACCCATGTAATAATGAAATAAAACATTTACCAGTAACCAGTTTCCGATTGTTATTAATACTACGGTCATTAATGGGCTTTTATTCCACCAGTATGGGAAACCAATGTAATAAGCGATATAAACAATTATTGCTGTTAATACTGATACTATAAATACCAGGATCTAGGGATTTAGAAATTTATTATTATTGTTAATCATTATTATGATCACTAATATCAATGTGTAATTCAAAATTTTAAATTCTAGCCAAACTATCGAAGATACGACAAAAACATATGAGACCAAATTTGTAGAGAATTAAATTCTCTACAAAAAAGGTCCTTATCAATTTTTCTCTAGACTCGATAGTTTCATCACAATAAATTTTTTAATTGAATGATAATAATTTTAGTGAAAAATTTTTGTAATTTTCAGTTCATTGATTTTAAATTAAAAATTCTAGCTAAAATATCAAAGATATGACAAAAACATAATAGACCAAATTTGTAGGGAATTAAATTCTCTACAAAAAAGGTACTTATCAATTTTACTCTAAATTCAATATTTCATGATCTACAGCCAAAATTTCGATTCTAAATTAAAATTCACACATCAACTTTTTTTTTTTTAAATAAACTGATTATCTAATCAATTAATTGATAACTCACCGGGCCCAATATCACTGTGAAATTTTGTACAAACCAAAAAATAGGTTCCATTAAAGTATCACACGCATAACCCCAATCTATAAACTCATTATAAAATAAAACTAAAAAAGTTTTTTTACATCTGTACCATTTTTCTTTGAAATAAAGTCTGAAAAAAAATATTATAAATATTAATTATGATATAATTACAATAATATCACTCTATAAATATGAAGAAAAATATATATATTCATCTACAAATTTTTCATATGTTTATATTCAATTTAAAAAAAAAAAACTTACGAAATACGTTCCGGTACACGCATTAAATTCCATACTATTCTTCTTATCATTTTAAATTGTTTATATTTATATATTTATAATTATTGATTGTCCTTTATATATTTATATACATTGTAACTCATATATTTATATGTATTTGTTTATAAACATAAATACATAACCTTCAAAAATGTCACAGCGAAGCGGGAATTTAAAAATTATTTAAATAATTAATTTAATTACATATTTACATATATTTATATGTATATATATATAAAAATATATTTATATATATTTATTATTTGTAATTACTTATAATTATTTATACACTTTAATATTTTTAATAATACGTTTTTTAAAATTATTTATTTATTTAATTTTGCGCGGGAAAATTTAAATTTTTTGAATCTGAATTAAAAATTAATAACAGTTATGATAATTATAATTTCTAATTATTATTTGAATAATTTCTCATATATTTTGGCAATTAAATATATGAAAAATTTTATTTTAATAAAAAAATAAAAATTTAAATTTAAAAAATATAAATTTCGCGCCATTTTTTAAAATTAAATTAAATAATTAAAATTAATGTAAATTCAATTAATTAGTACATATATCTTTTTAAATATATATATTTGGTATATATTCATATAAATATGAGTTTTATAAATTTTTAAATTTCGCGCGAAAAAAAAAATAAAATTAATTTTTTAAATAAATGATAAATAAATAAATTAATAATGATTAATTTTAATTAAAATTAATCATAAATTCATCAATTAAAAAATAAAATTAATAATTAGTTGTAGTGACTTTAGTAGTGCGCAGAAATTCCAGCATAACCTCAATAATTAAAAAATAATAAAAGAAATAGACGAGAGGTAAAAAATAATTAAAAAATAAACTAATGAGTTAATTATTAAAACAAGTGAGTAATTGTAATTATTTGTAAGTAAAAAAAAACATTTTTTTTCAAAATTTGACAGTTAAAATTTTAGAGTTTGTCATTTTCTATTTTCAGATAAAAAACAAAATTAATTGGATAATTTAATTAATTATATTATTGATAAAAATGTTGAGAACAAGTGGAACAATAAATAAAATGATGAATAATTTAATAATGACAGAGTGGGTTGGAATAAATGCAGTAAATACACAAATAGTAAGATGGTGGAAAAGAAAACCTATGTGGTTACCTCCGGCTAAATCAAAATTATTTAGAATACGGCAAAGGGTCTCCGTACCCCCGGATGAGGCTGCTGAAAATCGAAGACTCAATAATAATTATAATACTTATAGAAATTCATTGAGGTTTGATTGTTTTTAAATTTTACATTTTTTAGTTTTCTAAGGGTTTTATTTTTTTACAGAATTTTTTTAGATTATTTGAGTTATTTTTTATTATCGTACGGCAAATTTCCTGTTGTTTAAGTACCCACATGACTATATTTAAATTTGAATAAATTCCAAGTGAAATTCCAAAATTTTTATTTTTAAAAAATCAATTTTTATAAAAATTTATATCTGTTCTGTATTCAGTGTCAAATTTCCTCTAGTTTGAGTACCCACATCACTATATTTAAATTTGAAAAAGTTTTAAGCGAAATTTCAAAATTTGCATTTTTTGAAAATGTATTTTTATAAAAATTGATATCTGTTCTATATTCAGTGTCGAATTTCCTCTAGTTTGAGTAGCCACAACACTATATTTAAATTTGAAAAAATTTTATGCCAAATTTCAAAATTTGCATTTTTTAAAAATTGATTTTTACAACAATTGATATCTGTACTGTAATCAGTGTCAAATTTCCTTTAGTTTGAGTACCCACATCACTATATTTAAATTTGAAAAAGTTTTAAGCCAAATTTCAAAATTTTCATTTTTTAAAAATCATTTTTTAGAAAAATTTATATCTGTTCTGTACTCAGTGTCAAATTTCCTCTAGTTTGAGTACCCACATCACTATATTTAAATTTGAAAAAATTTTAAGCCATATTTCAAAATTTGCATTTTTTTAAAATTGATTTTTATAAAAATTGATATCTGTTCTGTATTCAGAGTCGAATTTCCTCTAGTTTGAGTACCCACACCCCTATATTTAAATTTAAAAAATTTGCCGGAAGTATTAATTATAATTCATATACCTAATTAATTACAGAGCATATTTCATGAAAATAGCTGAAGAAAATCGAGAACAATTCGATGAAGAATTATTGAGAAAAGCCGAAGAAAATGATTTCAATGAGTGTCAAAAAATAAATAATATTTGGAACGAAGAACGTGCGAAAGTACGAGCTGAGAGAATTCGTAAAGAAGACGCTGAACGTCGGATTCAAATTTTGCAGAAGATTGAGGAAAAGAAAGCGCGAGATGTCAAAATAATGGAACAAGTCGAGGAGCGAGTTAAACAACTCAAAGTCGAGGCCAAGACTTTTATTACTCGGGAAAATATCGATCAAGCTATTGAGGAAGCGATGGCGAATAAAATTGATTATAATCACGCGATTGATCTGTATGGTAACAAGTATGATGAGAAAACAATTTTGGATCATCAGCTAAAACAACAAATGAAGCAGTGATCGTTTTTATATGTAAACTTATATATTAATTATTAATAAATATATTTCACACATCGATTTGTGGTAAATTATTTTTACGTTCATGTGATAGAAAATTAAATTCTCTTTCAAATGAGTACCAACAAGGTCTATTGGTTTTTCATATATATACATATATATGTATATATATTTTGAAACATATGAAAAATAACTACAGCTTGTTGGTACTTATTTGAAAGAGAATTTAATTTCCTACAAATCCTTGCTTTCTATTTTGGTATCGATTAAAATTCTTTCTTCTGATTTTTTTTCAGACACTGGTAAAAAAAAATGAGTCCTACAGTTGAATTAGTGATGAAATTTCCTGTAATTTGAGTACCCACATCGATATATTTAAATGAAGTTATGGTCAACCTTCAACTTCCGGTTAATTTGCGGACCGCGAGTAGTTAACAACTTTATTTAAATATATCGTTGTGGGTACTCATTTGAAAGGGAATTTCGTCTACTTTAAGACAATATATGTCGTTTTTTAAAAAAAAAAAAAATTTTCGAATATTCTATTCATAAGGTCAAAATACTCAATTTTTTTTTTTTAATGATCAGAGAAAAATGATTACTACAGTTGAATTAGTGACAAAATTTCCTGTAATTTGAGTACCCACATCGAAATATTTAAATGAAGTTATGGTCAACCTTCAACTTCCGGTTAACTCGTGGACCGCGGCTAGTTAACGACTTTATTTAAATATATCGTTGTGGGTATTCATTTTACAGGGAGTTTTGTCTATTTTAAGAAAATATATATCGTTTTGTCGAAAAAAAAATTTTCAAAAAAAATTTTATTTATGAGTTAAAAATAAATAATCTCAATATTTTTTTTGATAAGTATATTTTTATTTATAAATGGTAATGTATCCAATATTATATAACTATTATAAATATAAACTAAACTATTAAAAAAATTTTATTTAAAATGTATTACTTGTTTAAACAATTGAGTTTTGTCCCTTAATTTTACAAAAGCTTATTACAATTGTCATACAATCGTTTGTTTATTATTTTATTTTATTCATTTAGACGCTGATTGGTTTTGTTTATTATTATTTTTTTTTGTTAACGGAACATCTTTGGCATTTACATATATTTGTTTCATTATTTTATTCTCACACACACTCGCTACTATTATTATCTCTATAATTATTATAATTATTCGATTGTTCGTAAGCTTATTGTTAAATTAATTGTTGAGATTATATTAATTAGTCGTTTGTTTTATCAAGTCTTTGTATCTCGAGTGTTATTTTATTTCGTGATCGATGACAAATATTGTGAAGGCGTTACAATGTTCTTAAACAAAAAAAAATTTTTTTTTTCAATTAAAATTCATTTTTTTTTGTCAAAATTTTTTTTCGAAAAAATTGATGACATTTTCGAAAAGCTGATGAAATTCCACGTAAAATGAGTACCCACAACGATATATTTCGTGATTGATTAATTAATGATTAATTAACGCCGCCATTTTTAATTAATTATCATGCTCACGAAATATATCGTTGTGGGTACTCATTTTATGTGAAATTTTGTCAGCTTTTCGAAAATGTCATTCATTTTTTTCGAAAAAAATATTTGACAAAAAAAATCAATTTTAATTAAAAAAAAAAAAAATAAATAAAAAAAAAGTGAAGTCTATTGCACAGTATTTATTTAAATAAATAAATAATATCAACGTGTATGTGTGAGTTGTTTCATCAATTTATTCGACATTAACAATCCAAAAACTTAGAAAATCTAACAAATATTTATTTATTTATTTTTTTTATTTTCTTTTTTTTTTTAAACCAAACAATTATAAATTTATATTTTTTTTTAACTGATAGTCTAAAGGTTCATTTAAATAGAACGGAAATAGCCACAACATTAACAAGAATTTAATAATTATTATTATAATTAATTAATTAATTCGATTAAATGAAATCACACTAATTAAACAATTATTAACTAAATAATAGTTTACGTGCGTACTATAATTAGAAATATTTTATTTAATTAATTAATGAATTAATTGTTAACTTATTGATTAATTTAATTATAAGCATTAATATAATATTAATTATTTAATATATGACTTGATACTATGTATAAAACTGCTTAAATTCACATGTTAAAAATATAAGTTTTGTAAACAAGATTTTTATTATTATTTTTTTTATTATTATGTTTATAATTATTATTATGTATTTTATTCATTATTTCAAGCAATCATTAAAAAACAAGAAAAAAAAAATTTGTTAATTTTTTTTATTTCTACCGCGAACGGGATTCGAACCGCGGAAGTCATGATTGTGTTTCACTAGGGTTCTTTTTCTTTGAATTAAAATTCCATGTAAACTATTGAGTTTACGTGAAAATGTATAGATACATTATTTGTAGAAAATTTAATATTCTACACATTTGTATCAATTCATTTTTGTCGTATCTTTGATAGTTTAGCTGGAATTTTAGTTCTAATGATAAAAAATTATGTGGGATTTTTTTTTTTTATAAAGAATGTGATTTTTGGGTGTAATTTATGACTGGAATTTCGAATAATGAGTTGAGTGGTGTTTTGGTATCGAATGGCAAATTTCCTCTAGTTCGAGTACCCACATGAGTATTTTTAAATTTCAAAAAAATTTTGTTGTACAATTCAAAATTCGAATTTTACAAAAAACTGTTTTATGTAAAAATAAATATCGTTTCCGTGATAAACGTCAGATTTCCTCTAGTTTGAGTACCTACATCACTATTGTAAAATTAATAGAAAATTCCTAGCAAAATTTCAAATTTTGAAATTTTACAAAAAATTAATTTTTATAAAAATGAAAATCTTTCTCATATTAAACGTAAAATTTCCTCTAGTTTGAGTACCCACAACCCCATATTCAAATTTCAAAAAAAATCTTCTTTAATTTTCCAATTAAAATTTTTTTTTTGCAAAGCGCGAGTTCGAATCCTGCCGTCAGTAAAAAAAAAATTAAAAAGTCAAAACTTTTAAAAAATTTCAATTAATTAAAATTGTCGGTATTTATCATGTTAATTAGAATTAGCTTTTTATTTTTATTAATTAATTAATTAAATTACTTATTAATCAATTAAGAAATGGCACATATTTTACTTTGTTCACCCATTTCTTTAGAACTTAATTTTTATTTACGTCTAAATATTTTTTTTTTATTAATTACTTATTAATTAAGTATTTTCAAATAATAATAATAATAACAATTATTATTATCATTATTATTATTATTATTATTATTATTATTATTATTATTACTATTATTTAATAATTATTACTCAGCGATTGTATAAATTCTTAAAAAATTAAGTTTATTTGTACACAATTCGCTTGGATAACAAAATAATATTATTACTAATTAATGAATAATAATTATATTTTTTTTAATAAGCTCATAGTAACAATTAATGAGAATTTATTTAAAAACTTTGTCATTAATTAAAATTAAAATTAAAATGAAATAAAAAAATGAGTGAATCAGACTCATTTATTTTTTTAAGTGGTAATTTAAAAAAAAAATAATTGTTCGATTAATTAGATTTAAAATCAATATAATTATTATAGTCGTTAACAATAAAAGTGAGTACGAGTACACTGAGTTAGGGTCTTGGTGACAATTTTTTTAGTTTTTGGTAATTTAAGTTGACAGACAATTAAATTTCCGTTGGAATGAGTACCCACAAGCTTATATTTCGAAAAAAAAAATTTTCAAGTTTTTGGAAATTTTAAATTTTGTAAAAATCTTTTTTATGAATAAATTTATGAACGGATATTGTTAAGGACACAATTTCCTTTGGAACGAGTACCCACAAGCTAGTATTTGGATCAGAAATTAAAATTTTAAAATTTTTGAAAATCTCAGATTTTGATAAAATTTTATTTTGAAGGAATTTATAGCCGGATGTTGTTCGGGACACCATTTCCTTTGGAACGAGTACCCACAAACTGGTATTTGGATGATAAATTAAAAATTTGGAAATTTTTGAAAATCCGAAACTTTGAAAAATTATTTTTTCAATAAATGAATGGTAGGATGGCGATAAGGAGAGGATTTTCTCTGGAATGAGTACCCACAAGCGTATGTTTGGATCAGAAATTAAAAATTTGGAAATCTTTTCAAATCTCAGATTTTGAAAAAATGTTATTTTGAATGAATTAATGACCGGATGTTGTTAAGAAGACGATTTCCTCTGGAATGAGTACCCACAACCTTATAGTAAACTCAAATAAAAAAATTCAAAAATATAAATACCCAAAGTAAAGATTCAAAAAATTGTCACCTGAGATTTTATAAATTTTATCAACAATCTCATCTATAACAAGCAACTAAAAAACAAAGGCAAAAACATAAAAAATTGCCCTTCGTATAAAAAAATCTTTGGGACTTAGACCCATTATTTACACTATTAATTAATTAATTAATAATAAAAAAAAAAAAACTTTAAATTGAGCCAAAAAAACAAAATTCAAAAATTGCTTTTATTTTTTTTATGCCCCAGGCCTAGTCTAATAAAAATCAATTAATTGTATTAATTAAAAAAAAATAAAAATTAATTAATCAGATTGCATTTGGCAGCCTTATAAAATATCTCTCATTTATTCACTCATTTAATTAATTATTATTATTATTATTTTTTTTTTTTTTTAAGACATTTTCACTCTAAAAAATAATTTTTTGCAGTTGACAAAAATACGACACTGACACGCAATTTATTTATTTATTTTTATTTTACTCAATCTAATTAAATTTTTCATTAATTATTTATTTAATTATTAATTATTATTATTTATTTTTTTTTTTTAACCTGATAAATTTTTTGTACGTTGAGTCTGAGAGCAAGGCCATGGCGCCATATATTTATTTATTTTTTTTTGTTAATCATTAATTATTAATTAATTAATTAGTCAATTAATTAGTAGTTTCTTTCATATTTAATCATACAAAGTAATGAGAATTAAATTAATTATTTCGATAAAATCAAAATATTTATATGTAACCATTACTTTGTTCGTAATTTTTTTTTGTTTTTTTTTTTTAGATGATTTAATCAACAAATTAATTAATTATAGGAAAAAAAATCTTAAATTAATTAAAATATAAATAATAATAAAATTTCATTATTCGATACCTCTTGGTCCGTCAATTGGCATTGTATGAAGTACTTCGTCGAGTAATTGTAGTGCTCGGTGTAAATGTACCTGAAAAAAAAAAAAAATTAATAAAAATAAAAATAAAATAATTCTTAATTAAAAAAAAAAATTAATTTTTTGTTTTTATTCTAAATATAAGCTTGTGGGTACTCGTTTCAGAGGAAATTGTTCCCTGAATAACTTTTAATCATTTTTTTGCACAAAAAAATAAAAATTTCTAAATATGAATTTTCCAAAATTTTTCAATTTTTATTTTTATTCAAAGTACAAGCTTGTGGGTACTCGTTTCAGAGGAACTCGTACCCTGAATAATCTTCATTCATTTTTTTGCACAAAAAAAACAAAAATTTGTAAAAATGAATTTTCAAAAATCTGTCAATTTCTTATTTTTGTTCAAAATATAGGCTTGTGGGTACTCATTCCAGAGGAAATCGTGCCCTTGAAAATTTACAGCCCTTCATTTGTGCAAAAAAACAATTTTTCCAAAATATGAAATTCCAAAATTTTGCTAATTTTTTATGTTTACTATATTAGCTTGTGGGTACTCATTCTAACGTTAATCAAAGATTCTATTCATTAAAGTACTAATCTGTAGCAAAATTCCAAACCCAAATAAAAAATTGAATTGACTCCCAGTGATAAATAAAATAAATAATTACCTCAATCCAACAAGGAGTTTCTTTGATACTCTGTCTCGGATAATCAGGACCCCATCCTTTAACAAAACTCAATCGTAGTATACAAAGTCTTCTCAAGTCATCAACACCAATACCAGCAGCAGCACTCAAATCTTTACGTAAATAAATAAATAAATATAATTTTAATTAATTATAATAAATAATAATAATAATAATAATAATATTTACTTTTAGTAATTGGCTGGCCATGTGTTAAATGTCCAGCAACAGCAGCAGCTTGAGCAGCAGCAGCAGCTTGTGCAGTAGCAGCCTGACCTCTCATTTGTTTATGGCACTGTCTTAAATCAAATACTTTAATATATGCCTGTGGATAAATTTTATGAACAGCGTCACCAGGTGCACGTCCAGCCTCTCTGTCTAGATAATATGATTGTACAAATACGCTATGCTCGCTTTGACATCTCAACCAGACGTCACCTTCACCACGTAAATCTAGTACCACGCCTTTACCTAATAAATTTTTTTTTTTATTTATTAATTTATTTAATTTAATTTAATTTAGTGTTTATTTGTTACCTATATGAAGTCGTGCACGTTCACTTTGTTCGGTGCGATGTACATTACTCAGTGCACCGAGACAAAATCGGTTACCACCACTTGGATCAACGTAACCATCAACGGTCACTGTTGGACACCCGCTACTTACTTTGAATGTTTCACCTACTTGTGTGTCTAATTCGAAGTAACCGACTGAGCACCAGTACTCGGGCGCTGGTTGGGTTGATAACAAACCACTCATATTACCGCCTACTTCATTACCGTGCCCTAAAAATAAATAAATTATTTTGTTTTTGATCTCTTGCATGGAATTTTGGAATTTTTTTTAGTATGATGGTTTTTTTGGGCTAGGGACTGTGATAGTTGAAAAGCTGGTGGAATGCCGAGTAGAATGAGTACCCACATGGATATGTTATAAAATGGTCATTAATTGGTTAATTAATTAATTAATGGAAGGTTATTAATTAAGTGTTTTTAAATATGCTGATGTGGGTACTCAAACTTCGGGAAATTTTGCGAGGAATTCAGCTGTGCTATTCATTTTTTATTTTTGTTAATTTTCCAAAAAAAAAAAAAAAAATTTTTTTTTTGAAAATTATACTAGTGATTTTTTTTGGAAATTGAATTATGGATCTGAGAGCATGATATTTGAAAAGCTGGTGGAATTTCCTTTGAAATGAGTACCAACAACGATATGTTATAAGATGGTCATTAATTGGTTAATTAATTAATTAATGCAGGGTTATTAATTAGTATTTTTAACTATATTGATGTGGGTACTCAAACTTCGGGAAATTTTGCGAGGAATTCAGCTGTGCTAGTTATTTTTAATGCAAACAATTATTTCTCCAGAAACCCATTGTTATTTTTTAAGGGAGAATTTAAATATTTAAATAAAATTTACAGTAAGAAGTTGGATGCAGATGTCGGTGATCCGGTGGCTGCATACTCTGGGTATAAGTCAAAGTATTAGCACCAGTCCACTGTGGACCACCAGTATTGTAAGGATTAGCTCCTGTTGCTACTGCAAAACCATTCTGATGATGTAAATGAGCTGGAGATACTGGAGAACTTTGTGTTCCACCTATTATTTATTATTAAATATTTATTGGATGGATTGCTAAGGAAAAATGTTTAATTAATTACCTAGGGAGGCAGTGAGAGCATCGACAGTCGGTGGAGCTGAATTTAAATCCTGAGGTGGCGTGTTTGTATTGTAGAATTGATCTGTTGATTGAGCTTGCGTTGGACTTAGTATCGGTGCCCCAGGTGCTGTGCCAGCGTTCAATGATTGCTGTTGTGCTACTGAATGACCCATTTGATGGACTACAGCTGATTAGTTTAATTAATTAATATAAATATTAATTTTTTAAAAGTAGATATCACGATCCAGATGTCATGAGGGCGAAGTTCAATATAAGGACCAGTATAAGGGCTGACACATAAATTTTTCTTTATCACGAATCGATTTTTTTTTCTTAAAAATAAAAAAATTTTAATTAAAAATTTTTTTTGGCCCTTATGACCTTTGGCCCTTAACCTTAGAACATAAGGGCTTGACAATTTTTCCTTATTTTGATTTTAAATTAAAAATCCAACAATTGAGTTAAAAAAAATTTACGACCTTATGGTTTTTGGACCTTATCCCTGTGACCTTAAGGGCTTGAAATTTTTTAAATTTTTAATTTCAAGTAAAAAATTTATCAATTGAAATAAAAAAAAATTACGCCCTTATGACTTTCGGCCCTTACTCCCGGACCTTAAGGTCAAAAAATTTTCCTTTTCTATCATTATTTCTACACTTTTCAAATAAAGTGACGATGATAAAAAAAAAATTTCCCGCCCTTATGATTCCCGGGTGACCTTAAGGCCCAACAAGTGACCTTACGCCCTCATATCACCTGTTCCCCACAATATCTCCCTGAATATTGAGTTATCGAAAAAAATGAATCAGACCTTTTTTGTAGCCCTTTAAATTCTCTACAAAAAATCTCTCTTACCCTTTTTTCAAAAACTCAATACTTTCCAAGATATTTTGATTTTAAAATCAAAAGAACAAAAACAAAGTAAAAAAAAAAAAAATAAATAAACTAATTACTGTCTTCTGATAATTAATAACTTGCACAATTTCGATTCTATTAAAAAAAAAATTACATACGATGATGTAAATTACGCGGGTTGATATGATGCGCAGTAGGTATCCAGGTTTGTCTCGTCGGAGGGCAATTATCATCTAATTTATTGGTACTATGATTAAGTTGTTGCTGCTGCTGTTGTTGCTGCTGTTGATTATTAACAGCAGTACCAGCACTTCCGGTAACATTACCTACTACCGTACCCCCTCTAGGATAAATATTTTCACCGGCTACAAAATAATAATAAACAAAACAAAAAAAAACAAAAAATAAAAAACAAAAAAAAATAAAATAAAAAAAATAATTAAATAAAAAAAATGTAAATTACTTGGATTAGGCGGAAGACCAGTAATAAATTGTGAGGACTGTGAATTACTGTTGGCTGATTGTGATGACTGGGGATGATGTTGAATTGTCTGGTTTATTTCCCCGTCGACGTCCATCCCAGTCGACCCACCGACACTCGATGACCCGGATGCTGATGAACCAGCGGGACCAGTTACTGACCCAGCCTGACCTGGAACGACACCAGGCACTCCAGGAACACCAGAGACTCCTGTAACGTTACCTCCCCCGACGCTGTACTCATCTTTTACCAGACGTCCACCAGGTCCGACTCCGACTCCAGATTGTAAGGTCAATCCGGATAAATCTGTAAAGAACGGGTCTGTGTGCCGAAAAGAACCCATTCGGTGACATCAATGCAAATAAATATAAATAAAGCAGCGTATTATTTTTTTTTTTTTATTTAACCGACTGCAGTTACTGATAGTCAGTTTTTTGATTGATTTAAGGGCGAAATTCGCAGAAGGTTAAATATTTTTTTGTTGCAAAAGAAATTAAAAGTAATTAAATGTGTAATTAGGAACTTTATTTGAGGTACGGGTGCCATAAGGGCGGGATAATAGGACGCCCTTATGGAGCTTGAGGGGTATAAGGGCGGAAAAATTTTATGTAAATAATTAGAGTTCTTAATTAAAAGGATTGAAAAAAAATGTCGGCCCTTACGGTTTTGGACCTTATCCTCGAACCATAAGGGCTGAATTTTTTTTTGTATAGTCACTGTATTTTTCATAAGTCAGTTTGAAAATTATAAAATTTTTAATTAGAATTTTTTTGCGCCCTTATGATTCCTGGCCCTTCTTTCTGGAACTATAAGGGCTAGATAATTTTTTTTGTGTAATCGATGTACTTTATATTAATAAGTTTAAAAATTATGAAAAATAAATTTTGAATTTTTTTTATGACCTTATGATTTCTGGCCCTTATCCCTAGGACTGTGAGGGCTTAAAATTTTTTTTTTTGCATAATCGATTAGCTTTTGAAAAATAATTTAAAAAATTACAAAATTTTAAAATTGAATTTTTTTACGCCCTTACAATTTCCGGCCCTTATTCCTGGAACCATAAGGGCCAAATTAAAAAATTACTCTTTATATTTTTTTTAATTTCTAAACTGAATGAATATTAATTAGTGACAAAAAAAATTTACTATGCCCTTATAATTTTCTAAGGTCCATTTTACTAAACTACGCCCTTACGGCACCTGTACCTTGGTTTATGAATGAAAAAATAAATAAATTTTTAAAAAATACTGATCGAGATTCTTTTAAAAATTCCACATTTAATTGATTCAAATATTAATCACATAAATAAAAAATATATAACAATAATAAGGCTGAAATAAATATAAAAAGAAGCAGAAGCTTGAGATAAAATAAATATTTGAAATAAAATAACATTATACCTATTCCTGGTGAGACGACACGTTCGTAGTGATAAGGATTAACACACACGGAATCACATTTCAAGTCGAATGCAAACTGACAGTATTTGACGTGTTTCAGTTCATTTTTATGCAAATCAGGCCATCGCCATATACGAGCGTAAATAACGTGAGGGAAACCTTTGCGTCCAGCGACTTGCAGTCGTCCGTCAAGTGTCCTTTGAATTGTTACGCACTTACTTGGGTGGGCGCCGTTTGTCGTTATCGCTGTTATCAGACTATCCAATTCGTCTCTTTTTTCCTGAAATGAATATGTATTTTATTTAAATGTAAATTACAGGCGAACTATCAAAGATATGACAAAAGTATATGAAACCAATTTTGTAGGAAATTAAATTCTCTACAAAAAAGGTCCTTATCAATTTTTCTCTAGACTCAATAGTTTAATCACAATAAATTTTTTAAATAAATTATCATAATTTAAAATAGAAAATTGACAATTTTTATTTTATAAATTTAAAATTCTGGCTAAAATATGAAAGATATGACAAAAATATATAAAACCAATTTGGTAGGAAATTAAATTCTCTACAAAAAAGGTCCTTATCAATTTTTCTCTAGACTCAATAGTTTAATCACAATAAATTTTTTAAATAAATTATAATAATTTAAAGTAGAAAATTGATATTTTTTTTATTTTATAAATTTAAAATTCTGGCTAAAATATCAAAGATATGACAAAAATATATGAAACCAATTTTGAAGGAAATTAAATTTCCTACAAAAAAGGTCCTTATGACTTTGTCTCTAAACTCAATAGTTTAGGTGCCAGAATTTTTTAAAACTCATAATTCAAATTTCCATTGAATTTTTTTTCCAAAAAAAAAAAAATCAAAAATTACACTAATGATTTTTTTTAAAAATCAATTTACACTTCTCAAAGCATAAAATTTTGAAACCTGATAAAATTTCCTCTAAAACGAGTACCCACAACCCTAATTTACAAACCAGTCATCAATAAACTAATTAATTAATCAGTAAACCAATTAACAATTAATTATTTTAAACATATCGATGTGGGTACTCAAACTTCCGGAAATTTTCCCAGGAACTCAGTTCTGCTATTCCCCCCTTTTTTTTACAACTCAAACCACAAAAAATAAAAAAATTCTCAACTACAGTAGATTTCAATTCAAAAAAACAATGAAAAATTAAATTTAAAAAAATCATTACACCAAGAAATTGATAAAAAAATTTTTTTACCCTCTTCCCCCTCTACCCATTAGCAAAAAAAAAATACCTTGAGTTTTTTAACCAGCGATTCAATGGCACGTTTACTAAATCCTTCACTCTCGCCACCCTGGCGATGACACATCAGCGAGTGTACAATACTCAAGCATGCATCAGCACTTGTTGGAGCCGTTGGCGTTATTCCCGTCATTTCTCTCACTAAAAAAGAAGCCATTTAATAAAAATCAAACCAAAAAATTATTTTAAAAAATATATAAAATAATTACACTCAGAATTATTAGTTTGCATCGGGGGCGAGGGATACAAATGTCCTCCCCCGCCCGCAAGTCCAACCATCTCCGTAAAAGCCGTGGCTATTTGATATATTTATTATCAATATATAAATATACAAATAAATATTTTAATATATATTTATAAATATAACAATAATTAATAGTTTTATTAATTATTAATCATTGATAATAAATATTATATATATTTTATATTATAAATATTGCATGACACTTAAGTCACATTAACTTTATATATATTTATATATATATGTATATATATATATATATATATATATATATATTTGTTGGTTAATTTATTGACGAGGTGATACGAATGTCAGTGAAAAATTTGTTTAAAATTAATATAAATTAAATTGTATGGTTATGATTGAATTTTTTTTTTTATGTTTATATATTTTTTGGTACGATATATATTTATTTTGGCACACATTTATTGTTGATTAGTTTTATTATTGTTATTATTTTTTTATTATTTTATATATTTATTTTATTTATTGTTTGTTTATGATAGTTTTTGGAATAACAAGCAATCACAAGCCGTTTGAGGCTTAATTTTTATTATATATATATATATATATATATATATATATATATATATATATGTATATATATATATATGAGTTAATATATATATGTATATATGTTAATTATAAGTTTAAGTGTGGTACTGTATGAAGTAAGAAGAGAATGAAGTGAGTGGTATTTAAAATTAATTTTAAATATTTTTGACAGGTAGCGCGCGCGGGAAATTTAAAAATTTTAAAAATCAAATGTAAGATAGATTAAAAATTTAAAAATCTAAGGGTGCATTTGGATGCTCTAGCTCTAGATTTAGTACTGGATGTACTCTAATTAATATAATTAATGAGAAAAATAATTAATTAATAATTATTAATTAAAAAAAAAAAAAAAGAAGCTATAAGTCATTTTGGATAAGCGTAAATGGGAATCTTGCATGTAAGCCAAATTTTCGCGCAAGAGGGCAGTTGAGTCGGAATCGATTGTTCAGTACCAACTAACGGTTCGATAGCGACAGTCAGTATCATCGACGGCAGCAGTAGTTCAGATCCTTCTTTACGTTTGAATAGAAACAGTATCTTAGTTAATGTCGTGCAATTATTCATAAAATTTATTGCTCATAGTGATTGTTTAATTAAATTGTTGAGTTTGTAAAATTAAAATAGTGCAAAGTGTCTTTGGTGTCATATTAAGTGTCAGTGTTCAGTGGTAGTGTAAAGTGTTGCTGATGGCTGATACCGACAACTTCCTAGCTGAGCAAAATCATCTGGCATCGTCTGGTGGGAAATAGCAGTTAAGTGACGTTTTTTTAGCCGCAGCACTTGGAGCTATTTAATTTAAATCTCCAAGTGCATTAGGACACCCTTCTGCACATTATTTTCCCGCCAAGGTTTGTTTAAACACTCGAGTGTTTTTTTTTTAAATATTTTTTGTCATATTCTGCCGCCATTTTATTTTGACACGATTTTTAATTTTCTCCTTTCTAATAATTTATAAAAAAAAAAAAATATTTCAAAAAAATACACCTGTAGTTTTTTAAATTTTCTACATGTGCATATTTTTTTTTTTTTTATTAAAATTAAAATTTTATTTCAATACAATACACAGTTAAGTCATGGAAAATTAAAAAAAAGTATTTATTTATCAAATTACACTTTAATTAAATAATTAGTCTCGTAAAAAATTTTTTTCTGACACTTCAATGTGTCAGTAATTGTAATTAACAACAAAAAATTTATTGTGCAGCAGGTGCATGATCTAGATAAGTAATTTCTTTGTTTCTGACTTCTTCAGTTAAAAGTTTCGTTCCAGGACAATTAATTGGCCGGAACTTTAAATTATAACATACTTTTATTTCTTTCAAGTATGCTTCGTCTCTTGTCTGCAAAAATATAATTAATTAATCAATTTATTAATTAGTTTTACTTGAAGCCGCCATCTTAACGGCCGTAGCAACCGTGATTCATAACCTCCCACTTCCCAGTAAGAGATTTAATTTCCACATTCCTCCCGCTATTGAAATTTTTAAACTGCGCATGCGTAAAGAAAGTGGGGGATATTTAGCGCATGGGACATAGAGTGGGGGTAAAATTTATGACAGTCGAGGCTCAACTCTCGCTGGAACAACAACAGTTCTTTAGAGAGCTTAAGTGGGAGCTTCTGAGACTCAGTAACTGCCAATTGGGGCAAAGGCTTATAACGGGTAGTCTATAGAAGCCTAGAAGTCTGCAAGACATCATGTAGACTTTGGCCGAACAGGAAAACACCCAGGCCTCAAAAGAATGATCTTCCCTCCCACCATTTTTTTTTCTACAATTGTCCAACAAACTTTTAGGTTCTTTTTTAAACAATAAATTATGAAAAAAAAAATATTTGAAAAAATTGCACATATAGTTTTTGAAATTTGCTACGCGTGCATTTTTTTACTTTTTTTTTTTTGTAATTTATTTGCTAAAAAAAAAAATCCGAACATTTTTAATTGTCTGTTAGCAAACTAATAATTTTTTGATTTTTTTTTAAATGATAAATTATAAAAAAAAAAGTATTTGAAAAAAATGTACCTGTAGTTTTTTAAATTTTCTACAAGTGCATTTTTTTACTTTTTTTTTTTTAAAATACTAGAGTTACGTTAGGAATTTACATAAAAAAAAAAAAAAATACCTTATCCTGAATAAAATCGACTTTAATTCTTGATCCAACCGCATCGTTAATCATCTCAACAATATCGCCATAGTGTATCTTATCCCCAGGTTTGAAATTTCCCGCCGACAGAATACCGGCGACATTAACTCGGTCAAATAAATTGACCGCCATTTTGAAGTAACCAACATCTGAAGCAATAAAAGGGGATCGTGTGGCACAAATTCCATGTTTTGAGAACTCGCGGTCCCAAAAACTAACCAATGATGACCCGTACAACTTATAAGGGCACAAATTGAACCATTTACTTTCTAAACTGGCCCTTAATCCTTTCTCGCTTGCAAGTCTGTGTTGACTGAAGCTAACCGAGGTCCGTTTTTTGCAATTTTCTGGTGTGACCTCACCGTAAGTTGCTGGCCACAGGCCATGGATTGACCATTTAAGCAAATTAATGTTGTCATTCACTGGTTTATTTCTCGAAATATATTCAAATCCTAGAGCCGGTGGCCAAAAAATACTCAGTACAAAGTAATTGAAGCATTGGTCAGCTGGGGAATTGTCATCTTTGCAAGTCTTATCACTGACAGCGACTGGTTTTTCTTCATGGGCCCGTTTGCTGAATATTCCTGGTCGGTTTCCGGTACCTGGACTACTTGCTCCAGAATTTAGTGACGTTGATGACCCACTGGATGTACTCAGACTTCTTCCGTAACCTGAAGAGCTGGTTAGTAATGAAGATGAGCTACCAGGAGTTTGAGGCCAATTTTTTTTTTTAAGGACTGGGCTATTAAGTCGATTTCTGGGTGAATCTACGCTGCCACCACGTGTCCAAGGAGAATTTGCTACTGATGGATTTAGGTTCAGACTACTGGAACGTTCTACTGGATAGTGGTTGGAACTTTGGAATGTTCGTTGATTCAATGCTGGAAATTCTTTATCGTGAGCTGCTTTGAGGAATCGACTTGGCGATGGTTGAAATGGGAAATTGTTTAAGCTGTTGCTGGAGCGCAGGGCGAGAAAATCATCATGACGGATATTTTGAGATTCTACGAGGCGGTTGGGTGATGGATGGCTAGGTAATTTTGGAAAAAGATCGTTTGATGAAACAGGTGACTGTTGAGGAGTTTGCTGGTGGGATGGTTGGGGGTTTGATGGAGATGATGGTCTAGGATTTAGAGATAAGGGACTTGAATTTATAGATTGTGGGTTGGGGGATGGGAGCTGGGTGTTAGTTGATGTTGAAGGTAAATTGGGGGAAGAGTTGCTTGAGGTTGGGCTTTGAGATCCAGTTAATGATCTGTTGAAAAAAAATCGATTGGTTCATTGTCTGGTTGATTGACAAGTTGATATAAATATAGTGATGTGGGTACTCAAATTAAAGAGGAAAGCAAGAGGAACAAGAATATGGAGAAAAAAAAAATTTTTTTGAAAAATTTTTTTAATTTTAATTTTTTTTATAAAATAAATTTTATTTTCGTGGAGTAGACAAAATTTCCGGTAAAATGAGTACCCAAAACGATTTATTTAAATGAAGTCGTTGACTAGTCGCGGTCCGTGAATTAACCGCGAGTTGATGAGTGACAATAAGTTGGTTTAAATATATTGATGTGGGTACTCAATTGAAAGAGAAATTTATGATGAACAAGAATATGGAAAGAAAAAATTTTTTTGAAAAATTTTTTTGAAAAATTTTTTTTTTATCTGATTATAGTGATGCGGGTACTTGAATTACAGGGAATCTAGTGAGTAATAAGAATTAAATTTTATCTTAAACGAGTACCTAGGCCTACAATTAATTTAATTTGAAATTTCCATGCCCGAATATTGAAAAAATTTCTAAAATTACCCGTAACTTAATTTTTTTTTATAAAATAAATTTTGTTTTCGTAAAGTAGACAAAATTTCCTGTAAAATGAGTACCCACAACAGTATATTTAAAAAAAGTTATTTATTAATTACCAATCCGCTAATTAACCGCGAGTTAATCATTAACACCGACTTTATTCAAATATATCGATGTGGGTACTCAAATTACAGGAAATTTTATCACTAATTCAACTGTAGTAATTAAATTTGAAAAAAATAAAAAAAAAAAATAATAATTTATGAAAATCTTGCAATTATAAACTTTGAATACAAAAAAATATATATTTAAAATTTAAAAAATTACTTACAGTTTTTTAAAGGTAATTTTCTTACGTACAGCATTTAATGGCGCTGGTAATAATATTACAATAATAAAAGTTATTAAAAATAATTTAATGCTGTAGAATTTCATTATTTAAATTTTTAAAAAATTCGAAATTACTGAGAATTGCCGTCGCTTCGATGGAGAATTAAATTAACTACTCAGTAATACTGAGTTTTTATAATTATTTTTCAATTTAAAACGTGGCATAGATAATTAAATATTTAATTTTTTAATCAGTTCTATTATTAAGAATTAAATGACGCAATATTATTTTTTAACCGATTGATCATCGGTTTTTTTTAAATTGAAGTAATTATCGAATAAAAAAATAAAGTCATTAAATTTTATCTTGTGGCGTAGAAATTAAAAAATAAATTTTATTTTAAAATTTAATTTTTTATTAATCAATCTTAGAATTATCGTCATCATCATCGTTATCATCACTACTAGTTTTGTTATCATCATTATTATTTCTATTATCACTTTTACTATTTTTATCTTCAATATTCATTTTCTTCGATTTTGTTTCCTTCATTTTTAATTTTCTTTTCAATCTTTTTTGTCTTTTTTTAGCTGTCGCTTGCTCGGCTTTTAATTTATTTTCTTCTAGTTTACTTTGATACTCCAAATTTAATAGTTCCTGTTAATTAAATTTTATTAATTAATAAAATTAATAACAAAAATTTTAATTTTTTTTTTTCAATTTACTGGAGATTCAAATTTATTAATTTGAATTTTTTAAATTAAAAAATATGAAATTTTCGAGGAAAAATTTTAAATAAAAATTTGAATTTTTTTTTTTCAATTTACTGGAAATTCAAATTTATTAATTTAAATTTTTTGAATTAGAAAATATGAAATTTTCGAGGAAAAATTTTAAATAAAAATTTGAATTTTTTTTTTACTTACAATATTACTTTTTTCCTGAATAAATTTTTGTCTCGCATATTCTTTCCGTCTAAGATGTCTGTAAACATGAAATTCACCACTTCCTGCTCCAGCGCTACTTCCCATGACGTTTCGTACAAACTCCGGTACCCCGGGTACATTTTTTATTTTTGGCCTCTCGGGTAATTGAATTTCTTTGTCCTGAAATTTATAAATTTTATCCGAGGAATTATTTAAAATATTCTAGTAGGTTAAGTAAAATTAGTAACTCATTAAATATATAAAAAAAAAATATATATATATATATATAAATAAAAGAGACTTACAGGATTGCTCATTAATTTTTGTAGTTTTAATCTCTGGAGATCTAAGGCACTTTTGACAATTATCGGGGGATCATTTTTTTTATCGTCTTTTTTTGAATCTTTTTTATTTGTCTGTGACATTTTAACTCCCTGTTGTTTATAAATATATAAATATATAAAATATGAGGTTAGAATTCATAATTTTTTTTTCCAGTCGACAAAGTAGTAATTTTTTAAAAAAATATTTGCCCTGTCACTTTAGCTTGAAATTGACAGCAATTTGTCGTTAAAATAACCCGCAATTTGCTGCCCAAATTTAACGTCAATTTGACAGCAAAAATTTCCTTTAACTACATTCTTTTCTATTTTTGACAACAATTTGTACATAACTTTTTGAGTGAGTTTGGAATTGACAGCAATTTGATATTGAAATTCGTCGTCAGCTTGACAGCAAATGTCCATCAACCAGGCTTTTTCACCTTTGACGTCAATTTGTATATAACTTTTTAAATGAATTTTCATTTTGATTCGAGTAGCAAATTAACGTCAAATTATGTAACAAGATGTAAAGAAATTGACGTCAAAAACAGAAAACCCCAAAATTGGCGGGTATTTAAAATAAAAATCAAAGGAGTTTTTTTGATGTCAAATTGACAGCAAATTGCGGGTCACATATTTTATAAATTTATCCATGATAGATGAATAGAATTAATTAAAAATACACCTGTTATGAAATTTAATTAGTTTATTAGTCAATAATATAATTAAATTTTTTTATAAATATTCAACATTAATTAAAATAATTTAAATAATAATAATAATAATAATAATGGTAATAATTTTACACAGATTTTTGTCTCATCAATTGATGCATCGCTAACTGTACCCTCAATTCAACACATGCGTCTTTTTCTTCGATGATACTTCTTATCAAAGTCATCATTTTTTTCTGAAAAAAAAATTAATTAATTAATTAATTAATTAATCAATCAATTTTTAAATAAACAATTACCTCAAGAAGTTGATTTTCTTTGGCGAGTTGTATCATCGCAGTAATTTCGGCTTCGTTGGGTGAATGAATTCTCTCTTTTTCTTTGACTTTGAGTCTTTCGGGTTTTTCAATAATCATTTCGTTTAATTTTTTAATTTCATTTCTCTCTTGTTGGATTCTCATTCTTAGGACAGTTTCCATATTTATTAATTCGTCGTGGATTAAAATTTCACGTATTCGTTCGAGTGAATTTTCTTCGATTTTTTCTTCTTCTTCTTCTTTTATTTTTTCTTTACAATCAACGACATCTTTTGTTTCATCAGGTTTTAGATCTAATCCTGGTATTTCTGTACCTGAACCTGATCCTGATATTCCAGTACCTGAACCTGATATTCCTGTACCTGATCCTGGCAATCCTGTACCGGAACCTGCTACGGTAGTCCCCGTACCTGAACCTGACCCTGGAAATCCTGCACCTGATCCTAATACTGAACCCCCTGTACCTGAACCTGCTACTGAAGCCCCCGTACCTGAACCTGATACTGAAATTCCTGTACCCGAACCTGGGCCAGATAATCCCATGCCTGAGCCTGGTAATCCTGTACCCGAACCTGATCCTAAAATTCCCGTACCTGAATTCAAAGTTTCGGTGCTAGTGCCTGAGATTTCAATACCTGATCCTGATATTTCAGGACCTGGGGGTCCTATACCTGAACCAGGTGTCATTGTACCTGAACCTGATATTGAAATTCCTGTACCTGTACCTGAATTAATTCCTAATACAATTGAACTTGGTCCTGATATACCTGAACCTGAATTAGTACCTGATCCTGACCCAGTTGCTAAAATTTTAGAGCCTGCTCCTGATATACCTGATCCCCCCTCCCCATGATTTTCATCTGAAGATTTAACTTCGTCATCTAGACTTTTCTGTAGATTACCCTCTAATTTCTGTACCTTTTTAAATTTTCTTTTTAATTGAGTTATGATTCTCTGCACCTCCCACAGCATTTCTTCGCGTGATTTAGTGACAAACCCGGCGTTCATTTGCATGTGAATCTGCTCGAGCAGGGATTCTTGTTTGGCTAATTCTTTAGCTATTGTTTCGGGAGTATCAGGCAGAGATAAACTTCCAGATGATAGTGGCGGAATGTATTTATCTAGAGTGACGTCAGGAAAAAGTGCTTTGCAGTGACAGAGCAGCGCCAAGCAGAGTCTGTGGCTCATTTGCAAGACTGGGCTCAGGGTCATGGCGATTGCCTGTGCGTTCATTTTTGTTGTTTTTTCACGGGCTGTGACGTGGTCCAGGTGACAGATAACCCAGCCTAGAAGCACGCGGTTACATTCAGGAAGTTGATGGACCAGTTGGTACAATTGGGACTCTCGCATTGATACTTCTTTTGTTGATGCCGCTTGTTCGAAACGAGATATTGTTTCACTGCTTTCAAGTACTGCTTCTGGTAATTCTCTAGAATTATATATATACATATATAAATATATATATGTACACATATATATTTATAAAGACAATTAAATTCCCTTTCTAATGAGTACCCGCAAGCTATACTTATTTTTCAAAAAAATATATATATAAACATGTATATACATATATGTATATATTTATATATATATATTGAAAAATAAGTATAGCTTGTGGGTACTCATTTGAAAGAGGATTTCATTCTCTATTATTTCACGATTATATATTTATACATATTTGTATATATATATATATGTATATAAATATATGAGGTAGTCAGATAATAAAAATTAAAATTCTTTTCTAAATAAATACCTACAAGTAATATTTTTTATATTTTTATATATTTATATACACATATATGTACATATATTTTTTTAAAATAAATATAGCTTGTGGGTACTCATTTGAAAGAGAATTAAATTTTCTATCAATCTACATATGTACCTCATAAATATATACTACATAAATTAATATAAACATACATGTTTATTACAGTAATTTTCAAATACTCACCTAAAAAATAATATCAATAGACTAGTAGCTACAGTTGGTTCGAATTCCGCGGTATTCACATTATCGCGTTGGTTATAAAGTTTTTTAAAATGTTGTACTTTTGATTTAACACCAGGTACTCGATACAATCCTTCAGTCGTCATTCCAAACTCTTCTATATAATCAATACAATTTCGTACAACCAGAGGCAGTTCTATTCCGTCATGACAACGACTTCTTTCGACTGCTAGCTGAAGACTTACTCCAAAAATTGGTTGGACTTCTGAAAAAAAATTAATTAAGGCAATTAAGTACATTCAGCAATTAACTAATTAATTAATCAATCAATCAATTAATTCATAGAAAAAAAAATTACCCCCAATATCTTCATCGTGTTTTTTTTTACGATCCTTTAATTTGTATTTCAATTTATCTTTATCCTTATCCTTGTCCTTACGTTTGTCCTTATCCTCTTTTTCATCTTTATCACGTTTTTTTTTATCTTTATCTTTGTCTTTATCAGTTTCCTTTTCTTTGCTATCTTTTTCACGTGACTTTTCACGTTTTTTCGAGGGAAATTTGAATGTTTTGGTTTTTTTAGATTTCGAAGGACTTCTGGAATTTGTAGAAAAATTATTTTTACAAGTAGGGAGAAAAGGACATTGCGACAGGTAATATTGTAACCCGAGTCTGAGGTAGCTTACTATTCTCTCGCGGTGCGAAATAAATTTTTAGTCAACGGAATGCAAACTTTGAGTAAAATAAAACTAAAAAAAATTAATTTTAAACCTCAGGAGGGAGGACAAGTGGAATTTTTTAGAATTCTTTACTAGTATTGCGGCTTTAATTTAACGTGAATATTTATTGCTCTGTTCGAGTGCTTCTAGAAGCTCCTGAGACTTTAAAATAATCTGGAGCAATAATTAAATACTGAAATAAAAGTTGTTTGTACTAGTCGAATTGTTTTCCAGCAACCAGCTCACCCATGCCCATTTTTTAAATTTTTCAACCAGCGGCGACGCTCCAGTTTAATTATTATTTTATAAAATTACTTTAAATTCAATGATAATCGACAGAATTCCATGGGGTTTCCTGCTATTTATGAACTCGCATTAAATTTTATGAATTTAAATAAAATGCGTTTGTTTTTTCCCCAGCAAACTTTTATTTTATTTTATAAAATTATTTTTTTCCCGGCAACTAAACCACCGGAACAAAAAAAAACAAAATATTCCTGTTGCCTAAATCCTCCGATCGCCTTCAACTTGTAACTAAATATATTTTTTTTTATCATCATCAGACCGCGCGATAATTTAACTCCGCGAGATCTCAGACCGCCCGACAATTAAATAATATAATAAATAGTAAATAAATATTTTGGTGATTAATAAATTTCCCGTCGCGATAACTGACCACCTCAGACACTTTATTATTTAAATATTTATTTAATTGGCGCGTTAGTTAGTGATCTGGCTCATTGTGATAATTTAAAAATTTCCCGCCAGCAAATACGTTCATATCACAAAACTTTTAAAATTTCAATGACTTTTAATTTATCTGCTCATAAATTCGTCATAATTTTTAAATTCCCGCCTTTTCTCCCTCTTTAAAATCGCTAATAAAATAAATAAATAAATTTACTTGGTCTCTTGATCCTCATCAGGTGAACTTTCCCCTTCTAGCGTAGCATAACCTCGATCCTTACGGTCCTTTTTATCTTTTTTTTTACCTAATAATTCTTTCTTAGAATGTTTGTCATGACTTCCGTCATCGCTGACTGAAAATTCAAATAAATATTTACTGCATTAGTATTTTTTAATCGCTAATTTTATTTTAAAAATTAAAAAGACATTTTTAGGTTAGAAATTTTTATTTAAATAAATAGAATTCTTACAGTCGCTCTCGTTGCTTTTCCGAGCAGACTCCGAGGCATAAAGTCCGGGAAATTCTTTCTCAACATCTGGACTCTCGAAATCCATTTTATTATTTTATTTTATATATTTATTGTTACTTTGTTTTAATAAAATTAACTGTTAATTGTTTTTCTAAACTACTGTCAACTAGCTCCTGGCTCCATCTTGATCTCACTCTTACTTCTTACATTTTTAAAATAATACTTACGATAAATACGAAAGTGTCAGATTTATTTTTAAAAAACTTGTAATTGTATTCTTTTTACTGCCCTGAAGGTAATTAGGATGTTAATTAATTTATTTAATTATTTATTATTTTTTTGTGATGAAATTTATAGAGTTTAAAAGTTGGCGGGAAAATAATTTTTTTGAAAGCAGCGCGCGCACCCTGGAAAATTTAAATTCTGAATTAAATTTAATTAGTAGAAAAAAAGTGAATAACCAATTTAAAAAAAAAATGTATTAATTATCAGTGTAGTGATTAAAGTGAAATTTGAGTGAAACAAATCTTAGAATTTCAAATCGATCATTAATTAATAAAAATCAATGTTAATTTCGTGTGCGAAAAAAGCGTCAAAGTACCCTGGGTGGCGGGTCCGAACACACCAATAGAAATAAAACAACAAAAAATATATAATTATATAATTAATGAATTATTTTAAATATATATATATATATATATATATATATATATATATATACGGGCCGTAGTCCCGTGTCTGCAACCTTTCTATTTATAAATCAAATGCATTATTATCTACATTATTCTGTTTATGTGACCTTATGATCCCTGGCCCTTATCCTAAGAACCATAAGGGCTTAAAAATTTATTTTTTACTGTAATCAATTTACTTTTCATTTCTAACTGAAAAAAAAAAAAAAAAATTTGTCTTTTGATTTTTTTCTACGCCCTTATGGTTCTGGCCCTTATTTTTTTTATCATAAAGGCCTATAATTTTTCTTATTTTGATAGTTTTCAATAAAAAAAACCCATCAATATTAAAAATAAAATTGCGCCCTATAGATCCCGGACCTTATGCTTGTGACCTTAAGGTCATAAAAAATTTCAAAAATTATTCTTTTTTGTTTTACTTCTAAATTAAGACCTTAATCATAAAAAAAATTACGCCCTTAAAATTCCTGCTTATCATAAGGGCCTACAATAACTCCAGCCCTTATGCAATCCGTCTCTGCTAAAAAATCGACCTATTTATTAATTACAAAAAAAAAATCCTCAATATTTTAATTTCCAATTACTGACCTCCTGAGCTAGAAAATAATAAAATTATTTTCATATAAAAAAAAAAATCCTCGAACATTTTCTTTGTTATTCAAAAGAATTTTTTATTCTCGAAGCCGGTTTATTAACTCGAGTTTTGTTTTAATATCTCGATTGCGAGACGTGATTAATTAAACAGCGGAAAAAAAATAAATAAAGTGAATAAATAAATAAATAAATAAATGTGATTGCATAAATATAAAGATGTAGGTGCATAAAGAGAAGACCTTGTCACTAGCGAGTGACCTTGCGGAGATTTTTTCTCATGCCGGGGTGTGAGTTAATAAATATATAAATAAGTGTGTTAATGCCTATATTATGTAGGCTCGGTGATCTCAATTGCGAGTTTACAGATTTAACCTGTTAGTATCTTGCAATCGATGTTATAGGACTGATCGGTTTTAAATTATAACAGTAATTTAAAAAAAAAAATTTTTTTTTTTTTTTTGAAAATTTTTTTTTTTTATTTTGATTTTGTGAAAATAAAAATTTTTTTAATTTTCGCGGGAAAAATTGTTAGTTTAAAATTTTTTTAATTTCTGTAAAAATCAAATTTTTGAAAAAAAATTTTTTGTTAAAATTTGATAAATTTTTAATTTAAAAAATTTTCATTTGTAATTTTTGTGAAAATGAAAAGTGAAAAATTTTTTAAAATTTCTAAAAAAAAATATTTTTATAAAATTTAATAAGAAAATAATTTTTAATGAAATTAAATAAAAATTTTTTAATATTAATTTTAAAATTAAAACTCATATATATTTTAATAAAATACAAAAAATTAAGGAAATTTGTATTTTTATATTTATTATTAAAATTTGAAAAATCAAAAAAAAAATTCAAATTTTAATAAAAAAAAATTTTTTAAGTGAAATAAAAATTCTTAAGGTCATTGCTTACATAATTGATGGAAATAATTTGATACAAGAGAAAGGGCATTGAAATTAAAAAGGGATTGATGTAATGCCATCATAAATTCTATGTCAAGTTCATCGGTCCAAAGATTACGAAATATAAAATAAAAAAAATTATTTGAATCCCAGCGAAAAAAAAGTAAAAAAAATAAAATTAAAAATTAATTCAGAAATGCCGGGACTTTTAGAGTCTGTATAAAAGCATGAAAGACTTAACTGTCAGTATCTCAGTCTGATTTAATACGTGACATTGTTTGTATCGGCGTCCTGTAGAATATAATTTAACATATATAAATGCAATTAACAATAAAGTGTAAACAAAGTGACGTCAGTTGACGACGATAAGTAATAAAACGTGTAAGTATGTATAAATAATTTACTACATACTAATTAATTTATAAAATTGAATTTTTATTTGAAATTTTACTTTTGTTCTGAGGTTTCAGAAGTGAGTTGTGCTGGATAGTAGTAAGTTAATGCTGCGTGATAGTAGTCATTAGTATTCTAGGGTCGTTCTAATGGTTGTAGTTTTTTTTTAATTATTTGACGTCAGTGTTTGTATTTATGTATGTGCGTATGTTTATAGGACGTGTTTTTTTGAATTTTGAACAGTAGGAAAGTGTTTATTAGAGAATTTCTGGTGGAAAGAGTACCCACAACACGATATTTGAAGGTGATGGTTTTTAATTGAAAAATTGAATTTTCGAAAAGTGAGAATTTTGGGAATTCAGTAGTTTGCATGGATTGAGTGCTTGATTTCCGGTGGAAAGAGTACTCGCAAGCCATTAGTGGGAATGATTTTTAATTGAAAGAAAAATTGAATAATTGAATTTTTAAAAAGTGAGAATTTTTGGGAATTGAATAGATAGAATGGACGAAATACTTGATTTTGAGTGGAAAGAGTACCCACAACCCAATATTTGGAAATGGTTTTTAATTGAAGAGAAAAATTGAATAATTGAATTTTTGAAAATTAGCAATTTTTGGGAATTTAATAGTTAGAATGGACGAAATACTTGATTTTGAGTAGAAAGAGTACCCACATCCCAATATTTGGAAATGGTTTTTAATTGAAGAGAAAAATTGAATAATTGAATTTTTGAAAATTAGCAATTTTTGGGAATTTAATAGTTAGAATGGACGAAATACTTGATTTTGAGTAGAAAGAGTACCCACAACCCAATATTTGGAAATGGTTTTTAATTGAAGAGAAAAATTGAATAATTGAATTTTTGAAAATTGAGTTTTTTTGAAAATCTAATGGTCGGAATATATTCAACAATCAATTTCTTCTGGAAAGAGTACTCACAACCCTATATTTGAATCACATAATTAAAAAAAAATTCAAAATTCAATTTTCCTCATAACCTATCATCCGCAAATTAATTCTTATCACTTTTAAATCTTGCAAAAGTAAAAATTCAAGAAAATAATTTCCTTCAAAATTAAAAAATCTGTACCTCAATTCTCATAAAAAACAAAATTCCCCCTTTAGAGAATACCAACACCTTAAAAAAAATAAAATTTCAGGTGAAAGATGGTCATCACAATCCTGTTGGTCCTCCTCAGCACAGCAGCAGCCAGTCCCCTCTCTTACGTCACCAACATCTTAAATTACTACAAACTTTACCCGCCATTTCCCGGTCTCCTCAACAAAGAGCCCGAGCTCCTGCCATCTTACGATTTCATAATAATCGGGGCCGGTTCCGGAGGTTCAGTTTTGGCGAATCGTCTCAGCGAGATTTCCCACTGGAAGATTTTGCTCCTCGAGGCGGGTAAGGACGAGATCTTCTTGACCGACATTCCCCTACTGGCAGCCTCCATGCACCTGACGTCTTACAACTGGGGTTATCGTACCGAAAAAAGCGATAAAAATAAAACTAACGGTTACTGTCTTTCAATGATCCAAGGTCGTTGTAATTGGCCGCGAGGTAAGGCCGTAGGCGGGACATCTGTAATAAATTTTATGATCCACTCTCGTGGCTCGGCTCAAGATTACGACCAATGGTCAGCACTGGGTAATAAAAAATGGCGATACCAAGACGTGTTTCCGTATTTTATTAAATCTGAGCGTTTTATTGACGAAAATTTGGGCGTTAACCCGAAAATAAACTCGACAATTTATGGTCATAACGGATATTTAGACGTGACGGCAGTACCGTGGACCTCTAAGCTGCGGGATAAATTTATTCAAGCTGGTGAAGAACTAGGTTACGAATCAAAAGATTGTAACAGTAAACATCCGATAGGTTTCTGTCCAGTTGCCGTCAATTTACGTCATGGGAGACGACTCAGTGCCGCCAAGGCGTACCTGCGCCCTATAAGGCAACGTCCTAACCTTCATATCTCGAGGAATTCTTTGGTAACCAGGGTTATCATTGATAAGGACAGGGTCGCTAGAGGGGTTGAGCTGATAAAAAATGGCCGAAGGTTTAAGGTCATGGCTGGTAAGGAAGTTTTGGTGAGTGGGGGAAGTTTAAACTCACCACAGATCCTGATGCTGTCGGGAATCGGCCCTAGAAAACATTTAGAAGAAATGGGAATTGAGGTTAAGGCTGATTTGCCGGTTGGTCACAATCTTCAGGACCATGTCAGCATGGCGGCGTTGACCTTTTTGGTCAATGACACGGTCAGTATTGTCGAGTCGAGGATCGCGAGTAATCTTAAGGACACTTTTGATTATTTGGCTTATGGTCAGGGCCCATTTACTGTGCCGTCGGGGGCTGAGGCTTTGGCTTTTGTTGATACTAAGAGGGGAGAGAATGACGGAAAGGACAAAAAGAGAGTGGGGGTGAGTGAGAGAGGGGAGAGACATCGTATGGCTAATCTGAGTGGGAGAAATGAAAGAGAGGGGGTAGGTTTTTTTAAATTATTTTGCAGCGGGTTAACTAGCAGAGATACGGGAAAAATGTATAGGGATGATTTTGTAGGGGACTGAATTCTCTGCAAAAAAGGTCTCTTTACATTTTTACCTGCGGGCGATTTTTAAGGTTTAATGGCAACTTGAAATAAAAAATTAAAGTTTGTTTTAATTTGGACTGATTTTATTTCGTCTGTAACTTTTTTAAGTATCAGAGATAAGTAAGTAGGTCAAAGGACCTTTTTTGTAGTAAATTAAATTTCCTACAACTTTCATTAACGACCTTTTTCTGTAAAGTCAATCGTTTCGTTACAATTTTTATTTTTAAAAAATTTTTGATTTTTTTTCCCGCTATTTTATTGATTGTCTGTTTATTTTCAGAATTTATCGAATAGAATCGATGACAAAAAAGATATCGAAAATGAACCAGATATAGAATTAGTATTTGGCATTGGCTCGATGGCTGGTGATTTATCAGGAACCTTACGAAGTATATTTTCATTACCCGACAGTTGGTACAGTCAAGTCTTTAAGAATTATGTCGGCCATGATGGATTTAGTATCGTCCCAGTATTATTGCACCCAAAAAGTCGGGGTCGGGTTATGCTGCGAAGTAAAAATCCTACAGACACCCCAATGTTGATTGCAAATTATTTTGATAATGAAGAAGATTTAAAAACGCTTGTTAGAGGAATTAAAAAAGCCCTTGAAGTAGCAGACACACGAGCATTTAAAAAATACAATGCGACTTTGCTGCCGGTTCAATTCCCAGGATGTACAGAAATAACTTTCAGGACGGACGAGTACTGGGAATGCGTTTGCCACCAAGTTTCGACGACACTCGGCCATTTTGTCGGCACTTGCAAGATGGCGCCGAGGGAACAAGATGGCGTGGTGAGTGATGAACTTAAAGTTTATGGGATACAGAGACTGAGAGTCGTCGATGCTAGTATTATGCCAAATTTAATATCAGGGCACACTAATGCACCTACTTACATGATTGGGGAGAAAGCCAGTGACATGATTAAAGACGAATGGCTGAAATAAATAGGTTTTTTAAATTATTAAAGTCATATCTTGAAAGTTCATAAAATTACGCGTAAAATGAGTACCAACATCGATATATTCTGATTGAGTGGTCATTGGCTCATTTAATTAATAATTCATTAATTAGCAGATGGTTTTTTTGCAATTATTAGGAACTAAAAATTTTTTATCGGAATTTGGACGTGATGTCTTTGAAGCTGAGGTGATTTCCAGTAAAATGAGTACCCACATTAATATGTTCGAACGGGGGTCAAATTTAATTAATTAATTGATCGATTAATTAATTAAATTTGACCGGCATCAAAATATATGATGTGGGTACTCAAATTAGAGGAAATTTACCCCCGAATTTCGAGAGACTAGTATTTTTTTGATTAAATTTAATTTATAAAATATATCACCAGATATTCCTTTAAATATGAGTTTAATTTTTTATGAATTACAAGATCTGCGTGAAAAAAATATAAATGAAAAAACAGAAACGCAATAGGCCTATAGTATTACGTGATGACTCACAATGTATATAGAGTTACGGAGTACAACTCATCCTCAAACAAACGGGATCGACATCCGACAAAAAAATACGAGACGTAAATTAGATTTAGTCACGCAACCTTTACCCAACAACAATCGATAGGTCAATAGTTCATGTGAACTTTTAAGAGGCTTACATATTGAAATAAACAAATCAATCGTCTGTTTAAAAAAAAATAATCATATTATTGTTTGTAAATATCTACATTTTTTTTTATTAATTAATTTAATAAATCAAAAATTAATTATAATTTTTTTCAAAAATACTTTGGTATTTTTTTTTATAAATTTTTATTATCGCGTTACTAATAATTTTGTTTTGCATAAAAAAATTATTGTGGGGCAAGATGGTCACGAAATTAAATTTTTAAAAAATTTACTGACCATTTTCCCGACTCTTAATTAAAAAAAAAATTTACGTCAATTTTTTTTTTTTAAATTTTCAAAAAAAAATTTCAAATTTTAATTAGTAACGCGATTAATAATTAATTAAAACAGGTACTTAAGTGTCTAATTAAATTTAAATAAATAAATAGAGCCTCTAAATTAATTAATTAATTAATTATGTAAATTATTTTCTTAAATTATTTGTAGTATTTTAATAAAAATTAATAATAATAATAAATGAGTACTTATTATTTTTCCAGCTCCTAAAAAAAAAATAAACCAATTAATTAATTTAATTTTAATTAATTAATTATTAAATAAATTAATTACCATTCTCACTAAATCTTATACAGTCGGTCTTGTCTTCTGTGAGTGTGTAATCTTGTGCGCATGAACAAATACCTAAAATCATATTTATATAGATATATTTTTTTTCATTAAGTAATTAATTAATTAATTAATTTTATGAAAATTAATTAACCTGATAAACAGTCGACATTTGCAACTTCACTGTCTTTTAATTCAGTATCTGCGGGTGGATGAACACATTGTGAACGAGATAGACAGGCTTTGCCAATCATATCCGGGTCTACGAAAAAAAAAAAAAAAAAAAAAATTTGAAAATTAAAAATGTCCCTTGTGATAAAAAATATAAAAAAAACTTACTAATTTTTCTCAAACAAACAGACTCGCGTGGCTTAAAATCTAATACGCATGTGCAAATATTGTCTTCGTTACATTTAGTATTTTTCAAAAATGTCGAACACTGCAAATCTTCTTCACAAGGATCTCCGATAATATTTGCCGCCTTTAAACATCTCTTATTATCTTTAGATAATACATAATCTAATTTGCAACTACAAGTACCGAAACAACGTGAATTTTCTGCTATACATTCTTCGTCGATTGAACATTTGTCTTTTAAAACTTCAGTGAAAATAAAAAAAATTTATTAATTTTTATCAATAGTGAAAAAAATAATTTTAGCAACAAAAATTATTTACATGCACTTTTGAGGCATCTGGTACCGTCACTATTTGGATGATGTAATAGAGGACAGCTACAGTATCCATCTACGCAAAATGTTTTTGAACCTTCTACATAACAATTATAATTTGTTTTACACATTTTTCCAATACCTGCAAAAAAAAATTTTTTTTAATTTTTTTCTTTGGTTAGTAGTCGGTTTTTTTGATTAATACGGTTGCTATGGTTATCGTAGAGTAGTGGGGAGCGTTGCTAAGGCAGCGTAGTGGAGTGGGGAGCGTTGCTATAGTGACGAGTACTTGGAGGGGAGCGTTGCTATGGTAGTTCCTCCACTACGCTACGTTGCTATGGTAACAATATATAGAACTAAAAATTACCATAGCAACGAGTAGTAGTAGGGATTTTTACCATAGCAACGGATATTAGTGGGAATTTTTACCATAGCAACGGGTAGTAGTGAGAATTTTTACCATAGCAACGGATGGTAATAGGGATTTTTAACATAGCAACGGGTAATAGCTGTATTTTTACCATAGCAACGGATATAAGTGGAGATTTTTACCATAGCAATGGATATTAGTGGAAATTTTTACCATAGCAACGGGTAGTAGTGGGAATTTTTACCATAGCAACGGATATTAGTGGGAATTTTTACCATAGCAACGGATATTAGTGGAGATTTTTACCATAGCAATGGATATTAGTGGAGATTTTTACCATAGCAACGGATAGTAGTGGAAATTTTTACCATAGCAACGGATATTAGTGAGAATTTTTACCATAGCAACGGATATTAGTGGGAATTTTTACCATAGCAACGGGTAGTGGTGGGGGTGTTACCATAGCAACGTGTAGTAGTGGGGATGTTACCGTAGCAACGAGAATGTAAAGGGAAGAGTTGCCATAATAACGAACATATAGAAGGAATCGTTGCTATGTTAGTGTGTAAAAAAATGACTACCCTAATATTTTACAAAAAAATAAAAATAAATTACCAATAGATTCATAACAACGACCTTGACTTTCTTCATAATGTGAGCCATCAATACAAGTACAAATATTATTACGGCACTCAGCTTGACTTGTAAAGGTCATTTCACATTGGATATTTTCATCACAAGGATCTCCTAAATTTGTTGCAACTAAAATAATAATAATATCACATAAATATATCATTGGATTATATTTTATCGATTGAGATTTTTTTTTTTTTTCAAGTCATCACTCACAGAGTCAATAGCCTTATTCATCAGTAAAAAAAGAAAAAGGTAAAGAGGAAGGAGACAGTTTTGTTTGACGGCTCGACGAGCACGTTTTAGTTGTAAATATATTTATATATATATTCATATATATATATATATATATATATTTTATTATATAGTGGACTTGAGATAGTCTGGATACGCTTCAAGTACTGAAGAAAACGTAGGGGAGACAGTAGAAAACCGTGAGATACTGAAATCCCCCGTAGCATAAAATATAAATGTTATTTTAATTTAAAATGTTACTCATTCATTCTTAACTATTGTACTTATTTTTCTCAGATAATAAATGTTATAATGCACTGTCGTTACCGGAAATTATAATCAAAATTTTTTATTATTTTTTTTTTTAATGAGAAATAATTGCTGATGGTAATTAAATAGGCACTTACTTTTTAGGCATTGCATGTGCGTGTGATTACGATTTATTACGTGACCATTTTTACAGTGACATGTTTCGCGATTGAAACAATATGCGTTTTCAATGCAATCTGTGTCGTATATACATGATTTCATTGTTTCTGAAAATGTAAAAAAAAAAAATATATATATATATATAAATGTAGATAATTATTTATGAGTACTTTACATTCCACGGATTCAAGAGCTCGTATTATATATGAAATATAATTTTTGTACTTTCGAAATGGCAGAAATTAATTTTTTTTATTAAATTTCAAATTTTTTGAGTTTGGATCTGAGTGAGATTTTGAGGAAATTAAAAATAATATATATATTTTTATTGCAAAAATAAGTATGGCTTGTAGGTACTCATTTTAAAGGGCATTCAATTTTATATCTTTCTGTGCATTAAAAAATATATATATCAATATATATATAAATATATATGTATACATATTTTTAGTACAAAAATAAATATGGCTTGTAGGTACTCATTTTAAAGGGCATTCAATTCTGTATCTTTATGTGCATTAAAAAATATATATATCAATATATATATAAATATATATGGATATACATATTTTTAGTACAAAAATAAATATGGCTTGTAGGTACTCATTTTAAAGGGCATTCAATTTTGTATCTTTCTGTGCATTAAAAAATATATATATCAATATATATACAAATATATATATATATATATACATATTTTTAATACAAAAATAAATATGGCTTGTAGGTACTCATTTTAAAGGGCATTCAATTCTGTATCTTTCTGTACATTAAAAAATATATATATGTATATATATATAAAGTAAAATTATGAAAAATAATAAAGACATACGTGTCTGTGATCTACGATCATCACAAGGTAATACATGATGTCTAAATCCAACGGAAACCGTCGAGCATAAAACCGTGACGGTGTACAAAAGAATAAGAAACGCGATAACACTTATATTCTTCATGAGAAGATCTTGCTGTTATTTTTCTTCTTCATGACACCTTTATACTCACAACTATCACCGATCATCTCTTTCTCTTTCTCTATCTATCTCTCTATCTCTGATACCAAACTTCCCAACTCAAATCCCAATCCTCAATGACAAACCTCAGTCCCGTCCAATTTAATTTCAATAAATATCAATTACGCTCCCACTTGTTTAATTAACAAATCACATTCATCTAATTATTTTTATTATTAACCTGTTAATTTAATTATTTAATTTTTTAAATTTTCCAAGGCCCAGTTCTCAATTCAAATTCAAACTACCGACTTTTATTTTTTTCTGTCCCACCTCCGTCTTTTTTTTTTTTCAATTCAATTATTTTCATTACAATGAACGTTACGTAATTCGATCTATTGTTAAATTTGCAATTGCACACGTGTTTCCTTAATATTTTTTTTTTTTTGTAAAAAAAAAAAAAAATTGTTTTTTTAATTTTTAAATTTGAATATTAAAATAAAATTTTGTGTCGAAATATTAATTCAAGTGTTCAAATAATTAAAAAAAAAAAATTCGAGTATGAAAATAATAAAAATAAATAATTTTTTAATTTATTGATTGATGAATAAATTAATAAATTTTTTTATATGTGACAGTAAAAAAAAAAAACAAAATTTACAAGAGCGTAAGCGCGACTTGCCCGAAATAAAGTTTGTTTTATACTGATCCCTTTCTGCTCGTCTGTAATTCTGTTCACTCTTCCTTAACACTACGGAGTGGGTGTATAGGTGTGTTACATTTTACATTGTTCAGAATTCACGGTAAATAAAGTTCACTATCTAGAAAAGGTATTCAAAACTAAAGCTGATGTTAAAGGGTTCAATTATATTTTTTTTTTTTTTTTTCAAATTTTAGGCCCGGCCCAAATAGAAATCATGAGTGTAAATACAGTTGACAGTATTTAATTACATGTAAAAAATGAAATAATTTAAAAAATTAAATTTTAAAAAAATGCATGTATTGACTTTTGAATTCTCTAAATGTGCATTTTTTTATTTTTATTTTATAAGCAATTTAAATTATTATTTCGAAATTTTAAAAATTGTCAGAAGTCCGCTAACTTTAATGATTTTGGTTAGCAGGCGATTATTAATTTTTGGATTTCTTTTTCAGCAAATAAATTACAAAAAAAAAAAAAGTAAAAAAATGCACATTTAGAAAATTAAAAAAACTATAGGTGCAATTTTTTCGAATATTTTTTTTTTTATAATTTATTGGTAAAAAAAAAATCAGAAATTATTTATTAAATTGAAGTTCATAGAATTTAAACAAATGTGGGTTAATTTTAAAAAAAAGAGACCCAGTACTTGATTACTCATATATTTGTATATATATATATTTACAATATATGAAATAATCCAATACTATTAGTAGATCTTTTACTTCATTGTTAATTTAAATTGTATTTATATTATTAAGAGAGTAAGTAAAATTTCCCGCCATATCTATGATAGAACTAGTCGACGTTATTAAATTCGGTATCGCTGTAAAGGTCTTTTGATTTAAATTTTCGCCTTTCCATGGCCCAACTCTTTTTTTATTCCCAAGTATCCAGATAAATACATTTTTCTGCATCATTCGAAATAACATTTAAATTACGCGGCAAAAAATACAACCGTATTTATTTTATTTAAATAAATTGATATTTTAATTATTCTGCCGCTTAAGTAAATCTTAATGTCACTCAATATATATATAGTTATTGTCTATATTATTGAGAGAGAATAATAAAAATAAAGTCGATGGCGCGTCTCTGTGATAATAAAAATTTAAAAAAATAAAATTTAGTATCAGCGAAAAGGTCTTGAGTTAAATTTCTGCCTTTTCGTAGTTTAAGATTTTGTTGTCCAGTCGTCAGTTGAATGTCTTGAGGTTTTATAAATATGAATTTACCGGTAAAAGATGTTGATATTTAATTATTTAATTACTGAGATAAAAATAAATAAATATTTAGACATCAGATTGTTAATTTTCGAGTTTCAATAAAAGACATCAGCCCAAAGGCAAACCCTACAAATTTAATAACTTTTTTTTATCTTTATCGCAGTTTATATATTTTATAAATAAAATATATCAGATGACTAATAAAAAAAATTAAACCGTGTTGATTTTTTTTTTTCGAATCCCATGATTATAAAATTACCGAAATCAATAAGTTGGGAATTAATCACGAGATTTTTATTATTAAACTTTAATGATAATTTAAATATATAAAATATCTGAGAGTTTATTAGCAACAATTTAATAAACAATTTTATTTAAATAATAATTTATAAATTTTTTACCGATACTCGGGCAGTCACCTGACTGCAGGTCGCTCGTGATTATATTGGTATGAAATGATAAAACTTATTTTTTTTTTTTGTAAATTTAAAAAAAATTTACTTACGTCTTAGCCGTAAAAGAATTCTCGGCTCATCATAAAATTTTTCAGCTTCACTAGATCCAGACTGAGATGAAAAAAATAATTTTCTATCTGCAGTAACAAAAGTCAATAACAACAACACCGTATTAAAAATCAAACACTTTTTTTGAACCATCATTGACTTTTTTTTTCATTTAATTATTTAAATATCTGTATATATATTTTTTGCAGTCAGTAGTGTAGAGACATTTAAATGAAAAGCAAAAAAACTTATAACTGTTGAGTGTTAAAAAATTATTTTTCTAGAGCATTTTAACCATCGCGAGAGTACACGAAAACAATATATATAAAATATATATCCACGGCTATACCACCTACTCCTTTAGGTCTTCGCTTAAATATATATGCTGAGGTTCCCTTTCTCTTTAGTAATCTCTAGTCTGATCCTGTGTTATCCTCTCACACAGACTCAATCGACACAAGTATTTAATTTTTCGTATAGAGAAGAATAAAACCAGACTCCGACTGCTCCTCCAAAGTTTAACTCTTTTTATTTTTCTTCTTCTACTTCGTCTGCTTTTTTTTCTTCCCTTTCTTCTGGACCTTTCACTTGTACCCTTTTATATTTTTTAGGTTTTAATTTTTCGCTTATGGCGGGAATGGATTTTTTGAATTTTTGGAAATTGGTTTTATTCAAATTACTGTAACTTTGTAAATATTGAGTTTAGAAAAAAAATGTTGAAATGAATTTTGTAGGAAATTTTGTGGAGAACAAAAAAGTACTGGGGGTAAATTTTAATATTTTTGATAGTTTATGAGATACAAAGTGAATTATAGTTATAATTATTTTGGGCGAGGGTTTGATTATGAAATTTTTTTGGGGTTTGTCAGGCTGTAACTTTTTGGATTTTGAGTTTAGAAAAAAAATGTTCAAATGAATTTTGTAGGAAATTTTATGAAGAACAAAAAAGTACTGGGAGTAAATTTTGATATTTTTGATAGTTTACGAGATATGAAGAAAATATGAATTGTGATTGTTTTGGGCGGGGATTCAGAAATTTTCTTTTAAAGTTTAACAAGCCGTAACTTTTTAAATATTGAATTTACAAAAAAAATTAAAGAGTCAAAATATATTGGAAATTCAATTTTGAATAAAAAATGTATCGAAAAAAAATTTCATATCTACGATATTTTATGAAATATCCAACATATTGTATTTAAAATCAAATTTTTGAATTTGAGCCGTAAATATTTTTTTTTTATAATTTTTTTTAAAACCAAAAATATTTACAAAATACTCAACAATTTTTAATCACAAAAAAAAACTCAGATTTAAATTTTAGCACAAAAAAGAAAATTTCAAAATTTCCAGATTTTTTTTTTTTTTTTTACCAAAAAAAAAAAATATTGTTTAGAGTTTAAAGTCTAGATTTATACTACTTTAAGTAGAATAGGAAGTTAACTTAAATATATATAATATATGTAATGCTTGACTCATGTTTCACGAGTTCAAAAGAGGAAAAAAAATATATACATATATATAAAAAATATGATATCTAATCTTTCATACAATACAGGTAAAGGTGTATTATATATGGGTGCCGGATGTCTCGTGTGTTTTAACAAAAAATAAAATACGCAATTCATATAATATGGGAATATATACATATATATATTAACGGGCGGGGCTTCGTTATAAAAGAAAGTAATTATAATAATTATATTTTTTTAAATATGATATGAAGGTAATTAAAAATTAATATTATACTTAACTGTTGGATGATTATGTAAGTGACCTAATTATTATTTATTTATTTATTTATTTTATTAGCGATTTTAAAGAGGGAGAAAAGGCGGGAATTTAAAAATTATGACGAATTTATGAGCAGATAAATTAAAAGTCATTGAAATTTTAAAAGTTTTGTGATATGAACGCATTTGCTGGCGGGAAATTTTTAAATTATCACAATGAGCCAGATCACTAACTAACGCGCCAATTAAATAAATATTTAAATAATAAAGTGTCTGAGGTGGTCAGTTATCGCGACGGGAAATTTATTAATCACCAAAATATTTATTTACTATTTATTATATTATTTAATTGTCGGGCGGTCTGAGATCTCGCGGAGTTAAATTATCGCGCGGTCTGATGATGATAAAAAAAAATATATTTAGTTACAAGTTGAAGGCGATCGGAGGATTTAAGCAACAGGAATATTTTATTTTTTTTGTTCCGGTGGTTTAGTTGCCGGGAAAAAAATAATTTTATAAAATAAAATAAAAGTTTGCTGGGGAAAAAACAAACGCATTTTATTTAAATTCATAAAATTTAATGCGAGTTCATAAATAGCAGGAAACCCCATGGAATTCTGTCGATTATCATTGAATTTAATGTAATTTTATAAAATAATAATTAAACTGGAGCGTCGCAGCTGGTTGAAAAATTTAAAAAATGGACATGGGTGAGCTGGTTGCTGGAAAACAATTCGACTAGTACAAACAACTTTTATTTCAGTAATTAATTATTGCTCCAGATTATTTTAAAGTCTCAGGGGCTTCTAGAAGCACTCGAACAGAGCAATAAATATTCACGTTAAATTAAAGCCGCAATGCTAGTAAAGAATTCTAAAAAATTCCACCTGTCCTCCCTCCTGAGGTTTAAAATTAATTTTTTTTAGTTTTATTTTACTCAAAGTTTGCATTCCGTTGACTAAAAATTTAATTCGCACCGCGAGTCCTTTCCTCCCTAAATATATTTTTTTCCAAACCAAAACCGATCATTCAAAAAAATATTAAAATTTCTCACTATGCAGGAAATCTAAAGGACTACAATATTTATATACATTATTTTAAATTTCAAAATGAACGATTTTATTGACACATTAAATTACAAAAATAATAAAAAAAAATTATTATTACAATTTTTATACGAGCATTAAAAAAAATTAATTTTAATATTAAATACAAAAAAAATATTAATTAATTCGATTATTCTACTGAATTTGTTTTTTACTTTTTTTTTTTTTTTATGGAAAAAAAAAAATTAAATGACAAAAATAAGAAAAAAAAATCGATGTCAATTTATTCTTTGTATTGACTCGATATATAATAAATAAATAAATAAATTAATAAATTAATTACATTATTTATATATTATGAATTATAATAATTATTAACTTATTTACAAATTAAAATTATATGTAAAAATATTTGAATCCCATGCAGCAGAATCTAACAGCTATCAATATTATTATCAGCAAAAATAAATCATTTTTTAAATGATTTATTATATTATGTGCAGATAAATATAAATACGCTCAATAAAATTATTCCTATTACTGATAAGTAGTTCAATATATCAGCACCTGAAATAATGTAATTAATTATTAGTATTTTATAAATTCTAATTAATTATTAAAATTAATATTTCATTATTTTTTTTTTTAATAAACTTTTTTTATAAAATGAATTTTATTTTCGTAAAGTAGACAAAATTTCCGGTAAAATGAGTACCCACAACAATATATTTAAATACAGTAATTTATTAATTACAAATCCGCTAATTAACCACGGGTTAATCATTAACACCAACTTTATTCAAATATATCGATGTGGGTACTCAAATTACAGGAAATTCTGTCACTAATTCATCTGTGATACTCTTTTTTTTTTTTAATCACATAAACAATGAGTTTTTCTATTTTGACCTCATAAAAAGAATTTTTAAAAAAAATTTATTTTTTCGACAAAACGACTTATATTTTCTTGAAGTAGACAAAATTCCCTGTAAAATGAGTACCCACAACAATATATTTAAATACAGTAATTTATTAATTACAAATCCGCTAATTAACCACGGGTTAATCATTAACACCAGCTTTATTAAAATATATCGATGTGGGTACTCAAATTACAGGAAATTCTGTCACTAATTTATCTGTGATACTCTTTTTTTTTTTTTAATCACATAAACAATGAGTTGTTCTATTTTGACCTCATAAACAGAATTTTTAAAAAAAATTTTTATTTTTTCGACAAAACGACTTATATTTTCTTGAAGTAGACAAAATTCCCTGTAAAATGAGTACCCACAACAATATATTTAAATACAGTAATTTATTAATTACAAATCCGCTAATTAACCACGGGTTAATCATTAACACCAGCTTTATTAAAATATATCGATGTGGGTACTCAAATTACAGAGAATTTCCTCAAGGACATGAATATCATATCCAAAATTTTTTCAAAATTAATAAAAAAAAAAAACTTACCAGAACATGTATTTTCAAAGAAAAAATAATTGACCGTGCAATTGCATACATTATTTATACATTTGACACCCTTTGGGTCAGATTTAACTCCAAAAAAACATTCATTGTCATCAGAACATGGCTCCAAGTATGCTAGTAATTAATTAATTAATTAAAGATTAAAAAAAAAAATTAGTGAACAAAAATTTTTTTGAATAAAATAAACAAAAATGACGAATAACAAAAAAATAAAATACCTGTATTATCAAGACATGTGTTAGTGATAGTTGAAAATATGTTATTAATATTACACTGGCAATAATTATCAACACAAGAAGCATTATCAAAAGCATGAATACATTGTGAGTCTTCAATGCAATTGTCATAATAATAATTATCAAGCATTTTAATACAATCATTACCCATTGAATTAATTATATAATTTTTTGGACAATCACATATTTTAGTGTTATTACATATTGCATTTTTAATATGGTTATTGCAATTAATTGTGTCATTACATGAATCACCAATGGCTGTTGTTAATTAATTTGTAATAATGATTAAATAATAACAATTAATTATGTACTAAATATATATTACTATTTAAATTAATTAGTCATGCAGTTTAATTGAATAATTATTTGATCTATCGACTTTGAAAATTTCTAGAGACTAAACTATTGGAGTTATGATAAAATTGATAAGGACCTTTTTTGTAGAGAATTTAATCTTCTACAAAATTGGTCTTATATATTTTTGTCATATCTTTGATAGTTTAGCTAGAATTTTGAATTTTAAATTTATGAACTAAAAATTACTAGAATTTTTTGATAAAATAATTATCATTTATTTTAAAAATTTATTGTGATGAAACTATCGAGTCTAGAGAAAAATTAATAAGGACCTTTTTTGTAGAAAATTTAATTTCCTAAAAAATTGATCTCATACATTTTTGTTATATCTTTAATAGTTTAGTTAGAATTTTGAATTTTAAATTTATGAACTGAAAATTACTAGAATTTTTTGATAAAATTATTATCATTTATTTAAAAAATTTATTGTGATGAAACTATCGAGTCTAGAAAAAAATTGATAAGTACCTTTTTTGTAGAAAATTTAATTTCCTACAAAATCATTTATGTCCATTTTTACTCTATCTCTAATACTTAAGTCACAATTTAAATTTCAAAATTCTATTTCTTTTCCCATTCATTTTAATGAATAATTTCTTAATTAATTAATTAATTAATTAATTAATTAGTAACAAAAAATAATTAACATGCAAATTATCTGTCTAACATAAACGAATAATTAAATTAAATGACAACTAAACATACACTTAAATTTTGAATTAAAAAAAAAAAAAAAAAAAAAAAAAAAAAAAAAAAAAAAAGTACCTGCAGTTTTCCAACATTTATTATCAACAAAATGATAACCCTCTTCACATTCACATATTTTATTATGACACTTTGAATTTGGAATACCAGCATGACATTGTGTATTATCCTCACACGCTCCACTTATGTTCTTAACGACTGCAATTAATTAATTAATTAATTTCGATTAATTATAAATTACAGATCAAGTTATTATTAATAAAAAAAAATTACTTGGTAAACACTTGTGGCGTTTAGTATCAGCAGTAAATTCAGGATTACAAAAACATTGATGTCTTGTTGTATTACAAAAGCCATTATCAAAACCACAATCTCCATCATGTTTACATATACGTCCTACGACACCTGTAATTAATTATTTTATTGATTAGTAATTTTGACGGTGACTTAAAAAAATTATAAATTTTTAGAAATAATGAAAAAAAAAATACTTACCAAATAATTTTGGATATAAAGTGACGTGTTCTAAATTACAGTAATAAGGCTTACTTCCTGGTGCGTCGCGACACCAACAATATCCATTCGCACATATGGAATCATTATACACTTGTATGCATCGCGTATCATTTCTACATGGAAATTTAACGTCCTCTGTAAAGAAAAAAAAAAAAAGTTACTCAATAGAATTTTTAAAAAATTTTAAAAATTTATGGAAGTCTCAGTTGCCATTCCATAGAATTTTTTAGTCAATTATTTGCTTATAATAATTATTGAGAAATTTAGAAAATAATAAGTTACTGATTTTTTAAATTTTTGTAAGGGATGAATTTTTTTTTTTTTTTTTTTTTTTGAGCAAGTGAGGAAAATGAGTATGATAGTTGAATTGCTGAGCAAATTTCCTGTTATTTGAGTACCCACATCGATATATTTAAAAGAAGTTGGTGTTAATGATCAACTCGCGGTTAATTAGCGGATTGGTAATTAATAAATGACATTTTTTAAATATACTGTTGTGGGTACTCATTTTACAGGAAATTTTGTATACTTTGAGAAAATAAAAGTCGTTTTGTCAAAAAAAAATTTTTCAAAAAAAAATTTCATCTATAGATCAAAAAAACATTAAACTTAAAATTAAATTTAAAAATTTCTTTATAGTATGGAAAGATATGATAGGCATTGTAACGAATGTTATCATTGATTTATGTATATATATGTGATATATAGATAAAAGGTATATATATATGTACATTGAATGTAAACAATGACTGCTTTTGAAATCTATTTAACATGAATTCTATTTAACGTCGATACGTTTGACAGCTTAACATTACTACCTATTTATTTAAATGATTATAAGATAAATAATATATAGTATTGCTGTTAAAATAATTATGTCAAAATATATATATATATATATATATATATATATATATATATATATATATATATATATATATTTATTAATGAACTTTCATATTTTTTTTTATTTATCATTTTGTTTACTCTTTTACTTCAAAGTTATTAATAAGTTATTAAAGATAAAAAAAAATGTATGAAATAAATTATCAGATGAATCAGTAAAATGTGTATGAGACAATAATTAGTCATTACGTCTTGTAATTAACGTAGTAATTACTTTTAATTACTATAATTTTTATTAAATTTATTGCTCCATTTTATTTACTTTTTTTAAAATTCAAATTATGGCGAAACTATGAGAGATAGGAGACAAATGTATGGGAACGAATTTGTAGGAAATTAAATTTACTACAAAAAAGGTAAGAGTGAATTTTTCTGTAGGTTTGATATTTAAGCCGGAATTTAGAGTTGAAGTATTTGGGAAGTGAAGAGAAATTAATCCTGTAAATTTTGTTAATCTTTTCAATCAATATTTACTAGGGAAATATCAACAATATATGAAAATATATAAGAAATGAATTTGTAGGAAATTTAATCCTCTACAAAAATGATCCTTATAAAATTTTATTTAAATCTAATATTTTAGAAGATAAATTGATATTTTCAATTAAAATTTAATTATTTTATTTATTTTGGGAAATATATATAAATATATGTCTATATATACTCATATATTTTTTTTCATAATTTCATATGACTAATTATTATCAATATATTCAATTATTAACAATTACTTCAAATATTTTAATTAATTTTTTTTTTTTTTTTTCAAATTTCTAATTAAAAATTTTCAAAATTCATTAAAAAAAAAAAAAATTACCAAAAAAAAAAAATCACATGTTGAAAAAAATATGAAAATTCCTATATATTTATATATATATATATATATATATATATATATATATATATATATATTTTTTTTTTTTTTTAATTTTTTCTCATAAATTTTTAAAACTCAATTGAAAAAAAATTCACTCAAAAAAAAAAAAACACGTGTTAATATATATGTAAATACTCCCACATATATATGTATATATACATATATATTATAAAAACATAAACAAGAAGAGAAAGGATGAAAAATATTAAACCCAAGACCTCTCCCGGAGATTTCAACGCCATTCAATAATAATATACCTTATATATACACATATATATATATATATATAAGTATATATATTTTTTTTTACTCCATTATATAATACAAATTCCACATCTATGTAAATTTTAATTACTAAATAATTACAACAATTAAAATAAAAATAAATAAAATTAAAAAAAAATTCCAGAATTTCAAATGAAATATTTTCCCGCCAATTAGTAATTTATTTTAAAAATAAATAAAAAAATGTTTTATGTGAACATAAGTAATAAATAATTAAAAATTTGAACTTACTAAGAGATATTCGGTCAACATGAATACTGTAGTCGTATTTTTTAGTCGTATTTTCTACACAATTAACGTAAATAAATGAAACTAATAATAAATATGTAATTACTGTTACTAAAATCTTCATTGTTGATAATTATTCAAATAGTTTTGAGACACTGGTGATAATAAATAACGAAAATAAAAATAACTCGCGACCGGCAGATGCAAGAGATGAGGAAAGAATGAATAGAAGAATGAATTCCAGTTTAATAATTCTTAGCTTTTCTCCTACTCTTGTATTTTCTCCTACTCTAGTCGTCTATTGATTTGTCCTTGTTGCACTTTTGTAAAATATATGTGTATATATATAGAGGCGAGCTGTTGGGTTGAAACTTTTGTTACCTACGCAGGTGTACGAAATTTCCTTTTGTCAAAAAAGATTTTTTAAAATTATACCTGAGGACTTATGCCGGTAAATTTTTTTCACACATGAATAGAATTTTTTTTTACTTCCGGTATGAAAATGGAAAATTTTTAAGAAGGGAATTATGGATGGGTTTTTTTTTAAACGAATTTTTTTAATTCGTTAGAAGAGAAAAAGTAGTCACTTCCGGTTATGGTTTAGAAATTGTAAGTTTTTACTATCACTAGTAAATTTGGTAGCAAATTTCCTCTAGTTTGAGTACCCACATCACTATGTTTAAAAAAAAAAAAATTTCAAATTTTCAAAATTGAAAAAATTTTTTTTTTGTGAAAATAAAAGTTTTTTCCGTGAAGAGAATTGAATTTCCGGTTGAATGAGTACCCACATGCCTATATTTTAATTACTGCATCTTGATATAGAAAATTAATATTAATATGTTATTAATTAATAATAATAATTAGTCAATAATGACTTTATTTTAATATAGCCTTGTGGGTACTCATTTTACGCGGAATTTCATGGACTTTAAAAATACCGATATCAAAATTAAAAATTTTCAAAATAATAAATTTTGGTTTTGGTAAAATTTTTGAAAATTGAGTTTTTATCATAATTTGATGATTTTTAGTTCCATTAGAAGATCATTCGAGTATTTTTTAATGCCTAGACTCGTAAGGTCAAAGCAGGGGAAGATGAACCCTCGGGTCATCAGTTTTTTGTAAAAAATAAAATAATAATAACAAATATATAATTTACATATTATTGATTTTATAAATAAATATTATTTTCATCATCTAGGTCCATCTATTTTTGTTTCCAGACAATATTGATTTTAATGATAAAAAATTTAAAAAAAAAAAAAAAAGGAATGACTAAAAATAAATTTTTTTTTTTTTAAATAAATATAAAATACAATGAATGAGATATATAACGAGATTAAAATATAGATAAGACTAGTAATATTTTCAAAAAAAAAAAAATAAATATAAGATAAGAATTATCTGATGAAATAAAAAATCAAAGAGGTAGAGCAGTTTAGTATTTCATCAAATTTTATAAAGTTAACATCCAAAAAATTAATAATAAAAAATAATGAATTATTATTATTATTGTTATTATTTTTTAATAATTTTTTTAGTACAAAAAAAATGTTCGACCCAAGATTTGGAGGAAATGAGTAATTATTAAAATTAAAAATTTTTTTCATCAATTATAATTTAATTTATGGGTGAGTTAATTAATGATTAAAAAAAATTTTTTTAAGATTTAGGGCCGGGAAATATTTTGAAAATTGGAGAAAATTGTCAACGTGACTATCAGTGTATTAAAAATGCGTTTTGTCGATCACAATCTACTTGCATGTGTGACCCTCCATATACGGCGAGTATTGATGGAACTGTTTGTCATGCAGGTAATTAATAAATAAATAAATAAATAAATTAATTAATTAATTGAAATTTAAAAAAAATTTATTTTTGAATAATTTATTACTAAAATTGAAATTATGGCTTAAATATTGGAGTTATTGAAAAAATGATAAGGACCTTTTTTGTAGAAAATTCAATTTCCTATAAGATTGGTCTGATACTTTTTTGTCATATCTTTGATAGTTTAGCTAGAATTTTGAATTTAAAATTTAGAAACTTGAGATTGTGGTAATTTTTTATTAAAATTATAATGGATTTCTTTTTGAAAATTTATTGTGACTAAACTATTGGGTCTAGAGAAAAAATGATAATGACCTTTTTTGTAGAAAATTTAATTTCCTATAAAATTATTTCAGTACATTTTTATCGTATCTTTGATAATTAATCCGCAAATTAAAATTCAAAATTTGAAATTTATTTTTTATTTACATACCATGTACGAAAATTCAAAATTACAAGAAAAATTTTCGAGTTACATAAAAAACGTATCAGACCTTTTTTGTAGCAAATTTAATTCTGTACAAAAAAGGTTTCTTATATTTTTTTTGTGTCTTTGATAGTTTACGCAGAAATTGAATGTAAAAGTAAAAAAAATCAAAATTTATAATTTAAAGAATTTAAAATTTGAAATTTGAAATTTAAATAGAAAAAGAGATTTCTACTTACTTGGGTACACTTATAATGTTATTAATAATATATCATGAAAACGTGAGTCATATTATTTCTGATTCACAATCACAATCTTGTCTTATCTTTAAATTATAAGAAAATCCTCATCACTGACTTAAATAAGATATAAAATATAAAATATATATGCATTAGAAAAATTATCTAAAATCAGTTCGATGATTACCGAATAATCTGACTAATGGCAGAATTAAAAAAAAAAATTTTGTAGCATCTGGAACAATTTGCGGACCTGAAATTGAAGACTGTTCGACAATGTCTAATTCTGCCTGCATACAAGGTGTCTGTGCATGCAAAGACAATTATTTTTTAGACATTAATAATTCGTCGAATTGTATTATCAGTAAGTAAAAAAATTACGTATTTTTTAAATCACCGTGTAAAAAAAAATTATCATTTCCGGTTATGGTTAAAAAATTATACATTATTATTATCACTATTAAATTTGTTATCAAATTTCCTCTTATTTGAGTACCCACATCACTATGTTTAAAAAAAAAAAATTTTCAAATTTTCAAAATTGGCAAAATTAATTTTTTTGTAAAAATTAAAATTTTTACAGTATACAGGACGGATTTCCCAGTTGAATGAGTACCCACATGCCTATATTTTAATTACTGTACACCCACCCAAAAAATTAATATTTATAAATAATTAATTAATAATTATAATTAGCAAATAATGACTTTATCGTAATATAGCCTTGTTGGTACTCGTTTTACGAGGAATTTCATGAACTACACGAAAATCTAAGTCATTTTATTTTAAAAAATTTTTGACATAAAAATAATAAAAAAAAACTCTCCGTTTGTAATCAGCAGTATATTAAAATTGAAAATTAATTTTAAAAAAATATTTAGCACGTAGATTTAGTTCCCGAGGCCTTTATTGGCATTGAGAATTATTTATTTAATTAATTAATAAATTTTAGGGCCATCACATGCTGGTGATATTTGTCAACGTACTGACGAATGTGCTGACGCACTAGACGGTGCACTTTGTGTTAATAATAAATGTAAATGTTATGGTAATTTTATATTTGTCAATCAAACTGGAAAATGTATCCAAGCCTTGGGTAATTTTTTTTCATTAATTTATATAAATAATTAATTAACATATTAATAATAATTATGAATAAGAGTCAGTAATTAATATCTAATTATTCTATAGGAATTTATATGCCATGTAAATATGACTATCAATGTTATGAAGAAGGAAAACCCGATGGACTTATTTGTCGTGATGGTGAATGTGCTTACAAAATTAATGCAGGTTAATTATTAATTATTGAATTTTATTATTTTTATTTTTTATTGTAAATTTTTATTTTTTTCAGGCTCGTCAATTTTTTCTATTCATCTGCTGACTTTTTTGGCAGTCGAATTTTTTTCAATTATTTTTTAATTAGAAAATAAAATTAATTATTAAAATTTTTTTTACTAACTTTTATATATTTATTAGAATACTTTATATATGAAATTGTTTTTTTGTAAAATAAATTTGAAATTTAAAAATATGGGAATTATTTTTTTTTACCGCGTTTTTGTTGAATTTTTAAAAATTATTTTCCACTTTTATTCCCAAAAATTTGAATTAAAAATTTTCAAATCCAAATATTCTGTCAAAAATTAATTTAAAAATTTTTAAAATCCCAAAAATTCTAATCAAAAATTTATTTTCTATACTCCCAAAATTCTCAAAAAATTTCCATATTAAAACCTCAGCTCGCCCTCAAAAATTAACTTTTCAATTTTAAACCCCAACAAAAATCCATTAAATAATCTTTAAAAAAAATTTTTTTGAATTTCAAATATTCCCGCCTTTTTACCCCAGTACCACCTGCCCACCCTTCACCTCACCCTCAAAAATTCCAAACAAAAACAAAAACCTCTTCCAAATTTCCCTCCGACCAAAACCTTTTTTTAAATTTCCCGCCATTATTTGAAATTTAAAAAAAAAATCAAACTAACTACAAGCATGCCTAAAAACATCAAATACCTACTACCCACACAAAATATATCAGTTTACCGACAGAAACTATAGCAAGTACAGTCACCCGAAAAACGATTTCCTGTGGGAATTAAAAAAATGACTAAACGACAATGTCAAATCTTTAAAAAATGATATAGGGCATATAAAATAAATTTTAGCTCATAAAAAGTTATCACAATTTTGTTAACACAGTTTTGACATTTATTAAACATAAACCCAAGTAATTTAATAATTTACCTCCAGTAAAATAATAATATTTCCGCCATTTTTTATCTCAGACTGTACAAACTGACGCTACGGTGCAACCGATGGGTAACAATCCAGCGGAAGTGAGACAGAGATAAACCAAAGGAAGCTAACCCAGTAGAAAATAGTCGCTCGACAATATCAGAATCAGTTGCCAGCAGAACGTACATCGAGTAACAACCAATTCCACGTACAATTAAAATGGCGGACATAACTAAAGACGAATTGCGCAAAGAAATCACCGGTAACTATTTTATTAAATATATATTTATAATTATTTAACAAATATGTAACAAACTAATTAATTCCTACATATTTTTATCATATATTTACACTATCAAATATCTTATATATATTTTATTTTACTTGATAAATATATATTTTTCTAAGATATCGCGTTTACGTTGGCGTACCCCACGCCGGCCATTGTGTCGAGTTAAATATATTTATATATATATATTTATATATTATCTTGCTTATTAAATATATCATTAATTATATAAGTTGATTATTTAAATATATTTATGTTTTATTTGTTGATTAAACGTTTAAATAATTTTATTATATTTATTTTTTCCATGGCGTGTTTTGGCCATTTTAAAAATTGCCGCCATATTGAATTTTTATTTTTTAAATTATTTACTTTTATTTCATATTTATCTGACATTTTTTTTTAATTAATTTTTTTTTATTTAATTAACTTTTTTTTTTTTTATTTATTTAGAAGTGATAAACTTTTTTTTGAGAATTTGAATTATTAAAAATTCCCGCGTTATCGGAGATGGTTTAAATTAGTGGGGATAAAATATGAGAGAGAAAGAAAATAGATGGCGTTATTAGATTTAATTATTTGTTATATTTATATTTTTTTTATATATTTGTGATAAATTTTTTTTTTTTTGAGTTGTTTAGGAAAAATTTAAATTTTTATTTTGGTGGGAAATTTAAAGAGGGAGATTTTTTTGAATTTTTAATAGCAGATGGTCAATGACGCTGGGATTTGCAAGGTTCGTTTATTGATGGAGGAGGATAAAGGGTATGGGTATTATATATATATGTATATATATGTCTATATATATATATGAATGAGGTAGTGAGCGTCGTATTATGTCTGGTGGTAGAGGTTGGCTCGTTGGTTGGAGTCTACGTTCGATATTTCTACGACGTATTTTCAACGACGCGGGAAACTGAGTAGTTGATGCGCTCAATGGTTGCTACGTTAAATTTTTTGTTTTAAATTCACTATAAATTTTTGAATTTTTTTTTTTTTTGAATTTCAAAAATTTTAATTTAATTTTTTTAAATATTAACTGGGATTATTTTTTAAAATTTTCTATGCGCGGGATAATTTAAAATTTTGAAAATGGATTTTTTTAATTTTTGGGCAGGAAAATTTAAAAAAAGAGTAATGAGAAAAATAAATTTGGAAATTTTAATAATTGTTTTTTTGGAGTAAAATTATTGGGAGATAAGGGTTTAAAATTTGGCGGGTAAATTATGAGATGGCGCTGAATTGAGAAATGGCGGAATTGATTAAAGTTATATTAGAAAATCGATTGTAATTAGAAATTATTTTGTTAAAAATTCAAAAATTTTGTTTTTTTCTAGCTATTCTTAAAGATGCTGATTTGACGGCCATGTCTGCTAAAAAAGTGAGGCAACAAATTGAAGAAAAATTAGACATCGATTTATCAGAAAGGTAATTAATAATTAATTAATCTATTAATTGATAAGTTTACGGACATTTGTATTTTTTTTTCTTTGAAAAAAAAATTGAATTTGATCTTTAAAAATGTAAACACTTTGAAGATTAATCATCAATGTCCAAAATTAATTACCTAGGGTCTCTACGTGTTATTTAGAAAAAAAAAATAATTACGTCGTTCCCCCTCTTACATTTTTAAAAAGATAAATAAATTAAATCTGATGTTCGAAAATTCGAAATTTTGAAAAAACTAAAAAAAAAAAATTTGAATCAACAGGAAAAAGGAAGTCGACGACTTAGTAATGGAGCATCTTCAGGAGAAACAAGACGGTGGTAAGAAAAAGAAGAAGGCTGCCAGTGAAGAATCTGAGGAGGGCGAAGAAGAAGAGGAAGAGGAAGAAGGTTCTGAAGAGGAAGAAGAAGAGAAAGAAAAAAAACCAGCTAAACGTGGTCCTCCTAAGAAGACAGCAACCAAACGCAAAGGATCCTCAGATGATGAAGAAAGTGGGAGCGATGATGATGCTAGTGATGAAGAATACAGTCCTAAGAAAGTTGCTGCCAAAACAGCAAAAAAAGGTTGTTATTATTATTGATTATTAGAATTTAAATTGATTGAATAATTGGTTGGTTGATTTGTTGTCTGATTGGTTTGTAATTATTTGAATTTTTGAAACAGGAAAACCAGCAGCTAAGAAAGGAAAGAAGAAGGGCAGCGACAGTGACAGCGACGAAGACTGGGGTAAATCAAAAAAACCATCAGGTGGTGCCAAAAAAGGAGGAGTTGGTAAAGGAAAAGGTTACACGAGAGCTATTACATTATCACCGGAATTAGCAACTGTTGTCAATGCTGAAAAAATGGCGCGTCATGAAGTTGTTAAGAAAATTTGGAGCATCATTAAAGAAAGAAATCTTTATGTAAGTTCATATTTTTTTTTTTTAAACTAGAAAAAAATTTTCGCACTCTAACTTTAAATTTATCGATTTTTTAGAATTAATTGATAGATATTAATTTTTGGAATTTAAATATATATATATATATATAAGTCGATTATTTTTTAAATCGATCTCAAAAAATCGATTTCACAACGTTGATCATTGATTAAATGCACTAATATAATAAATCGATATTTTAAATCAATTAATCGATGATCGATTGATTTATTTATTCACATAATCGATTTAAAAATATAGATTTATTGATTCAAATAATCGTTTTAAATGTATCATAATGTATATCTATTGATTAAACGAGATTATTAATCGATGATCGATTTAGATAATTAATGATCGATTCAAATAATCTATGATCGATTTAAGTAATCAATGATCGGTAAAAGAAGTCAGTGATCGATTTAATTATTCGATTAAAATAATCCATAATTGATTACAATAATCAATGATCGATTTAAGTGATTAATGATCAATTTATTGTCAAGTGTCGTTAAATAATTAAATTATCGATAACCGGTTTAAATAATCTACAATCGATTTAAATAATCGATAATCGATTTCCAGGATTTTTTTTTCTAATTTTATCTTATTTTTTTTTTTTTAATTTTTACAGGACCAGAAAAATAAGCAATTTGCTATTTGTGATGATGAACTATTCAAAGTATTTGGAGTAAAACGTTTCAGGACTTTCGGTATGATGAAATACCTCAAAAATCATTTCCTAGATTAAGATATAATAACAATTAAAATCAGAATGAATCGATAATTATTCAAATTTAACAATTGATAATTACCGAAAAAATAAAAAACAACAACAACAAATCAACAACAAACGAAAAAAAAACCATTTTTTAAAAAATTAAGTTTTTCCGCAAAAAAAAAAAAAATGAAATAAAAAAAACTCGTCGCATGATCTCCGACAAACATTTCCTTAATTTAATTGATATCTCTACCACCATTTTTATTTTTTAGTCCCAGACTGTTAAATAATTGAATTTTGTTTATAGTGATAACAATGTCAGCCCAACTTTTAAAACACTTGTTTTTTTTTTTTTTTAAAAAAACGTTTATTTATTTCGGGCATTTTATTATTATTTTATTGTTTATAAAAATAATTAAAAAAACACTCCTAATTTTTTTTGTATATTTTTTACGAAACAAAATTATTTAAATAAAATAAATAAAAAAAATTGAAAAAAAAATTTTTTTTCTTCATTCCAACTTTTTTGGTCGGGCTGATAATTCGGCGAGTGAATGTAAGAGTGTTTTAAAAGGTGTGAATGTCTTCATTAATTAAGTAATTAATTAATTAATTAATAAATGATGAAATAAAATTAAAAAAAAAAAATTAAAGCGCGAAAATGAATGAATGCAATTTAAAATCATGTGTAATTTTTTTAATAAATTGTATAAAAATAAAACAATTATACAAATATTACAAACACATGTATGCATAAGTGTGAAGATTAATAAACTAACATTAACTGCATTAATTAATAATTTAATAAATAATTAATTAATTATTAACATTAAAAAAAAAAAAATTCAAATTAAACTTCCGAGTGAGTGAATTTAATTGAAAAATTCAAAAAAAAATCTGTAATTGTACTACTTAACAAAAAAAAAAAATGATAATGATAAATGTGTAATTAATTATAATAATTAATCATATTGAACGTAGCAACTTTTTTTTGGTGTAAAAATTTCACGATTTAATAATTATTAAGAAATAAATAAAAAAAAAAATTATGTATTTTTATTACTTTTATTTTTAAGTGACTTTTAGTTGGAAATTTCGAAATTCAATGAAATGTAATTTTTTTTGTTTTAATGTCAGTGGGGTAGAAAGTCGGGTAGTTGTGGGAGGGAATTTTGAAGATAATTTGGTGGACGAATTCGGGACAGAAGGTTGCGATAATTAGGGGCGATTGGGAATCGAATGAATCGGGGGTAACTATAATTATTCGGAAAATGAATTTTAAAAAAACCCGCGTGTTTTTGGGAATGGATGGGGATTTTCTTTTTCGGGGACATCATGAAAAATAAAAAATGTTGGTATTGTGATGGGTTATTCCTAACAGGAGTAAAATTACGGGCCACTTTTCATAAAAAGACATGGGCAGTCTTCCTCATTTATCCTTATATGTGTCATAAGACGAAAATAGATATTTCTTAAAACTTTTTAGGGTTTCTTCGACTAGAGGACATTGTAATGAACAAAAAATGTTGATGTTATATGAAGTTATTCCTAAAGGGTGCAAAGTTACGGGGTATTTTTCATTAATTGTTATCTTCATTTATGTTAATATACTCTCATATGAGCTGGACTCAAAGAATAAATTTTTCTCAGGACTTTTTTAGGTATTTCCTACTAAAGGACATCATAATGAACAAAAAACGTTAATATTGTGATGGGTTACTACTAACAGGAGCAAAGTTATAGGCCACTTTCCATAAAAAGACATCAACATCTTGCCTAATTTTCCCTGTCCCTGACCTTATACTCGTCCTAGGTCCAATATAAAATTTTTCTCAGGACTTTTTTGGGTTTTTCCTACTAAAGGACATCATAATGAACAAAAAACGTTGATATTGTGATGGGTTATTCCAAACAGGAGCAAAGTTATAGGCCACTTTCCATAAAAAGACATCAACATCTTCCCTAATTTTCCCTGTCCCTGACCTTATACTCGTCCTAGGTCCAATATAGAATTTTTCTCAGAACTTTTTTAGGTATTTCCTACTAAAGGACATCATAATGAACAAAAAACGTTGATATTGTGATGGGTTATTCCAAACAGGAGCAAAGTTATAGGCCACTTTCCATAAAAAGACATCAACATCTTCCCTAATTTTCCCTGTCCCTGACCTTATACTCGTCCTAGGTCCAATATAGAATTTTTCTCAGGACTTTTTTGGGTTTTTCCTACTAAAGGACATCATAATGAACAAAAAACGTTTATATTGTGATGGGTTATTCCAAACAGGAGCAAAGTTATAGGCCACTTTCCATAAAAAGACATCAACATCTTCCCTAATTTTCCCTGTCCCTGACCTTATACTCGTCCTAGGTCCAATATAAAATTTTTCTCAGGACTTTTTTGGGTTTTTCCTACTAAAGGACATCATAATGAACAAAAAACGTTTATATTGTGATGGGTTATTCCAAACAGGAGCAAAGTTATAGGCCACTTTCCATAAAAAGACATCAACATCTTGCCTAATTTTCCCTGTCCCTGACCTTATACTCGTCCTAGGTCCGATATAAAATTTTTCTCAGGACTTTTTCGGGTTTTTCCTACTAGAGGACATCATAATGAACAAAAAACGTTTATATTGTGATGGGTTACTACTAACAGGAGCAAAGTTATAGCCCACTTTCCATAAAAAGACATCAACATCTTCTCTAATTTTCCCTGTCCCTGACCTTATACTCATCCTAGGTCCGATATAAAATTTTTCTCAGGACTTTTTCGGGTTTTTCCTACTAGAGGACACCATAATGAACAAAAAACGTTTATATTGTAGTGAGTAATTCCCAACAGGAACAATGAATTCTTATACAAATCCATCTTTTCCTACATAAATTCCCATGAATTTCATTCGATTTCCAACAAACTTGACCATTTTCCAGCTCGCCCTGCCCAGGACCAGCCGGTCTAGGTCCAGAGCTTCCGGCTCAGGGATCCTACTCTGGAAATTTTTTTTTTTAACAGCAACCGCCATATTCTCAGAATTGACATCCATTGCCATCTATTTTTCCAAATTCAAACCCTATTAATTTCTAACGATGGTAAACATTTTCCAAGTGGTTCTGGGAAAATAAATCGACCAATGAAAAATAATAATTAAGGTTATGTATATTAATAGAAAGTTAAATGACCTAAAAATAACTTAAAAATTAACATAAACAAATAAATAATATTAATTATTTATCCAAAGTTTTTTTTAATTACAAGTAAGTTGACAACTTTTTGTTTTTTTTTAATTTAATATCCAGAGATAAAAATAAAATTTATATAATTTGAATTTTTGTTTCTCTTATAGATTTTTTTTTATTATTTTTTTTGTAGTAAAAAAATATAAAAAATGGGACAAACATTAAGTGAGCCTGTGACAACAAAACAATCGGCGTGTTGTCGAGACAAAAATTATCTAGTCGGCAGTTCATGTATGCAAGGATGGAGGGTCAAAATGGAAGATTGTCATGTTCATATTTTGTCACTACCTGATGATCCAGGTACTGCTTTTTTTGCGGTATATGACGGCCATGGAGGTAATTTTTTTAAAATTTATTTAAAATTTTCACGTTTTTTGATTTTTCTGTTACGAAAAAATTTTCGGAGAAGAATGGCGCTAATTTTTGAATTTTTGAGGTAATTACGCGTAGAATGAGTACCAACAAGGCTATGGTCCGAACAAATGCCCGGTAGGTTGTCTGGTGAGGAATTAAAATTTTGAAAAATGAATTATTTGATTTTTTGGGAACAGGAAGTGGTTTGGGGTAAAATGAGTACCAGGGCCGGGTAGCTGATAAAATTGCGCGTAAAATGAGTACACACATGGCTATATTATGACAAAGAAGGTCGTGTGCGGTTTGTGCGCCAAGACGCACATGTGCACTTTAGTTTAAATATATCGATGTGGGTATTTATTTGACGTAGAATTTTGTCGAGATTAAGCATATAATAGTTGTTTTTTTTTTTTTTTTTTTGAAACAAATTTTTGAAAAAAATTTTCAAAAATTTATTTTTGGTTTTTGTAAAAATTACTTATATGAGTGTGTAGAGGAAGTGAAGACGAGTAAAATGAGTACCCACATGGATATATTTCCAGTTGACCATAAATATTAAATATATGACTATATATATATATATGATAAATATGACTTTATCGTACTATAGGCTTGTGGGTACTCATTTTACGCGGAATCACGTTAACTTTCAGACAAACAAACTCATTTTCAATATTAATTATCATGACACAATTTATTCAAATTTCATTCATTTTTATAATTAAATTTCACGATACAAAGTTACGCCTCAAGTTACTTGCGGTCTTGTGGTGATATTTTTTCTTGTAAAGATTTCAGGGCATTGTTAATAAATTCCTTGAGGAAATCTTCTGCCTGTTAAAAATAATAAATAAATAAAAGAAAATAAAAAAATAAAAATAATACGTACAGCTTCTGGTGTGTATTTAATAATATCTGAGATAGCATCAACAATTTCTTTTATTAACTTAAGTAATCCATCATATGCATCTGAAAATCTATCTCTTTTCATAATTGAATGTTTTATTGTTTCATTTTTACAAATTTCTAAACAATTTTCAGTCTCATTCATTGAGTTTTGTGCCTAAAAAAAAAAAAAAAAAAAAAAATTTCTAATTTGAAAAATATTTTGACTACAATTTTTTTTTTTTTAAATTGAAAAATAAAAATATAAAATTTTACTTACGTGTACAATCGCACAAAAAAACAAGACACTGATTATTATCATTAAATAATTCATTATTTTTAATTAATAAAAGAAAATTTAAAATATTAAAATTTTCCACGTGGCAAATTCCAAATTTTCCAAAAGTAATTTAAAGGCTTTGAAGTCGAGACCAGCCTAGACAACTAATTACTATTTAATGAACGTACAAATTCTACGTAGGTCGCATTAGTACATTCTCCCCCTTCCTAAATAAATTAAGGGCCTATAGAAGTCCATATTTTCCTACTTTCGAAATTTTTTTATAATTACACGCGATTATTTTAAGTCCAAGGTATGCTATAGTCAAATTTACATATATTTTAGTACAGAGGAAGTGAAGACGAGTAAAATGAGTACTCACATCAATATATTCTGACATGACCAAAAATATCAGATATATATCAGTATACATATATGATAGATATGACTTTCTCGTACTATGGGCTTGTGGGTACTCATTCAACAGGAAATTTTATCAGCTACTCGACTATCATACTCATTTTTTTTTTAAATTCTTTTTAACCGGAAATTCAAAAATTCAATTTTTGAAAATTTTAAGTTTACGTGCATTTGCTCGTAATATCGTCTTGTTGGTACTCATTTTCTGCAGAATCACACCAGCAATCGAAGTATCAAACTCTTTTTTGTCAAAAAAAAATTTTCTCATAAATAAATATAATTTTTTTTTCTCTGTTTAACTTAAAATTAAAATTACTCGATAAATATTAAATTTATGAAAAAAAGTAATGAATACTTTTTTGTAGAAAATTCAATTTACTACAAAATTGGTCCTTATGATTTTAATCATAACTTTCATAGTTTAGTCATAAATTTGATTTAAAGATATAAATTTGAATTATGAGTCTGGATTATTAATTCATTATTTAATTAATTTTTGTATTTAAGGTGCAACGATGTCACAACATGCAGGCAAACATTTACATGACTATATCATTAAGACACGAGAGTACAAAGAGAGTAAAATAGTTGAAGCTATGGAGCAGGGGTTTTTGCAATTAGACGAGGCCATGCAAGCTGACGCCGCTCTTAGGGCTGAGCGCGCGGGTACTACAGTAATTGCAATACTAATTAAAGATAATATACTCTACAGTGTAAGTCTATTTCATTTTTTAATTATTTAATTCAAAAAAAAAAAAAAAAAATTGGAAATTTTTTTTAAATTTTTGAATTTACGCGGGAAATTTAAATTTCGCGGGTTTTTTAAAAAACATTTATAATTTTCCACAGGCGAATGCTGGTGATAGCAGAGCAGTTGCATCAGTAAATGGGCGACTAGTAGAACTGAGTCGCGATCACAAGCCGACGCTCGAAGACGAGCGTCGCAGAATTGAAGCCGCGGGCGGTTGGGTTGAATTTAACCGCGTTAATGGTCATCTTGCTTTATCTCGCGCACTTGGAGATTTTAAATTCAAGTGGAACAATACTAAGACTGCTGAAGAACAAATTGTTACAGGTAATTAAAATTATTACACTAATTAATTAAAATATCTCAAGAAAAAAATATTAATAAATTTCCCATCATTCTCACTGACATTGAAATCACTATATCTCAGAAAGTTATGGACCAAATTTAATTGATAGCCTGTCAAAATTGTAGCCCGCAATCTCATCTTTCTAATGAGCCCAATCACGACCCTTAATTTTAATAACTTTAGGAGTATTTAATTTTTTAAGTTTTAAACTCCAAAAAATTCAATGATTTTCTCTATAAAAATTTTTTTATCATTAAAATTACAATATCTCTAAAACTATTGACCGGAAGTGAAATATTTATGAATAAAAATTGTAGCTAGAAGTTTCATCTTTAATTTAAGCTCAATAACGAGTCGAAATTCCATTAACTTTCCAAGTTATGAATTTTTAAAGAAGATGATAATAAAATTTGAAAAAAAAAAAATTTCAGCATTTCCTGAAGTACAAAAATTTGAAATGAATCAAGACTGGGAATTCATCGTGCTGGCGTGCGATGGAATATGGGACGTGATGACTAGTCATGAAGTAGTTGATTTCGTACGCAATTATATCGCGACTCAGTATAATTTAGACGAAGAATCGTCAGGTCGCCAGGACGCGAATATCCAAGAGTTGAATGATTACACAAACGAGTCTTCTAAACCCTCAGTACGAGGCCCTTCCAATTCAAAACCTTCATTAGATCGAGCGACTATTGACCCCGAGTCTATATGCGAGGAATTGTTGAACCACTGTCTCGCCCCTGACGCACTTATGGGAACTGGGTGCGACAATATGACGGCAATTGTTGTTTGTTTACTACATGGAAAGCCTGTGAAGGATTTGATACTTCGCTGTCAACGCAAGACTCATAATCTTGAAGATAATTTACATATCAAGAGGTAATTAATTTTTTTTATTAAAAAAATTCTTTAATTCAATTTTACTTGAAAAGTTTTTCTTTAAATTAAAAACCAATCCGTTATTTGAATTTGTCAGACAATTTCCGTTAGTTTGAGTACCCACATCGATATATTTGAACGACATGAAAATTGTGCTTCAAAATCAACGCACATAATTTTTCATAATTGAAATATTTTTTTTTGGAAAAATTACTCATACTATCAGTTACCGGAAGTGAAGTGGAGTAGAATGAGTACCCACATCACTATATTTTAATCCAATCCACGATATATAAAATGTGCGTCAGCACACATATGTAATAAATATGACTTTTTCGGAATATAGGCTTGTGGGTACTCATTCTACGCGTAATTCCATCAGCTACTTAACGAACATATTCATTAGTTTTTACAAAAATTTTTGTAATAAAAAAACCAAAAAAAGACTTTTTGAAAATGAATTATTTATGATTGTTTATTTATTTTTTTCAGCGAACAAGAGGCAATAAATAACAAAGATGAAGATTAACTATGTATTATAAGAATCATGTTGACTAGTATTTATTTATTTATTCGTGTTCATATATACTCTTTTTTTTTTCGTCGATGCACGAAAAAAATGAATTTTATTTATTCACTTTATAAAATCAAAAATTAACCACTGTATTAATATTGTTGATTTTTTTTTTTTTTTGTAAATAAAAGTATTTTCTTTTGAAAATTATACACCACCAACATGTTCAGTATAAACATTTTTTTTTCGAAAAAAGACTCCAGTATTCTTGTAGCTGAGATGATTTCCCGTAAAATGAGTACCCACAAGCCTATATTTAAAAAAAAAAATTTTCACCCCCATATGTTTACACATTACCCATATTTTTTTGAACTTAACGAAATATATCGAAGTGGGTACTCAAACTTCACAAAATCATCTCCTGATTCCAAATCCAACCTTTAAAATTCCAAAAAACCTACTTCCTAATTCCCAGACCAATTTTTAATCCCCACCCCATATTACCCCTCAAAAAATTACCTCACCAAAACCTATCGATGTGGGTACTCAAACTTCACGAAATCGTCTCCCGAATCTACTACTCTCAACCAAAATTCCTCAAACATTCAAATTTTCCCGCCACCCTATTCAACTCACGCCACCTGTTTCCCACCGACTAAACCAACGATCCTAAGCTTACAATACAAACTTTATAATTAACATCCACAATAAAAAACTCAATAACAAATGTGTTGTATAAGTGATGATGTGTCACAAGTGCACACTCACATAAATAAAAAATATAAATATATATGTTTTTATAAAACCTGATATGATTTACGATATAGTATCGATAATACCCGACAGCTGTTATTGTACAGACAGTACTGACTCATAATATATATATATATATATATATATATATATTTATATATATATTCAAAAAAAATAACAGGTTATGTTGTGATAGTGTCACGATGGATAATGAACAAGTTGGAAATAATAATAATAAACATAATTGCAATAATATTTTAAATAATAATAGTGACAATAGTAAAAATTATGACGAGCAAATAAATATAATGGATAAAAAACATATAAGATTTCGTAAATCATTTAATTGTGATGGTAATCAACGTATTGAGGGATTGAAATTTGATAATTATTCAGATAATAATAATTTTAATCATAATCATAATAATCAGGATCACGAGGACGATAATGACGGCGAGGGCAGTGGGGAAGGGGAAGGGGGAGAGGAAGAAAGTGAGAGAGAGAAAAAATTTAAAAAAGGTAATTTATTATGGTGAATTATTAATTATTATTTTTTTTTTTTTGAGAGATAATAGTTGTTTGTGAGGAGATAATTAATTGATGGGTAATTAATAGGTGTGTCATTCTTTGGGTTCATCAAGACCGAGCTGACGAGGGGCTACGAGTTGGAAAATGACGAGGAAAGATTTTCAGCGAGAAGGGAAAAAATTTATTCGTTTATTAAAATACCCAGGGAGGTGGAGAAGTTCATGACCTATGGATTCCTGCAGGTAATTTGCTGGGAAAGTGGGACAGTGGGGTGGGAGGTAGTTGAAGAGGGGGAGGGGGGACAGGTGGTCCATTTTTTGGGAATAGTTTTAAAGGTGGGATTTTTTTGGGAGGTTTGAGAAGAATTTTTGGATATGGGGAATTTTTGGGACAGGTGTCCCATTGTTGAGTTACTGTTCCGGGGACAGGGTTATTATTTTTATGAGGGGGGTTTGTAAAAAGTTTTTGGGATATGGGAAATTTTTGGGACAGGTGTCCCATTTTTGGGTTACTGTCCCAATGGAAGAGGTTAGTATTTTTAATTGGAGAATTTTAAGAGAATTTTTGAGATGTGGAGAATTTTTGAGACACTGGGTATTTTGGGACGGATATCCCATTTTTAAATGACTGTCCCGATAGAAAAAAAATTGAATGTCGCAGTGAAAGAATATTTAAAATAATTTTTTTTATTATGGGGAATTTTCGGGACACTTAGGATTTGGGACAGATGCCTTATTTTTTAATTTACTGTTCTAATAAAAAAGAGATAGTTTTTTTTATTAGGGAGAATGGTAGAAAATTTTCGGGATGTGGGGAATTTTTGGGACAGATGTCCCATTTTTGGGTTACTGTCCCAATGGAAGAGGGTATTTCTAATTGGAGAATTTTAAGAGAATATTTGAGGTGTGGGGAATTTTTGAGACACTGGGTATTTTGGGACGGATGTCCCATTTGTAAATGACTGTCCCGATAGAAAAAAAATGGAATATCCCAGTGAAAAAATATTTAAAATAATTTTTTAAATTATAGGGAATTTTCGGGACACTTAAAATTTGGGACAGGTGCCTCATTTTTAAGTTTCTTTTCTAATGGAAAGAAGTTAACATTTTTATTAGGGAGAATGGTAGAAAATTTTCGGGATGTGGGGAATTTTTGGGACAGGTGTCCCATTTTTGGGTTACTGTCCCAATGGAAGAGGGTATTTCTAATTGGAGAATTTTAAGAGAATTTTTGAGGTGTGGGGAATTTTTGAGACACTGGGTATTTTGGGGCGGATGTCCCATTTTTAAGCCACTGTCCCAATAGCAAAAAAAATTTGAATATCCCGTTGTAAAAATATTAAAATAACTTTTTGATTATGGGGAATTTTTGGGACACTAAGAATTTGGGTCAGCCGTTCCATTTTTAAATTCTCATTACTTTGAACTATTTTTATTTACTTAATTAAAAAAATAATTTTTCTGATTTTAGTGTGCGGATTCATTTCTATTTGTCTACACGTTTCTACCTCTACGGTTTATAATGGCACTGTGGGCCATAATATCTCGATCTCTAGGATATTGTTTCAGGTACAGCATAAAAATACAAACTTTTATGTAATTAATAAAAAAAAAAATAATAATAAATGAATAAATTAAATTTCAGAGCAACGAATTCAAAAAAATCCGAACGTTTTTTACGACCAGCAGAAATGTGTGACTTATTAAAAGGAATAGTCGTAATAAGTTGTTGCGTAGCGACAACCAAAGTCGATACTTCGATAATGTATCACTTGGTAAAGAGTCAGAGTGTAATAAAACTGTACATTTTTTACAATATGTTGGAAGTGGGGGACCGACTATTCAGCGCATTCGGCCAGGACACAATCGACGCACTTCTCTGGACCGCCACCGAACCCCAATCACGATCTCGCTCCCGTCGTCGTCAACACTTAGGCACACTACCTCATTTACTATTCGCCATCACTTATGTCAGTATCCTTTTTTAATCAAAACTTAATTTTTCTACTTCCGGTTACTCAGTTCCTAAGAATGAATACTGCCATTCAATTTCTGAGAAAATTTCCGTTAATTAGAGTACCCACATCGATATATTTGCGTACCTAACCCTAAAACCAATATGGCGGCTTAATTAATTAATCAAGCCGTTAATTAATGACCTAAACGCTATCCAGACTTGTCGGTACTCATTCTACGCAGAATTTTATGTACAATAAAATGACCCCACTCATTTTACAAAAAAAAATTGTGTGTAAATATAGTGGTCGTTTAATTGATTAATTGATTAATCAATTAATCGATTCAATGACGAAATAAATTTGGTGGAAAAATATTGTTGTGGGTACTCATTTTACTCGGAGAATCGAGTACTACACGGTAATGATGGCACCTTTTCAATAAAAAATTATTAATTAATTTTCCTTAATTATATTAATTAGTATTGCATAGTATTTTAGTTTTATTACAAGCGACGACATTAAATGTCGCTATTAATAGTAGTAACAAAGCATTGCTGACTATAATTTTGTCAAATAACGTAAGTATTAATTGATTGATTAATTAATTAACTGATTAATCAATAACTAATTAATTGACTAAAAATTTTTTCAGTTTGTCGAGTTAAAAGGTTCCGTTTTTAAAAAATTCGACAAAAGTAATTTATTCCAACTGTCATGTGCGGACGTACGTGAAAGATTCCATCTTCTGATGCTGCTACTGGCCGTTAGTTTGCAAACGATGAAAGAGTACGCGTGGAAAATGGACCGCCTTTATATTTTATTGCCTGACTGCATCGTTTTATTGGCTGCTGAATTAATAGTCGATTGGGTGAGTGAAAAAATTACTACGCACGCGTATCCGCCATTTTTTAGGCAATGAACACAACTAATTTTATATTGAATAGATTTTCTCGAAAGTTTACGCAATTCTGCGTAAAATGAGTACCCACAAGCTTGTGTTTGAGTCTGACGGTAATTAGTGATTTTAATGATTAATTGTAATTAATCATTTAGAGCTCAAGCACAAGTTGTTTAAATATCGTGATGTGGGTACTCATTTTACTCGTGATCGCAAGCTCTAGACGAAAATATCACTGATTTTTACAAAATTTGAATGTACGAGATGAAATTTCAAAAATTTACGATATGGTGAATTGAAAATTTTTATTTTATAACCATAATATTATGATGTGGGTACTAAAACTTCACGAAATGACCTCAGGAGCTCAGAAAATTCACAAAAAATTTTTTATCTTTCAGATAAAGCACGCGTTCATAACCCGCTTTAATGAGTTGCTGTCAACAGTTTACAGAGACTACACACTGAGCCTGGCGTACGATATGGCCCAGACCCGTCAAGAAACGGCATTTTCCGATCCCTCGGACCTAGTGGCGCGACGAATGGGCTTCATTCCCCTCCCCCTTAGTGTCGCAATGGGCCGCGTGCTGTTCTCGACTCTTTCAGCAACATCCCGACCCTCAAACTTCATTCTCTTCTTCATAGGCTACCTTATCCTCTTCGCGCTGCGTATCCTTAACAGCCTAATAATTCTAGGAAAAGCCTGTGATCTCATCGCTTCCCACTCCGCGAGCACGAACCAAAAATTCACCGACAAAACCCGAAAGAATAACGTATTTAATCGAACCCTCAGTGTCGACCACACGAACATCTACACACACAATCACGGTGCCAATAATAACGACTTTGGACCCGTAGCGCCCCTGATTGTGTTAAATGACAAAGAAACTAAATCAGGAGTCGCCATTTTGTCAAACAGCGCCACTAGTTTGACGAACGTATGCTTCGATGACGGTCTCAATGCCGACAAAAAAAATTGTGAGGCTTCACAGTCATGTAATGACGTTAATCTAGAGGTTAAAACGGTCATGCGAGCCGAAAGTGAACCTCTGTTGCCTTAATTTTGTCTTTCGGAGACTCTAGAGCCATCTACGTGCTTTTTGAGTTATTTTTTTTCAATTCTCTACTCTACAGAATCATTAATCTAACCCATATCTACCCGTTGCCACTAATTTAAAATCATTTTGATTCCTAAACAAAATGGCCGCCACCAGATGCCACGAAATGGCCGCCCGTGACTTCAAAGCTTCTAAAGCCGATATTTCCGTCAATTATCAACTGATTTAAATCATTTTTTTTTTAAATTAAAGCCTCAATGTTCCTCTAAACACCACAACATCAAAATTCATTAACTTTTTTATTTTACTAATTTTTTTTTTTGACTTTAAATGGAAAAAAATTTTTTTAAAATCATCTGACTTTCTTTTGCGGACTAACATAATTTTAAATTGGAATTTTTTATCTAAAATTCATGATCAGGGATATCGAAAAATGTTTTCTGAGTGATTTGTAAAAAAAAAATTTTTTTAATCCATCAACGAGATTTTAAATTCCGCCATTTTGAATTTTGGCGCCATTTTGTCATGCCTAAGATGAACAATACTCGGGAGGAATTTCGATTAATTTCTTTTGAATTTCCCGGGTGATTTTATTTATTTTCGAGGTACGTAGAGCTCTGGAGACTTATGATTGATTAAAATAATAGAATATTAGTTAATTTTTGTTGTAAAGTGTACATATATATATATGGGAATTTTTATATTTATAAGATCGTGTTGTTTGATTATTTAATTTTTTTTTTATTGCTATTTTTTTTTTTTTATACGGAAAGTTTATTTGAGTTGAATGTAAATTTCTAATAAATATTTTATTATTAATACGAAAAAAAAAAAAAAAACTTTTCTTACTCCCGCCATTTTGTTTTTATCCTTTAGGGGCCGACATCTTTTTTTTTTTAAATTTATACAGAATATTTTTAATAAATAATAATTATGACCTTAATTAATTAATGAAAAATTAATCACACTCACCGGTGATGACTTGAAGTAAATTTTTTTTCTTTTTTCAAAATTTAAAGTTTACTGACACTGACACGACTTCATTAGACACTCAGATAATTTTCAACTTTTAACACTTTTAGTAGTTTAATTAATTTAATTTATTTTTTTTTAGACATTCATTGATAAAAAAAAATATAATTAGAGAATATTTGTAATTAATTTGTAGGTAATTAATTTTTTTTAAGTGACAAAAGTAATTTGGGACCAGGGAGCCGTAGAATAGACGTGCAATAGTTGAGAGCGCGTTCAAGAAACTAAAGGCGGTTTGAATTCTAACGCATGCGCAGAAGAAATATTTGGCGGGAAAATTTGAAATTTGATTTTTTTTTAATAATTGGATTGTAAAAGTATTCGAAGTGAGAAAATTTTTATAATATTTATAGAAAATTTTTGAATTTTATTTGATAGGAAAAATTTTTTTTTTGGCGGGAATTTCAAAATTTTTTTTAAAAACTGAAGAGAATGAGTTTCAACGATAATTTAAGTTTTGAAATGGACTCGATTTTTAAATTTGAATTTCAATATCTCGAATCCATAAATTACTTAATTTAAAAGAATTCAAAATTCGATTCGATTTCGAAATTTTTATTTTTATTTGAATTAAAAAAAATATATCAATACTAAAATTAAAAAGATCAATATCTCGAACATATTTCGATATCTCGAATCACTCAATACTTCAATTCGCTAAATCACTCACGCAATTCAAAACTAAAAAAACAAAATATAATTTTCCCGCCAAAATTTAAATAAAATAAAAAAGAAACTCGGCAATAACTTCCGCGTACGTCATCAAAAAATAAAATAAACACTCACGTCATGTAACAAACGTTATAAAAATACTCTATATATTAATATATATATCTATATATATACAGGTCATAAAAAAATTCAAAATGACTTGAGTAATTTCTCGCCGCAAGGAGACGCTGAAGGACAAGATGGCGGCAGTCTAACAATCAGATTAGATGCGAGAATTTAAAACAAAACAAATTTATGACTGGACTGTGTTGGTAATCACACAAAGTAAGTGACATTTACTCTTAATCATCAGTCTTATCAATTATTAATTAATAGTATTACATTTACCAGCTTCTTTGTTAAATAACTTAATTAATATCCCAGCGATTAGTTCTCGAACCAGCTGTCACTTTCACTGAAAATTTCATCATATTTATATTTTTTTTTTTATTTCTTATTTATTATTTTAGTCTAATTTTTAAAAAATTCTAGAGTATCTCTGTCATACTTTTTAACTTTGTCTTGACCTTCATAAGTTCTGCGTCAGTAGTTTCGGATGTCAAGTGTCGGATATCGAGGCTGTGTTTGTGTGATTGTTGACTCTTTGTGTTTGTATACAACGATTGTCAAAAATATATCACGTGACATTGAATATAAAGATTTTATGATGCAATCTTATGATTATTATTACAAAATAATATGATTTTTAATTTCGTCACTTAAGTTTATTTGTATTTTAAAATCACGCGGAAGTAAATTTCATGTTTATTTTTGTGAATAAAATTTTCTATTTTTGGTAGTGATATTTTTAAAGTACTCGAAATTTTGCGTTCTATGAGTACCCACATCGATATCTTTAAAAAAATTACTTTTTTGTTTGTTTTAATTTGGTAATTAATTAATAAATTTACCGCCATTTTACACAAAAATTATTTTAAGTATTTTTGTTATTTTCTTTGAAAAGAGCGGGAAATTTCCAGTAAAATGAGTACCCACATCGATATATTCCGATAAGTTCATTAATTCATATATCTATTGGTATATCACTTGATATAAATTACATATTTTGTACTTCCGGTCTAAATATAGTCATGTGGGTACTCATTTTACTCGGCATCACTTCCCACGCATTTTCCTACTGTCCATTCTCCCAAAAAATTTTTTTTTCAATTTCCAGTATTAATAAATTTCGAAAAAATTTTAATTTTTTAAACTTATTGATGTGGGTACTCAAACTTGACGAAATTTCCTCCTGAATCCATTCCCTAAGTCAAAAAATTTCCCAAGTGTTTCTGCACGACGCAAAACTTATGAGCTCTAATTTTTGTTTCAGAACCATGGAGTCATTTCTCGCGCTCTTTGACACCGAGGACCCAAAACCTAAATGGGACAAGTATAACAACAATAACAATGACATAGACTGCTCTAGTATGACAAAAGATGAGGAGATCGAGTGCCTGCCCCCAGAGCCAGAGCAAGGAAACATCGAATACAAACTAAAGTTAGTAAATCCCTCATGCCAGCGTTTCGAGCATCTAGTCACGCAGATGAAATGGCGGCTCAAAGAAGGCCACGGCGAAGCGATCTACCAAATCGGTATGTCACCGAGCTAAATACAAATAATATCAGCCGCTAATCTGATGCGTATTTGCAGGTGTAGAAGACAACGGAAAATTAACCGGCCTATCACGAGAAGAAATGAAAGCTTCTCTAAAAACCCTACGCGAAATGGCGTCGCGACTCGGCGCCACCACGCGAGTACTTCGCGAACGACAGGCAACAAAATCCCCCAGTTCAATTTCAAAATCTCCCGCCCACTCGAGCCCCAACCCGAACCCAAACATGGAGCGACGCGTAGCGGAAGTAATCGTAAAGAAACTCCGGAAGGGCGACCGAGAGGGCCAGGATGTGACTGATCTCCGACTCGCAGTCTTGGGTTGCCAGGACGCGGGGAAGTCCACGTTGCTAGGAGTCCTGACCCAGGGGGAGCTGGACAATGGACGTGGTCGCGCTCGGCTCAACATGCTGCGCCATCTACATGAGATAAGAACCGGAAGGACGTCGTCGATCTCCCATGAGATCATTGGGTTCGACAGCGATGGCCACGTGCTGAATTACGCGGAGATGACGACAGCAGAGGAAATTTGCGAGCATGCGTCGAAAGTTGTGACTTTTATTGACCTTGCGGGTCACCGGAAGTACTTAAGGACAACACTTCTGGGTCTTATGGGTTACAGTCCTCACCATGTGATGCTAGTGGTGGCGCCACCGCTCAATGAAGCTGCGCAGGAGCACATGGCGCTTTGTTTGGCGCTGAGGCTGCCGTTTTTTATCGTCGTGACTAAAATTGACCTGGGATTCTGCGAGAGGAAGACACTGGAGCAGCTGGAGAGCGCAGTGAGGTCGCAGGGTTGTGATGAGACTCTGGTGCTGATGAATGGAATGGAGACGAGGACGAGGACTTTGGATTATGGGTCACAGATCCCGGTCTTTACTGTAAGCAGCGTGACGGGGGCGGGACTGGAAGATCTGACCCAGTTTATTCGCGAGCTGCCCTCGGAGTCCGAGTCACTGGAGATGGAGACTGGGGAGTGTCTGTTTCAAATTGATGAGACTTTTAAAGTCGCGGGACTCCCGGACCCGGTGCTTGGGGGACTGTTGGTTAAAGGAACGATCGCGCCTGGAGCTAGACTGCTGGTTGGTCCGCTGCCGGATGGAGAGTTCTCGCATGTTAAGGTCGTGAGTCTTCATCGGAATAAGGCGCCGTGCTGTCTGGTGAGGGCGTCACAGAGTGCGAGTTTGACACTCGAGGGAATGAATGATCGACTGCCGCATCTTAGACCTGGAATGGTTTTGGTCTCACATGCTGATCATCCTCATGCGACGGTTTTCTTTCAAGTAAATATTTTCTTTTTTTAATTTTGGAGATATTGAAGTTTTTAATCGATATATCGAAGTATAAATTCGATATATCGATATATCGAAGTCACATATCGAGATATCGAAGTAATATATCAAAGTATTATATCGATAGATCGAAGTATAATATCGATATATCGAAGTATAATATCGATATATTGATTCAATACATCAAAATATAAATTTAATATATAGAAATATAAATTTTATATATTGATATATTGACTACATATATCGAAGTATTCATGAGATTTATTGATACGATATATCGATACATCAGTATATTGGTTCGATATATCGATATATTACTTCGATATATCGACAAATTACTTCGATATAACGATATATTACTTCGATATATCGATATATTACTTCGATATATCGATATATTACTTCGATATATCGATATATTACTTCGATATATCGATATATTACTTCGATATATCGATATATTACTTCGATATATCGATATGTTGATTCGATACATTGATATATTTATAATACGTCGATATATTAATTCGATGTATCGATATATTGATTCGATATATCGATTTTAAATTTCGATATATCGAAATTTTTAATTTTTATATTAAAAAAAATTTTTCTTTTTTCAGGCAACTGTTTTTGTAGTTTATCATGCGAAAGGAATTTATCCAGGATTCCAAGCAACTGTACATGTCGGTAATGTAAGACAGACATGTGTAATTGAAGGAATAATGGACGTTAAAGAAGATGGTCTCCAAACCCACGATACTGCCTCCGTTCTCTTCCGATTTGTCAGTCATCCCGAGTACCTCCATGTCGGCATGAGACTTCTCTTCCGCGAAGGCAAGACCAAGGGGATCGGAAAAATTACTCAGGTATTTCCGCTCATCGGGTCGCAGAATCGACCTTAAAGATACTGATACTTTATAATTTAAATATATAAATTAAAATATTCGATGCTCTATTATATTATAATATAAATTAATATAACTATTACTGGATAATTATAATTAATATTAATATTAATATTAAAATTAAAATTAATAAAAAATGATAAAGAGAATATGTAGTATTTATTTGTGAAAAAATATTTATCGTAATTATTTTATAATTATGACGAATATTTTTATATATCATTAATAATAATAATTAAATTATATTATTTACTTTAACGTGTTGCGGCCATTGTAAATAGACTAGATCTAAGATGACTAAAATAATAAAAAAATACAAAGTACTATCTTCAAATATATTTACTTATTTTTTTTTTTTATTTTTATCCGATTTTCCATAAAATTTTGAAAAAATTCCTTGGGCATGTGGGTACTCATTCGAGAGGAAATCATCCATAGAACAATAGTACACTATCAATTTTCTCAAAATTTAAATTTTTTCTTAAAACAAATTTTTTCAAAATCCAAAAATTTTTGAAAAAATTTCTTGGGCATGTGGGTACTCATTCAAGAGGAAATCATCCATAGAACAATAGCACACTATCAATTTTCTCAAAATTTAAATTTTTTCTTAAAACAAATTTTTTCAAAATCCAAAAATTTTTGAAAAAATTTCTTGGGCTTGTGGGTACTCATTCGAGAGAAAATCACATGCAAAACAAGAATTTCTCATCAAAATTGGAAAAAATTACGACAGGTAAAAATCAAAAATCAAAATTTAAAAAATAAACTCAGTATTTTTATTTTACTTATTAACACGCTCGGGCCATACATTTTCTTCAATCCAGTCAATAAATGAGTAAACAGAAGTGTATACCGCAGCGTTGGGACCTCCACAGCTCTGCCCGAAGGAAGTGACCCCAATGACCGTGTCCCCAGAAGATGACAGCAACAGAAGAGGACCTCCACTGTCGCCTTGACACGCGTCTGCTCTCCGAGTACTATTGGGATCTTTTGCACAGATCATTTTGTCATCCAGACCGAAAGGAAGCTGTCGGAATCCCTGGTAAGCAACCGAGCAATTTTCTTTGGATTCAAACCTGAAAATAAATTTATTTAGATTTTTTTATGACCGGAAGTTTGCGATTGTGATGAAAAAAATTTACTGGAGACTTGGAGTTTTTAGCAGCTTGGACGATTGGTCTTGATCAATGTCAGTAGCGCCCCAGCCCACGACTACCAAATAAGTCCCTGGGATATCGGTCTTTAGAGTTGACGCGGGTTTTGTTTGTAGACAAATTGGCTTTACGGTTTTCGACCAATTTATGGGCTCGATTAATTTCAGTAGCGCGATATCATAGTACATTGTGCTGCGTTTGTACTTGGCATGAGGAATCACTTCTTTTATGGCAATGGTCTGGGCATTCGGGTCCTTGGACTCCAAATCAACTGATCCCACTCGTACCTGAAATTTGAAATCGAAACATTGGGTTGTGGGTACTCGTTTAACAGGAAATTTAATTTTCTATTAAGTAGTCAAAGTCAAATTTTTTTTTTTTGAAATTTTTTTGGGTGCAATATTGAAAATTCGGGATTTCCGGTTTTTGGCGATTGTGATTTTTATAGAAATATATCGATGTGGGTACTCATTTTACTCAGGCTCTCAAGCTCTATAAAACTGCAAAAAAAAAAATTTTTCAATTTCCAAAAATTTCAAATTTTATTTTTGAAAAAATATATTGATGTTGGTACTCATTTTACTCAGCATTAAATTTCCTATTTATTTACTGTGATCACATTAAAAAAAAAAATCTGTTAAATTTTGGAAATTTGAATTTTTCAAAATTTGTTTTTGAAAACAAAAAAAAAAAAAAAATGGAAACCTATTGATGTGGGTACTCATTTTACTCGTCACTGATTTCTCTACCCAATTGTCAGTATAAAATGACAAAAAAAAATCCTGCGAGGAAAAAAATAAAAATACTCTATTATTGTAAATATTTACCATGATCGGAACATTTTCGTTAAAATTACTGACGCAATGTGCAGCTGTGAGAACAAATCTCGGCGCAATAATCGTTCCCCCGCACAAGTAAGCAATTTTCCTCTTACTGCCTCCGTTTTCCGCATTCTCGGTTACATCGTCCTCACTCTTATCTAAATACCCCAGAGCCGCCATGTAAGGAAACTCCTCAGCTTCAGCCTCTATTCCAGCCAATATGTGCCATGATAATCTCTCCACACTCAATATTTCATTTTCATAATCGTGGCAGGCTGAAATTATTTTATATTTTTATTATTAATTATTTCAATCATGCAAATACTGAGTAATTAGGTCAGATAGTATATCAATATCATAAAATACGTCATATCAATTTTCATTAATATGTGGGTGTATCAAAATAAATATATATTCATATACTTTGTATATATTTTTCAATTTTCACTTAAATTTTACTCTTTTTTTTTTTTTAAATCAAAATATCTCAGAAACTATCAATTTTTAAGAAAAAATTTATCAATACTTTTTTTTAGGAAATTTAATTCTCTATAAATTTGTTTCTATTCATTTTTGACGTATCTGCAAAACTGGGGCTAGAATTTAAATTTTAAATTACTAGGTATTAAAAATAGTATTTTTACTCCCGCGCGTTCTGAGTTTAAATTTCAAATAACTTTTAAACTATCAAAGATATGAAGAAAATGTAAGAGTACAAATTTGTAGATAATTTCATTCTCTATAATTTTGTTCCTATACATTTTTACCGTATCTTGAATCCTTGAGCCAAAAATACCCAAAGTATAATCGTACATTTAAAATTTGTCAAGGTAAAATATAAAAATATATATATTAAATATAATTATCATATATTTTATGTGTACAGCCGAAAAGACGACGTGAGCAAGGTCGTGACGCAAGAGCTGATGGCATTTTAATTTTTTTTTACCCATGGGTTATTTCCGTGGGTTTTTACATACCGACATCAGCGGGACGTATTCCGATTTTTTCTTGAACAGGAATGGGACAGCAAACAACTTCAATGAACCCGCTAAAACCACAGCGACTAGATAACGCGGTCCGTCTACCTTTACGCGCGTCTTCTAATTTTGGGGGACATTCTGGTAATTTTTTACAGATTCCAATCTCGCCGTTGTCTAAATTACATTCACTTCCTTCTGAAACAAATCATTTTATTATTATTTTTTTTTGTTGCCTTTTTTTTTTTTTTAATTATTACTATTTTTGTAATTTTTTTGTTATCGTCGTTTTTATTATTATTATTGTTGTTGTTGTTGTTGTTATTTTTGTTGTTGTTGCTTTTGTTGTTGTTGTATTTGTTGTTGGTTGTATTGTTGTTGCTCTTGTAATTGTTCCAATTTCTTTTTGTATTTATTGTTTTTGTTGTTGTTATTGTTGTTGTTGTTGCTGTTGTATTTGTTGTTGTTGCTATTGTAATTGTTACGATTTTTTTTGTATTTATTGATTATGTTGTTGTTGTTGTTTTTGTTGCTGTTGTATTTAATATCTTTCTTGATTGTTGTTGTTGTTGTTGCTGCTCTTGTATTTGTTCTTTTTTTTGTATTTTTTGTTGTTGCGATTGTTGTTGATGTTGTATTTGTTGTTGTTGCTAGTGTTGTTGCTTTGTAATTGTTCCGGTTTTTATGTATTTATTCTTTTTGTTGTTGTTGTTGTTGTTGTTGTTGTCTTTCTTTGTTGTTATTGTTGTTGTTGTTGTTGTATTTATTCCGGTTTTTTCTTTGTATTTATTGTTGTTGTTGCTGTTGTTGCTGTTGTTGCTATTGTTGCTGCTCTTGCATTTATTCCATTTTTTTTGTGTTTATTGTTGTTGTTATCTTTCTTTGTTGTTGTTGTTGTTGTTGTTGTTGTTGTAGTTGTTGCTGTTATTGTTATTTCAAGTGCTGTTGTTGTTGATCTTGTATTTGTCGTGACTTTTACTCTGTGTGTTGATGTTGTTGTTGTTATTGTTGTTGTTGTCGTACTTTTTCTTTGTATTTGTCGTATTTTGCCTTTGTGTTTGTTGTTGTTGTTGTTGTTGTTGTTATTGTTTCTTTTTTAATTATTATGATTATTATTACTGGTTTTCTCTGTTGTTGTTGTTGTTGCTTTTACAAAAAAAAATTTCAGAATGTTTTTAATGTAAAATAATTTTTTTTTACTCTTAATTCAAAATTTCAGGTAAAGATCCAAAGTAATAAAAAAAAAAATGATAAAAATTAATTGCGTCGGTCATTAAATTATAAATAAATTATTTATCAATTTTATTTTATACCCAATAGTTAACTCCGACTTTAGATCTTAAGTTACTTTTTTAAATTTAATCAGGGAATTATTAAATTTTTTTTCTTTTTTATATAAAAAAAAATATGTAATCATATATATATTTATACTCTCAAGGACAAGTAATTGACGATAGTTTGTAAATAATTAAAATAATTATCCAATTCTGATAAAAAGGCAAATAAAATATATTTTTATCACTTAGTTTTTTAAAAAATCAAATTCAAAAATCTAAAAGTACCTTCGAGCTGTGTCGAAATTAGTCCAAATAATCCACAAAAAAAAATTATATTTAAATATACAGATTTTGAAATTTCCATGGTCACTTATTTAATATAAAAATTATTGCAACACAAAGCAATAGACAAGTAAATTTAATTGTTATCTCATTGGAATTAATTAAACGTAATTAAATTTATTTGTTTTGTTGATAAAAGTAAAAAAAAAAAAAACACTCGAGTCCGACTAGTTTGACGTCGGACGGCTGACTAAAGTTAGTTTTCAACTCCGTTTATTTATTCTCTGATACTTCAATTTATTATTATTATTATTATATTTTTTTTTCTAATTTAATAAATTTATAGTTTTCAGGGACGAAATTTAAATTCAAAATTACAGACGATCTATAAGACAAAAAAAAAAAATAAAAATAAATAGAAAAATTATAGTAAATTGAATTTGGAAAAAAAATTTTTTAAATTTTAAATCAAATTTAAAAAAAAAATTTTTGAAAGCAACAGAATTCTGCCGAATTATTTTTAGGGTAAAGTGGGGGAAAATGGGACACCACTTTTTGAAAAAAAAAAGGGAAATTTTATTCAAGTAAAAAATTCAAAATCTGGTGGCCGAAAAAAAAAAATTAGAAAATAACAAAATTTTAATGTTTGAATTTTCCCGCCAAAATTATTCAAGTTTTTTTTTTAATTTCAATGAATTTTACTTTTCAAATTTTAAATTCAAAATTACAGACAGCGTATAAGAAATAAAAAAAATTAATACAAAATTTATAAAAAATGAAATTTTTGAAAAAAAATTAATAAAAAATTTTTTAAATTTTTATTATCAGTCATAAAAATTTGAAGTCAAATTTAAAAAAATATATTTTGAGGCAATAGAATTATTTATAGGAAAGTGGGGTAAAATGGGACATTACTTTTTGAAAAAAAAACATTTTTATTAAAATAAAACTAAAAATATGGAGGTTAATAAAAAAAGGACGAAATTTAAATATTTGAATTTTCCCGCCAAAATTAATTTTACCCGCCGCCAGTGTAATACCGACTGAATGTCGCGAGAATAATAATAATAACCCTTATAAAAACAATAAAAAACTTTTTCATCGTCTACTTGGCACATAGATGCATTTTTAAACAATATTTACTTTCTTAATAAACAATTTGTCCAAACAATTATTTAAATACAAACTCTAGTGTTTTCAGTGAAATCTATATATTTGTTTACATGAATAAAAAAATGAACAAGTGACTTAAGATGCTCATATATATATTTTAATACTTTTTACACTCACGTTAATGAATTTATTTACCAATAAATAAAATATTAATAAATGTGTCTGAAGTATTCGCATTGAAAAAGTTTTTTTTTTATTTAAAAAGTAATTTTATTAAAACTAAAAATTAATTCATTAATTTTTATTACATTTTTAATCAATTGGAGTTACGATGACAGAAACCAATGGTACAACAAACTCAAACACTAAAAATGGTAATTTTATTTGCGGAGTCGTCGAAGGTAATTATTGGCTTTTTTTTTATATATAATAAATATATGAACTTTTTTATGGTACTGAGAGATAGGGGATGTGATGACGAGTAAAATGAGTGGTCACATCGATATATTTGCTTTTGACTTTTGAAAATAATTTTTTCAAAAATTATTTAAAAATTCAGTTTTTTTGAAATTCGAGCTGAATTTTATTATTGCGGAGTCAATGCCGAGTAAAATGAGTGGTCACATCGATATATTTTGAAAAACTATATTTTTTTTGGTTTTTGGATTTTCAAAAGTCAGTAATTTTTGGGACATCTAAATATATTGATGTGGGTACTCAAACTAACGGAATTTCCCTTAAAAATTCAATGCCACCTATAAAAATATCCTCAAAAATTTTTATGAGTTATCCCGGCTCAAATTTCCCACAATCGAATTTTTTCTTTGTTTTTCGAAACGATCAACTTCCCCAGATTATAAAACTTCTAAATAACATTCGTAGTGATATTCTTCCAAAAGTTCAAAACTCCAATTTTGAATTTTTAAAAAAAATTTTATTTTCAAAATTTGACCCATGATTTTTGTAAAGCATCAAAATCCCGTTGGAAAGAGTACCTGCAACCCTATACTTCCTCTAAAAACTCCCTCAAAAAACACCTGGTGATTTTCAAAAAATTTTCCAGGTTTCTACGGCCGACCCTGGACAACAGAGCAACGAAAAGATCTTTTCCAAAAGTAAGTACTCAAGTCTCAGTATGAATCCTCTCTGAATAACCTCCTCTTCCAGGATGAAAAAATGGGGGATGGACTCGTACCTCTACGCGCCCAAGGACGATTATAAGCACCGAGCATTTTGGCGCGACCTATACACAGTAGAAGAAGCCGAGCACCTCACGGGCCTGATAACCTCTGCGCGAGACTCAGGAATAACTTTCTACTACGCACTATCCCCAGGTCTGGACATCACTTACTCAAGTGTCAAAGAAGTGACCGCCCTGAAGCGAAAACTCGAGCAAGTGTCCCAGTTCGGATGCACAGCCTTCGCGCTTCTCTTCGACGATATCGAGCCGGAGATGTCCGAAGCCGACAAAGAAGTTTTCCAGTCTTTCGCCCACGCCCAGGTCTCAGTGACCAACGACATTTTCCAGCACCTGGGCCAGCCGACGTTCCTTCTCTGTCCCACCCAATACTGCGCGACCCGCGCTATGCCCAACGTCCCCAGCTCCGAGTACCTCAACACCCTCGGCAGTAAACTGGCCCAGGAAATTGACATCATGTGGACCGGGCCCAAAGTCGTCTCCCGTCTCCTGACCCCCGAGTCCATCGAAGAGATAACAGAAGTCCTCCGTCGGCCCCCAGTCATCTGGGACAACCTCCACGCAAACGACTACGACCAGAAGCGCGTTTTCCTGGGGCCCTACTCTGGCAGGTCTCCTGACCTCATACCCAAATTACGCGGGGTCCTGACGAACCCCAACTGCGAGTATGGCGCCAACTTCGTCGCCATTCATACCCTGGCCCAATGGAGCCGTTGTAACGTCGACGGAAAGCGCGACCTCAGTCTCAATGACACCGTCTCCGCGGACATAAAACTAGAAACTGAGACCGAGGATGGAGTCATCGGGGAAGACGTCCCCAGTACTCTGTCCGCAAACATGTACCACCCACGTCACGCTCTGAAGGCTGCGATCAAGGATTGGCTCTGCGAGTTTTCAAAAAAAAAAGCCGCCTGGGGCGTAATCGCGAAGCCTCAGCCCGCGGTCGCACCCACGATCCCCATCCCCATCATCCCCTCGGTCAACACCTGCATGAGTTTGACCTCAACCACTAACGCAGTGACCACAGTCAGCAGTGCGCCAATGGCCACTGCTACCAACACCAACCACTTGGCAGCACTAGCCGAGGTCTGCTCCAATGTAACCACAGATTTCGTGGGCCCGACGGGCCCGGTTATGAATTCTCTGGTCTCGGAAAATAAAGTCGAGGCTGTTGATACCGCGGCTGCTGGAGCCACGGCCACTGGAGCCACGGCTGGAAGTGGGAATGGAGGGGGAACTGGGACTGGGACTGGGACTGAGTCCCCGAGTGAGGTCACGGAGCCAATGGACTGCAATACGACCCCCAGTAATTCCCCGAGCCACGCGGTCAAGGACGACGAGGCCATGGTGGAAAATACGTCGACGTGCAGTGGGACCTCGGGGAGCATGCAGGTAGAGGAGGTCAATGGGACTCAGATGATTGTTGAGACAGATGGCGCTGAAGCTGATGGGAATGACAAGGACAAAGACAAGGTGCTTGATAAGGCCAAGATGCTGACAATTGAAGACTTGAGTCTGCTTTGTGATCTGTTTTACCTACCGTTCGAACATGGCGGTCAGGGGATACAGATTCTCCAGGAGTTCAATTGGCTGAAGAGCAACGCGCATGTGGTGTTGAAAAAAAAAGATGAGAGCTGCAAAGCTGATGTAAGTTTGAGGTTAGCGTTGCGTTGAACAAGGTAAGAGAGAGATTTATGAGTTTTTTGATTGTAGTATGAGGAATGGCTGGCGAGAGCTGGGAAATTTAATGATATGTGTGGCGCTGTTAATCGTTTGTTTCAACGGATGACTTACTGTGAGAATAGAGAATTACTTTATGATTTGTATTCTTATATTTGGGACATGAGAGGAGTTATATCGTTATTAAATTCGTATGTTAAATGGTTGGGTAAGTAGATTAGATTTTTTTTATTGATTGAAAAGAAATTTTAAATTGGTTATATGGAGGCTAATGCTGCCAAGTTGGCATCTTGAGCCAAAGGCTAATGCTACCAAGTTAACATCTTAAGCCAAAGGCTAATGCTACCAAGTTAACATCTTCCACTGAAGGCTGATGCTACCAAGTTGACATCTTGAGCCGAAGGGTAATGCTACCAAGTTGACATCTTGAGCCGAAGGCTAATGTTACCAAATTGATATCTTGAGCAGAAAGCTAATGCTGCCAAGTTAGCATCGAGCCGAAGGCTGATGCTAACAAGTTGGTATAGTGAGCTAAAGGCTAATGCTGTCAAGTTGGCATCTTGAAACGAAGGCTAATTCTGCCAATTTGTAACCATGAGCCAAAGAATGCTACCAAGTTGATATTGTTATTTTAATCAAAATACTGCCAGATTGTTATCATGAGCCAAAGGCTGATGATACTAAGTTTATATCGTAAGCTGAAGGTTGATGCTACCAAATTGATATCGTGAACTGTAGGCTAAGGCTGCTAAATTGGTACCATGAACCAAAGACTAATGCTACAAAATTGGTATCGTAAGGCTATTAAGTTGATTTCATAAGCCTAAGGTTACTGCTACCAAGTACTGTCAAAAATTAGGAAGATTAAATTGTTTATTAATAGAACTTCTATTAAATTTTTCACAAGCCAAAGGCTACTGTTAATATTTTGGCTTCATAAGCCAACGGCTAATGCTACCAACTCTGGTAAAAATTTACTCTTCTCTATGAAACAAAAAGTCATAACTAATCCAATTATTCAAATTAAGTCTAAAGAATTTTTCTTTTCTTTTGACATAAGCTTTGCTGCACAAGCCTTTGGCTTTCCATCATCCATTAAATTATAATTACATTAACTATCAATGATTTATTCACCTTAGACGTCTTGAATATATTTTCTACCCAATCCAAAGGCTGAATGTCTTACCTTGGCATCACGAGCCGAAGGCTAATGCTGCCAACTTGGCTCCAAAAGCCTCAACTAACCATTTTTTTTCTTTTCAAATATTTTTACATATGAGCTATGATCTTTTCAATAAAAATAGATAAAAAAATTAATAAATTTTGTTTTTTTTTTTTTTTTTATGTCTACGGTTAATAGCATTTGGGAAATTTCCATCAACGATGACGACATTTACTCAAGGCAGTTACACATGTACGCGACAACTTTTTTTAAAATTAATTATTTAGATGACTCATGTATTTATTAACGTAATTAAATATCAATATTTTTGTATTTTAATTACAAGCTCTCATAATTAATTAATCAATTAATTAATTAATTAAATTTTAATTTCAGACTAATGGAGTTTAATTTTTTTTTCTAATTTACAGGAACCATTTGGCAATCCAGAAATTTTTTTTACAATTAATTTTTACAGAGTTTGTAATTAATTGAATAATTAATTAATTAATTAATTAATTGATTAATCAATTAATTATTAGTAATTAAAGTTAATTATTTTTTTTTGATATTTAGTTACGTTAATAATGAAGAACCAGAGGACTGAAGATCTTGTCAGAAATTTTATGTTAATTAAATTAATTAAGTGATTAATTGATTAATTAATTAATTTGTCTACAGGGTTCTCAAATGGATGGAAAGAAACATTTATGAGTGGGGATCAAGAGCCATGGGTATTTCGCGGTGGCCTGACTGCTGATTTGCAGGTGAATTAATTAATTAATTAATTCAGTAATTAATCGGAAAAATTTTTTATTGTGGCAATATGTAAATTAAAACTCAAGTTACAGCCAATTAATTAAAGAAAAATATTTACAGCGATTAATTCCAGTTGATAGTGGAAATGATTTATTTGTATACAAAGCACCGGAAGTGCCAACAAGTACTATTTATACAATAAGACCATACTTACCTGCGGATGAAGATGCTGTTTATGCTCTATGCAATCGTATTACTGGAGTTACTGGAACTTCGGCAGTTGCTGACAGGTAAAATTTACTCTCAGTTAATCAAGTTATTCAAAATTTACTTTAGTCATAACATGAATGTATATCAGAGTCGGATTCTAGATGTAATTTCCTCTTGTTTGAGTACCCACATGCCCAGGAAATTTTTGAAAAAAATTTTGAATTTCAAAAAAATTCATTTTTGAAAAACTTTTTTTTTTTTTTAAATTTGATTTTGTACTATTATTCCACATGTAATTTCCTCTCATTTGAGTACCCACATGCCCAGGAAATTTTTAAAAAAAATTTTGAATTTCAAAAGAATTAATTTTCGAAAAAATTTTTTTTTTAAATTTGATCCTATATTAATATTCTACGTACAATTTCCTTTAAAATGAGTACCCACATGCCTGGGGAATTTTTGAAAAATTTTCCACTGACCTATTAATTAATTAATTAAATTTCGTTAAATTTTTTAGATTAGTCGGTGGATTCTTAACAATAAGCCCAGAGTTCTGTATGGTTGTTGAAGATGATAGTGGTCTAGTAGGCTATGCGCTGGTGGCGCTGAATGTTAAGACGTTCAATCAAAAGTTATCAGTCTCGTGGATCCCGGAATTGAAAACAAAATATCCATTGGAAGATATTACTAATGACCTTCCTGAAAGTGTTCAGGTATGTGTGCATTAATAAAGTAAAAATTAAATGGACTTATTGAATAAAGATTTATTTATTAAATTAACAGGAAGCGATTCGATATTTTCATTCGTTTTCCTCGGATGTTTCGGAACAATTGGCTCAGCAGTTTCCATCTCCATTGATTTGTTCCTTGCTACCATCAGTTAATGATCAATCTATTGCTAAAAGACTGATTACTTGTGTGCTGGCTGCTTTGAGAGCTAATGGTAAGTTTTTGATTTCCACTATAATTAAATTTTGTAAAAATTTTTTTTCGAAATTTCGATATAAAATTCTTGTTCTCTATACGATTTCCTCTAAAATGAGTACCCACATGACTAGCAAATTATTGAAAAATCAAATTTTGATTTCCACCAAAATTAAATTTTGTAAAAATTTTTTTTCGAAATTTCGATTTGAAATTCTTGTTCTCCATACGATTTCCTCTGTAATGAGTACCCACATGACTAGTAAATTATTGAAAAATAAAATTTTGATTTCTACCAAAATTAAATTTTGTAAAAATTTTTTTTCGAAATTTTGATATGAAATTCTTATTCTCCGTGCAATTTCCTCTTAAATGAGTACCCACATGACTAGTAAATTATTGAAAAGTAAAATTTTGATTTTTACCAAAATTGAATTCTGTAGTAAATTTAATTTTTTGAAATTTTGATATGAAATTCTTGTTCCCCGTTCAATTTCCTCTAAAATGAGTACCCACAAGCCTATAATAAAATCTAATGAATTGTCTCAGGATCATTTGGTATCCATACAACAATAAGTTCAATGGACAAGGAATCCCATGAGTTCTATGGCAAGCTAGGGTTTGTTGACTACAACCAAGGCCAGGAGGAAGTACCCGGTGTCATCACCATGTCCCGGAGCTTCTAACACAAGGCCAACTCCTCGGTTATATTTATAAACAAAGTTTGTTTGCTTAACTCACTGCCCGATAGCAACCAACCCCATTAAACTAATTCCTGAGTAATCGATCCCCCATCATTTCCCAAGCTATTTTTTACATGAAAATTTATTTTCCGCAAACATTTTTTTTATTATTAAAATAACAATAGTGTTAAACACTAGAGTAAAATGATAATTATTATCAACCGAAATAAAAATCAATCATGGATAATAATGCACAAATTTATAATAATTAATTATAAATTAAATATCAATGTAATATTTACAAAAATGTGATCATTTATTAATAAAAAAAATTTATTAAGACTGATTATTTATTTTCAGTTTTAACTCACAGTTTTTTTTTATAGGAATTTTTTAATTTTTGATAATTGATAGGAAATTTGAGTTCAGCAGAAAATTCCCTCTTAATTGAGTACCCACATGACTAGGAAATTATTGAAAAATAAAAATTTTTAATTTTAAAATCAAAATTTGAATTTACGTAAAAGTATATTTTTTGGAAAATGAATTCACTGTTGCTGTTCTACGTGTGATTTCCTTTTGTTTGAGTACTCACATGACTAGGAAATAATTACAAAAATTTATGACTTTCATGAAATTCGAATTTTGAACAAAAAAATTTTTTTTGAAAAATTGACTCTAGATTATTATTCTACATGCGATTTCCTCTCAAACGAGTACCCACATGCCAGTAAAATTAATTACCAATTTTGATTTCCAAATTTCCATTTTCTCCCGATTTCCCGTACAGTTAAATTTTTTTTTCCAGCACACTAGGGTCGTAAGGTACTAGTGAATATTCATTTTTCCTCTTTAACTCTTTTAGTTGATTTCTAATTGACTTTAATTTATTTATTTCCCGCGTGATGTCTGTCAAATTATTTTCCGTTTGATTTTTCCCGCCACCAAATAAATTCATTCCTTTCAATACCTCGGCCACGTCATAAATTTCTCTATTAATATTTTCATTTCCAAATTTTTTATCAATTTTTTGAGTGATTTCAGAATAATCATTTTGTGAATTTCGAATTTTTGATCGCCGCAATTTTATTTTGTAATCTAGCCGCCATTTTTTCAAAGCCTCGTAGTCTCTGTCAAAAATACAAAAATTCAAATATTTTTACGTGCGATTTTAAAACAAAAAATTCTTACTTTACTTTTTGAAGAACTTCCGCTTGTCTATTCAATTTTTCTCTAACTTTTTCTATCATTAATAATTTTTTTTCTAATTCTTCATTAGTTCCATTAACACGGCATCTATCGACCAAAAAAACAAATAATTAGTGATTTGTAGTTTAAAACTCTCATATCTTCTAAAATATCAAAGCTACGGTAAAATTACTAAAAACCTTTTTTATAGAGAATTCAATTTCCTACAAAATTATCTCTATCATTAATCATCGTATCTCTGATCGTTTAATCAGAATTTCAATTTTAAGTTCCATATACATAGAAACCAATTTTTTATCATTATGAAATTCGTCTTTAATTAATTAGCAATAACTTCTAAACTATCAGACCTAGGTGGAAATTCATAAGGACCTTTTTTATAGAGAGTTAAATTTCCTACAAAATCATCTCTGTCTTTAATCTTCGTATCTCTGGTAGTTTAATCAGAATTTCAATTTTAAGTTTTATATATATAAAAACCAATTTTTGATCATTATGAAATTTGTCTTTAATTAACTAGCAATAACTTCTAAACTATCAGACTTAGGTGAAAATTCATGAGGACCTTCTTTGTAGAGAATTAAATTTCCCACAAAATTATCTCTATCATTAATCATCGTATCTCTAATAGTTTCTTCAGAATTTAAATTCAAAGTTTTCATGACCGATAATCGAATCAAAATTTTTGTGAACGTGTAGGATACGACCCTAAATATTGTTTGTCTATTCCCAAGTAATTTTTAACGAAACCCAGTATCCAATTAGGGTCATTAAGTCTCATGGGTCTTAATTTAGTCACCACGCGGTCATTAGTAATGACATTATAAACCCGTTCTTTAACCTGAATGTCTTCGATTCTTTTGATTTCCTCAGCGAGACTTATTTTTTCGACCCTCGTTACTTTGTTCCCTCTAATGCCTTCACCCTTCAGTTCATCATCTAAATTAATTAAAACCGCGGCATCTTTTTTGTTGTGCCCTACATTATTGACACTGAGATAGGTGTCCTCGTAATTGTCCAAAAATTCGTTTTTAATTTTATTTTTGTTTTTGTTTTTGTTTTGCGTCAGTTGAACTTTTAGATGATACCCAGAGTCATTGAGGTCACTGATGACACTCGAGTGATTTTTGTTTCTCAATGATTTAACGCAATTATTGCATAGTAATTTAAGTTTGCCAGACTCGTACCTGTTTGAAGGTTTGTAATTATTCGCGCGCAGGCGCGAATTTTTTAAACAGATTTTTTTTGTTGGGTTCTGTTTTCTTGTCGGCATATCTTGGGACAGTATCGGCAGAATTTTTTTATCTGAAATCATAAAAAAGTCAAATAAAGAAAAATTACTCCTGGGGAAATTTTGGAAAATTAATAAAATTTTGGTTAAAAAAATTTTGAGTAAAAAATTATTCATCTGCACTCAATTCCGCGTGGAATGAGTACCCACATGATGAGAAAAATATGAAAAAATTTTTTAGCTCTTAAAAATCCAAAATTTAAAAAATTTATTAATTTTGAAAATAATTAGTATATTCTTGTTCTCTATAAAATTTCCTCTTAAACGAGTACCCACAAGCCCATGCTCACTAAAAAAATTTCCCACTTACCCCTAGCTTCTATAATTTCATCAGGGTGGTTTTTGTTCCACTCTTTCCTCAGAAACTCTTTGACCTCCGCGAACCCTTTTCTCCAGACCTCTTCTGGCGGAAACACACACTGGCTCTCCCCAATATTAACAAGTTTCAAATTCTCCAGCGTGCATAATTCCTCTGGCAGTCTTTCAATTTCATTTCCCTGGAGTAAGATCGTTTTTAGCGACCGATGATTCTTGATACTTTTCGGTAAAGACTTTAATTTATTGTTCCTCAGGTCCAGCCATTCCAGGCACTTGAGTTTGGTAAACAACTCATCTGGTAATTTTTCTAAATAATTATTCCCAAGGTACAGCATCTAAAAATTTTTTTCCGGGATATTTAATAAGCATATATCTTTATATATGATCAAAAAACAACTATATAGAATCATATACAGTCATATTTTATTTATATGATCACATATACGATTATATTTGCCTACATATGAGCATATATGATCATTTGTGTGCATATATGATCATATGTGATCATATGTAAATTATAGGTCATATATGACCATATGTGGATCATATATGAGCATATGTCAATCATATAGGTCATATATGAATCATATACGGTCATATGTGATCATATGTAAATTATAGGTCATATATGACCATATGTGGATCATATATGAGCATATGTTAATCATATAGGTCATATATGATCATATGTGAATCAGATAGATCATATATGACCATATATGAATCATATACGGCCATATGTGATCATACGGTCATATATGACCGTATGTGAGTCATATACAATCATATATAATCATATGTGATCGTATATGAATCATATAGGTCATATATGAATCATATAGATCATATATGATCAAATATGATTCATATATAATCATATTTTAGTGAATATGATCACATATGATTTATATACGACCATATATATAAACATATGGTCATATATGATCATATATATTTTTTTCGTGGAAAAAATTATTTTTAAAAAATTCAAAATTCGCGCCAAAAATATTCTAACCTTAATATTTTGAATTCTGTCAATTAAATCAACCGGAAACTCATTCAAATCATTATTAGAAAGATCACAAAAATTATTATTAAAAATTGGTATTTTTCTCAGTACTCCTGGGTCAAGTCTTGACCTCTGTACCCTTTCAATACTTCTCACTGGTTTTCCCCCTCTTTTATCATTCAAACTGCGATTTAAAAAATCCTGCCTCTGCCCGCCATTTTGAATTCTCACTGTCGATGAAATTTCCGAGTAAGTATCCTGCCGATCCTCACCCAAATTAATCATATTAAATGATTTAACTCCTTCATCATCATTAATCACGACATTAATGTCTTTTTCTTTATCATTAAAGTCATTAATGCTGCTAATATAAATTTTTTCAAATTCAAAATCGATTTCTCTGTCAATTTCTTCGTCGGTGATGATCACGCGGTCGTTCACGGGCTTTTTTTTCTCACTTTTATCGCTGATTGATAGATTACTCTGTTAAAATGAATTAATTTACTAACTGATTAATTGATTAATGCTTTGATTAATGATTAATTACCTGAGGATTTAAATTGTTTAAATTTTCGGCATTTTCTGAAGGTTCAGAAGAAATTGATTGTTGAGATTCTTTATTATTATTTCCTAAATAACTTGTCAATTTATTATTATTATTAATCGTGATTAATTGGTCATTAATGCCGTAGTAATTTGTCAATAAATTATTAACGTCCATTGTCAAAATTTTTGAGGTTCAGGTTATTTATGCGTCGCTAAGGAAGTATTGATCATACATACATGCGTAAAAAACTTAAATGTATATGTATAATCAATACTTCCTTAGGAATGACATTTAAATTTTTGATTAATAATTTTTTTTTTTTACCCAATGATAGTAAATTTGGGTTCAGCGGGTGTTTTCCTCTTGTTTGAGTACCCACATGCCTATAAAATATTCAAAAAAAAAAATCATCATACTTTTTGAATCAAATAATTGGGAATAAAAATAAATAATAATTAAATTTTTTTATATTAAAATGTCATTATTTATTTAAATGAATATTAATACAACACAATTACGCTACAGAGTGCTCATTATTCACACAAATTCAATTATTAATTTAAAAATAATAAAAATATAAACAAATGCACTCTTTGGTTCGTTACATTTACAATAATTATTACAATTAAACTTAAAATAAAAAAGAGAAAAATAATAATATTTTACAATTAATATTTTCAATTAAATAAAATAAAACTAAATTAATAATTACGGAATTTTGAAAAATCTTATCAACAATGAACGATTATTATTATAACACTTATAGCTTTTTTTTTAAATTCAATACATTAATAATAATACTAATAATATTTATTATTATTATTAATTAGACGAAGGTACGCAATAACGTGTCAGTCGAAATTTGAATATCGCTTTTAAACAATGAAATATCGACCCATAATGGTATGGTAATAATTACCATAATATTATGGTAATAGTTACCATACTATCATAGTAACTACTACTGTGATATTACAGTAAATATTACCATAGTATAAGTAATGTATAAAAGTTATGATAAACGTTACCACAAAAAAGTACGGTAACAATTACTATTATAGTATGGTAATGATTACTATACTAGTATGGTAATTATTACCGCAATGTTATGGTAATAATTACTATAATATGAGAAATATCTGAAGATTATGATGAACGTTACTATAATAGTATGGTAATGATTACTATACTACTATGGTAATTATTACCGCAATATTATCGTAATAATTACTATAGTATGAGAAATATCTAAAGATTATGATGAACGTTACTATAATAGTATGGTAATGATTACTATAATAGAGTGGTAACGATTACTATGCTAGTATGATAACCATTACTTTCTGTTGTGATAATGATTTTTACAATATGAAAACATTTACTATAACTTTGAGACATTTCTCATATTTTTATAGTAATTTTTACCATGCGACGGTAACTATTACCATACTATTACGGTAATCATTACCTTCATATTGTGGTAATATTTACAATGCTATCATAGTAATCGTTACTATACTATCACGGTAATCATTACCATACTATCAACGTAACGACTACTATGATAGCATGGTAACTCTTACCGTAAAGATTACTATCATAGTATGGTAACCATTATTGTATATAATGGTAATATTCACCTAGTAATCACATAGTAATCGCTACTTTACTACAGTGGTAATCATTACCGTACTATTACAGTAGCGATTACTATGATTGTATAATAAATATTACAGTAAAATATCATCAATATTCCTGTACTAAAAGGAATTTCTTTAAATGTGACGGTAATAGTTACCATACTAGCATGGTAGAGATGACTATTATAGTATAGTAATCATTACCGTAAATTATGGTAATAATTACCATGATGAATGGTAATCATTACTTTAAAATATTGTAATAATTACCGTAAAAAAATTTTTTTAACATACGGTAAGAAAAAATTAAAAATATTTTTTTTATGGGTTGACACGGTATTGCTTATCTACGTCCATGTTGGACATAATTAAATATGCACCGCTACGATATGATATATTTTGTTAATAATATATTATCAATAAAAACTAATAATTAATAATTAATAATTATTAATGATAAATACATTCTAAATTATCACATCTTGTGAAGAAATAATTGTTACAATAAATAAATTTGTTTATTAACTTTTTTTTTTTTTTTTTTTTTAAGTAATGCGTAAGTATGGTTGTACGGATGGAGGAAAATTTATCAGTTGTTTATATATATTTTTTTTTTTTTTATAAAAAATTTTTTATAAAAAATCGGTATAAAAAATTACTGTCAGTCTCTTATTAATAATTTGTTATTTAGTGTACTGAGTATTTTATTATCGGTATGGAAATTTTTTATAAAATTTAATTATAAAAGTGAGCAGTTTTTATTTTTAAATCGGCAGTGAATTTAAATAAATAAATCGATGTCTGGCTTTCAAGGACCGATTTTATTTTTTTTTAGAAAAAATTGGGAGGACTAAAAAAGTATGAAAAATTTTTAATTTCCTTTTAAATGAGTACCCACATGTAAGGAAAATTATTTTTAAAAAAATTTTTTCATTTCCTTCTAAAAAAAAAATTTTCAATTTTCATAAAAATTTTTTTTTTTTGCAAAATGGATACTGTGTCCTCATTCTAGATAAAATTTCCTCTAAAATGAGTACCCACATGACAGGAAAATTTTTAAAAAGAAAATTTTCAATTTTCATCAAAAACTTTTTTTTTGCAAAATGAGTATTGTTTTCTTATTCTAGATAAAATTTCCTTTAAAATGAGTACCCACATGACAGGGAAATTTTCATTTCCTTCAGGAAAATTCCACCAAGAAAATCCGGAAAACCCAAAAAATCTCAATTCTAAAAAATTTTACAAAATCACCCATCAAAAAATCCCAAGTCAAAAATTAAAATTTTCCTCATTAAATTCCTAGCTCGGAAAATTCACAAAAAAAAATCCATCAGTTCAAAATCCAAAAATCTCCAGACTCGACCTCCAAAAATTTTCCGAATTTCCTAATAAAAAATCACCAAATCGTCCTCGCTCTCGTCTCTAGTCCGCGATTCAAATTTAAAAACTCCCGCCGATTTTTCTTTCCCTCAATCCGTATCAATAATCAATAATCAATTATCAATATACAATAATTTATCCACAATCACACGTTACATCGTGCATAGCCTCCAGACATTGCGTGTAGCAAATTTCCGTGATCGCAAGCATATCTTTAAAAAAAAAATCAAAACACGATTAAATTTAATCCAACCTCGCGTATCTGGGTACAATATTATTCTTAATCCAGAAGTCACAATTGTCGTGATCTCTCTGGGGCAGAATGTCCTGACCCACGACAATGACAGTCCGTGACTTGGGGACATTGGCCGCGTCGACGATCTTTCCATGCCAGACAAACTGATTAAAAAGCTGCTGGATCGCGGACACGTGTCTCTTCTGCTCCGGAGCTCTCGCAGTATAGGATCCCAGTATCGAAGCGACGTCGCCGTCAACGTCTGCCAGGTGACCTCTCGGCTGAGTCGACAAGTAAAATGGAACATCCCGGTCTTCATTGCTGACCGATTTAGTGAAGTTCCAAAGCGGGCAGACCACGCGTATGTCAGAAATCATCGACACGAGTCCTTTTAACGTCGCGTTGTACCGCGCGATGGCTTCGTCAGCAAGACCGCTGGTTCCCAGCAACGAATCGCGGACGATTCTCTCGACCTGGGTGGGTTCTATGGTAGCGTTTGACTTCCGGAATCTCTCTGGTGTCGCCGCGTGCGCAGTAGTTCCCATTACCGTCAAAACCGGAGGCCCGTCGCGTTGCAGAACGTGGAGAATGTCCTCGTAGATAATCAGTCCGTCGTTCACCAGCCACTCGTGTCTCCATTCAGCGGAAGATGCCTCGCGAGGCTCAGGTAGTCCCGTGTCATGCTGGTACCAGTTTGATGGCACCGCCTCCATTATACTCTCGGCTGATTTACTGCGAAGACAAGAAATTTCCCTGCACTGGATGTTGTTGAAGAATGACTCGGCCATTCTTTCAGAGGCATTAAGTGGTTTTGTGGGGAACAAAACGCTGCTGCTGGATATCCAAGCGCGGGAAAATAATTTCTTGTCATTGTCTTTCTCTTTGCCTTGACGCGATGCTAAGATTGCTGATACCAAAGTACCCCCGGCACGATGTCCCCAAATGGTTACTGAGTCTTTGTCACCACCGAAGTGCTGGATGTTCAGCTGGACCCATTTTAAGACAGCGATAATGTCTGAGAGACCGTAGTTCCCGGATGTCGGGGGGTAACTGGACCTAGTGAGCGGCTCCGCGGCGAGGAAACCGAATACTCCGAGACGGAAATTGGGACGGACGAAAACCATGTCGCGAACACGGGCTAGTTTTGCTGATGGCTGCATGACACCTGGAGAACCACCAGACATTGTGTCGGCACCGATCATCACGACGACTGGCAGGGGAGAGTAGTAGTGGACTTGGGGGGTGAAGACATCGAGGTAGAGGCAGTCCTCGGAACCGGAAACTCGACCTGAGGGGTCGCGTTGCCAGCAGAACTCGGAAGAATTGTGGGCGAGGTAAGTTCCGTTCCAGCAGTACTCGATTCTGTTGAGAGACTCGGCGGGTTTCCAGCGATTGTTGTTCACGGGAGGCAAAGCGTAGGGTATTCCGCGGAAAGCGAACCCGCCGTCTTCGAGGACGCCTTGAACGGGGCCGCAGGAAGTGGTCGCTTCGACTTTTCCGTCTTTCACGGGAGCTTTGATGAGCTGCTGGGGTCCCGCGCAGGCGACGCTGATTATTATGATGGTGATCAGCAGAATCAGGAGCACGGCACCTGGAAAACGAGATTGTAGACTTGGAGGTAAGTTGGGGATTTTTTACTTACCGGTGACTAGTCGGTTGCGACGCGCGACCGCGATCCAGACGGCGAGGGGGTGGTTTTTGGAGGGCGGGTCCTCGGTGGCGTCGCCGCCGTCTAAGCGGACGGTTTCCATGCCGTCTTCGGTCTCGGGCTTCTCCGCTCCGTCTCCGAGGGTCTCGACGCTGGCTAAACCGGCAGTTGCGCCTAGTTCTGCATCAGTTTCCTGGAAGAAAATTTAAATTTTGAATGATGGAAAAAGATTTGAATTTTGGCGGGAAAATAATTCAAATGTATTTTGAAAATTATTTTGACCAATGCCATATCCAGGTTTTCTACGACAAGGAAAAACTCAGAATGTATTTTAAAAATTTTCCTGCCATAGTTTTACTTCAATGCCATATTAAAATTTTCCTGCTCGATACTTAAATTTTTCATGCTACAAAAGAAAATTTCCCGCCAAATTTTGAGTTTGTCATTTTTTAAATTTTTCAAAGCCATAGAAAAATTTAGAATAAATTTCACAAATTTTCCTGCTCTATATCATAATTTTCCATGCTACAGAAAAAATTTTCCCGCCATATTTTTATTTCAATACTGTTTTAAAAATTTCCAAAGCAATAATAAAATTCGAATATTTTCCTGCTCTACATTAAAGTTTTCCATGCGATAGAAAAAAATTTTCCGCCATATTTTAACTTCAATGTCATATTAAAATTTTCCAAAGCAATAAAAAATTCAAAATAAATTTCAAAAATTTTCCCGCCCTCTTTAAAAATTTTTCATCCCACATAAAGAATTTCCCGTCATATTCAAAATTTCCAAGGAAATAATAAATTCAAAATACATTTAAAATAAATTTCCCGCCCTCTTAGAAAATTTTCCATGCCATTTAAAAAATTTTCCCACCATATTTTGACTTGAATGCCAAATTAAAATTTTCCATGAAAATAAAAAATTCAAAAAATTTTCCCACCCTCTTTAAAAATTTTCCCGCCATATTTAAAATTACTCACTAAATTAAAAAAATATTTTCGCGCCATATTCTAAAATTTTCTTAAAAAATTAAACCTATAAACTCTCCAAGTCTCTAAAATAAAACATAGACGTCATTTGAACTAACGGATCAATAACTCAGATGTTCTCAACTAATTGATGTCTCTACCTCTGAGCCCTATCTTCCACCAAAACCACTAAATAAATAACCCGGGTAATAAATACTAAAAATCTCATCTCATCATATCCGGAGTGCACTCACCTTCTTCTTCTTCGGGAAAACCGAAACAAGCGGCAATCTAATGGCATTTAATAACCCCCGTCTCGCTTCCTTTTCCTTCTCCTTTTCTTTTGACGGGGTGGTCGGCTTCTCTGTCAAGTTTTCTTCCTTAGTACCCTCGGCGCCGGGTTCTTCAGTAGTCTCAGCTTTTCCCTCCTCCTGAATAATCAAATTAATTATATTACTCCATTGTTTTTTGTTCTACTCTCTAATCTATACCTCTACCTCTACCTCTACCTCTACCTTTTCTCTCAACTCATTCTGTCCATTATTTTAAAATAAAATAATCTTACAACGTATTATTAACTACAGGTGATTGTCATTCCGGAAACACGCCCGACGTCAGGAAAAATGTTATTTTCCGCTCCGATGAAGATTCATCGAAATTTATAATATAAATTAAATTAAACATATATTTATATATATGTAGATCTGTTCGAAAAAAATCTTATTTTATAATTTTTCGGCTGTTGGAAAATTTTCTGTTTAAAAAAACAAAATTGAGAATTTTAAAAATTTTTATTTGAATTTTTTAAAATTGCCGCCGAATATTTGAATTTTTTTTGTAGAGAAAAATTTGAGCCATGAAAATTTTTATAGAGAAATTTCACGCTCTATAAAATTACTCATAAGTTTCATATATATTTTTATATTTCCGGTTTTTTAAAAATTTTTATTTGAATTTTAAAAATTAGCGCCAAATATTTGAATTTTTTTTGTAGAGAAAAATTTGAGCCATGAAAATTTTTATAGAGAAATTTCACGCTCTATAAAATTACTCATAAGTTTCATATATATTTTTATATTTCCGATTTTTAAAAAAATTTTTATTTGAATTTTTTAAAATTGGCGTCAAATATTTGAATTTTTTTTTGTAGAGAAAAATTTGAGCCATGAAAATTTTTATAGAGAAATTTCACGCTCTATAAAATTACTCATAAGTTTCATATATATTTTTATATTTCCGGTTTTTAAAAAATTTTTTTTTGAATTTTAAAAAATTGGCGCCAAATATTAAAATTTTCTCCTGCTAATAAAAATGAGTTTCTTTATCGGTTTTTCCATTAGTGGTCGACTTACCCCATCTATATATTTATATTTTATTTTTTATTGAGACAAATTTTTTTTTAACGAACTACTAATTCTTTGAATGGGCTAAAAACACTTGGAACAAAAGCGTGATCGGCATTGTCTAGAATTGTCCCTTCAATTTAAGGACCATAGGGTGGGTCCTTTTTAAATAAAAATGCTTTGTGTCGATCACTCGTATCCTCAATAGACCCCACGTAAATTAAGTAAATAATCATTCGGCTCGTGGTTCCTCATGTGAAATATTATATATGAAAAAAAAATATATATATATATGACTTTTTTAGTTCATATTTGCCATATGGTGTTTAGTAAAATTTAGAATGAGGTGAAACGGGCCGGGCGTGTGAGTTAGGGTGTGATGAAAAGTAAAATTAATTTTTTTAGGTGAGATTGGGCCTATGGGTAAAATGGGCCGGAATAGAAATTATTTATAGACTAAGATTAATGATCGTTAATTTTAGGTCTAGGAAATTTTTTTTATCAGTTTTTATGATCAATTTATTATAATTTACTAATTTTTTATTATGGGGTAAAGTGGGCCGGTAAAAAAATTTTTTTTTTTTACAGAATTTTTTATAAAAATCTCGAATTTTATGTTTTATTATTTTGGTTTTTTTATAAAATTCAGACATTAAATTTTTTATGAAAAATTTTGACTTTGGGGTAAAATGGCCCATTTTTTAAAATCATTTTTTTTACCGGCAGTTTAAAAAAAAATGAGTCTAAAGTATTACACTATTATTAAAATGCGTAAATTTAAAGTACGTGGGGTAAAATGGTCAATAAAGTCAATGGTAATAAAATATTTATTGGTAAGACGTTATCTTTTTCCGGTTATTTGAATTATTTATAAGTAAAACAAGACCTTCCTGTAAGTTTTATCCTTGTATTTGTATACGAGCAATATGATACTGTATGAGCGACAACGGACTGGCAATATGATATTTTTATAAAGGCAAAGAACATAAAAGATAGTATAGTAAGACTTCTTGGCTTAGCGCTAACAACATTAATATAGTTTTATAATATATATTTACTGTATTATTACCCGAGTTACTTTACGCGTGTAACGTCTAAGTCTAATAAAATTATATACGTGTAGCGAATACGTTAATCGTCGCCACTTTCTTCGTCAATTAAGCTTCTAATAAGACGGATCAAGCCAATTAAACTTCTGAGCCATATATGTATTTTTTTATATATATATATATGACCAATCGCTCTTATTTATGACTAAGAACTTTTTTTATGATTTCGTTTTACTTTCAATTCTTAAAACTTCCAAACCATCAAACCTACGCTTATTTTCCTTATGACCTTTTTTGTAGGGAATTAAATTTCCTATAAAAAAGTTCCTTATCAAAATTCCCATAAAATGAACCCTTTGAAAGTTACAAGGGTTTTTTTGAAAAAAGTGACATTTCTTTAAATTTCCGGAGATCAAAACTTAAATTATCGATAACTTTTAAAATAATCGATTTATCGTAATTTGTCAAAGGACCTTTTTTGTAGGGAATTAAATTTCCTATAAAAAAGTTCCTTATAAAAATTCCTATAAAATGAACCCTTTGAAAGTTACAACGGTTTTTTTGAAAAAAGTGACATTTCTTAAAATTTCCGGAGATTAAAACTTAAATTATCGATAACTTTTAAAATAATCGATTTATCATAATTTGTCACAGGACCTTTTTTGTAGGAAATTAAATTTCCTACATAAAAGTTCCTTATCAAAATTCCCATAAATCGAACCATTCAAAAGTTACAATAACTTTTTCAAAAAACGTGACATTTCTTCAATTTTCCGTCGATAAAAATTAAAAATTCCAATAACTTTGAAACCGCTAACTTTATCGTAATTTTCTAAGAGACCTTTTCAATGGCAAATTAAATTTCCTACATAAAAGTTCCTTATCAAAATTCCCATAAATCGAACCATTCAAAAGTTACAATAACTTTTTCAAAAAACGTGACATTTCTTCAATTTTCCGTCGATAAAAATTAAAAATTCCAATAACTTTGAAACCGCTAACTTTATCGTAATTTTCTAAGAGACCTTTTCAATGGCAAATTAAATTTCCTACAAAAAATGTCTTATAAAAATTTATCATAAGTCCCACCGTTCCAAAGTTACGATCCACATTTCAAAAAACCAGTCCGCTAGCTCATAAAATAAATATCACAACAAACATAATAAAAATAATTTGTTATTTTCCCACGAGTAATTTGCCACAAAATAAAACCCTACAACTCCCTTCTCTTACTTTATTATCCCCTTACTCCTCTTACACCCTACCGGCCTCCAAAGGGCAAAAAATATCCGTAATGTGACGTCACGATTCGCACCTGGCGATCGATCCGGTTTTAATAATACGCGTTAGCCAGCACGCACATCATATATATATATCACATATACATATATATGTGATTTTTTTTGTGTTAAATTGTATATATAATATATAACTACATAATTTTTTTATTTTTTAAAATTCGGTACCGTAAATAAAAATAAAATAAAAATAATTGTAAGTACGTACCTTGCATGGCTCTTTGCTCTTAGTTCGACAAAACCCAGGCATCTTTATTCCACCAATGGGAATTTTTTTCTTTGGCTTCTCTTCAGTTTCATCAGTAGCTGGCGTTGATCCCGTATGTTTTGTATTTTCTTCATTCAACATTTTTTCTCGCTCCTCTTCAGCTATTTCTTTTTTATCCATGCTTGCGTCTTTTTCTTGATCTTGACTCATAGCTCTTCTCTATACCAGCTGTAAAAATAATAATTATTATTATTATTATTATTAATAAATATAATTAATTATTTAAAGATGAGAGTCATGTTAATTATCAACTCCCCCATAAAAATCGTAATACGACAAAGATGAGGATGACGCGGATATAAAACTCTTGAGTGGATAAGCGTGCGACAGATGCTCGGCACGTGTTACATGCGCGTATCCTATTAGAATATATATTTTTCATATTTTTAGAGCACTGGGCTCTTTTCATTTTTCTTAATAAGGGATATTAATTTATTTAAAATTTTTTTAATTTTGTTGCTGTAACTTTTTAACCCTTGGTCCTATGGTTATTTTGCTAAGGACCTTTTTTGTAGCCCTTTAAATTCTCTACAAAAAAGGTCTCTTTGATAATTTTCATAAAATGATATTTTCAAAAGTTATGAGGATTTTAAAATTGGAGTATAAAATTTTTTTAAAATTTCTCTTGATCATTTTTTTTTTTACACTTTAAATAATAATAACTTTTAAACCCTTAGACCTACGGTTTTTTGACTAAGGACCTTTTTTGTAGCCCTTTAAATTTTCTACAAAAAAGGTCTCTTTGATAATTTTCATAAATTGATATTTTCAAAAGTTATGAGGATTTTAAAATTGGAGTACAAAATTTTTTAAAAATTTCTCTTGATCATTTTTTTTTTTACACATTAAATAACAATAACTTTTAAACCCTTAGTCCTACGGTTATTTGACTAAGGACCTTTTTTGTAGCCCTTTAAATTTTCTACAAAAAAGGTCTCTTTGATAATTTTCATAAATTGATATTTTCAAAAGTTATGAGGATTTTAAAATTGGAGTACAAAATTTTTTAAAAATTTCTCTTGATCATTTTTTTTTTTACACATTAAATAACAATAACTTTTAAACCCTTAGTCCTACGGTTTTTTGACTAAGGACCTTTTTTGTAGCCCTTTAAATTTTCTACAAAAAAGGTTTTCTTGATAATTTTGATAAATTGATAAATTCAAAAGTTATCGATATATGAAGTTGCAGTAAAAATAATAAAATTATTTTTCTTATAAAAAATGATCAAGTACTGCGACTCATATATATATAAAAATAAAAATATATGAAATTTATTTTCATAAAATCAATAGTTGAGCCCTAGATACATGTATTCAAAATAAACTATATATATAATTTACCCCACGCGAATATTTTGTTGAGTAAAATAGTAAAGATTTGAGTTGAGGGTGATGGCGCCAAGGGGAATCGCATGTAGACAGCGTCGCGACGCCACGATTATCTACAATGGCAACGTCGCCGACCATCTTCCCCACCCCAACACTAACACACCCCACAAAAAAAAATTTTAAAAATTTTACTCCAAAATTCAAAAATACAAAAATTTAAATAAATAAATAAATATATGAAAATATATAAACATACATATATATGACTAGATATATTTAAAATAATATTGTCATAGAAATAATCGATTAAACGTCGCGACGACATTGACGTTGACGTTTCGTCAAAAATTTTATTTTTAAAAAATTAAAAAAAAAAAAAAATTCTATGAAATTTTTTTTAAACTTTACAAGACAAAGGAAAAAAGAACAAAGAAAATTTCCCGCTTAAAAATTTATGAGTTTTAAATTTTAAATAATAAATGTTTTAAAGAAAATAAAAATCATAAAATTTCGGCCTTTTTTTGACGCTGTAAAAATAAAAACTGAGACAATGAAATAAACTATTTTTGGAAGTCATAAATTTTAAAGACCATTGTTTGAAAAATATAAAAATATATGAAAATATATTTATGGGTTTGAGAAATAAAAAGAGAAAGTACAGAACTTACCTGTTAATTTTTTTCGTCACAGTAAAAAAGTATAAAAATTATTGTGATTGCAGTGGACTAGTGTCAGGATGAAGACCAAATTTAAGACTGAAGGGACTGAGGCTGGTAAACGTCGAAAGCAACCAACTGCGAACTAACCACCGGAAGAGACGGCTATGGGGGGATGCTTTTTTTCAAGGGGATTAATAATATCTGAAGCGCGCGCAACATTTACGCTTTTTTTAATACTCACGCATGCGTAATTTATTTTAAAAAGTATTTTCTGTAAATAAAAAAAATTAATAATGACAAATTATTTTTAGGAGAAAGTAAACAAAATAATTATGGAAATAATGACCGAGATAATTTGAAAGTTTATGGAAAAATTTAATTGTCATGGTGAATTTTTTAACTTTAATTTATTTAATTAAATATATGGGAGTGACTGCAGAAATTATTTTATTTTTTTTTTTAAATAATTTTTTTTAAAACGGAGGCAGTTAATTTTTTTTGACCGCAAAAAATAGCAGACATGAAATTTAAAAAATTTTTTTCACATAAATAATGAAAAAAAAAATATTTTGAAAAATTACACGTATAGTTTATTAAATTTTTAAGATGTGCATTTTTTTAGAAATATTTTTTTTTCATTATTTATATTGAAAATTTGAAAATTTTGGGTTAAGAATAAAAAAAAAAATTAAGATTTTTGATGATTTTTTGGAATTCAAGTTTAAAGTTTAAATAACTTTTGAATAAATCATTTTACGGTGATTTTTGTAAGGACCTTTTTTGTAGAGAATTTAATAAGCTACAAATTTGGTCTCTATAATTTTTTTGATATCTTTGATAGTTTAGTCAGAATGACCTTAAATAGATAAAATTACTCTAAAAATTAATATTGGATTTAAATGAATAGATTTAATTACTTTAAATTATAATTACTCGTAAACTATCAATTTTAGGAGAAATTTTAATGAGACCTTTTTTACAGAGAATTTAATTTTCTACAAATTTCATTCTTATCATTTTTTCGATATCTTTGATAGTTTAGTCAGAATTACCTTTTATAGATACCAAGCCTACAATGGAATTTTTAATAGAAATTTTCTGTAAATTTTGGAGTAGATGTCTTTAAATTACAATTACTACTTGATTATCGACCTTACGAAATAATTTGCAGATATCATTTTTGTAGGAAATTTAATTTTCTACAAATTTGGTTCTCATCACTTTTCGTGTATCTCTGATAGTTTAGCCAGAATCTCTTAATATAAATACTAAAATTATGAGGATTTTTAACAAACCAACCATCTTTTTTTATGGGAAATAAAATTCCCATAAAATAACCATAGGTGTCAGTTAAAAATAAATTTAAATAAAATATAAAAAATTTATTATTAAAAATCATACAAATAATTTACTTATTTTTTCATTTTTTTTAAATGACTTTCAAAATAATTTCCGTCTCCTTTCGTCGCCTGTTTATTTATTTGCTTGTGCCGATCCCTAGACACAATTTCTTCTATAACTTCGCCGTCTCCTTTAATTAATCTGCATTAACAAGAAAATTTGAAATTTTAGATTTTAAAAATTTTAATTTCCCGCGCATTTTATTAATTAAATTTTTAAAAAAATTACCTGTGTCTACCCGTAGTTTCATCGAAAACTCTTTTGATGACACTCTGCCTTTTTTCCCATTCCTCTTTGGTCATCGGAGCCATCGATCGTCCACCTCTGTCATCATCAGTTACCTCAGTCTTAGTTTTTTTATCCTCAATAACTTCCAGCTGATTCCTAGCATTTTTCAAAACTTCTTTTTCTTTTTTTTCCAATTTTTTCTTCAACTTTTTCATCTTCTTCTTTATTTTTTTTTATCCTTCTTGTATTTTTTTTTTCTCTTTAGTTTTTTTTTTTCGCTCGAGTCCGAATCCGAACTTGAGTCAAAACTTGAACTGGAACTGGAACTGGAACTAGAACTCGAACTTGATACTTTTCTTTTTCTACTTTTTTTAATTCGATCTGGATCACGTTTTTCTAATTTATCCATTTTTTAATTTTCTGAAAATTAAAAAAATTCATTTATTAATTAAAAATTTTTTTTTATTTTTTACTTACAGTTAATTAATTTTTTTAACCTCCAAGTTCTCTAGGTCCAAGTTCAGAAAAAAATATCAATTCCATAGCTCAGTGGCCTGAAAAATTTTAACTGCGCAGCTTTTAGTGCGCAGAGTTTCATTCCCGGCAATGGCGCGAAATTTAAAAAGTAAAAAATTTTAAAACTTGCATTAATTATCATAACTATCAAAATTTATATTTTATTTGAATTCAAATCACCCAGTAATTAACTAAAGCCCAATTATTGGGCCTGAGAAATTATAAATTATTTTTTTTTTTAAATTTAAAACTAAAGATATTTAGAAGTCATTAATTTTTTTATTAAAATTAAAAAAAAAACTTTATAAGGCCCATTTTTAATTTTGGGTCTCACTAAATTATTGCCCTTTAATCTCACGGAAATTTGCAAAACTTTTAATTTAAAAAAAATTATTCAAATTTAAATTTAAATTTACGCGGGAAAAGTTTCACAATGGCGCGAAATTTAAAAAATAAAAATTTCGTATTAATTATTTAAATTACTAAAATTTATAATTTTAATTTAAATTACCTAGTAATTAACTAGGGCCCAACTGGGCCCAAGAAATTATAAATTTTTTTTTTTCAAAATATCAAAAGCCAAAATAAATTAAAAAAAAAAAATTAATTAATTATTAACAATAAAAAAAAACAATAAGGCCCATTTTTAATTTTTGGCCTTAAATTATTTTCTTTAACCCAATAAACCAAAAGTTCAAATTTTAAATTTAAACAAAATAATTTAAATTAAAATTTAAATGTGCGCGGGAAAAGTGCGCGCTGGCGTTGTCATCTTGATTACAAAAAAAGGAAAGATGGCTGCCGCGCCATCTACAAACGGTAATAAAAATGTAAATATTATTGTTGTTATAATAATAATAATAATTATTATTTATGGTCGGTTGGGTTTTTGACATTAGAGTATAAAAATGGCGGTGATGTGAAATGGCAGGACGACGATCTGTTCTCGCTACTGTTGAATCCCTATCAGGATCTTTAGGGAACCAGCATTCAAATAATAGTAGCAATAGTATTGGTACTGCTTCTAATAATAATATTAATAATAATAATAATATCAATAATATTAATAATAATAATAATAGTATTAGTGGTGGTAATAATAATAATAATAGTAATAATAATACAGTGGATCCATTGCAAGAATTATTTGAAGCCTGCAAGAATGGAGATTTACCTCGAATTAAAAAATTGGTAACACAAAAAACAGTCAATGCTAGAGATACTTCTGGTAGAAAGTCGACACCTCTTCATTTTGCTGCTGGTAAGTTTATTATTATTATTATTATTATTATTATGGTGATTGGTGATTGATGACTAATTGGTGATTGGTTTTGCCAGGTTACGGGAGGAGAGAAATAGTCGAGTTTTTGTTATCAGCTGGTGCCTCGATCCAGGCTAGAGATGACGGTGGGTTACATCCGCTGCACAATGCCTGTTCATTTGGACACTGCGATGTGGTGAGACTGCTGCTGGAGGCTGGTGCTAATCCTAACACTAGAGATAATTGGAATTATACTCCGCTCCATGAGGCTGCTATCAAAGTAATTTTTTTTTTATTTTTTGGTAAAAGAAATAAAATTAGTAATTTTTAGACATTTATTAAAAAATTTTTCATAAGAAATGAAATTTAAAAAAAAAAAAAAAATTTGAAAAATTCGATATATCGATTGTTGAATCGATACATCGATTCTTATTAATTATTTATTGTCAGTTTGGTTAATTGATTGTTAATATAATTAATCGATTTTTCATTCGATATATCGATTAACAATTCGAGATATCGATTAACTATTCGAGATATCGAATATTAATTCCATGAATCGATTAGAATCTCAGAATGTCCATTTTTACTTTTATGTAACGATTCCTAATTCGATATATCGATTCCTAATTCGATGTATCGATTCAAAATTCGATATATCGAGTATTATATCGATATATACAATTCTCACTTTAGTTAGAAAAAAAATGCGATATATCGATATTTGATTCGATATATCGTTCAGTATATCGATCAATAATTCGAGATATCGATTATTAATTCGATGTATTGATTAAAAATTCAAGATATTGATTTTTGCTTTTATGTCACGATAATTCGATATATCGATTCATAATTCGATATATCGATTCATAGTTCGATATATCGATTATTATTTCGATACATAGAGTTTTAATTTTAATTAGAAAAAAAATCGATATTCGATTTCAAAATTTCAATAAATTTAAAATTCGATATATCGATTAAGTAATCGATATATCGTTTCAAATTTTAAATCGATTAAAATCACAACTTTTTTTGCTTACACACATATTCAATTAATCTAATTTTTTGAATCAAAAATCAATATCGATCTATCAAACAATCGATTAATCGATAATTCATTTTCAAATTTGAAAAAAACCCGCTCAAAAATTCGAATTCCCGCTTTAAAATTTCAATTTCATTTTTTTAATATTTATTAAAATTCTTAAAAAAAAAAAATGCCACCGATTTTTGAAAACTAAAAACAATTACAGGGTAAAATAGACGTATGTATCGCATTACTCCAACACGGTGCGGATCCAAATATTCGCAACACCGAGGGTAAAACAGCCGTCGAATTAGCCGATCCGTCCACAACAAAGCCTGTCCTTACCGGGGAATACCGTAAAGACGAATTGCTCGAAGCAGCGCGTTCAGGTAACGAAGAAAAGCTTCTTCAGCTGCTCAACCCCCTAAACGTAAACTGCCACGCAAGTGACGGTCGTCGCTCCACCCCATTGCACCTCGCCGCGGGGTACAATCGTGCGCGCGTAGTTCAAATTTTATTACAAAATGGCGCGGACGTTCACGCGAAAGACAAAGGGGGTCTCGTTCCCCTGCACAACGCCTGTTCCTACGGGCACTTCGAAGTGACCGAGGCGTTGCTCAAACACGGGGCAGCAGTGAACGCGAGCGACCTCTGGGCCTTCACGCCTCTGCACGAAGCAGCCAGCAAATCACGAGCCGAAGTGTGTTCGCTGTTGCTAAGCGAGGGCGCCGACCCCACGCAACTAAACTGCCACGGCAAGAGCGCCATCGACGTGGCGCCATCTCTCGAGCTCCAAGAGCGACTCGCTTACGAATTCAAAGGCCACTGCCTCCTGGACGCCTGTCGGCAAGCGGATTCCACAAAACTCAAAAAATATTTGTCCCCCGAAATGGTCAACTTCAAACACCCCTTCACTGGAGACACTCCACTGCACGTCGCCATCTCCGCAGTTAGCTCGACTTCCTGCTCAGCGTCCTCGTCCCCGACCCCGTACCACCCTAAGCGCAAGCAAGTGATCGAGACCCTGATCCGCAAAAACGCAGCCTTAAACGAAAAGAACAAAGACTTCCTGACCCCGCTGCACGTCGCTGCTGACCGTTCCTACTACGAAGCCATGGAAATCCTTCTGCGCAACAACGCGAGGGTCAATGCCCTAGACAACCTGGGTCAAACTGCGCTGCATCGTTGCGCCCGAGACAATAACGCGCAGGCAGTAAAAATCCTACTGGCTTACAACGTCGACCCCTCGATCGTTTCCTTGCACGGGTACACGGCCGCCCAATTGGCCAACGAGAGTGTCGCCCAGTTGCTAGAGAACCCCCCGAGTTCCCCGACGACCACCAACAACAACAGCACCAGCTGCCTGGTAGACATCCAGCTTCTAGAAGCTTCCAAAGCCGGTGACCTGGGCGCCGTCGAGCGAATCCTAACCTCTAATCCCCTAGCAGTAAATTGCCGTGACCTCGACGGCCGACACTCGACCCCACTGCACTTCGCCGCAGGTTACAACCGCGTTCCCGTCGTCGAGTACCTTCTGTCCCATGGAGCCGACGTCCATGCTAAAGACAAAGGGGGTCTCGTTCCCCTGCACAACGCCTGTTCCTACGGCCACTACGAGGTCACCGAGCTCCTGGTGAAACACGGGGCCTCGGTCAACGTCGCCGATCTCTGGAAATTTACTCCTCTCCACGAAGCCGCCGCCAAAGGAAAGTACGAAATAGTCCGGCTGCTACTTCGCCACGGCGCGGATGCTACTAAAAAGAACCGCGACAACGCGACCCCGCTTGACCTTGTCCGCGATGGAGACCAAGATGTCGCTGACCTTCTGCGTGGCAACAGCGCGCTTTTGGACGCTGCTAAAAAAGGCAACTTGTCCAGGGTTCAAAAGCTCCTGTCTCCCGACAACATCAACTGTCGCGACGCCCAAGGAAGAAACAGCACTCCGCTACATCTAGCGGCGGGTTACAACAACCTCGAAGTAGCTGAATATCTGCTAGAACGTGGCGCTGACGTGAATGCCCAAGACAAAGGCGGTCTCATTCCCCTCCACAACGCGTCCAGTTACGGCCATCTTGACATCGCGGCCCTGCTGATAAAATACAACACAGTAGTGAACGCCACTGACAAATGGGGCTTCACTCCGCTGCATGAAGCAGCACAGAAAGGTCGCACACAGCTGTGCGCACTTCTGCTTGCTCATGGTGCGGATCCGTTTCTCAAGAACCAGGAGGGCCAGAGTCCAATTGACCTGTCAAGTGCCGATGACGTTCGCTGTCTGCTGCAAGACGCCATGGCCTCGCAGCAAATGGTCCCCGCGTCCAGTCTCGTGAACCTGGGGAATGTCGCCATAAACTCTACGCTCCTAAGACGTCAGTCCTCGAACATCCAGGTGTCCACGACCATCACGGGGTTGATTAACACGACGACATCTTCGCCTGCTTCATCTCCGACCCCTTCGGCCTCGACCCTAATCCATGAGACAGTCATAATGCCCTCCGGTGCGGCCATGACACTCTGCGTTCCTCTGGCGACATCTAGGAACATCAACACAGAAGCTCTTAATCCGATCCCGCCTATTTTGGAGACTTGGTCGCTTGACCACAAGGAAGATCGCAGCGCGGTGACGAACATCGCAAGTTTTTTGAAGAGTTTGGGGTTAGAGCACTTGCTAGAACTCTTTGATCGCGAGCAGATAACTCTGGACATACTTGCAGAGATGGGTCATGAGGATTTGAAGCAGGTTGGGGTAACTGCTTACGGTTACAGGCACAAACTCATCAAGGGAATGGACAAACTTCTGAATTCTGCGACCAGTACTGCGCTTTGGCAGCCATCTTTGAGCTCGTCTCCGGGAACTTTGCTGGTGGATTTGCTGGTTGATGACAAGGAGTTCCTGGCAGTGGAAGAGGAAATGCAGAGCACGATACGCGAGCATCGGGACAATGGTCATTCTGGTGGGATTTTCTTGAGGTACAACATTGTAAGGATCCAGAAGGTACAGAACCGGAAACTGTGGGAACGATACGCTCATAGAAGACAGGAAGTCGCTGAGGAAGTGATTGCAGCTGGGCCTTGCATCACTTCGTCGCCTACTTCAGGTTCTGGTGCTGGAGCTAATGGAACTGGAACAGGAACTGGGAATGGGAATGGGACTAGGGCGACACCTACTCCGGCGACGACGATACCTCAAGCTAATGAACGAATGCTGTTTCATGGCTCGTCGTTTATTAATGCTATTGTGCAGAAAGGATTTGATGAACGACACGCTTACATTGGCGGAATGTTTGGCGCTGGAATTTATTTTGCTGAGCATAGCAGCAAAAGTAATCAATATGTCTATGGAATTTGTGGGGGAACTGGTTGTCCGGCACACAAGGATCGCTCTTGCTACATTTGTCACAGGTAATTTTACTTTTTTATTAATTTAGTTTCTCCCATATGTTCCTTTTTTAGTCCCGTTAACTTTGAATGATAATTCTGGGTCAGCTATCACAGGTACGCTAAAAATGGTCCTATACAATCTTGTAGCCCTTTAAATTCTGTACAAAAAAGGTCCTTAGCCCTTTTCACCTAAACCCATTATTTAAGGCGCTATAATTTTTTCAAACTGAACCCTATTTTTTGCAAATCAAAATTCGGTGCTATTCTTTATGAAAACTTTGAATGATAATTCTGGGCCAGCTATCACAGATACACTAAAAATGGTCCTATACAATCTTGTAGCCCTTTAAATTCTCTACAAAAACGGACCTTAGTCCTTTTCACCTAAACCCATTATTTAAGGCGCTATAATTTTTTCAAACTGAACCCTATTTTTTGCAAATCAAAATTTGGTGCTATTCTTTATGAAAACTTTAAATGATAATTCTGGGCCAAATATCACAGATACGATAAAAATGGTCCTATACAATCTTGTAGCCCTTTAAATTCTCTACAAAAAAGGTCCTTAGCATTTTTTACCTACACCCATAACTTACCCAGTAATTCCAGGTCCACCATAAAAACTCATGACAAATACTATTCCAGGCACTTGTTACTCTGTCGAGTGACCCTAGGAAAATCATTCCTCCAGTTTTCGGCCATGAAAATGGCCCACGCACCACCAGGTCACCACAGCGTAATGGGCAAACCCTCTCAAGGCGGACTGGCCTTCCCCGAGTACGTTGTCTACCGCGGCGAGCAGGCCTACCCCGAATATCTGATAACTTATCAAATAGTGAGGCCTCAAGACGCAAGTGGCGCCACCGGTGCACCCGAAACAGAACCGGACCCCAGTAGGTGAGATGACCAGAGTGGGGGTAAAGTTGGCCCTGCCTTCAGACTACGTCGTCTCTGCTGCTGCCAACCGTCGCCTTCCACTTCAAACCTCAAGATCGTCTCTCATTAATCGACCCAAGCTAACCTAACTTAATTATTAATTAATCTAATTACGCTTCATAATTAAAGTATAAAATAATTAGTGTAATTTATGTAAAATATGTAATTTTAGGTGGCGGTTATAAATGACTACGTGTGATATTTTTATTTTATACACATTAATTAATTAATTAATTAATTAATTTTTTTTTTCACATTTTATTAATTAATTCATTTTAATTTATTGTTATATCACACTATTATTATGTCACTTTGTATAATAAATATATAAAAAAAAATATGAATAAAAATAATATCATTCAATTAATTTAATCTTGAATCAATTTATTTTCCTTTTAATTTAATTATTAATTGTTATTTATTATTGTCGCTAATGCGATTGCAATATCGCTAATCGGTGAAAAAAATATTATGGAAAATTTTTGGTTTGATGTCGGGATCCGGGATGAGATTAAAAATATAATTAGCGCAAAACAATCTTAGATTATAATTATTATTTATATATATATATGTAGATATTTATATTTATATATATATTGATATGGATGTGGAAATTTCTGTGACATTTGTATGTATAAATTAGATTGACTAATACTGAGATATTAAAAGCGAATGTAATATAAATAAATATGTAGACAGTACACCTCGATAACCCGAGAGTGGCGCCGAGTACGTCGGATGACATTAATCGGCCGCGTGCCAAGTGCCCAAAATTTTAATAATATGTATATATTTTTATTTTTCTTCACGTTTGGGTTCATGATATTCTGTATGAGATTTTGAGTATGAAGAGAGAAGGATGAAATTTATTAAGTAGAGCGAGGTTAGTTTTGGTTGGAAGCTGGGGGAATCCCTTTTTAAATTGCGCGGGAAAAGGGAAAAATTTGAATTTTAAATTTGGAGGGATAGTAATTTGAATTTTTGGGGCTAAATATTGGAGATAGGAGAAAAAGTAAAGAGAGCAAAGTTTTAGGGAATTAAATTCTCTACAAAAAAGGTCTGATTGAACTTTTTTGTAAAATTGATAGTTTATGAGTAATTATAATTTAAAGTAATTAAATCTATTGATTTGAATCTAAAATAAATTCTAAGAATAATTTTGTTTTATAATAAGCGATTCTGACTAAACTATTGAAGATATCAAAAAAATGATAAGGACCAAAGTTGTAGGAAATTAAATTCTCTACAAAAAAGGTCTGATTAAAATTTTTCGGAAAATTGATATTTTACAAGTACTTACAACTTAAAGTAATTAAATCTGTAAATTTGAATCTGATACTAATCTACGATAAAAATTCTATCTATTTAAGCTATTTCTGGCCAAACTATCAAAAATAAGTCAAAAATGATAAGAACCAAATTTGTAGCTCATTAAATTCTCTACAAAAAAGCTCCTGACAACTTTCTCCTCAACCCAAGCCTTCAGCTCCTTTCGCTTCATCCAACCGCCCCATCTAATCTCTTTAAATTTTCCTCCCACTTGACCTCGCGACCCATCTTACCCGGTTATTTATTTACATTAAAACAAGATCATCTCACATATCATTTACCAAAACCAGCTCTCATGGCCACCCACTTTTTTTCCTGCAATCTAATTTAAATCTACAGTTTTTATTTCAAAATCTTAAATAAAATTAAAATAAAAAAAAAATATATAAAATAAAAATTTTTCTTTTTTTTTTTTTATAATTACAATAAACAAATAATCAATATCATTAATTACAAAATGATAAAAAAAAATCATACGATTTTCTACTAAAAATATTAATCGTAAACATATAAATAATTTTTTTTTTTTTATCTTAACATAACATACATTCACAAAAAAATTTATTTACATTTTAAATCACGCGGTTTTTTTTTTTGAATTTGTTTTTTTAATAAAAAAAAAAAAATTGTTGTTAAGATAAAAAAATACGAAATCGATATTTAAATAAATATATAAACGGATTATTGACCTTTTTTATATTTATATGTTATATAAATAGTTTATTAATTAATTTCATTTTTTTTTTTTTTAAATTTTATTTATTTTATGAGGAATTTTAAAAAATTTAAATGGTTTCTTAGTTTTAATTACGAACAAAATTATAAATTTTTAAACGTAACTACTTTTAGCGGAAGTTTTAAATTTTTGCGTCATTTTCAAAATTTAGTTACGGATTTTTTTTTTCAAATTCCGCACCAAATTACCCTCAGAATGCTCTATCATAAAATTCCATTCCTCCACAAATTACCTCATAATTTTTTTTTTAAATTAATTTAAAAAATTTTTACTTTTCCCGCGAAAAATTTAAATATTCAAATTTCAAAATTTCCTTCAAAAATTAACCCGAAAAAAAATTTCAAATAAAAATCTCCATTTTTCTCTTCGTTAAATCTCAAATTTTCCCGCCTTTAAAATTTAAAAAAATTCAAATAATTTTTTTCCCGCGCTTTTTAAAAAAATTTTTTTTTAAATATAATAAAAATAAAAATCAGCTGTCAGCGGAAAATTATATTACATAAATACAAAAAAACAATAATTATTGTTTTTAAACAATTTCCAAATTGATAATTATCTGTCTTTGCACTTATGACCCTCGCAATTTTAAAAATAAATCCAGACATAACAGGACATACTTAATTAATACAAACTGGATTTCAAAATTCAAAATAAAAATTTTTCAAAAAAAAAAAAAAAAAAATTTTTTTTTTTTATTTATACTAAAGTAGCACGTGATTAAAAGTTTAAAAATATTTTTTTTACCTCCACGTGAACTTAATCTTCATTCTATTGGTTAATTTACAAGAATCACGTGTTTGACATGCAACTGTGTCGTCCTACCAGCAAACAAGAACACAGTAGAAGACGAAGAAGAAGAGGAAGAATAAAAATTATAAAATAAGTGGGTGGTGGGGTGAGTAATCTTAAGAGACTTTTTGTCGCTTGAACCAGTTGTCTTCTGGCTGTCGAACTGTCGGCGGCATTGTTATTAATTTTAAATTCACTTTTTTATAAATATACATGTATATATATATATATATAAATATAAATATATCTTTGTGTTTTTAGTTTTTGAGCCTGTGACTGTGATAGTGAAAAATAAAAAAATTTTTTTTAAACATTAATTTGTTTAGATTTTTTTTTTTAAATACACACTCAAGGTAGGTATCTAGTGGGCTATTTAAGTTAAGATTTAAAGACCGGTTTGACAAGATTTTTTTTATTAACATTATAATAGATGCAACGGTTGGGTGCAACTATTTTACGGCTATTTTTAGTTTTTATAAAAAGTCTCGAGATTTGAGGTTTTATTTTACAAAAAAAAAAAAAAAATGAGGTAGGAGAGGTGAAGAGGAGGCTAAAGAGCTTTGATTGACATGATTTTGTTTTTTTAAAAAATTTATGTGGTTTTTATAGGGTGATATTTCATGGGAAATTTTGATACAATTTTTGTATTTGGAGTTGTAAGTAAAGAAATTAAATTTTTGGGTAAACTATGGGAGATAGGGCTAAAATGATTAGGACCAAATTTGTAGCTATTTAAATTCTCTACAAAAAAGCCCTGATTGAAATTTCTGATAAACTTGATAGTTTCCTCGTAATTCGAATTTTAAAGTAATGAAATTTTAAATTTGAATCTGATATGTCTGCAATAGACTTTCTATCTTTAAAAGCTTATTCTCACTAAACTATCAAAGATACAGCAAAAATAATAAGGACCAAATTTGTAGCTCATAAAATTCTGTACAAAAAAGGTCTCATTAAAATTTTCATTAAATTCAATAATTTCCTCATAATTCGAATTTTAAAGTAATGAAATTTAAAATTTGAATCTGATACCTGTCTCCAAAAGACTTTCTATCTATTTTAGCTCTTTTTAACTAAACTATCAAAGTTACAAAAAAATGATAAAGACAAAATTTGTAGCTCTTTAAATTCTCTACAAAAAAGCCCTAAATAAAATTTCTGATAAACTCAATAGTTTACTAGTAATTCGCATTTCAAAGTAATAAAATTCAAAATTAAAATTTTTTACGTCTACAATAGACTTTCCATCTTTGAAAGCTTATTCTCACTAAACTATCAAAGATACACCAAAAATGATAAGGACCAAATCTGTAGCTCTTTAAATTCTCTACAAAAAAGTCCTTATAAAAATTTCTCCTAAACTCAATATTTCACCCGCAATTAAAATTTTTTTAAATTAAACTCCAAAATCAATCTGCTAGTAATTAAATTCTCATTAAATTCCCCATTAAAAATCATTCGAAAAACTATTACCTCCAAAAGGAAAACTCAAACAACATTCACATACCTCCACCACCACATTTTCTAATCTCCAGCCTTAAAGAACTACTTTCTCTTTACATAATTCCCTTCGAGCCCAAGTTAAAATTTAAAATTTAAAATACTTTCTACTATAATTTATTTCACTCAAGACTTTTCGAGCTGTAATACATCCATGGCCCTTCTAAACCAACAAATCAACGCCCCTTAAATTTTTTCCGGACCTTTTACTTGCATTCCTTACTATTTTTCCCATCAATCATCTGGTCTTAAGTTGGAGGCTGGTTTTAGATTTAAAAATTTATTTAAATCCGACATTAAAATAACTTTTATCAACATAAACATGTGCCGAGATATTGTTAGGGGATTTTAAAACATATATGTATGTATATATTTATTTATATATATATCATACTCATTCATAATAAATTGAGATAACAATAAAACGCGGATTTTGTCCAGTAATATTCCATTTAAATAAAAAAATCTCAACTTTTAATGCAAAATAATTTTTTATTGAATAATTTAACGGTTTGAAAAAATTAATTCTATTAATAACGCGGTTTGGAGCCTGTCCAAGGGCATGAGACTGCAATAATTATTTAATAATAGAAGATTTATTTATAAAGTAATATTTTGTTTGAAGAAAAATTTTTTACGACTTATCAATTAATGATAAGATTATTGGTAATTTATTGATTAATTAATTTAATACTTAGATTAATTTTTAAACTTATTATTTATATTTTTATTTGGAGCAAATTTTAAAAGCAGGATAATTTTTATTTATAGTGGAGAATTCTGACGAAAGGATTGAAGATATGACGAAAATGATAAGGAACAAATTTGTAGGAAATTAAATTCTTTACAAAAAAGGTCTCATTAAAATTTTTGATAAAATTTATAGTTTATGAGTTATCAGTATTTAAAGTCGGAAATTTTAATCTGATATTAATTTTTGGCATAATTTTTATTTATAAATAAAAATTTCGACTAAACTATTGAAGATATGACAAAAATGATAAGGACCAAAATTGTAGCTCGTAAAATTTTCTACAAAAAAGGTCCTTACAAAATTTGACATAAGTTCAATAGTTTACTAGTTATTGCAATCAAAAGAATTCAACTCCAAAATTTTAAGAAAATTTTTTCATACAAATTTATATATAAAGGAATTTCAGCAAAACTATCAAATATATGATAAAAATCATAAGGACCAAACTTGTAGGGAATTAAATTTTCTACAAAAAAGGTCTCATTAACATTTTAATTAAATTCAATAGTTTACGAGGAATTACAGTTTAAAGTAATAAAATCAATTAATTTGAATCCGAGACTAATTTACAATAAAAAATTTGTGTATATAAGCTAATTGTGACTAATCTAATAGAGATACGATAAAAATGATAAGGACCAAAGTTGTAGCTCTTTAAATTCTCTACAAAAAAGGTTTCATTGAAATTTTTATTTAAATCGATAGTTTACGAGTAATCTTAATTTATTTGTTTTTTTTTTCTATTTAATTAATTATTTATTTTTTTTTAAATTAATTTTTTTTTTTTTAAATTAATTTTTTTTTTACAGATCTATTAAATGTGCTCAATAGCAATGCCTTCGGAGTTGATGGGTCACAGTCCACCAGTCTATGGGCACCATCATTTTTTATACAACCCATTAATGGTTACCGCGGCGTCGACCCCCGCGACCCGCGGAACTAAAATAAGACCGTGTATAACTACGACAATTGATGGGTTGTCAAGTGGGATAACTATTAATTTTAATAAAAATAATAGCAGCAATTTAAATAATAATAGCAATAATAGTAATAATATTAATAATAATAATAATAATAATAATAATAATAATAATTCTAATAATAACAGTGTTATTAATAACAGTACTAATGGGGGTGGGGTCGAATGTAAACAAAAGAAACGAGTTGTGTTTGCTGATGACCGCGGGAGACCTTTAACACAAGTGAGTAATTTATTTTAATTTTTTTTTTTATTTTTGAAATTATTATTGAGAATTTTTCTGATATATATTCATATTTTATTAGAAATGATGATGTGGTTTGAAAGTATGTGCGACGACGAGTAAAATGAGTACCCACATGCCTAGGTTTTGAAAAAAATTTTTTTAATGATTTAATGTGTTAATTAATTTATTAATTAATTGATTCAATAATTTTTTTATTGTAACAGTGGGTTGTGGGTACTCATTTTACTGGAAATTTAGTCAGCTTTAAGAATATTAAACTATTTTTTGGAAATAACAAAATTTTGATAAATTTTCAAAATATTTTTTTCAACAAATTTTTTTTTTTTTACAAAATTAGGATATTTGGTTTGGAAATAAAATTTCCTTTGGAATGAGTACCCACAAGCTGTAATTTAAAAATTAAAAATTTTAATTAATTAATTAATTAATTGATTAATTAATTAAAAAATTATGAAAACCAAACCTAGGCTTGTGGGTACTCATTTAACGTGAAATCGAGCGCAGAGACAGAAAATAATTTTTTTATATTATCTAGGTCCGTGTGATGTCAGAGCCAAGCAATATGCCCCCGGCATTATGGCCAAATGCATATTTATCAAAAGTAACACGTGACATGCAAGCTGAGGCAACAACAAATCCGTGGATTTCACATTTCCAACAGCCAGCGAGTGATTATTTGGCTTTCAGACATAAATTGGATCAAAACTCGGTCAGTCTAGAGAATGTCATAATCCGCGAATCCGAGCAGTGTATCGACGGAACGATAAAAGTTAAAAATCTGGCTTACGATAAAGAAGTTGTTGTAAGAACAAGCTGTGACAACTGGCAGACTCACGAAGACGTTTATTGCACTTATGTTCCACAGCATGGCACCAATGCGATTCAACCCAAGCTTATCTTGTACGATACATTTAAATTCCGTGTCACTTTGCCTGTTACCTCTGATAAGATTGAGTTTTGTGTATGTTATCGAGTTGACGGACAAGAGTATTGGGATAATAATGATGAAAAAAATTACGTCATTAAAAAACGTCCAGAGGTAATAATTTTTTTTTTTTTTTTTTTTTTTTTTTTTTTTTTTTTTTACAAACTTTTTGACCACTTGCTTATCTGGAGATAAAGAGTCTATTAATAAAACGCATTTGTGACTAAACTATTGAGGATATCGTAAAAATGATAAGGAATAAATTTGTAGAGAATTAAATTTATGATAAAAAAGGTATCAATGAAATTTTTTTTACAATCGATAGTTTATGAGTTACAGTAATTTAAAGTAATTAAATCTATTGATTTTAATCGAAAACTCATTCTCTGAGGAATTTTATCTATTTATGCTGTTTCTGACTAAACTATCAGAGATACAATAAAAATGATAAGCACTAAATTTGTAGCTCTTTAAATTCTCTACAAAAAAGCCCTCATTAAAATTTCTGACAAACTTAATAGTTTTCTCATAATTCGCATTTTAAAATAATAAAATTTAAATTTGAATCTGATACTAATCTCCAGTAGACTTTTTATCTATTTTAGCCATTTCTGACTAAACTATCAAAGATATGATAAAAATGATAAGGACCAAAATTGTAGCTCATTAAATTTTCTACAAAAAAGGTCCTAATGAATTTTTGAATATCTCCCCTCCTTAAGCCTCTGTAATAAAAAATAAAGAAATTAATAAAATGATAAATTTTTTTTCAGTGTCGCCGTTACTCTTCGTCATCACAAATGGACTTAAAGACCCCAGTGAACAATAAAAATATTTACAGTAGTATCGACGCAAATAACAATACTTATAATCACAATAATAATGGACTAATGAAAGCCGACGAGGCCGTCAGAGCAAATATTTTTACTTGGAGCGAGTTCGCATCCTGGCAGCATTTAAACAACGAAGCGCCTTATTGGTGATTAATAACTCCACAATATCGATACTGTGAATGTGTGTGCGTCAACAAATTCATTAAATGATATGCGCACTAAAATTCTAAAATAATTAAGTGAATTTTAAAATCTGGACTTTGTTTCAAAATTATTTTTGTTATTTATTAATATTTTATTTTATTAAGGATTCATATCATTTTGATATTTATATGGTAAGTTTTTATATACTATTATTACTATTATTATTAAAAGTGTTCTGAGATGGGCCGGTTTGGATAAGAGAACAAATTTTTAAGACTAAAAATCTTTAAAATTAAATTATGACTAAACTATTGAATTTATGATAAAAATGTATAGGAACAAAGTTGTAGAGAATTTAATTTCCTTAAAAAAAGCTCCTTATCATTTTTTACGTAGCTTCAATATTTGAGTCGTGATATCAATTTTAAAGCGCGCGAAATTTAAAAATATGAAATTTGCGTTCTGGAAATTTTTTATTTTTAAAATTAATATTCTGGCTAAACTATTAGAGTTATGATAAAATTGATAAGGAATTAGTTTGTAGAAAATTAAATTCTCTACAAAAAAGGTCCTTATCATTTTTTACGTAGCTTCAATATTTAAGTCGTGATATCAATTTTAAAATCCCGCGAAATTTAAAAATATGAAATTTTCGTTCTGGAAATTTTTTATTTTTAAAATTAATATTCTGGCTAAACTATTAGAGTTATGATAAAAATGATAAGGACCAAATTTGTAGCTCATTAAATTATCTACAAAAAAGTGTTATATACATTTTTACATAAACTCAATAGTTGTCGAAATAAAGTAAAAAAATCCCAGCATGACAAATTTACAGACGTAAATTTTCTAAAAAAAAAAAATTCAAAAAAAAAAAAAAAAAAAAAAATTACTTGCTCTACTTAAAATAAAAATTATAATAACTCACGACTATAAATCTTGAACAATCTTGTTCTCCCACGTGTCCAGACCCAGACATCCTTGTTTATTTTTTATCGCCGCACCTTCTGCTCTGATAAAAATTTTATTTTTACTCCAATAAATTTATTACTCCACATTTATATTTTTTTTTTACAGACTGGTAAATATATATAATTAAATATATATGTATATATTCAATAAGACTGAATTTAAAAAACAAAAATAAAAAAAAAAATAAGTAATAATTAAAATAACTACTCAAGAGATTAATTACTGAGAGTAGAAGACTGATCTTATATATTTACTGGTTATTAATATGAAAAAAAAATATATATATATATCTATGTATACTTATAATTGTTATGTTAATTGTTTAATAATTTTTAAATATTAATTATAAATAAATTGTAAATAAAATAATAATTTTTACTAAATAATTATCGTCTTTTGATTTTAAGACCAGACTATTTTTTCAATCCAATCTAAATATGAGTAGACTCTTGTGTAAATTGCTGGTGAGTTTTTAAACGCGCAGAATTTACCAAAACTTGTGATACCCAGGACGCTGTAAGTGCAGTAAGGAGTATGGAGGACACGTTGCAGTGGACCGCCGCTATCACCCTGGAAAATGATCGTTTTGGGTTTAGGAATTTTTTAGGGGAAAAATGGACCGGAGGCTGAGAAAGAGGGGGAAGAGACGAGTAGAATGAGTACCCACAACCCTAGGTTTGGAAAATGAAATATTGGTCGTTAATTTGGTAATTAATTGGATTGTTAATTAATCAGAGAAGTTAGGAATTTAAAAGTGAGGTTGTGGGTACTCGTTTTAATGGAAATTTTATAGAGATGGTAAATATGATGATTTTTAGGTCAAAAAAAAATTTTGGAAAATGAAATTTGAAAAAAAAATTTTTTTTATAAATGAATAAGAAATTTGTTATCTAGGTAAAATTTCTAGTCGAATGAGTACCCACAAGCCTAGATTTAAAAATTAAAATAAAATAGTAATTAATTGGATTGTTAATTAATCAAAAAAGTTATGAATTTAAAATTAGGGTTGTGGGTACTCATTTGACTAGAAATTTTATCTTGATCACAAATTTCCTATTCATTTAAAAAAAAAAATTTTTAATTTCCAAAATAGAAAATTTCAAAAAAATTTTCGCGCCAAAATTTTCTCTTCACTAAATAAATAAGAAATTATTGATCTCCATGAAATTCCTGACCCAATGAGTACCCACAAGCCTGCATTTTATTTACCTCGACTTTGATTAATTACTTAACAAATTAACCCACTAATTAATTAACAAAAAAATTAATTATCAGAACCTAGGCTTGTGGGTACTTATTCAACTCGTCTCGCCCCGCACTTCACCGCCCCGACATCCATTTCGCTAAAAAAGATCACTGGTCTCCAGAACTTACCTGACAAGTATCTTTACCCCCTTCCATAACCCCAGCACAAATCATAGTGTCTTTCAAGCCATCTGGCATCTGTTTGCTTCCTACTTCACTCTTAAATTTTTCTTTACATTCATCAGTTTCTATTTTATCCAGAGTTACTTTCATCAAATCGTCACTTCCTGTCTCCGCCTCTGTAATTAATTCAAAAAAATGAATTAATTAACCCATCAATTTTATTTAATTACTAATAATTAATAAATACCATAAGCAGTTTTTCCAAATCCACTGGCAATAAATTTTTTGTCTTTTAAAATTTCTTCTGTTTCCAAACACGCGGGCCGAACTTCTGCATTTAAATCTACCGGATTCTCTAATTTAATTAGAGCAATATCATTATAACGTAGTGGTAATTTGTAATCAGGGTGAGTTATTCTCTCAATGACATTACGCTCTTGCATTGAAGGCCCGGGATCTTTTGAATTTATCAGGCCGACTCTTACTTTTGTTGCTGGTCCTCTATTTTAATTAATTAATTAATTAGTTATTAAGGTCTTAGATGATAGTAATAGTAATTACTCACTTATCACGTGAATCGATGCAATGAGCGGCAGTAAGTACAAACTTGTCTGAAATTAATGTACCTCCGCATTGCCAAAATATTTCTTTCTGTCCGTAGCCAATCAGTGCCTGCAATTTTTGTTTTAAAATATCATAGGACCTAAACTATGGGTTTTTGGGAAATTTCGTCAGGACCTTTTTTGTAGAGAATTTAAAAAGCTACAAAAAAGGTCTCTATAAATTTTTTGATATCTTTGATACTTTGGCGGGAATTTCGATTTGAAAGTTAAGAAATTTTTGGGAAATGAATTTTGGAGTAATTCGGAGGTCAAGTATTTAAAATTGTTATTGCGACTAAAATATTGAAGTTATCAGAAAATTGATAAGAAAGTTTTTTGTAGAGAATTTAAAAAGCTACAAAAGAGGTCTCTATAAATTTTTTGATAAATTTGATATTTTAGCCAGAAATGGGAGTTAAAGTAAAAAAGAGTGAAATTATTGTTTGAAAATTTGAAAAATTCACCATATGGGGAAACTCCATAGGTTTTGCTTTGGTCCCACCGACAATCAATGGAGTTTCAACTATCCCACATTTCGAGACCGTATTTGTACCGGCGTCGATACGTAAAACCGGAACATCTTCAACTGCGTAAACTAATTTCGCGTACTCCTGACATTCTGCAATTAAATAAATTAACTTAAGAATATTATAATTAAATGAATATTTTATTTAATTTAAGTAAAAAAAATTACTTTGCTGCGATATTCGATCGCAGAGTATATTTTTAGTCAACAAAAAAAATATTAAATAAAAATACATGATTATTTATCGGTAGCTTTTATCAAAATGATTATTTCTAAACCTCTCTCCGTTTATAGTTAATAAAACTACGGTATAATTGAATAGTAATAATTTTAACCATAAAAAGACTTATTGACAATAAAAGTCTTTATTGAATTTTATTAAAATTAACTAGAGGATTTAATGTCATAAAAATCAAATAAATAATTTTTCAATCCTTGCAATCGACGATTTCAAGCTCTAGGTATTTTTAAAAATATAAAATCGCAGAAATAAAATTAAGTAGCTGGACTATCATCAGTTTTTGGGCCCACTGCGTGTAGCTGCTCGCCTACTTTGTCATGTTTCACTCTTTGGAGCCTTCATTTAAAAAAAACTGACCGACTTCGGGTTAATCTGAGCTCTAGATATCTTTTTAAATGATAAAATTGCAGAAATAGAATAAATTAAATGCACTACCATCAATTTTAGGACCTATTGCGTGTAGCTACTCGCCTACTTATCCTGTTTCGCTATTTGGAACCTTAATTTTTAAAAAAATGACTGATTTCCGGTTAATCCGAGGTCTAGAAATCTTTCAAAATGATAAAATTGCAGAAATAGAATAAAGTAGATGCTCTACCATCAATTTTAGGACCTATTGCGTGTAGCTACACGCCTACTCTATCGTTTGTCGACCTTTAGAAGCTTCATTTCAAGAAAAATGACCGATTTCGGGTCAATTCAAGGTAAAAGTGTCTTTTTAAATGATATAATTACAGAAATAGGGAGTAGATGCACTACCATCAAGTTTAGGTCCTATTGCGTGTAGCTACTCGCCTACTCTATCATGTGTCGACCTTTGGAAGCTTCATTTCAAGAAAAATAGTCGATTTCGGGTCAACTCGAGGTAAAAGTGTCTTTTTAAATGATAGAATTCAGAAATAGGGAGTAGATGCACTACCATCAAGTTTAGGTCCTATTGTGTGTAGCTACTCGCCTACTCTATCATGTGTCGACCTTTGGAAGCTTCATTTCAAGAAAAATAGTCGATTTCGGGTCAACTCGAGGTAAAAGTGTCTTTTTAAATGATAGAATTCAGAAATAGGGAGTAGATGCACTACCATCAAGTTTAGGATCCACTGCGGGTAGCTACACACCTACTCTATCCTATTTCACACTTTAGAGCTTTAATGTAATTAAAAATAACCATATTCAGGCCATTCCCAGCTGTAGATATTTTTTAAAAATATAAAAATTACAAAAATAGGAAAAAGTAGCTGCATCGCGATCAAATTTAAGACCTACTGCGTGCGACTACTTGCTAATATCCTATTTTGCCCTCTAAAACTTCCATTTTGAAAGAAATTGAATACAAATAAGTGAAGAATTGGGTTATTGATACAGGAACAATATAAATAATGCAATAAATTAAAAATTTTTTATTAATATAAATAAAATTATTCTTCATACTTCCACATAAAAACATTACTGCCATTACTAGCTAAAATAAAATTATCTGTTGGATGAACGCTGATCGATACCACAGGATATTTAAATTCCCCACGTAGTTTATCAACAACTTGCCCGGAAGCCAAGTCCCAAATCCAAAGATACCCGTCCCCTGATCCCGAGAGTACTCTGGTGTCCTGGAAGTCTACAGAAGATTCCAGACACAAATCACCAGCTACATGTCCACGAAACTCGTTGAGCAGCTCCCCAGTGTCTTTGTCCAGCAGCCTCAGGACCCCATCAGCGCAGCTAGTGAGCGTGCACTGGCCATCACGGGTAAAAGATGCACAAGTGACAGCATCTCCAAGGCAATCAGTAGTCAGCTGACCCACGCGGACGTCGTACCTCCGTATTCTAGCATCAAAGGACGAGGTCAGAATTTCATGGTCTGAAATTCTTACCGCAGAAATCGCGTCCTTGGCATCAGACAAAGTCTGGACAGGATCCTGGGACCTGGACCTGATGTCCCAGAGTTTCACTGCATTGTCTCGTGATCCTGAGACCACTAGAGTCGACTCCTCGCTGAACTTTACTGAGGTAACTCCACTCGCGTGACCCCGGAATCTTCTCAGAGGACTCGCGGTCGAGACATCCCAGAGGATGACTGACTTGTCCAGGCCCCCAGATACTATTTGGCTGCTGTCACATGAAGAATGTCCATCTACTACCTCTTCCCCATGGCCGCTGTACGTTTTTAGAAGCGCGTTACGGTGCGGGTTGTATAAATAAAGACGTCGATCACTGGCACAGACAACGCAGTACTCGCCGTCGACGTTAAAACGGACTGCCCTGACAATACTTTTTGTTTTTAACGTCTGGATCAAAGTATAAGGCATTTTTTTCTGGGGCTTACGTTCTTCTGGTTTTTTAAATTTTCTAGGTTAGCCGCCAATCAGCTAAATGCAGACCCAAGTATCTTTTGTTTCTCCAGTCGACCCAGGAACGTCCAGCTCAAAATTTCAAAAGTAATTTACATTAAATTTAAATTTCAAAAATTTTTAAAAATTCATCTGTCAAAAAAAAAAAATTTATCAGGTTACAAATATATGAAAATTCTTACCTACGACCTCGACGGGTGAAAAAATTCATGCAAATTCTAACCGACAGTGGCGCTGTTCGTTGAGTCACATAGAAATTTCCACACTTTTTTTTTATACAAAAAAAATGCGCTAGTAAAAATAAAATGGCTGCGATCTTGTAGATCATAGTAAAATATATGAAATATATATATATATATATATATATGAAAATATATGAAATTTATAAAATATATATATGAAATGATCTCATATTTGTTTTAAATAAAAACACCATTTTTTAAAATTTAAATTCGCGCCAATTTTTTAATTTCCCGCCATTTTTTTTTAAATTGGCGCTGACGTCTTCTGCTGCTAAACCTGCGGTACTGAGACTATAGATAGATAAAAATAAATTACTACAGTATATTTATGTTATTACTCAGATATTATTTAGCAAAGTATAAGTGAATACGCCATTTATTGGTAAATTAATAAACTAAAGGCCACAATTCCATACATTTTTTGTGAACTTGTAAAACCGGTCAAAGTTCGCTGCTTACTTAACACTTTGCACGATAAAATAAATTAAATTTTGTAATTAAAGTCTTCAAGGCATTAGTTACTTTGTTGTTTGATATTCAAATATTATAATTGCAATCACTGGTAACTGTATTTATTTAATTTAAAACAATCAGCCGCAAATACTTCAGACATTCCAGGTAATTACGAGAGAAAGTTTAATTTCTTATTTTTATCTGTCATTAAAATTAAATTTTTAAAAATTCCGATGCTGGGTAAATTATTTAAAATATTTACAGGTAATTTAAATAATTTATCTAGTAGATATTCGCCCAGAAATTTAATCACTTTGAATAATTATCGGTAATTATAATTTTTTTTAAGAAATTTAAATTTTTCAGCGGAAGGAAAAATTTTTTTAATTTTTTGGGCCACGGGATTGAGAGATGGGGGAGGGAAAAAAATTTTTTTAGATTCTGTGTTCAAAGAGCTTTAAAATGACCCATAATTAGTTGGTAATTAGACCAGTAATTAGGGAGTAATTAATTGTGGTTTGAAATTTTATTGAGGAAAAATTTTAAAATTAAGAAAATGGGGGAAAGTAAATTTGAATTAAGGATTAATTACATGTTATTGGGTGTCATTTTGTAGGGAATTTTATACAGAACTCAAAAAAAAATATTTTGAAACCTAAACTCAAAATCCAGAAGCTCAAGAAATTTTTAAAGTCTGTCCTAAAAATTTCCTAGGCAGCTCGCTCCGAAATTAATTCATTTAAAAATTCATAATTCTGTCTCTAATTAATATTAAGGAACGCAATATTTTTTTTTAAATTCCCCATTAAATTCCCTTTAAAATGACATATGATAACGTCAACTTTGGTTCGTAATTAGTGAATAATTAATTAAAAATAATTGCAGTAAAAATGGTGCGCAGAGAAGCAGTGTATGTAGTGGGGGTAGGAATGACCAAGTTCGAGAAACCCGGGTCCCGGGATGACTTCGACTACCCGGAGATGGTCAAGGAGGCGGTGACGAAGGCACTCAAGGACGCTAGAGTGTCCTACGACTCAATAAAAGGAGCCGCAGTGGGTTACGTCTACGGGGACTCGACTTGTGGTCAGCGCGCCCTCTACGAAGTGGGACTGACCGGTTGTCCCATCTTCAACGTCAACAACAATTGCTCCACTGGGTCATCAGCGCTGATGATCGCCAAGCAGATGATCGAGACAGGTCGCGCCGACTGTACCCTGGCGGTGGGTTTTGAAAAAATGGAGCGCGGGTCGTTGACCTCTAAGTTCATGGACCGGACGAACCCCATGGACAAGCACGTGGGTCTCATGTCGGAGATAGCCGGTATCTCGGATGGGCCAATCACTGCCCAGATGTTTGGCAATGCTGCTATCGAGCACATGCAGAAGTACGGGACCAAGCCCGAGCACTTTGCGAAAATCGCGTACAAGAATCATCTGCACTCGGTGAATAATCCGAACTCGCAGTTCAGGACCAAGTACAGTCTAGAGGAAATTATGAAAGCCCCGAAGGTCTTTGGGCCGCTGACCAAGTTGCAGTGCTGTCCCACTTCTGATGGCAGCGCTGCGGTAATCCTGGCAAATGAACAGTTTGTGAGAAAACACAACTTGCAGAAACAGGCGGTGGAGATCTTGGCGATGGAGATGACTACTGATACGCCATCTACTTTTGCTGAGAAAAGTTGCATCAAACTTGTTGGGTAGGTTCTGGGAATTTTTTTAGAAAATTTTAAATCGATAATCGATTTTTCGATATATCGAATCGCGAGATCGATATATCGATAAAAAATATCAGTTTCACATGAAAATTTATTTTTTATTCCATGAACAAAAATTTTGAAATAAAAATCGATATATCGAATTTTTTAGTTCGATAGATCGATATATCGAATTATAAGATCGATCTATCGATAATAATATTGATTATTTGGAAAAAATTTTTAGTAACTTTTTAAATGACGATCTAAATTTATAAATCGATATATCGAATTTTTTACTGATATTTTCGATATATTGAACTATTAGATCGATATATCGAAAATATCGATACTGATTATGCTAAAAAATTATTGATCATTTGTTGAATGACAAACTTCAACTAACCATCGATATATCGAATTTTTTTTCTATTAATAGATCGATTTTATTTTCGATATATCGAATTATAAGATCGATAAAATCATATCGATTATGTTCATTAAATTTTTTTTATTCATCTTTATAATAAAAATCTCAAATAAAAAATCGATATATCGATCTTTTATTTCGATATATCGAACTCAAAATTTCGATATATCGTTAATCAATACGCGGCATTTTATCGATCTCAACAAACTTATACCTTCATAATCTACTATATCGATATCAACAAATCGATATATCGATTTTTCTCAATCGATATCTCGAACTCCCCTTCAAAATAAAAAAAAATTTTTTTTTTACCAAAAATTTGTAATTTCAGCTACGACATGACGAAACTCGCCGCAGAAAAAGTATTTGCCAGCGTTCCCTACACTCCAACCGACGTCGACGTGATCGAGCTCCACGACTGCTTCTCCGCGAACGAGCTCATAACCTACGAAGCCCTCGGACTCTGCCCACCAGGTCAAGCCGGTCGACTAATCGACTCCGGGAACACGACCTACGGCGGCAAGTACGTCGTCAACCCCAGCGGGGGTCTCATCTCCAAAGGTCATCCCCTCGGTGCCACCGGTCTTGCTCAGTGCGCAGAACTCGCCTGGCAACTCCGTGGTGAAGCTGGTCCTCGACAAGTACCTGGTGCTAAACTCGCTCTCCAGCATAACATCGGCCTAGGTGGCGCCGTAGTCGTCGCTCTTTACAAGCTCGGGTACCCCTCGGCCCCCATGATGAATTTGGTCAGCGCCAAGGTCTCTCCCGACGCATTCCAGGCCAACAAAGTCTTCAAAGTATTCGAGGTCGCCATGCAGGACGACGAGGACGGACTCATCGAAAAGTACCGCGGCGTCTACGGGTTCAAAATAATAAACGGTCCAGGTGGCGCTGAAGGCTACTGGATTATTAACGCGAAGACCGGAAAGGGCAAAGTTGAGTTTGACGGCAAAGAAAAACCTGACGTTATTTTCACCATCAGCGACACCGACATCGTCGACTTCATTTCCGGGAAACTCAACCCACAGCAGGCTTTCTTCCAGGGAAAAATTAAAATCAAGGGCAACATGGGCCTAGCTATGAAATTACCCGACCTTCAAAAACGCGCGGCAAAAAAAATTGAACTGCTCAAAGCTAAACTCTAAATTTTTTTTTTTCTGGTGCTCGAGGTCGAGGTCAAGGTCAAGGTCAAGAACTAAGTAGGGTGAGGGTAAAAGTTGAGCTTTAATATACTAGGTAATTTTTATTTTTTTGCCGTGAAAATTTAAATATTTGAATTTGGCGGTAAAATTTAAAATAATTAATTAATTAATATAATAAAGTTTTATACAATTGTTATATAATTTTTTTATAAATGTTGAGGGATGAGGTTGTAGATTTAATAAAAAATTAATTAAAGTAATTAGTAATTAATAATTAATTATTTTTAAAAAACGGGAGAAATTAATTTATCTCATAAATAAAATATACATATATATAAATATATACTAAAATTCCTCATTAATTACCTGAACTTTCCTCTTCCCAGTTTAAATAAAAATTAAAAATTTTCCCGCGCATTTCAAAATTCAAATTACGCGCCACCTGTCCCTGAATTCAAATACTAGACCAGAAAAAGAATAACAGAATTTTCATACGTTAACCAAAAGTTAAAAGCCAAGGTAAAAACAACATATATATACAAATATATATAAATATATAACCTTTAGCTCAAACACAGGTTGTATTACTTGATCCCAATTGTCCATCTCCATCTCCGAAGGAAAATCTTCAGTCTCCCAACCACTAAAAATATAAACTCACATCATACATTACTCAGTGATACACAGTCTTTATTACTTGTTAATTACCTCACAATAATTTAAGTGTAATGACAATTAATTTTATAAATTAAATGATGACTGACAAAAAGTCTGATGACTAATTTGTAAATTTCCTGACCGACTGCTCAAGGTAATTTATTTTTTTTTATTTATTCCTGATTGAGGTTAAGTGATTATTTATTTTTTTTTATTATTTATTAGGTACTGAGTGATATATTGTTTAAATATATAAATATATATTTATATATAATAAATAATGGCGAATAATAGTGAGGTCTGGGTTCAATGGTTCACTTGTTGTCTGACTCAGAGAGGAACTGGATCGAGAAATCAGAACCAGAGTCAGAGTCAGAATGGAGCCAAGGGAAGACAAAGACAGAGATTGAGGATTGACAGGAGTATGATTGGAGCTCCGATGAATTTTCAACACACGGGTCATATAGGAAGTGGTGATCTAGACATGGAGAGCGCGCATTTGTCGGTGATACAGCATCAGATGCAAGGCAAGGGTGGATATGAAGCATCTTTTGGTGTCAAGGTAATTTATTTAAATATCAAGAGATTTTTAAATAAATTTTATGGGGAATTTTTAAAAATATTTATTTGAATTTTTTTTTGGGGTTCAGTTTTTAAATTTATGGGGTCGAGGAATTTGAAAATGGGAAATGGAAAAAATTTATGGGGATTCTGTATTAAAAGAGCTGTAAAATTACCCATTAATTGGGGTCATTAGAGCAGGGATTACTGAGTAATTTTAAATTAATTACCGGATGTTTAAATTTAAAAATTCGGAATTTTAAATTAAATTTTTTGAATTAATTTAAAGTACTCAGTAATTTATGGGGAAATTGGAATTTTGTATGGGTTGTTTTGAAGGGAATTTTATGAGGAATTTTTATAAAATTTGAATGGATTTAGAATTTTGATTTGAGAGGGAGTAATTAATTTTTGAAAGTTGTTACTTTTGGCGGGAGTAATTTTGAATTTTTATTGGAGTCAGTTTGAAAATTTATGGGGCCTAGGATATTAGAGATGGGGAACAGAAAAAAATTCATGGGGATTCTGTATTAAAAGGGCTATAAAATGACCCATTATTTATGGTAATTATAGTAGTAATTACTGAGTAATTTAAATTAATTACCAGGTTTTTAAATTTAAAAATCGAGATTTGAAATTTTATTTTTTATATAAATTTAAATTTCTCAGTAATTTATGGGGTAAATGGACTTTATTATAGGTCATTTTAAAGGGAATTTTATGACGAATTTTATAAAATTTAAATGGTTTCTTATTTTTGATTAGGGACAAAGTAATCAATTTTTAAAAGTCACTACTTTCGGTATTTAAATTTCAGAATTTGGTCAACAGTCCATTTAAAAATTTATGGGGCTCACGGGACTAGAGCTGAGACTTTAAAATATTTTTTTTAAAATTCTGTATAAAATTCCATACAAAATGACCCCCGGTAAACTTCAATTACTCCCCAAATTACTGAGTGTTTAAAATTTAAAAAATAAAATTCCCGCTCAATTTAAAAATTTTTCTTTATAATCAAATTAACTCTTAATAATTACTGCACTAATTACCTATATAATTAGGTCATTTTACTGGTAATTTAATACAGAATTTAATAAGAAATTTTTTATTTTCTTATCTATTATTACCCAGGCTCAAAAAATTAAAAATCCTAAATTTTCGAAAAAAAAAATTTTCCCGCCAATCTAATAATTACCCAGTACTAATTACTAATTATACAGACTAATTTTTTTTTTTTACAGGCATGCTGAGACCTGCAGTATTCAAACTCTAATCTCAAAAAAAAAATCTACACAATTGTGTAAATAAAAAAAAAATTAACAAACTTTTAAAAACTTACGTAAGTCGAGACTGTTTTTCCATCGTCATTAATATTAATTATCATAATTAAAATAATAACAGCATCTCAGTACCTCAAAGTTAAATATTTAACTGATAACATGCATAATTAATTCCGATAATTATTATAATTTATTAAATTACAAAAAAAAAAACAAAAACGTCCGTAATTTCGCTCAACTTAAATTTTTAAAAATTACCGCCAAATTTTTATAAATAATAATTGCTTGTGCCTTCCTTAATTAGAACACAGTAATTACTGCTCACTAAAAAAAAAAAAAAAAAAAAAAAACAAATTTATTGACCAGAAAAAAAAATATTTTCCGCGATTTAGAATTTTTACAAAAAAAATATAAAAAATATATGAAATATATTCAAGTACAATTACTCATCAGAATAATTAGTAATTAGTAATTATTAATTTTAATTACTGCCAAGAAGCTTTTAATTTTTTTTTTAATTTTTTGAATAAATTTTTTTTTAATTGAAAATTTTATAAAAAATTAATTATTCTAGTTTACTAATTACTTTACTAATGAGTAATTAATACAAACTGCCATTTAAGCACAAGCTAATTAAAAAAAAAAAAAAAAATTGAATTTTTTTTTCTACATAATTATTTATTGTATAGATTTTAAATTAATTTTAATTACTTAAGATTATTAATTATTTAATTAATTAGTGATAATTATTATTATTGTGAGCATTAAAAATAGTGCAATAGGCGATCAAAATAATTTATAATTTTTTTTTTTTTAAATATTATTGTCATGTAATTTTTATTGGTAATTAGTAAATTTATATTAATTAATTAATGTAATTTTTTTTAATAAGTAATTAAAACTTTAAATTATGAATATAAATTTTTTTTAGAGTTGGAGTGTTTTCATTTTTTTTTTTAAGGGTTGACGTGGGGAAAATGGACATGGGAGGTTTGTAGGAAATTAAAATTATTGACAAAGTTTAAATTCGAGTGAACATTAATATAAAAAATTTATTTTTGTTTTATAAATTCGAGAGAGATATTAATTGTAGAGTAAATTAATCACTATTAGCGTCGGCGTTATCGTTATCTCCAGCGCTCTCGGATCCGCTGTTTGAAGTCGCGTTGGACTCTTCGTCGGAATCTTTTAGCACTTTGCCTTTTACACTCTTTCTGGGTCTTGTTGTCTCGAAATCGGATCCTTCTTCGTCAGATGAATATATATTTGAAGCAGCGACTGTAATAAAGTTGAAGTATTTTGTTAGTAAAATATATAAAATTGAAAATGATTTATTATAAAGTAAATATTTAAATTAAGTATGGGTTGTTGGTACTCTTTCCAGAGGAAATTTAATTCTCTACAACTTTTCTCTCTTATAATTTTTCCCTAAACTCAATAGTTTCCGAAATAATTACTCCAAGTACTAAAAAAGTAATTAATTACTACAATTAATTTTCTAATCACTGAAAGTATGGCTTGTTGGTACTCTTTCCACCGGAAATTTAATTCTCTACAACTTTTCTCTCTTATAATTTTTCCCTAAACTCAATAGTTTCCGAAATAATTACTCAAAGTACTAAAAAAGTAATTAATTACTACAATTAATTTTCTAATCACTAAAAGTATGGCTTGTTGGTACTCTTTCCACCGGAAATTCAATTCCCTACAACTTTCCTCTCTTACACTTTTTCTCTAAACTCCATAGTTTCTCCAAAAAACGTCCGGTCACTCACCTTTAGTCCCTTTCTTAAACTTGCTCTTGATAGCTGCCAGTGAAATGGCTCCCTCGTCATCAGACCCATCGTCATTATAATTATCAGCAGCATAACCAGCACTTCTTCCCGCGCCCCTCCCACTTCCAATTTTCTTGACCTTGCTCTGATTTTTCATGGCCATCCTCAGCTTCTCTTCCTCCTTCTTGATCATCTCATACCGATTCTGATCAGGATTAGCGCCGACATGACTCAGTACTTTAATACCCGAGGCCTTCTGGGACCTGTCAGCCAGCGACATCGTCATCTTCCGGTGAGTAAACGACTCAGTAGAGTGAGGCCTGAAGGTAAGTTTGGTCCGGAAGACCGCTTGGCCCTGCAGACCAGTACCTTGTCTTATATAAAGATGGTTGTGGTCACCCTGGAGCGGCTGTTTATAGACATCGAATATCTCGGAGCCCAGGTGAAGGCTCATGCTGCCATCCGACCACCTCACGAACCTCGCGTTGCTCTCTTTGGCCGGCTTGCCATCTTCTCCAAAGACGTCTTTCCACCTAATAGTATTTTCTACTTTAAGTTTAAGTCTGGCTCTGCCCTCCTCATCTAGAGTCTCTTCCTCGTCGATCTCATCCTCGTAGGTCTCGTGGTCAAACGGCCGGGTCTCGACGGACAAGAAATTTGGCAGCTTGACAAAATGGATCTCCCGACCAAGATCAGTTGAGATCTTCGGAATTTCGACGTCGATCCTCGTCTCTGGGGGAGGTTCCGGTTCCTCTTCCTTCTCTTTCTCCTCAGGATCTTCTCGCTGCTCTAGATCCCCGCGTTCGCGACTCAGACTCCTGGATCGAGAGGACCGTTCTCGGGATCTAGAGCGAGATCTTGATCTGGATTTAGACCTGGATCTAGATCGTGATTTGGACTTTGATTTTTCTGGTGATTTTTCTTTGTCGTCATCCGAGCTGATGTCCGAAGCGTCCCCGAAGAGGGCGTCGGCGGTCGGTTTGTCTGAGGCTGGCGGCTCGTCCTCGGAGTCAGTGTCAATAAGAGCGCGGTGACGTTTCACGTTTTTCTCAGATTCTGACGCAGATCCGCTTCCTTCGCGGGTAGTCCGTTTACGTTTCGTCACTTCTATGTCGCTGTCGTCACCGGATTTTGCTTCCTGGTGATTTGGTGAACTGACAGCTTTGGGAGATGGAGATCTAGATCTAGATCTTGCTGTTTTTGTGCTACCAGGTGATGCTGGTCGTGATTCCTGATCTACTTTTGATGTTCCAGGTGATTTTGATCTAGATCTTGATCTAGATCCAGCATTTCTTGAAGTTCCAGGTGATTTTGATCTAGATCTTGATCTAGATCCAGCGTTTCTTGATGTTCCAGCAGATTTAGACCTAGATCTTGATCTAGATCCAGCATTTCTTGATGTAGCTCGTGATCTAGATCTAGATCTTGATCTAGACCCAGCATTTCTTGAAGTTCCACGTGATCTAGATCTTGATCTTGATCTAGATCCAGCGTGTCTTGATGTAGCTCGTGATCCAGATCGTGATCTTGATCTAGATCTTGCTCCTTTAGTGCTGGCAGGTGTAACTGATCTAGATTTATCATTCCTTGGACTTGTTGGTGATCCAGAATGTGATCTAGATCTGGATCTTGCTCCCTTTACACTAGCAGGAGATCCAGAATGAGATCGCGATCTAGAACCGGCGGTTCTTGCGGTACCTGTTGGAGATCTGGATTTATTTCGCTGACTTGTTGGAGTTTGTGATCTGCTACGGGAGCTATGGTTCGAATTATTGCTCTCTGCTGACGCTGATCTGGATCTCGATCGTGATCTAGATCGGGAATTTGAACGATGGCTTTTAGGTGAACCTGGTGATGATCTACGGCTTGCTGGAGATGCTGCTTTGCTAGATCTGCTGCGGTTGCTCTGATGACTGCGCTCGGATCCAGGGGAATTATGGGATGCGTTGGAGGCAACTGAACCTGGAGATCCTGATCTAGGACTCGGACTCCGGGATTTTGAGCCGCTGGATCTACTGGAGTATGATCTTGCGGGTGAACCCTGAGATCTTGGACTCGACATTTTTTTTTCTGTCAATTATTAAAAATTATTTATGACTGGAAATGTAGCAGACATCCGATAAATTTTTTATTATTAATTAGTAGAGTAAATAATTAATAAAATTAAATTTTAAAAAAATCGGCATTTAGAAAATTTTGAAATTGATAAGTGCATTTTTTTAAATATTTTTTTTTTTAATTATTTACTCTATTTATTTGTAATTAATTGTGTGAATATGGGACTGAAGTTGGCAGACAATTCAAAATTTTTGAATTCTATTTTTGAGAATTTAATTGAAAAAACAAAAAAAAAAAAAGTAAAAAAATGCACTTGTGGAAAATTTTAAAAACTACAGGTGCAATTTTTTCAAATATTTTTTTTTTTTTGATTTATTGTCAAAAAAAAAATTCAAACTTATCAGATGGTGGCTAATAACAGTATCATAATTATTTAAGGTTATTTTGGTCAGAACTAAAAAATTTTGAAAAATTTTACAGTAAAATTAATTTAATTATTTTTACTATGAACAATAAATATATTAGATGTCAGAAAAATTTAATATTATCAATAAATATAAACATAAACATAAATAGTATTTTTTAAGTTATTTATTCTATTTATTTAAAATTTAAAATTTTTTTCATGTCTGCTACATTCGCATTCTTTTTTTACTTACTTATTATTTTTAATTATTAATAATTACTGCTCTCATTTAAATAATTAAATTTTCAAAAACAATCTCTAGTTACTTGTAATCACTTGTAATTATTTATTTTTATCAATATTTTTTGGTTAGAATCAGAATTAGACATTAATTTAAATTTTTAAATTGCGCAGACGCGCGCGCGTGCGTATGAGTTATAATTGGAGTTTGAATTTTTTATACGCGCGGTCAGTCAGAGTTAAGAGACAATAGCGAGTGGGTGATTTTTTTTGACACTTTAGAATTTTGTGGTTATTTAAATTAATTATTTATTGAAAAAGTTCAATTAATGATTAATGATGATGATTAATAAGTAATTAGTATCTAAAGTTGTGAATTTTCCAGTGTTTGTAGATTTATTTATTTACTGGTTAGTGTGAGATGTCGGGTCTGAATTCTGGGGAACATTTAATTTGATTTGGTGAGTATATTTGTTTTAATTGTTGTTGATTAATTAAACGAGTAATTAATTGGGTGATTAAGACAATTTTTTAATTATTGTGATGTCAAAGGATAGGAAATTATTTATTTTTACTTTCCCTGTGGAATGAAAAGCAAATGGCGGCGTTTCTATGAAAAGGCGGGAAAGTAAATTTTTTTGAAATTTTTAAATAATTGATATATTGATAATTTTATTGAAAATTAAATAATTCATAAGAAGTCGAAGTAAAATTTGATATTTTGTTAGAAATTCAAAATTTTAGGAGATATTTTTTTTTTAATTTTAAAAATAATTAAATTTAAAATTTTAATTTTAAATACAATTTAAAATTTGAAAAATTCGAATTCTTTACTTAAAGTAAAAAAAAAATTAACTTTTGAAATTTTACTCACATTTTTCTGAAATTAAAAAATTTTATTTTAGTCTCAAATTTCAAAAATTTTGATTTAATTTAAAATTTAAAATAAAAATATTTTATTAATTCCCAAAAATTAAAACCTTCTTAAATTAAATTATCACAAAAAAAAAATATACTTTCTTTTTTAAATTTTTTAAAATTTCCCGCCAAATTCAAATATCCTTACAGTGGCTTCCATTTTGATTCTAAGTCCTAGCGTCCACAACAAGATGGCGACAGGGCCTAATGCCCAATAATAACGAATGAAAATAGAAAGAAAGAAAGAAAGGGTGGGGGTCTTTGAAATAGGGGAGGGCATGAGTAAATTCATTCACCAAGACGACAAAAAGTAGGGATAGAAAAATTTTTTCAACAAAAGGGAGCAAGCGTAGATGCATTTTCACATCACGCATGACACCTGTTGCCTTTTATATATATTTAAATATTTTAAATATTTATTAAACTATCAATTAAACTGCCCAGTAACAAATTTTAGTAATAAAGTTAATGAATAATTAATAATAGTTAAATTAAAATTAAAATAAATAATGGCGGGATCGTTAGAAATAAAATTTTTACTATCGAGACATAAAGCCTCTTTATTACGGGAATTAAATACAACGGATTTACTAAGTGTACTAGTTAAACGAGGAGTTATTAACGACGTTGACAAGGATGCAGTCGCTGGTAATCCTGAGCAATCAATTAACGCAGATATCGATTTATTTATTGATATTATCGGAGCAAAAGGTTTCGATGCTTTTAGAGAATTTTGTTTTGCTTTGGAAGCTGAGTGCCCTAATGTTTTGACTGATCTATTAGTTGACCAACACAGCGTCACTGGTAAATTATTTTTTTCATATTTTTTACAATCAATATATCGATTCATCGATTTTTTTATCGATTTATAAAAAATTTTTTAATTTCCATGGGAGTAATTTGGAGTTTCTATGTTTAAATTGTAATTGTGCCTCGGGAATGCATTTTAGAGAAAAAAACTATCAAACCTTTTTTGTAGTAAATTTAAAGAGCTACAAATTTAGTCCTTATCATTTTTATCATATCTCTGATAAGTAAGCGGGTAATTCAATTTTAAGTGAGTGATAAATTTTTGTATTTAAATTAACAGGAGTTTTGGAGTGACTTTTTATTTTTGTAATTGTGGGTAAAATATTGGGTTTAGGTTAAAGGTTATAAGAACCTTTTTTGTAGGAAATTTAAAGAGCTACAAATTTGATTCCTATCATTTTTATCATATCTCTAATAATTAAGGAGTAATTAAATTTTTTAAAAATTTAGAAATTTTTGAGTTCAAATTAACGTGAATTTTGGAGTATGACTTTATTTTTGTAATTACGCCTAAAGTAATGGGGTTAGGTCTTAGACCGTAAGGACTTTTATTGTAGGAAATTAAATTTCCGACAAAAAAGGTTTCTATGAATTTTTTCCTAGAGCCGACGGTTTGCGAGTTATTTTAAATTTAAAAATAATTTTCTTTACAGTTGAGGCAGGTAATTAAATTATTTATTAATTTCAGGTAATTATCAAACAAATGAAAACAAAGAGGAACCAAAGGAGTCAGAGGAGCAAAAAAATGATGAGGATGTAAAGGAAAATAGAGAAAATTCTTTGGTGATTACAATCGAGGACGAGGATGAGCAAGAGGATACCAAAAATGTTGATATTATTTACAATGACGAGTCAAATACTAAAGACTGGTGAGTTTATATCGACATTTCCTTATATATATGTATAGATATATATATTTTTTTATGGCTATTGACATTGGATGGCTTTAAAAATAAAAGCCTCTTATACTGGAAAAACCGGAAATCGCGGAAACTAGTAGTTACATGAGTTATTTTTATCTTTTTATTGCAAAACTCGTTTAAAAGAGGTCGCTCTTGCATGAAAGTTTAAAAAAAGTAGAGCGATTTTACTTTTTTTTTTATTTTCAAAATAGAAACTTTATTTAAATTTCTATAACTCTTTAACTATCGACTTTGAGTAAAAAGTCAAAGATACCATTTTTGTAGGAAATTTAATTATTTATAAAAGTATTTCTTATTATATTTCCGTTATCTTTGATAGAAAAGCCAGAAATTGAGTTTTAAGATAGAAAACTCTTAGAAAACTTTTTCAAAAACATTTGGCGCGAAATTTAAATTTTTATTGGGCTAGGAAATGGAATTCGGGAAAAAAGGTAAGGAAGTTTTTTGTAGGAAATTTAAAGGGCTACAAAAAAGGTATCTTTGGTTTTTTTTTCAAAAGTTGATACTTAGGGAGTTATCGCAATTTTAAGGAATAAAAATTTGAAAAACGAAATTTTGTGATTTTTTAAAGTCACGAAAAATTGAAATTACGATAAAAAGATTGAGTTTAGAGGAAAAAGTTAAGGAAGCTTTTTTGTAGAGGATAAAAAGGGCTAGAAAAAAGATTCTTAGACTTTATTACCTAAACCTGATAACTCAGGAGTTGCGGTTAATTATATTAAAATAAAAAAAAATGTGGGAGTTTAATTTGCTGAGAACAGGAAATATAATATTATTATATAAATAAATAAGCTTTTGTCTTGTTAATTATCTCTCTCATTACACGTACCCGACGTTCTGCGAATTACCACGATGGTAAAGATGATAGCGATGGTACATACTCGGTATATAACAACCACTAGGTCAATGATCACTGGGATTATTACAATCACTTTAATTCGTTATTATCTCTCTATCATCTCTTACAGTTTATATATTTATATATATTATACAATATAAATAAATTATAAGGACAGACGATAAAAGACAATATAGTTAATTTTTTTTTCCTGTCAAAATATATATACATATATATTACTGTGATTTAAATTTAATTAAAAAAATAAAATTTCAATTTTTGATTTTTAAATTTAAAAATCTGGTAATTAATTAAAATTACTCAGTAATAAATGCTATAATTACCCTAAATAATGGGTCATTTTACAGCTCTTTTAATACAGAATCCCCATGAATTTTTTCTATTCCTCTTCTTTAAATCCCTAGATCTCATAAATTTATAAACTGATCCCTAAAAAATTCAAAAGTTTTTTTTCTTCAAAAAAATTCTGTCTCATTTTACCCCATTCTCCTTGTATAAATATATAGATATACATATATATATATGTATGTATGTATGTATGAGTCAAAATATGAAGGTAAAAATAAACCTCTTAAAAAAGTAAAAAAAAAAAAAAGTAGAGCAGGAAAAAAGGGAGAAGGGAGAGTTCATTGCTATTTACAGATTATTTCTAGATCTGCATCATCGTCATCCCAAAAGTTGTTCCATACTTTGCTCCACTCCAGTATTTACTGTTTCTATTAACACAATTTTATATATAAGTTACAAACGAGCGTATATTTATAAAAATAATAATGTGGGTAATAATAAAAAGTGTTTTATTGTAAATACAACGAGTGTATGCTAATAATACAATAATAATAATAATAATAATAATAATAATAATAATAATAATAATACAAAGTAATACATAAAATGTACACTGGTTACCGAAATTACATAGACAATCAATTGGACTATTTTTTAACGCTAAATGATGTGTACGACATAACAAACACAACTGGATTGTACGACTCGTTTTGGCAAGTGGCAGTTTAAAAAAACATTCAAATAATAATGATAATAATAATAATTTATGCGCTTTTTTTAGATTTTGGTTCATTTTTTAAATTTTTATTGATATGTAGAATTTTTTTTATTGGCATCCGATTTTTTCGAGTTGGATTCCATAAATTGATTTTTTTCGATATATCGATATCTAATTCGAGATATCGATTTTTTTATATTTAATTTTTATACAGTAAAAATTTTATTGGTTCGATAAATCGATTTTTGAATCGATCTATCGATTATTTTATATTCGATAGATCGATTTTTTAACATTCGATTTCCATACACTAAAAATTTTATTGGTTCGATATATCGATTTTTGGATCGATCTATCGATTATTTTATATTCGATAGATCGATTTTTTAACATTCGATTTCCATACACTAAAAATTTTATTGGTTCGATATATCGATTTTTGGATCGATCTATCGATTATTTTATATTCGATAGATCGATTTTTTAACATTCGATTTCCATACACTAAAAATCTTATTGGTTCGATATATCGATTTTTGGATCGATCTATCGATTATTTTATATTCGATAGATCGATTTTTAAACATTCGATTTCCATATACTGATTTTTTATTGATTCGATATATCGATTTTTGGATCGATCTATCGAATTTTTTGTATTCGATAGATCGATTTTTTAACATTCGATTCTCATACACTGAAAGTTTACTGATTCGATACATCAATTATATAATCGATTTATCGATATTTACTACAAAATATCGATTTATCGTTTCATTTTCATTCGATATATCAATTCCTCAAAAATTTATTTCCATACATCGAATTTTCATAAGTTCGATAAATCGATATTTAATATCGATACGCTTGTACTTCTCATAAATAATCGATTCAATTAATCGAATTTGTATTGTATAATCGATCTATCGTCCTTTCGATACATCGATATTCGTTAAAAAAATATCATTTTTTAAAAATTTTTTTTCGACATCCATGAATCGATTACTAGATTCTATGTATCGAACATATTCGAGATATCGATTATTGTCTAAAATCGCCTACTATTCGATTTATCGATTTATATTCAAATTTCGATTTTTAATCGACAAAATTTTTACAAAAAATATAAAACTTAACTATCGATAAATCAACTTTCATTCGATATATCGATTACAAATTTCGATATATCGATTTATATTCAAATTTTGATTTTTAATCGACAAAATTTTTACAAAAAATATCAAACTTAACTATCGATAAATCAACTTTCATTCGATATATCGATTACAAATTTCGATATATCGATTTATATTCAAATTTTGATTTTTAATCGACAAAATTTTTACAAAAAATATCAAACTTAACTATCGATAAATCAACTTTCATTCGATATATCGATTACGAATTTCGATATATCGATATATAAATAATTTAACACAATATATACACATTAAATAATAAAACATCTATTAACACAAATTACAAAAAATTACTACATTCATATAACTTGTTTAATTTTATGTATCGACAACTTTGTCTGAATCTCTTGCAAAGTTTTCCCCTTTGTTTCGGGCACAAAGAAAAACGCAAAGACCGCTGACATGGCCGCCATACTCGCGAATGTCCAGAAGGTAACATCCGGTCCCGTAGCGTCAACCATACTTGGAAAAAATTTCGTCACTACAAAAACCAGACTCCAGTTTACCATAATACTGAGACTACTAGCGACGCCCTTAGTTTCCGGCGGGAAAAGTTCAGAAATAACCGCAAAAGGTACCGACCCATAGCCGACACTGAAGACGACATTGAAAAGGGCCAAGCAGGTCAACGGAAGCCACCCCACGGATTCGAGGTTTACTTTTTCTGCCTGTAACTTGAAGTAGTAGCCCAGGACTGCCAAGCAAATGGTCATCGCAGTTCCCGAGATGACCAGCAGAGGCTTGCGCCCAAATTTGTCGATCACCGAGGCGACCACGACCGCCATTATAACCTCGATGATCCCGATAATTATCGTGGCGACAAAGGGATTCACTGTACTGCCCGCGTCTTTGAATATTTTCACGGTATAGAACAGAACCGCGTCGATGCCGCACATTTGCTGGAACCACATCAGGCCCACGCAAGTCCCCAGAGCCTTTCTGCCCGCTCTTGTGCCAATCAAATCTCTAATTCCACCCTTTCTGCTCTCGACCCTGTCTGATTCTTCCTGCAGAATTGTTATTTCTTTTTTAAACTCGTAGTCTTTCCCGCGCAAAGTTCGAAGCGAGCGTTCTGCTGTTGCTATGCGGCCATTTTGAACCAACCACAGTGGAGACTCGGGCAAGAAATAGATCAAGATAAAGGGGACTAGGGTGAGGCAGCAGGCAATATTGAAGGCCATGTAGTCGGCGTAGGCCCCGACTATGTAGACAAAGACCACGCCGGTGGAGAAAAGGAGGGGGAAGAAGGACCCCAAGGCCCCGCGGATCGAAGGCTCCGAGATCTCGCCGATGTAAACTGGGACTAAGACGCAAGCGGATCCGGCCCCGATCCCGCCGATGAATCGGGCGACGTAGAGACTGATCAGGTCACGGGTCAGGATTATCATCAGCCAGGATATCAAAAAAGGAACCGCGGTTATTATTATCGTTGACTTCCGGCCGATTTTGTCCGCGACCTTCCCTGCGGGGACCGCCCCCACTATGGCGCCCAGGGCCATCAGTGCGCAGACCCAGGACATTTTGTTGTCCGTCATGTCGATCAGAAATGAGGTCTCTGATGTCAAGTACGGACCCACTGGGGAGGTCCAGCTTAAATTCATTCCTGCTTGCATTGACATCAGTCCCGCTGTAAAAAATTATTTGCGATATTAGTTTTTTTTTTTTTTTTTTTTTTATTCGGGTCATGGTGATGAACAAAAGAAGGTTAAGATATTGTTTGTATATTTATAAGTATATTGATTTTGTTTATCTATTATCGAATGAGTTTTATGACCGATTAATCTGTTAATTTTTTTTTTATTTGCGATTTATTTTTTTTTTTATTTTCAATTCTAGTAAACGAAAATTTGAATTTTTTTTTTTAATCCCGTCGGTGGGAATTAAATTTTTTTTTTTAAATTTGCCGCCAAAAGTTAATTTTTATTTAAATCAATATTTTCAAATTTTGATTAAATTTAAGATTTTTAGCAAAATTTAAAAATTTTTTGAAAACCATTTTTTAAAAAATTTGATATTTTCAAAAATTTTATAAAAAATTTTTTTGAAAAATTGAATTAATTTTCGATACCAAAAAAATTTCTAAATTCAAAAATTTACTTTTACATAAAAATTTTTTCCAAAATTTAATTTTTGAAATTTTTTCAAAAATTTCATTTTACATAAAAATTATTCCAAAATATAATTTTTGAAAAATTTTCCAATTTTCATGCCAATAAAATAAATTTAAAAAAAGTCAAAATTTCCAAAAAAACAAAATAAAAAAAAAATTTTTTTTTTCAATAAAATCTTTCCTTAAAAAAAAAAGATAAAATTTTCAATAAAAAATCCCTGTGACAATGATTTAATTGCAATCTCAACAAATCTACGTTCTATATTTAGTCTGATAAGAAATATAAAACCCATTATCATTATCATTATCAAAAAATCTTAACAAAATAAATAAAAAAAAAAAAAAAACCACTCCCGAAAACTCACCAATGAGCGTCGATGTATATTGAAAAAATTTTTTTCCCTCAATTAAGGTCTTTGTGGTCTTAATTAGCATCGGCTCGACGACACTTCCCTTATCCTTATCCTCCATCATTTCCATTTCCATGATCCAGTCCCACTATCACTCCATAAAAATATTAACTTATCACAGCAACAATAATCCACCGAACCCAAATAAACAAATACCAAAAAAAAAAAAAAAAAAAATAAAAAAAAATTGACAAAAAAAAAAAAAATGTCAAAATTAACAACCGCGACAATTAAAAGTCTCGAACTGAATGTACATTTATTACACTCACAATCTTGTCTCGTTTTGTTATCTCTGAAGATTTATATACCATTAATTAACTATTATATCTTTATATATACATATATAAGCATACATTCATATATATATTTACAATGAATTTTTTTTCCAAAATTATAATTCTAGGATAGAAAATTTTATTTTATTTGATTCCATTTCTGATAAAATTAATTATTATTTTGAATATAAATATATGTATATATTTATATATTAATAATATGAGTTGAGTGATCTTTTAAGTTGAATTGTCTTGATACAACTGTTGAATAAATGACAATAGCCCGCCAGATAATCTTCCTCTCCTTCGTTACATTTCATAACGCAAACCCCGTGATTAGTCCTCCAATCACAACTAAAAGATTTTGTTATACATATATATATATATGTAGATGTGTGTACTGTATCACTTAGTAGATAATCTACATATTTAGTACGCCTCCACTTCCTTGTCCACATTTCGAAATTAAGATTAAAAAACCTAAAAAATATATAAATTTATAAAAATATATAAATTTATTTATTGTATTAATTTTTACCTTGAAGTGAATAAATGCCGTAGGTGCAATTGGATTAAATGGAAAATGTCAGGATGTCTAATCTTATCATGACATATCAGAGATTACGGGTGTTAATGTTATTAATTATTTTTTTATTTTAAAATAGTTTACTTTTTTTAATAACATATTTATTTATTTTTTTGTTTTTATTAGCGAGGGGATCGGAGAACCTGAGAGGTGGAGTGGGTTTCAGGAGGAGGTCCTTGATGAACCTGTTGATGAGCCGGTGAGTTATTTTTTAAATTGGGAGATGGATAAATTACAGGGAAGGAAAATTTCAGTTTATATGAGAATTTATGGTCATGTTTAAATTTTTATATGATCATATATTGTGTATATGATCATATATTGTTGTATATGATCATATATGATCACGTTTTTTTATGTATGACCATTATATGATCATATATTGTATGATATAATCATATATGATCATATGTGATCACGTTTTTTCATGTATGACCATTATATGATCATATATTGTATCTGATATAATCATATATGATCATATATTGTATCTGATATGATCACATATTGATATATGATCATATTCATTTAGATACGACCAAATTTATATTAATTTTTGATCATACACCCTATTAGATATAATCATATATGATTGCGCATACTATCAGATATAATCATATATGATCACATTTGTTTATATATGATCATGTGATTACGTTTGTTCATGTATGGCCAAGTATAGATTAATTTTTAATCATGTGTGATATCAGATATGATCATGTAATGTATCTGATATGGTCACATATGATCACATATTGATATATGATCATATATGATCATACGTGTTCATACATGACTAAATTTAGGTTAATTTCTGATTATATACTCTATCAGATATGATCATATATGATCACATATGCTTATATATGATCATATGTGATCAATTATATTAATAAGTATGTTCATATTTATATTTATATGACTTATGACCACATATAATATCAGATATCATATATGAACAGACTATTAGATATGATCATATATATTCACATATGTTCGTATACGATCACTTATGATCATATATGATTATATATGATCACACATACTATTAGATATAATCATATATTTTCACATATATTTGTATATGATCACATATGTTTCTATATGATCATATATGACCACATATGAAATTTTTCCCCAAAAATTTAAAAAATACAGAAATTTTTACAAAATTAAAAAATTTACAAATTTCTTCAACTCAAAATTTCGTTCTCTCATTTCTTTAAAAAAAAAAAAAAAAACATTCAAACTATTGATCATCTAAAAATAAATAATTACATAAAACAACCGATAATCCCATAAATTAATAAAAAAAAAAAAAACCAACGTAATAACACTTAGAAAAAAAAATGTTTAGTTTTTAATCCGACGTTATGAGGTTTCCAAATCCGTTTCTCGTTCATACTAGTCTTCTTCAATACACCTAACATCTACACTCGATTTCGCAGACATTGTTAACATTAATATCAAAACTCCATTAACATTAGTAGTTAATTTATAAATAATTAAGTGTCATGATTTAAAAATTAAGTAAATTCACACGATATTTAAATAAAATAGGGGCGTGCTGACGGTGTAAATGTCTTGGTAGTCTTTTATTCATGAACATGAATATGTGTGTGCGTAATAGGATGCTCTCTTTTCAATTTACTACTTGAGCTATAGCGTGCAACATTATAATTCCCAGTACATCCACATGTTTTGTGTTACTGATATATGTATCTACTTCTTTACACTTTATTCGTACACCACAATACATTTATATTGTTGTTACTACACATTTAATCGTTACACGGTTGTAACTTTAGTGTCTTTATGAGCATCATACCAAGTGGACGCACTTTTTTTTTTAAATTTCCTATGGAAAATTAAATTATTTATCAAATTCATTAATTAATTTATTGGAAATTTTAATTTAAATTTATAAATAATGAAAATTTTAAGCAAATTGTTCGGTAAAAAAAATAGTGTTCGGACAAAAAGTAAAAATATAACGAAAACTAAATATAAGAAACATAGTAATGGGACTGTTGTACCTAAGGATGAATTTATGTTTGGTGATAATTGTAGTACGAGTACTAGAAGACATCGACGAAAACGGAGGGTAAATTTTTTTTGATAGTATTTTTGGTAGTTTTGGAAAAGTACTAATTTTTGTAAATTTTTTTTTAATTGAAGTTTAATTTTTTTTAGTTTTTGTAATTTTAGTAGTTTTTGAAAGAAAGTGATTTTGGTATTTTTACGAATACTAATTTTTGGAAATAGTATTTTCGTAACTCAGCAGGGTACAAACTTTGATGAATTTTGTAGAATTATAATTTTGGTAGTTTTTTTTAAATTTGTGAGTAGTTTTAAAAATACTAATTTTGATGGTATTTGAGAGTACTAATTTTGTGAGGTTTTTTTTAAATACTAATTTAGATATTTTTTACTAATGCTAATTTTTAGGAAATACTACTTGGAGTAGTTCTGTGAAAATACTAATTTTAATAGTAGTTTTTAAAAAATAGTAACTGTATTTTTTACGAATACTAATTTTTTGGGAATAGTACTTTAGTAGCTCAGCAAAGTACGAACACGGATGGATCTTTAAAAATTCGGATTTTGATATTTTTTAAATAATAGTAACTTTAGTAATTTTTCAAGAATACTAATTCTGGTAATTTAAAAAAAGTACTAATTTTGTGAGGTTTTTAAAAAATACTAATATCGATATTTTTTACAAATACTACTTGATGTAGTTTTGTGACAATACTAATTTTCGTAGTAGTTTTTTTATTAATAGTAATTTTAGTAATCTCGGGAAAACACTAATTATAATAGTTTTTGACGGAACTAATTTTGTTGGGCTTTTTTGAAAATAGTAATTTTGGTAGTCGTTTCGAAATACAAATTTTGGTATTTCCTACTACTAATTTTCATATTAAAAAATACTAATTCCAGTAGTTTCATAAAAACATTCATTTTAGTATTTGTTAGTAATAGTATTTTTAGTACTTTTTGCCAAGTACTAATTTAGTATTTTTGAAAATAAAAACACTACTTTTAGTATTGGAAAATTCCTGTTTCCTTATCCATGGAAAGTACTAATATTAAAAATTTCTCAACAATGGTATTTTTAGTATTTTAAGAATACTAATTTTATATCCTTATATATTTAATGATTTTACTAGTTTTTAATACCAATAATTTTAGTACTTGTTTATAAATAATAGTAATTTTTGTAGTTTCGTATTTTTTTTTTTTTTTAATGATTTTGGTAATTTAATTTTGATAAGATTTAACCGCCCACTTGATAAGAAACCGCCCATACATAAATTTTCGATCTGCTAAAAAAAATTTATTATTTTAAAAATCCGCGTAATTAAAATAAGACCTTGAGTAGAGTACATGACCTTTAAACCTAACGAGTACTTCTTTGAATTAATCAGTTTATGAGAAGGAAAAACCCTAAGGATTTCCGGTGAGAAAAGGAAATAACCATAGCAAATTTTTTTTTTTTTTTTTTTTTTTTTTTTTTTTCATTATTTTATTAGCATTATATATATACAGTATATATTTTTATATAAAAGTATGTGAAATTTTGCACAACTAAATAAATGTGGATTTCAAAAATGAAAATTTTTTTCGAGCTTTTTTTTTTTTAAATTGAATTAAAAATTAAAAACTCACGTTGGCTAGAAAATAAAAACATAATGGAAAGAAAATAACAATTCGTTAATTAAAAAATTCATTTCCATTTGAGTGAACGAAAACAAACCAATCTAACAACAATAATTAATAAATATAAATATGAATATGAATATAAATAATAACCAGCAATAAAATTACTAGCAATTACCAGAGATTAAAAACTATGCCAACTATGTAATGCTAATATTGTGTTTCCGACAGCTGGTCATTGAAATCGCGCTCCCAAGTGAATGTCCTATTGCATTCCCTCTTTCTCCCTCCTCACTCTTAACCCCACCCATTCCCTCCCACTCACTAAATTCAAAAATAAAAAATCTAATTTCAAAAATATTTTTATCAAAATATTTTAAAAAAATTTCATTTTATTTTAACTCCAAAAAATTAACAGCATTTAATTTTAAATTTCAAAAAAAATTTTTATGAAAATTTTATTTTTCAAAATTCAAACTCAACAATTTCAAAAAATTCTCCTTTTCATTTTACACTAAAAAAAATTCATCAGAATTTTCAAATTCAAATTTTCATTTTAAAAAAATCTTAAAAAATTTTACTAGAAAAATTCAAAATAAAAAAGAAATTTTCCAAAATAATTTTGAAATTTTTGACTCAGAATTTTCATAAAATAAAGTTTTTTATGAAATTTTTTTTGAAATTCAAATTTGAGGACTAACTGAATTTTTTTTGAGTAAAAATAAAAATTCAAAAATTTTTAATTTTATTTCAAAATCATTTTTTTTTCAAAATTGAATTTTTTAATTTTTTTTTTTTTTTTTTTTTTTTTTTTTACAAATTAAAGGTGTGTCAGGTAAAAAAATACGCCCTCTACCTTCATACTCGCCAACTCCTTATACATTTATATCCATATACATATATATACATATATATATACATATATATATATATATATATATATATATATATATATATATATATATATATATATATATATATATATATATATATATATATATATATATATAGTATAACTATAGTAAATAAAAGTATACTAAGTACCCTAGTATAAACTCGTTCCTACAAAACCCGATCAGTCAACTTTAGAACCTTTTAAACTCACCTCTAATTAAAAAAACCTTAGAAAAAAAAAATAAAAAAAATTACAACTCATTAAAAAATATTTATTGAAAAAATTGTTGGAAATAATTATTAAAAAATAAAGCGTAAATTGGAAATCAACTAAACTCTCGTAAATAAAAAATAAAAAAAAAATAAAGAGTAAAAGTTTTGTTTAAAAGTAGTGGGGGAATTGGAATGTGCAACAGGTAGAGAAGGTTGAAAATATTTTTTCAGTTATCTCGTGTCTCAGTACACGTACATACGGACATTAGTTTGTCATTACATAGTATAGTATTTTTTTAGTAAATGGGGTAAAAAATAAAAATTCATTTAAATTTTAAATTTAAACTAAATGAGGAAGTTTTTTAATTTTCGGTGATGTCCAAGTGCTGTAATGGAAAGAAATGATAATAATAATACTAGTGGGATAGGTGGTAATAATAATAATAGCAGTAATAATATTAATAATAATAATATTATTAATAATAATAATAATAATAATAGTAGTAGTAATATTAATAATAACAATATTATTAATAATAATAATGGGAACGGTTCCAATGGCCTTCAACCGCAGCCTAATGAGGTATTTTTTTAATTAAGTAATTATTAAATTTTAAATTAAGGGTGGGGGATAAATGTCAGTATGTAAAAAAATCGGGAGATAAATATATGTAATAGTAAATATTATAAAAGTAGGCAATGTGACTTTCATTAGGGAGGGGACAAATTCTTGTGACGGATAGAGAGTTGGAGAAACTTGGAATTGGAAAAAGGAAAATTGAGAAATTTTATGGCAATGAGTCACTCAAGGACTTTGAGATTAGTGTGGGACTGTGATAGACAGTAATATTTTTTAGGTTTTTAAATGCAGATATTAGATATTGGTATCTGATAATTCTGATGGGTGATTAGTGTAGTAGGAATGTGAGTTGGTTTTTGGAGTAATTGACGGTGGGGGTGGAGAGGTAACGTGATGACGAGTAAAATGAGTACCCACATCACTGGGTTTGGGTAATGTGTACCGGAAGTGCTAAATTTATTTTTTTGTTAATTATTTGACTAACTTTCAAAATGGGTAATGAGTTTATTTTGGTATAGGGTTATCGGTACTCATTTGACGCGGAATTCGCAGCAGTTTTTGAAAATTGTAAAAAAAAAATTTTTTTTGAATTTTTTTTTAAGAAAAATTTTGAAAAATTTTTTTTTATCAAAATTGAGGGTATGGTTGACTTCGTGACGTCATTTCCTCTAGTTTGAGTACCCACATGACTATATTTGATTAAAGTAAAAAATTACGTTAATTATTAATTAATTAACTATTTAATTAATCATCTTTCCGAACATAGGCATGTGGGTACTCATTTCACGTGGAATCGTGCCCTCTTTACTAATCTCATGTTTTCTATACTTAAAAAAAATATTCAAACCAAAAAATTACCGTAATTACCATTTTTATTAATATATATGATGAGCAGACCAAGTACTGAGTACCTGCTCCAAATATATCGTTGTTGGTACTCATTTTACGCGGAATCGCGTCAGCTTTTCAGCCCCACTGTTCTTATATTTTTAAAAAAAATTTCTAAGGACTTACAGTAAAAAGTTATAAGACGCAGATTTATAAATTAGAAGATAAAGTCGAAAAAAAATGTGTCAGGGATTAGGAATGTGATTCAATGGTATCCTTGATTAAAAAATAGCATAAAGGAATTCTTCAGGCATGCGTCACCTCTGAACCTGTTTGGTGACATTACATATCTATATATAAAAATATATAAAAATTTTTTGTTCAAGGTCGGTGACAGAGGATGGGAAGTGCATCACGTAACAGTGACCCGAGTGCCAGGATATGGGTTTGGGATCGCAGTCTCCGGAGGGAGAGACAACCCGCATTTTACTAATGGCGACCCCGCGATCGCGATTTCGGATGTTTTGAAAGCTGGCCCAGCAGAGGGAAAATTGCAAGTTAACGACCGGATAATTTCAGCCAATGGTGTGTCACTAGAAGGCGCAGACTATGGAGCAGCTGTTCGAGTTCTTCGTGACTCAGGATCGACAGTTCTGCTGGTGGTCAAGCGACGATCTGTAATACCGCAGGTTCAGCCAGCGCAGCCTCAGACTCACAGGCTGACTTTGACTCGTAACAACAAAAAAGATGACTTTGGTCTGGTTTTGGGCTGCAGACTTTACGTCAAAGAAGTCACTAGAGAAACTGGAGCTAAACCTGGCGACCTGGTGACCAGAATTGGCGGGATTCCTGCAGACAACATGAGTCTGAAGGAGGCTAAAAAAATAATGGACTCGTGCAAAGATCGGCTGTCAATTGTCGTAACCCGTGAACCCGGTGCTTCGACCTCTGCTGCTGCTTCAAACTACTCAACTGCCAAAGAAGCTGGTGAATATTTATCGGGGGCAAGTTACAGCAGTCAGAATCTTTACGTTCCGCCACCGACTCGTCAAACGGATGACAAAAGTAATCTAGCGCCTAGAGGAGCCGGTGGGAGGTCCAGAGGTCCTCTGATGGATGTTTCGTTGAGTCAATTAGACTTACCGGCTACTCCTACAGTAGATCCGCCTCGGCCGCCACCCCCACGACCTGAAGGTAAGGGATATATTTTTGTGGGCCAGAGATAAAGAAAAACTGACCATGGGATTCAATTCTACGGTAAATTTCCGCTAATTTGAGTACCCACATCGCTAAGTTTGGTCCGAGTACCTCCAGAGTCCAGGGTGACGGATTTACCCCCAGTAAAATGGGGATATAAACTAATTGTCGGAACTTAGGGTTGTTGGTACTCATTTTTCAGGAAATTTTCTCAGCTTTTCAAAAATAATACTCATATATTTTTAAAAAAATCCCTGTGTCTAAAATCACAAGAAATTACCACAAGATTATTTTTTTTTAGACTATTATTCATCGCGGCGTCAACTCTACGAAGAAGAAACACGTTCTAAGCAGCCAGTACCCGACCCACGTTTTATAACTTTCCAAAAAGAAGGATCCGTGGGCGTGCGTCTAACCGGAGGCAACGAAACCGGGGTCTTTGTGACCGCAGTTCAACCTGGATCACCAGCTTTTCGGCAAGGTCTTCAGCCAGGTGACAAAATACTCAAAGTCAACGACATGGACATGAAAGGTGTCACCCGAGAGGAAGCAGTTCTGTTTTTGCTGAGTCTCCAGGAGCAGATCGACCTGATCGTCCAACATCGTCGCCAGGAGTACGACCAAATAGTCGCGTCAGGTCGCGGGGATTCGTTTCACATCAAGACGCATTTTCATTATGAGCAACCTGACAGAGGCGAGATGAGTTTCCGCAGCGGGGATGTTTTCCACGTGATCGATACTCTCTATAATGGAGAAGTCGGTTCCTGGCAAGTTTTCAGGATCGGGCGCAATAACCAGGAAGTACAGAAAGGAATTATTCCCAACAAAGTCCGGGCCGAGGAACTCGCGACTGCGCAATTCAACGCGACCAAAAAAGAGCTCAGCACCAGCAGCGAGAGCCGCGGAAGCTTCTTCAGGCGAAGACGCGGCAGCCATAGAAGATCCAAGTCTCTGGGTCGCGATCACTGGGACGACGTCGTCTTCGCAGACAGCATTAGCAAATTTCCCGCGTATGAGCGAGTCGTTTTGAGACACCCGGGGTTCATAAGGCCGGTGGTACTTTTTGGACCGGTCGCGGACCTCGCGAGGGAAAAATTACTAAAGGATTTTCCGGACAAGTTCACGTCCCCGCAGATGGAGAGTCAGCTGGACGACTCGACCAGTGGAAAGGGAGGGAAAACTAATGGGATCATCAGATTAAGTGCGATCAGAGAAGTCATGGAGCGAGGGAAGCATGCGCTGCTTGACATCACGCCCAATGCAGTTGACAGATTGAATTACGCTCAATTTTATCCGATTGTTATTTTTTTGAAGGCGGAAAACAAACAAGTTATCAAGGAAATGAGAGCTGGGATTCCCAAGTATGTATTTTTTTATCGATATATCGAATTTTTACAAAATCGATAGATCGATACTAATAATTTTAAACCGATCATTTTTATTTTTTTAAAATGATTAGTAAAATAAAAATCGAGGTATCGAATTTTTGAAAATCGATTAGTTTATATATCGATATATCGCATTTTAATGGTTGTGCATAAAAAAATCGATATGTTGAATTTTGAAAAATTTAGAAATGGACAGAATCGATATATCGAATTTTTTAATATCGATTAGTTGACAGAGTCGATATATCGAATTTTTTAAGATCGATTAGTTGACAGAGTCAATATATCGAATTTAAAAAGATCGATTAGTTACTAATTCGATGTATCAAACAGTAACATATCAATTTTTAAGAATCGATTAATAAAACTATCGATCTATCGAATTAAAAAAATTGCCTACTAACAGAAATTGACATATTAAATTTTTACTAATCGATTAATAGAAATTTCCATTATATCGAATTTTCATCAAATCGATTTATTGAAAAATTCGATATATCGATTTAGTAAAAAATCGAGATATCGATTTATGAAAAATTCGATATATCAATTTAGTAAAAAATCGAGACATCGATTTATGAAAAATTCGATATATCGATTTAGTCAAAAATCGAGATATCGATTTAGTAAAAAATCGAGACATTGATTTATGAAAAATTCGATATATCGATTTAGTAATAAATCGAGACATCGATTTATGAAAAAATCGAGATATCGATTTAGTAAAAAATCGAGATATCGATTCATAAAAAATTCGATGTATCGATTTATGAAAAAAATCGATATATCGTTTTTTTTTTTCAAATTTTAGATAATTAATAAAAACTTTTTTTTTTTTTTAGATCTGCGCATAAAAGTTCAAAAAAATTATTAGAGCAGTGCCAGAAATTGGACAAAATTTGGGGACACATTTTTAGCGCCGTTATAACGCTGACTACTCCAGAAGCCTGGTATAGAAAATTACGGGAGTTGATTGACCGCCAACAACAAGGTCCTCTATGGATGAGTCAAACCAAGGTATGTCTAATTACATAATTGCATAATTACTATTTGCATTTTTTTTTTTTTTTTTTTTTTTTTTTAGTTCTGTAAAGAAAATTCTTCTGCAATCTTTTAATTTTCTTGCAACGTTTCTTTCAATAAATTTACACTCAGTAATTATAGACCGATAGACCTTAAATTATAGGTCATTTTGAAGCTCTTTTATCACAGAATCTCCTCAAGAAATTTTTATTCCTCCATCTATTAATTCCTGACCTCAATAAATTTTTAAAGTCACCCCTAAAAATTTTCTTATCCATCTCCTATTGAAAAACTTACCTTCAAAAATTGATAACTCACTTCCTAATTAATATTAAGCTCTCATAAATTTTTTTTAAATTCCTCATTAAATTCCCTTTAAAATGACCTATAATAACCTTTAGTTCATTTGATAATGAACATTAAAAAAATAAATAACTGATGGGATTTAATTGTTGTAGCCGGTAGAAATGGTGTCGGATCTCTATCTGCCTCCTTATCATTCCTTTTTCAATCCATACGACCCTTGTTATCCTAATAATAACAACTTTATTAACATTAATGATACTTATTTAAATAATATTAATTATGATAATAATAATAACAACATAAATATTAATTTTTTGGGACCTCCGCGACCGCCAACTCCTCAATTATTTTCTGCGCAACCCAACCAGAGTGTGATTGAACAATTTTTCGGCTACATTTAATAATAATAATTTATATATATATTTATATTTATCTATCTATTAATCACTCATCTCATTTTCACTGCATGGTCGCATGATTAATAAATTAATAATTATTTTCATCTAAAAATTCATTTTTGTTTTAGAAAAAAAAAAGTTTTGTTTTTTTATTAATTAATTAATTAGAATTAGTATTAATATTGATAGTGATAGCAATGATTACAATAAATTTGACGTCAATTGTAGCCGGAAGAAGCACTCTCAGACGATTTCCTATTCCCGATGACATCTCGCCTCTCCTACGCTTCCTCTCCGGAAAGTGATTTGGAATTAAATACGAATGTTCCGATGTTGTCTGGTCCACTTGGTCCTCCGACACGTCTTAAGAGTAGTTCTGATCCAAGTATTGCTACTCAAGACGACACCGCTGCGCCTCCGCCGTATACTAGCAGTTACCAGGTATGTTTTTTTATTTTTTTAGAGAAAGACATTTTTTTGGGACAAAAAGATCTCGAGGAGAGAGATGTTGAGGTGATGACGCGTCAAATGAGTACCCACATGACTATGTTTTGGTGAGGTGGTTAATTAATTAATTAGAGGGTAATTAATTTTAGTATTTTGGTATTTATTTAAGTTTATTGATGTGGGTACTCATTTTAATGGAAATCGCATTCTCTACAATGATTCACAACTTATTTTTCAAAAAAATTAATTTTGGTTTCGAAGATCAAAATTTTGGAATTTTTTTTTTTGGCTAAAATTTTTTTTTTGACAAAATTAATATAATTTCTGTAAAGTAGGCACGATGACGAGTAAAACAAATACCAACATGACTGGGTTTAATTAAAGTCGTTAATTAATTAATTTAATTAATAATATTGCTAATTAATGAACTAACTCAAAAAATATCGATGTAGGTACTCATTTTACTCGTCACCAAATTTCCTGTAAAACCCACCAGTTAATTTTAGAAAAAAAATCAAGTTATTCGCATCCAAAATAAAAATAAACCAAATTACCCCAGTTTTTTTTTTTAACCCAAACCTATTGATGTGGGTACTCAAACTAACGGAAATCGCCTCCGGAATTCAATGCCATGACTAATTTGCCTTTAAATCTTCTCAGGCATTCGAACAACACAAACGTACCGTTCCCGACACCAAGTACGGATTCTCTACTTCAACTGATCAGCCAAGCTTGCCATCTTATACACCAGGAGTACCCTCAGCACGTTCACCTCATCAGGGACCGCCAGATTTGCCGCCACGAGTCGACAGAAATGTAAAACCTGTCGGCCGCGGAACTCTTGGTCGCACAGCAGTCGACCGTCTTGCCACCAAAACTGACTCAGTACTCGACATGCGTAATTATATTAACGCTACTCCACATCGTGCCAATACAACTTCTTCTCTAGAACGTTCTCAGCCCAAACCAGTTGCCGTAAGTAAAAAAAAAAAAAAAAAAATAAAAAAAAAAAAAATAATAATAAAAATAATAAATAAATAAAAAAAAAATAATAAAAAAAAAATTTTTTTTCTTACAGGGTAGTTATGACAGTATGTCATCATATGACTCATACAATACCAACGGTAACCAAGTTTATAATGTAGGGGGTAATTTGAACACATCAACTGGTCGACTAGGTCCCAATGTCCCGGACGATTTAAAAACCGGTAACATTCCGCAAAGAGCACATGATCCTTATCGATTTACTCGCTCGACTGCTCAACCAATACCAGCTAATCAAGAGAATCGCGGTGATTACGCTAAGTACAGGTAATTTAATTAATTTTAATTAATTAAAACTTCTCTTTTTTTTTCAAATTTCACTTGAGGCCAAGATTCTTCTCACGACAATTAATTAACGCGTTGAGTAAACTAGGGTTTATTATAGGTCATTTTCAAGGGAATTAAATGAGGAATTTAAAAAAAAATATCGCGTTCCTTAATATTGATTAGGGAGGGAGTTATGAATTTTTCAAACCGACTACTTTTGATAGGAATTCATTTTTCATTAATTTGGGGCCGCTTTAAAAATTATTAGGGCCCAGGGATACAGAGATTAAGGATTGAAAAATTTTTTTTCAGATTCTGTGTTGAAAGAGCTTTAAAATGACCTATAATTGGAGGCTATTTAAGCAATAATTAGTAATTAATTTGAGTAAAAATAAAAATTTTTGACAAAAGTGATTCGGTAGGAAAAAAAAATTAATTTGTAATTAAAAAATTTTTTTTACAGTCGACCAGAACATAAAGTGATACCAACTACACCATCGAAATCTGGTAATAACAATAACACTGGAACATATAAACCGGTACCGCCGCCAAAACCCAAAAATTATCGGCCTCCAGTTCAAAATTCTGTTCAAGATGATAATAATCCTGCTAATTTATATCAACATGCTAAAAATTATTCACTGACACCCTCGCATGTTCATAATGGCGTAAGTAAGCTTTTTTAAATTTTTTTTTTATTTTCTACTAACAATTTTTTGTGTATTGAGTTCCAAAAATTTTTAATAAAAAAAAACAATATGATCTCTGAATTCCTGATCCAATTTCCCGTAGTTTGAGTACCCACATCAATACATTTAAAATTCAAAAATAATTGCCGGTAATTAGCGTAATTGTAATTACATAATTAATATTTTTATTTAATGAATGGGTGCACGTTAACAGGGACTTCGTTCTGAGTAAAATGAGTACCCACATCAATATTTTTTTTTTTATTAAAAATTGGGCAATTTTTAATTGTTGTAATTAACAATTAAATTAATTAATTATCGACTCAACCAAATGTAGGCTTGTTGGTACTCATTTTACGCGGTATTGCACGCATTTTACAGCTACTATAGTCATTTTATCAAAAAATAATTTTTTCGTCACCAAAAATCCAAAAACATCATTTTTGTAATAATAATTGTTGATTAAAATTTTCAAATAATTTTTTTTTTCAATTATTGGCATGTGGGTACTCATTTTACGCATCTCCGTATCAAGATTACAATAATGTGATTTATTTAACAAAAAAAAATTTTCAGATCGAAAACACAAATCACCGTAATAGTGGTCAGTACTATTACAACATACCCCCTCCCAATCGCGGGCAAGATGGTAATTTTTTAATAAACACCAACAATCACAATCACTCTCACAGTTTGAGTCACTCTCACTCGCATTCGAATCCACCGGTTGCCAGCCACGCGCACAGTAACAGCGCGGGCCAGCTGACTCTCAATCACGGTCACAGTAGATCTAACATTAACAACAACAATAACGCCGCTAATGTCAACGGTCATGGCAACCACTCGGCCCACAATGGCGGCGGGCATAACCGTGAGCCCAGCGGTTTAGACCTCGCGGGCAGTCGGGAGCAACGAGGTAGCGCTTTTGAACTCTACCGTAAGCCTCCGATTCATCATAACGTCAGGTAAATTAACATTAATCATTTTTTTTTAAATTTTCGAGATCGCTAATTTTGATCCATGCCTTTTTCAACTTCGATCCTCCAAAAAAAATCTTCTGAATTTTTTTTTACATAAATCACTAGTCTAAGGCTCTAGACAGCTCAATAACGAATTTTTTGAGCCCAACCGGAAGTCTCTAGCTTCATTAGTTCCCGAGATCCTTCAGCGTTAATCAACCCGAGAATAATTCCCGCCTTTCATTAATCCGATGATTAATGCGCTGTAATTTCTGATCTAATTGTCCTATCACCTTCTCCAAGGGCTTAAAATTCTCGTAATAGAACCAGCTTTCAAATAAACACCCCCACCATACAACAATTACCATCCATCCCATAGAATTCATCAAAAGAATCCTAATTAACCAAAAAAATGGATTCCCGCCAAAAGTAATCCTTTTAAAACATTCATAACTTCCTTCCTTATCAATATTAAAAAACCAAATATTTTTTATCATATTTGTCATTAAATTTCCGTTAAAATAACCTATAATGAAGTTAATTTCCCGCCGTTAATTACCACGTAATTAAAATTGAAAAAAAAAATTAAATAAAATTTCCGTGAAAATTAATAGAATTTTTTTGTCTCTCCCTAAAATACTGAGTAAAAAAATGAGGTTAAAATTTTAAAGTCACTAATTAGCGATCTCTAATTAATAAATAAATTAATAAATGAATTAACCGATATATTAACGGTGGTGGTGATTAATAGGACATCTGGAATTACAAAGGGATTATTTAATAACGAGGGAGGTATTTTACGTGGACCAGGAGATGTTGTAATGACAATACCTCCTGGTGCGCTTTCATCTAGTAATCATCAAGAAATTTATTTTGCCGTTGTACCGCCTATTAATACTATTAATACTAATAATAATAATAATGTTAATAACAATGATATTTATTATGATTACGATAATATTGACACTGACATTGACATAAATATAAAACAACGTGGATCTATTTCACCGCCGGTTAATAAGGGTGAGAATTATTTTTAATTAATCGGTGGTGGGAAAAAAAATTCATTGATTAATGCTATTAATGCATGATTTACATATTTAATTAATAGGTAATTTATTAATACTTAATATTAATAAATATTTATGTTTTAGGTGAGTCATTAATGAGTCCATTAATTGAATGTGGACCACGTGGGATTAAATTTAATAAACCAATAGAATTACGTATTCCCCATAATGGAACTCCGCAGCATAAATTGATATTAAAAACGGCAAATAATGAAGATTTGGACAACAGTTGGTCGGATATTAAAATACCAGAGGCGTGTGGTGAATATATTTATGTTAAATTAGATCACTTTTAATTAAATCGTCATTTTTTACTTTTATTTTTTATTTTTTTTTATTAATGAGTTTGATGAGTGGAAAGACAATCAAATTGCGAGAAAAATGAGTACCCACAAGGCTTTAATTGGAAGTAGTGATTAATTGGTCTTTTAATGGTTAATTTGATTAATTGATAATTAATATTTTGTGGTGTAGTTAAATATAGTGGTGTGGGTACTCATTTTACTTGCCGTCGCATGCTTTAAGTTAGGATATTATTAATTTTGAAGAAAAAAATTTTTTTAATTTTTGATTAATCAAATAAAAAATTATATGGAAAAATGAATACTGTAGTGGGACAGTAGACAATATTCCGAGTAGAATGAGTACCCACAAGCCTACTTTTTGAAATATCAATAATTTGGTAATTAAACAATTAATTATATTGTTAATGACAATTGAAATTTTTAACTAGCTCAGAATATTATGATGTGGGTATTCATTTTACTCGTCATCGCATGCTCTATGTAAAAAAATTATTGATTTTAAAGAAAAAAAATTTTTTAATTTTTATTAATACAAAAAAAAATTTATCGAAAAATGAATAGTGCAGTTGAATAGTAGACCTGATTCCGAGTAAAATGAGTACCAACAACCCTAAGCTCCGTAGACTCATTAATTTGGCAATTAATAATTAATTACATGCATAATAAAAATATATGTTTTTAAGTAATTCGAAATATATTGATGTGGGTACTCGTTTTACTCGTCATCGCATGCTCTACAAGATAGATCACAAAATTTTAAAAAATATGAATTTTAATAAAATTAATTAGGCATAATTAATAAAATGTGATGGTGCCATGGTACCGTATAAAAGTATATTAAAAATACATAATTATTAAAAAATATTTATTCTCTGTGAGAGTAGATAAATATCTAAATAATATACATATTTAATGAATATATATTAATGTATATAATCAATAATAATAAATAATAAAAATGCATTTATCTGGTACAAGGAGAGCAAGGCTGAAATACCAAATGATCTGACTAATCAATGTTTAAAAATTGATTAATTAATAATAATAATGAATTTTTTAACAAAATAAAATTAAAAAATTTTTTTTAATGCATTTTTAAATATTTAAAGAATACTTGCTCGCACATAATTATTAATTACAATAATTGCATAATAATCTCATTAATATTAATTATTAATTAAATATAATTAAACAAATTTATATATAATTATTAAATATCAAACAAATGATCTGTTTTATTAAATAAATATGTAAAATAAAATTTTTTTTTCGTTTTTTTTAAATTATTTTTCTACGCGCTCATGTGTGACGCCACGCGTCGCCATGGCAACTGAGTCACAACACTGACACACAATTTTTATTGACACGTTTTAAGTTTTAGTGCACGAGCTCACTTATTTTTGTTAAGAAAAACTTAAATTGTTTTGTTTATTTATTTAATTAAATTTAAAAATTTGAATTTCGCGCCAAAAATGAAAAAAATATTTTACCGCCATTTTATAATTTTTTTCGAGTGTCAACCCGATAATTAATCATTTTTCTACTAAAAAACCTTAATTCTTTTGTTAAAACAATTAATTAATTACGAGGATTCATATTTGAAAATTGAAAAATTCAAATTTCGCGCCAAAAGTGTAAACCAATTTTTTGAGTGTTGTAATTGGACGTAAAAATGTCAAAACACATCGACTTCATTCTCGGCTCGCCGATAAATCGATCTGACGACCGTCGACTCAGTTTCCGTTACTCCCGCGCGCGACTAGTAGCGCCACCTACGGAATCAGTGATCCAAGTGACCTCTCACCCAAAAGTAACCTCCAATGAGTCAAAACTCTCTGAAGACGGACTCTATGTCTCAGTTTCCGGTCCTCTGACCACGAAAATAGTGAAACCCTACCAACTTGACAGCCACCGAAAAATCATAACCTCAAATTCCCCGGAGTCTCAGTCCCGGGTCCTCGAGTTCTCGATACAGGAGCTAAAAATATCTGACCCCAGTCTCATAACCTCAGTCTCTCTGTTGTATCATTCGACGACAGTCTGCAAAATTTCGCCGCCATTTGCAAATAAACTTTGCAAGCTTTTAATAAAAAGAGACTTCAACTTAACCTTAAAATTGACATCCGCTACTTCGAGCTCAATTTTACCTCTCCCACTTCCAAATCGTTGCGTAAAAAATCATATCATAACAATCGACTTTGCGCTCCCCTCTCCTCTCACTTCCGGTCAGTGTCTGGTTCTCGTAAGCCTGAAAAAAAATTTCCCCGAACCTCAAAAATCTTCAGGAAGTCTAAAATTCACTATGGACCCCAACGACCCTCATAATTATTCAAAAAAATCATCAAAGCCCGCGAAGCAGCCGCCATTTTGTCTCATAGACCCAGCGCTGCAGATTCCTGCGCCATCTACCATCAGGTCAAGACAGAAACTCGCTGTCGAGCAGATAGTTAATGTCATTAATGAACCAGCGACATTTTCTCTGAGAGACATAACATTTAACGGATGGTTCGAAGCCGCGAGACCTCTGAGGCCACTCAAAATGGCGGCCAAGTCCGAGGGTCAGATAATGATCGAGAAAAATGAAGTGGTCGCGCTGACGGTCCTTCGAGCCGTTCAAGTTCCAATTCGAGAAGAAAACTCGAGTGTTACTCCCGTATTGGTTGTCCAGTGGGGGCAGACGATAGAGGTCACCAAAATGGCGGACAATTGTAACCCAATATGGCAGCAAACCTTCAATTTGTCTTTGCCAAGTGATTTTGAGGATGAAATGGGAATCAAATTGATTCTGTATGACCAACACCCAAGGTGGGGACTCCAGTGGCTGGGGGAATCTGTTTTACCGATGGAGTTTAATGAAAATTACTATGAAATTGAACGCTGGGTCACGTTGTCCAGGTTGACGTGTCCTGTGGAGAGGTTCGGGTACAAGGAAACCGGGCAGACGAGAATTTACATTTGTCTGAAGGTAAAGAAGAACTTCCGGAAGGAAGAAAAGGTCAGGGTTGATGTGCTGGCCAAGACTGTGCAGAGGTGCGTGGTACCGTATAGGCTTGAGGGGGTGGGGGAAGATGAGGGTGAGGGTAAAGAAGGGGAAGAGGAAGTGATGAAGATTGTGATGCTGCTGAGAGCTCTGCCGGTAAAAGTTGGGCCGATAATGCCGAGGCAGGCGCTGAAGATCGGTAAGGTAGATTACTATGGCCGCGCGGGACTGCTGGTGAGTTTGTTATCGGGGGTGGGGAAAGAAGCATTCGTGGCGATGGGAGTGTCGCAGGTAAGGCAGGCCGCGGCGTTTGTGGTCACTGTTGGTAAAGAAGTTGAGATCTGGGACCCAGAGAATGGGGAGAAGTGGAAAGTTTCTGATACTGGGTGCTCATTGGTCAGGATCACGAGGATGGTTAATCATTCTGGGGTAAGTAGGGTTGGAATTTTTGATTTTTGATGTGGATACTGTGTCGAGGGGGTAATTTGCTGAAGAATGAGTACCAACAAGCCTATATTTTGAATTTGAAAAAATACTCAAAATTTTGAAATTTCGAATTTTGAAAATTTGAAAATTGTAATTTTGGGATTTGGGTCGAGTTTTTTGTCCCCTCTCGAATGAGTACCAACATGCCTATGTTTGGAATCCAAAAAAAAAATCAAATTTTCAAAATTAAATTTTTCGAAAATTCAAAAAAATTTTTTTTTTTCAATTTTGTAGATTTTCTAATGCCCTTTCGAACGAGTACCCACATGCTTATGTTTAGTTTTTATTATAAAGGCAAAATTTTGAAAAAATAAAAAAAAATGAAATTTTAGATTTGGAAAAATCTTCAGACGACAAACATTCTTTCTAACCTCCGTTTCAACCTAAACAATACAAAAGACTGGCAGGTGATAAACTCAGCGGCATCGGCGACTCCACGTGAGCCTCAGACTCTTAGCCTCGATCTCGAGCCCACGGAAGAGGACGAAGCAATTTGTGATGAGATCGAAAGCTACTTAAAAGAGCACTTGTCCCAGATGCGCAGTAGAATGGGTTTCATCACGATTTTTAATCGCCATGCGTCTTCAGTTCTTCGGCCTTATTTGCTCAGCTTATCTTTCAAAGACCAACAAAAAGACTCGAGTTATTTGGAACAACTTTATCGCGTTTATCTTATATCCGGATGTGTTATTAATTTACGTTATGACAATAAAGAAGAATTGTTGAACTTTTTTTTGTCAACTAAACTTCAAGAAGTTACTGGTCCCGTTGAATTTTCAATTGTTTGTAATTTACAACGATATATTGGTAAAATTTGTTCATTGTGGTTAGTTGTTGCTGTATTACGTAATCGTGAATAAATTTTTTATTGCAATTGTACATATAAATGAAAAAAAAAAAAATAATCAATGATTAATCGACACATCGATTTCACAATCGATCAATCGATCATTAATCAGCTTATTCTATTATTTAAACGATTAATCGACAATTAAATCGATCTCTCGATTGAATAATCGATCTCGATTATAATATCGATCCATAGATTTTTTAATCGATATATAAATTCGATACTTGATATATCGATATTGATTTTCGATATATCGATATTGATGTTCGATATATCGAAATTGATGTTCGATATATCGATATTAATTTCCGATATATTGATATTAATTTTCGATATATCGATATTAATTTTCGATATATCGATATTGATGTTCGATATATCGATATTAATGTTCGATATATTGATATTAATTTTCGATATATCGATATTGATGTTCGATATATCGATATTAATTTTCGATATATCGATATTGATGTTCGATATATCGATATTGATTTTCGATATATCGATATTGATGTTCGATATATCGATTTCATACTCGATATATCGAACTGAGAATCGATACATTGAGTTTAGAATCGATATATCGAATGGAGAAATAAAAAAAAAATAAATAAATGATTAAATGTAAACATAACAAATTTTTTTATTGCTTAAAAATTTTTTTGAAAAAATACAATACAAATTTCTTATTACAAAAAAAAAAAAATCTAATTTTTTTTCTATTGTTTGTTTCATAAATATTTACTTTCCAAAACCTAATTTTCTTTTTTCTCATCTTTTCTCAAAATAACACATTTTGTTATAATTGACATGGGTATAAATTTATAATGGCAGTTTTATATTTCCCTCATAGTAATTTTATTTAAAAAAAAAAAAAAAAATAATAATAATAATAATAATAAATTTTTTCCTAAGCAAGTAAAAAACAATAGACTAAAACAATAAATAATATATTTGTTATTATACTTTTTTTTCAATATTTTATAATTACCTCTAAATTAATTTTTTCATTGATGTAAAAACTATTTAAAACATAACATTTTTTATATATCATTAAATAATTATAATCATAAACAAATGCTGTTGATAATTATATATATATATTTATATACATGTTTTGAATTCATTTACTGATAGAGAATTTCATGCCCTTTAAAATGAGTACCAACAAGCCATACTTATTTCTCGTATTCTCAAAGATTTACATATATATATCTTATATATATTTATATACATTCTTTGAAATAACAAATAAGTATGGCTTGTGGGTACTCGTTTGAAAGGGCATCGAATTTGCTATCGAACCATGAATTCAAAAATATGTATATATGTATAGTATACCTAATATATGTATGTATACTAATAAACAGTAAGAAAATTCAAAAGCATAACTTAGTATTTTTTTTTTGTTTTCATTTTCATTTTTTTCAATTATGTACAACTATCATTCCAATTCGTCATCTTCTATCACTAATAATAATATTTAGTATTCTTTAAAAAAAAAAAAAAAAAAATTAAGTACAAAAATTTATTTATTCTAAAAAAAAAAGAATAATAATTTTTTTCTTTAAAATTGTCACGTGAAATCACGTAAAATTATGCGTGACAAAAAACTAAACGTGATAAATGTGATTAAGATTTATATGACTGAATTATTAGTATATAGTAGACACATTTTCTATTTACCCATTCATAATTCTTAAGAATAAAATAGAAACGTCAGTATGACTTGCGACACGCATCCGTTCGTCATATGTCACCATTATTATAATTATATTGAATTTTTATTTTTATTATTTATTACACTATTAGTGTAATCGTAGTCGGTGATTTTTTGACCTCATTGAAAAACTAACAAATTACCAATCATTTATTTTATTTTTTTACCTATATATTAATCTTCTTATTAATTACTTTTTATTTTATTTTTCTTATTGAATTTTTTTGACTCCATTAAAGCCATTTTGTCGGCCATTTGTTACGTTTTTCTGATCAGCGTATGCCTTTTTGCCCTAAAAGAAAAAAAAATTTTATTGATTTTTAATCAAATCATCGATTTATCAATTCATCAAAATAATTATCGATTCATTGATTAAATAATCAGCTTATAACTTTAATAATCGATTATTCATTATATCGATTATTAAATCGATATATCGATTATTGAGTCGACACATCGATTATTAAGTCGATATATCGATTATTAAATCGATATATCGAATATTCAGTCAATATATCGATTATACCGTCGATATATCGATTATAGAGTCGATATATCGATTATTAAATTGAGATACTGAGTATTACATCGATATATCGATTATACAGTCGATATATCGATTATTCAGTCTATATATTGATTATTAAATCGATATATCGATTATTAAATTGAGATACTGAGTATTAAATCGATATATCGATTATACAGTCGATATATCGATTATTCAGTCTATATATTGATTATTAAATCGATATATCAATTATTAAATCGATATATTGATTATTAAATTGATATATTGATTATTAAATCGATGTATCGATTATTCAGTCGATATATCGATTAATCTATTTATCGATTCAATAGTTTATAAATAAATTTAATAATCGATTGATTGATTTATAAAGAAATGGATAATTTTTTTTTCGCTTTGAGAAATTGAAGTAAATAAAAATAAAATTACCTTATTTATATATGCTTTAGCATAGAAATTACCAAATAATACAATAAATGAGATCATATATACAATAAGTGCATACTGCATCCATAATGGAAATTCGCATCCCGATCTAATACCATTAATGCCCAGAATCAATGCACTTGTGAATTGTATAAGTTGCAATATCGTTAAGTACTTTTTCCACCATAAATATTTAGCAACTTCCGGTCCAAATGCCGCTAATCCGTAGTAAGAGTACATCAACACGTGGATAAAGCTATTAACCATCGACGGTAAAAATGCTAAAAAAAAAATTAATTTTAATTTATCATAAATATTAATTTATATTACTGTAATAATTGCACGTTTTGATAACAAAATAGAAAATAAAATAATTATAAAAACGATAAATATTGGATGTCACGGAATATATTTGTTTTTTAATTAGATATAATTATTAATAATTATAATTGTTTTATAATCACTTACTAGAACCACTTGGAACCCATTTGATACCAATCCACCACAATGAGAACATTGTTGAATGATGATAAACATGCAAGAAACTTAATTGATTGTCTTTTTTACGTAAGATAAAGAAAATTGTATCGCAAAATTCTAATAATTTACTAAAGTAATACCACCATATAGCATTTGCAATCTATAATATAAACAAATTTTTTTTTTTTTCATTAGTAATCAATTTTTTTATATTAAAATCGATATATCGAATTTCAAAATCGATTTATTTTACTAAATAACGATATATCGATGTTATAATCGATATATCAAATTCAACAATCGATATATCGAAGTCAATCATCGATATATAGAATTGGGTAATCGATATATCGAAATCGATAAACGACGTATCGACTTTCACAATCGATATGTCGAACTCGACCATCGATATATCGACTTTCACAATCGATATATTGAACTCGACAATCGATATATTGAAATCGATAAACGATGTATCGACTTTCACAATCGATATATAGAATTGGGCAATCGATATATCGAAATCGATAAACGATATATCGAACTCGACAATCGATATATAGAATTAGGAAATCGATATATCGAAATCGATAAACGATGTATCGATGTTGATAATCGATATATCGATCTCGACAATCGATATATCGATTTCGTGGGTCGATATATCGAATCAATTATCGATATATTTATTTTAAAATCGGTTTTAAAAATTCGATATATCTGAAAAAAAGAAAAGTAGAATAACTTACTTGCAATTCTTCAGCTTTCCACACATTTCTAATTGGCTGACAAATATAACTATAGCTTAATTTGAATGAAGCTACGAAGAGCTAAAAATAAAATTAATATTCCTCGAATTAATAACTCATTTATAAATAATTAATTACGGTAACAATCGAGTTACTAATTACAACATACTTGAATAGCAATGTACGCATTCAAAGCTGCCATTGCAAAATTGTATGGTACTAATATCCATGTTAATTTAAACGGTTTCCGTTTTCTCATCAACTTGGGCCCCCACCACACGATCATTAAATATATCACCGTAAAAAATAACGTCGGCACTGGTGAGTCCACCAGCAGCCATCCTTTCGTTCTCTCATCTATTGATTTGAAAAAAAAAAAAAAAATAGTAATTGATAAATACTTAGAAAACTAACTCTAGAGCCATAAATATCAATTTTATCAAAAAAATATATCAGACCTTTTTTGTAGCTCATTAAATTCTCTACAAAAAAACTTTCATTCATTTTTTTCAAATTTTCACAATTTACCCCCTTTTTAAGCTCCTTAGCAACTGTCTCGTAGCCATAGCAACCATAAAAAGTACCGGAATAGAATTTAAAAAAAAAATTTTGGTAAATTAACTCTAGAGCCTTAAATATCAATTTTATCAAAAAAATATATCAGACCTTTTTTGTAGCTCATTAAATTCTCTACAAAAAAGCTTTCATTCATTTTTTTTAAATTTTCACAATTTACCCCCTTTTTAAGCTCCTTAGCAACGGTCTCGTAGCCATAGCAACCATAAAAAGTACCGGAATGGAATTTTAAAAAAAAATTTTGGTAAATTAACTCTAGAGCCTTAAATATCAATTTTATCAAAAAAATATATCAGACCTTTTTTGTAGCTCATTAAATTCTCTACAAAAAAGCTTTCATTCATTTTTTTCAAATTTTCACAATTTACCCCCTTTTTAAACTCCTTAGCAACCGTCTCGTAGCCATAGCAACCATAAAAAGTACCGGAATAGTATTTTAAAAAAAAATTTTGGTAAATTAACTCTAGAGCCTTAAATATCAATTTTATCAAAAAAATATATCAGACCTTTTTTGTAGCTCATTAAATTCTCTACAAAAAAGCTTTCATTCATTTTTTTCAAATTTTCACAATTTACCCCCTTTTTAAACTCCTTAGCAACCGTCTCGTAGCCATAGCAACCAAAAAAAGTAGTAAAAAAAAAAAAAAAAATTACCTGAGATTGAAAGAGCCCACAAATAAAAATCATACGCATCACCAATTAGTGTAGTAGTTGAATTTATTAAACTCGCCATTACCTGTAATTAAATATATATATATTTATATAAAAAATATATTGAAAAAAATATATATATAGCCAATTAATAGTCATAAGTTTTATAAACAATATATGGAAAATGCACGTGTGCTAAATGATCGCATGACAAGACAATTCTGATAATGATTGCTTATCACTACCTTGAAATAATTTATTTTCAACGATAGTATTTACAAATTCAAATATAACAGTTTAAAAAAAAAAAAAACGTTTAAGTCGAATTTATTAACTTATTTTTTGTTAAATTTATTTATGTCTTAAAATTACTTATGGGTCATTAATCATTTAAATCCACAGATCAAGTTTATAAAACTCGTTACACAAACTTTCACTTAAAAAAAAAAAAAAAAAAAAAAAAATTTTTTTTTTTTTTTTAAGAAATTTCACTTTCACTTACCAACACACTAGCACATCACGGTTTAAAAAAAAAAAGAAAATAAAAAATTTTTTTTTTATCCGTTAAAAAAAAAAAAATGAAAATAATTTTTTTTTTTTTTTTTTTTTTTTTTTTCTTTTTTAAGGAAAAAAAAATTTTTACGAAACGACCACGGTCGTCTTATCACGAGAGAACCGAGATATCTGAGCTGTAGGACTGGATGAGCTTTATAACTTTACCTGAAGACGAAATGGGGGTCGTGGTGGTCACACTCGTGGCCGCGAGTTTGTTTGGTATTGGGTATTATGTGGTAAGAGAGGGAAGGGAAATACCAATGGAAATGGTAGTGATTAAGAATGGGGAAATATGGACAGGTGGGGACACCTGTTTTTTTTTTTTATTATTATTATTATTTTGTATCTAATTATTGTAAATTTAATATTTTACCTGAGAAATTTTTATCGGAATTTTATGGGGCCTATGGTGTTTAAATAAATAATAAAAAATTCTTACGCGGAATTGTCCTGAATTTGAAAAAAAAAACCTGGAGAAAGTTGATGGAGTAAAAAATTTGAGTTAAATGGACCGTTAGGGAGACGAGATTGACGGAAAATTATTTAATATTTTTCAAATTTTATAAATTTATAAAATATCAATTTTTAATCGATTATTATCGATTTCAGATATCGATTATTGTAATTTTTTCATTTTTTATTTGTTATTAACTAGAAAATGATTGAATCGATTCATCGATTATTAAATCGATACATCGATTAATAAATCGATATATCGATCAATAAATCGATACATTGATCAATAAATCGATATATCGATCAATAAATCGATTTAATAATCGATATATCGATTATTAAATCGATATATCGATTAATAAGTCGATAAAATCATTATTAAATCGATAAATCAATAATCGAGTTTACATATTGATTTTTAGTTTGTTGTATTCTTAAATCGATTGATTGATTTTATAATCGATAAATTTATTTTTTAAATCGATCTATCGAATTATTAATCAATAGCCCTACTATTAAATCGATGAATCAACACTAAATCGAACGATCGATTATCGAATAAATTTGTCGATTTTTAAATCTATAGATTGAGGAATCAATAAATCGATTATAAAATCGATAAATTGATTATCTAATAAATTTTGTGATTTTTAAATCGATGTATTAATTATTAAATTAATGTTTATAAAAATTTTGACCGTGGAAAAAAATGGACCAGTGACTAATTGGAATTACCCAGTGATAGAAAAATACCCCAGACTTTAAAATAATAAATATTTGATATTTAAATTAAATGTTATTTTTTATGCAAATGGAAAAAAAAAAATAATTATTGCTGGGAACGACAAATATTTAATGGTTTTATTTATTTTTGAATGTTAAGATTTGCGTAATGTGTGTCTGGGTGACTAAACTCATGAGAGTTTCCTACAAATTAAATAAATAGTTGAAAAAAATAATTACATAATATGGGTTATATATATGGAAGTATATATATTTATATAAATTTTTAATAATAGAATAGTATTATTCATGAGGTCAGATAATTTCCGTTTTATAAACCTAATTTATTGATATTTCGTTATTATTCGTTGTTGTAATTCATAATTTGATGTTTATATTAATTAAAATATCGGCTAATTAATTACTCAAAATTTAATTAATTTTAAATTATTAAAATTTATTAATATTGTAAAAAAAAAAAGTTTTTTAAATTGATATATTGAATGTGGTTTCGATCTATCGATCTATCGATTACAATAATCGATATATTAAATTAAGAAATTGATGTATTGATTTCAATAATCGTTATATCGAGTTGAGAAATCGATATATCGATTTAAATAATCGATATATTAATTTAAATAATCGATATATCGAATTGAGAAATCGATGTATCAAATTGAGAAATCGATGTATTGAATTGAAAAATCGATATCTCGATTTAATTAATCGATTATCGAATTAAGAAATCGATAAATCGAATCTAGAAGTCGATATATCGAATTTAGAAATCGATTATCAAATTAAGAAATCGATATATCGAATTAAGAAATCGATATATCAAATTACGAAATCGATTATTGATTCGAATAATCGATATATCGAATTGAATAATCGATATATCGAATTAAAAAATCGATATATCGAATTAAGAAATCGATATATCGAATTAAAAAATCGATATATCGATTTAATTAATCGATTATCGAATTAAGAAATCGATAAATCGAATCTAGAAGTCGATATATCGAATTTAGAAATCGATTATCAAATTAAGAAATCGATATATCAAATTACGAAATCGATTATCGATTCGAATAATCGATATATCGAATTGAATAATCGATATATCGAATTAAAAAATCGATATATCGAATTAAGAAATCGATATATCGAATTAAAAAATCGATATATCGAATTGATAAATCGATGTATTGATTTTTATTTTTTAATTTATCTTGTAAAAAAAAAAAACATATTTTCAAATTCCGTACGTGAAAAAATTTAAATAAAAATGCAGGAAAAATTACGCACGTGCTGGATAATTGGTAACGATTAAGAATAATAAAAAAAAAAAAAAAAGAGAAAATTTAAATTGACTGCTATTATAAATTTGAAAAAATTCGTTTATTATCAATCATAAAAAATTTTAAAACAATGACACTAAGTATTAGTATTTAAAATTTAAAAAAAAAAAAAGTGAAATTAGGTGAATAAAAACATGAAAAATAGAAATGATAATATAATTTACAACGAATATTCTATGAGCTGTACATTAATAAATAATAAACATATTGAGTTAAAAAAAAAAAAAAAAAAAAAAAAGTTAATAAGTCTTTGACTTGCTGGTGGAACAATTTACAATCTAAAATGTATAGTGGTGATGTGTGTTAGTTTTGTATATTATAGACATTGACCTCGAAAGTGAGTTGAAGTGGTTGCCACGCTCGCTCGCTTACTCGTTCGTATCTTACAATTATTTAAAAACAGGAAGAAAGTGCACCCACTTGTATCTCTCGATATATCTTCTGTATACATTATATATATATATATAATTTTTTGTGTTTTCATATTATTATTTACAGCTCATACTTTTCAAATTATATACTTGGGCATTGATATGTTGGTATGAAAACTAGCGCCTTGTAATAATAATAACATAAATTTTCTAAAAATAATGATATAAAGTATCGATTTTAAATATCGTTTTATTATTTTCCATAACTGGACAAAAGAGTCAATTTTTTTTTTTTTTGCAAGACGTCAATTCCAAATTTCGATTAATTTATTGATTATTAAATCGATAATCAATTATTGACTCAATATATCGATTATTTAATTGATATATCGAATATTCAATTAATATATCGATTATTTAATCGATATATCGAATATTCAAACAATATATCGATTTTTGAATTGATATATTGATTATTAATTCGATATATAAATTGTGGACTCAATATATCAATTTTGAAATCGATATATCGGATTCTAAATCAATATATCGATTATTGAATCGATATATTGATTACTAAATCGATATATCGCGTACTCATTCAATATATAAATTAATGAATCTATATATCGAATACTCAATCAATATATCGATTATTTAATCGATATATTAAATATTAAATCGATATATCGAATACTGAATCGAGATATCGAATATTAAAACGATATATCGAACATTAAATCGATATATCGAATACTAAATCGATATATCGAATACGAAATCGATATATGGAATATTGATTCCATAAATCAATTTTACCAAATTCTCGATCCTAAAAATTCGATATATCGATTGAATTTCTTATCATTAAAAAAACATATTATCAGCAGAATTTGTCCCAATTTTGGTCTAAAAAAAAAAAAAAAAAAAAAAACATAAAAAATATTTGAAATTTGAATAGAATGATTAACAGTAATGACGTCGCAAGGTTATTGCAATTGAATATATTTTAATTTACTCAGCATATCCTTCATTATATAAAATCACCCTAATGACCCGAATCATCAATTCTCAATTCAAAGTCACCAATTATTTTTTTCATACATTAATAACATTATTTAAATACGACATCGTGGCAACAAGTTGCACTTACCGTCAACAAAACTCATTTTTTATTTTAGATTATTTATCAAATATTAATATAAATATATATATACAAATATATATATATATTTTTTTTTTAATTATATATATATAGGATAGCTATGCGTATAGATGAAACAGCGAAAGTAAAATTTCTCAAGTGTAATGAGATGTTTATATATAAGAAATATATACATATATATATAGATATATATAGATAAATAAATCTATATATATATAAATTGCAAAGAGAGAGTGAATGGTAACCAGACACGGCATAAAACTAGGAAGTCCGCTTTTCATTTTCACTTTATTATTTTATTGCATTGAAATTTTTATTAATTATTTATTAATTACGACCATTAATTGCTCAAAGAAATCAAACAAAAAAAAATAAAAAAAAATTTAATGGTTTACCTGGTGGCGAAAAATTCCATTTAAATAATTGATGAGTGGGTAATTGTCTATTTTTTATTATTATTTTGGATGATGATGATGATGATGATGATGATAATGATGATGATGATTGGATGATTTTATTTGATGATCATTGTCTGTTATTTTAGTGAATAGAGCTTGCGAGACCGGTTGGCAGCCATAACTGACTGGGAAACTTAAATCAATACGGGCAGACATTGTCAGGGCGTTCAAGCCCTCGCTCTCGATTTTAATTTTTTTTTTTTTTTTTTTTGGATAAAAAGAAATATGTAAGGTTTTTTTTTTTAAGAAATTTGGAAAAAAAAAATTTTTTTCGATATATCGAAATTTTTTTTTCGATATATCGAAGTTTGATTCGATAGGTCGAAGCAGGACTCTCGATATCTCGTAGTTGTATAAATCGATGTATTGAAATTGTATAGAGACATTTTTAAAAAATAATATGAATTTTTATTCAAAATTTTCGAGTATATATCGATATGACGAGATTCGATTCGATATATCGATTATATGTATCGATACATCGAATTTAATCGAATTCTCGAAACTATTCAAATTGAAATCTCGAAATTAGTATGAAGTTTTTTGGGCTTATGAAATTTTATATCGATATATCGAGATTTGATTCGATAAATAGAAACCATGTCAATCGATATCTCGAAATGATATCCATAGATATCTCGAAACTGCACATAACAGTACATTAAAATGAGCATAAATTTTTTATGTAAAATACTTAAGTATACTTCGATATATCGAAGTTTTATATTTCGATATCTCGATATTACAACAATCGAAATCTCGAAAATCATATAAATCGATATTTTGAAAGTAGGTCAAGTTTCGATTTAAGCTATTAAACATTATATCGATATATCTATTCGATACATCGAAATTGTATCATTCGATATATCGAAACTGTAAAAATCGATACATCGAAATATTTTTGGTTTTCTTAAAATTTTTCCTTATATCAATTTTTCACTAATCAAATCGATATATCGAAACTGACTAAATCGATATCTCGAATTTAAAATTCGATATCTCGATTTTTTCTTTTTTTTTTTTTAAATTTCAAATTATCATATAACTTTTCTTTTCATTTTCCTGTTAAAAATAACAAATAAATTTATATAAAATAAAAGTAAATATATAAATTTCGAGTTTGTTAAAACCAACGAAATATCTTTTAAATAATTGAGGACACTGTGATTATTATTATTATTATTATTATCATTATTACCATAAGACCGTACCGGTATCGGAGATACTAAAAAGCTGGTACCGTTTCTTTAAAGAAGAGTGTCAGCGTCCTCATCTTTTTATCTTCTCTCGACTCACGAAACTCTCCCATTCGATTACTGAGAGTGAGAGATTCAAAGAGTGAGAAAACAGAGGACCAGAAAATATTTCATAAATTTAAATAACCGACAAGTGTATAAGAAATAAAAAAAGACAAAGATATTAAATTTCTTTTAACCTCAGGGATTATTTTTTCCTCTCTCTCTCTATACATATATATTAATATATATGTATATATCTTTATTTTCTTTTATCTCTTTTAGCTGAAACTCTTCCTTTTTTTCTCGTGTCCCGTATCAAGGTCATGAATTTTACCGTCATTGATTACCGCTAGAATGGAAACTTTCTTTACAAGAACTCGTCTCATGATTGATCTTCCACTACATATACCCATCTATATATATATAATTAATAAACATCGTATTCCTTTTCTCACGTTTTTTTGACGCACTTAACTCTTAAGTCATTCTTGGTAATTACGTTTACATTGTACTGCAAATAAAGTGTCATCATTGTTTAAATATTTTACTACTTGCAATTCATAAAAAAAAAAAAAAAAAAAAATCAATTTTTTTTTATTTTTCCACCATCGTTTTATAAAAATTTTTATCAATGTATACTAAATAATAGGATAAAAGTAGTAAAAAAATCGATATATCGAAATTTCGATCGATATATCGAAGTTTTTTAATCGATATATCGAAGTTAGTGATCGAGATATCGAAATTATAACACAATGTACTAAAAATTGACTAAGTAAAATGAATATGAAATTTTTTTATTCAACATTGATTAAGAAAGAATCGATATATCGAAACTAACATAATTATCGATGTATCGAAAGTCATATCAATTAGTCTATTAATTTAAATAATCGATATATCGACATTTTAAAAAATCGATCTAGATAATCGATATATCGGCATTCTTAACAATCGATATATAGATCTAAATAATCGATATATATCGAAATAAATAATTGATATATCGACCAGTCTAAAAATCTATATATCAATCTAAATAATCGATACATCGAATTAAATAATCGATATATTGACCTAAATAATCGATATATATCGTACTAAATAATCGATATATTGACCTAAACACTCGATATATATCGTACTAAATAATCGATAGATCGAAGTTCCTAACAATCGATCTATCAATCTAAATAATCGATATATCGAACTAAATAATCGATATATTGACCTAAATAATCGATATATATCGTACTAAATAATCGATAGATCGACGTTACTGATAATCGATATATCGACCTGTCTAAAAATCTATATATCGATGTAAATAATCGATATATTGACCTAAATAATCGATAGATCGAAGTTACTAAAAATCGATATAACGAATAGTCTAAAAATCGATATACCGATCTAACTACTCGATATATCGAAATTGTGAACAATCGATAGATCGACGTTCCTAACAATCGATATATCGACTAGTTTAAAAATCGATATATCGATCTAAATGATCGATTTATCAACATTCGTAGAAATCAAAGTGTCAAATTTTTTAAAATTGATATACAGATCTAAATAATCGATATATCGATTTGAATAATCGATCTCTCTGAACGAATGAAAATCGATCTATCGATTTATAAAAATTCATTCAAAAAAATTGTCCAATTTTTTCTTTTGTATAAAGACAAAATAATTCGTTTTTAACAAATAATTGCAGATTTTAATTGAATTTAATTGTATTTTAAATTCTAGACGTTAATTAATTAATTAATTGATTGTTGTCTATTTATTAACATGTCTATCATTTAGTTACATTTTGATTGTTGACTTTAAAGGATTTGTATCTTCTGCATTATAAAAACATGAAGTTGATAATCTTTATATATTTTTTTTATACAAATTTTAAATTTATAAACTCCAGGTAAATTATGTAGTTAATTAATCTTTTAAATAAATTTTATCATCGGTAATTTTTTTTAGTCTCTATAAGAATTTAACCCTCGGCCCGGAAGTTGTCTTACCTCACTATTATGTTAAAGGTAAGTATATACCTATTAATTTTTTTTTTTTTTTTTTTTTAATTATCAATTTATTAATTATTTAAGAAATAAGACCGTCTTTAGAAGAAGGGAGACCAGTGGTAGTCGATTTCAATATTTTTATCGTTGATATTAATTCGATAAATGTCGAAGATATGGATTTCCGGTTTGTAAAAAAAAAAAAAAAAATTTTAATAAAAATTGTAACTTTTTTTTTTTTTTTATATTAATAAATACTTTTTAAAGCGTGGATATGTTCATAAGATTAAGCTGGACAGAAACACGTTTGCATATGCCAGAAGATATATTTGAAAAAGGTGATGATTACGTAACATTACCACCAGAATTTTTTGATAAATTATGGCAACCAGACCCTTATTTTTTAAATTCTAAAGTCGCAGGTTAGTTTTTTAAAAATTTTATTTAAAAATTTTTTAAATTTTAAAAATTAGAAAATATTTGAATTTTTCGAGTTCAAGAAGTTGATTTCGATATATCGATTTACCACTTATCGATATTTTGAACTTCGATATATCGATACCTGAAATTTATTTTGCAAATCTTGTGCGAGTAATTTAATATATCGTTGTTTTATATTATTCGATACCTCGAACTTTAATACATCGATTTAATACTTATCGATAACTCGAACTTCGATATATCGATTTATTACTAATAGATATTTCGATATTTCATACATCAATGTATAACTAATCGATATATCGAACTGTGTAAATAGATTTTTCTACTAATCGATATCTCGAAAATTTATAAATCGATTTTTTTTTAAATTTATATCTCAATCTCTAAAAATCGATTTTTCTCCTAATTGATGATTTGAACTTCAATAGATCGATTCATCGTTGACTCGATATCTCGAATTTCAATCTACCGATTTTTAATAATCGATATCTCGAATATCGATTTTTGGTCAATAATCAATATATCGAACTGTGTTAAATCGATTTTTCTACTAATCGATATCTCGAAAATTTATAAATCGATTTTTTTTTAATTTATGTCTCAATCTCTAAAAATCGATTTTTCTACTAATCGATGATTTGAACTTCGATATATCGATTCATCGTTGAGTCGATATCTTGAATTTCAATCCACCGATTGATAATAATCGATATCTCGAATATCGATTTTTGGTCAATAATCGATATATCGAATATCGATTTTTGGTCAAAATTCGATATATCGATTTTGAAAAAAAAATTTTCCTCAAATAATAAATTTTTTTTTTTTTTTTTTTTTTTTTTTTTTTTTTACAAAATCAGAAATCGCAGCATTAACTCATAAATTTTTATCAGTAACTTTGTATCGTAATAAAACAGTAACATATTCAGCTCGAATGCACGCAATTGTCGCCTGTCAAATGGAATTTCAACTTTATCCAATGGATATACAGATCTGTCCTATTTACATCGAAAGTTGTGAGTAATATTATTATGTAGATGCATAAAAGAAAGTAATTATCAACCATTTAAATATCTCTTAAATTCTTCAATTACAAAAAAGTTGAGAACCAACGAGACCATTTAAATAAATAAATAAAGACGTTAATTTATTATTATTATTATTATTTTTTTTTTTTTACTTATAGTCAAAACCGTAAAATGGAAAGTGAAGTTATTAATTTAACTTTCATGTAATAATTTTTAAAATCTTTTTTTTTAGTTTCCTATAATAGCCAAAAGTTACAGCTTAAATGGGCTGCCAATGGTGTTACAGTTAATCCTGAATTAAAATTACTACAGTATAATTTTGGCGAGCCACAATTATTAGAAGAAATTCATAATTACATTACTGAAAAAATTGGTAATGTTTATTTTTACATTTTTTTGAATTTTTTCTACGCTACGGTTGCCATGGCAACGCTAGGAAAGAGTGGGGAGCGTTGCCATAGCGACCGAGGCTGTAATGAGGGAGTGGGGGAACGCGCGCTTAGCAACGGTTGCTAGGAAGGGGCGTGTGCTTAGCAACGGTTGCTAAGGAGACGAGGTGGGGGCAGCGTAACCATAGCAACCGTTAGTAAAAATTTTTTTTTGCAAAAAAGTTATAAAATATTTTTTTTTAGGTAATTACTCTCGACTAACTGTATTTTTTCGATTTGAGCGGCAAATTGGCCACCATTTAATTCAAACATTCGCGCCCTCGATTCTTGTGGTCATGCTGTCATGGTTCAGTTTCTGGCTGGGTCTAGACGCGATTCCGGGACGAGTGACGTTACTTGTTACGAGTATGTTAACACTGGTAACGATGTTTACTGGTCTAAAAAGTGACATACCACCTGTAGCCTATGTAAAAGTACTTGTTTGTAAATTCATTATTTTTAGTTATAATTATTGTTATTATTATTATTACTATTATTATTATTATTATTATTTTTTTTTTTTTTTTTTTTCAGGCACTTGATCTATGGATGGCAGGGTGTATGATATTTGTGTTTGCGTCATTGAGTGAATTCGTTGTTGTTAAAGTTATTGACGGCCGTCAAAAACAATTAGAATTACAATTAAATAATCTACGTAATTATGTAATTAATTTTTTTTTATTCTTATCATTATTTAGTAAAATATGAAACTTTCAAGTTAATATAAAGTTTAAAAATAAAATATATCTGTAATAAATTCGATATATCGATATTTAAATCGATATATCTAAAGATTTTTTCAATAAATCGATATTTTGGATCGATATATCGATAATCGTTTATATATCAATTTTAAAAATTGTATATCGATATATTCATTCGATATCTTGATATTGAAGTCGATATATCGATGTATTAGTCTGATATATCAATATTGAAGTCGATATATCGATGTATTATTTTAATATATCGATATTGAAGTCGATATATCGATGTATTAGTTCGATATCTTGATATTGAAGTCGATATATCGATGTATTATTTTAATATATCGATATTGAAGTCGATATATCGATGTATAAGTTTGATATATCGATATTGAAGTCGATATATCGATGTATTAGTTCGATATACCGATATCGAAGTCGATATATCAATATATTAGTTCGATATATCGATATTGAAGTCGATATATCGATGTATCAGTTCGATATACCGATATCGAAGTCGATATATCATTATATTAGTTCGATATATTGATATTGAAGTCGATATATCGATGTATTAGTTCGATATCTTGATATTGAAGTCGATATATCAATGTATTATTTTAATATATCGATATTGAAGTCGATATATCGATTTTTTAATTTGATTATAAAATAAATTTTTACAGAGGGCATCAGTGGAACGTAGCGTATCAATATGGGACTACGAAGCTTCTCTTGACATAGAATCAAATCGTAAACGTACTGGCAGTAAAGATTTATTACAACGGACTTGGCTCGATCCTGAGCCACTGCGACCCAAGCGGACTTTATCCAAAAAAATAGACTACTACAGCCGTGTCATTTTCCCTTCACTCTTTTTATTATTTACGATTCTCTACTGGCCCATTGTAATTTTAAAAAAACATAATTGAATTTTACAGTTAATTTTGTCCCACTAGTAGATTAGTTGGAAGGAATATTAATTTTTTATTGGATAAAATAATTAAATTATTTAGCTTAAAAAATACTTTTTCTGTTATCAAAATATTTTACAATGTATAAACAATAATATTAATAATAATAATAATAATTGTATTAATTAATATCCATAAGTGTTACGGATGTGTCGGACTCATTGTCGGATTCCTTCTCCTCTTTAGATAATTTTGATTTCAATTCTCCTGTCCTTACAATAAAATCTATTGTGTACTGATTGAAGTCACATCTAAAATGAGTTGATATATTTTAATTAATAAAGTAATAAAAAAAATATTAAATATTAAATAATTAATAATGGAGACTTACATTTTACTGAGATCATCATACTTTAGCTGCATATTTTTCTGAAGAGTCAACAATGAGGTAAGTTGTAATGATGAATTTATTTTATGTCCCCATTTACTCAGTATTATTTCCGTAAATATTAAATAAAAATGTATGTGACGTGTTTTTTCTAATTCGACAGATATAAATTTCAATAATCGTTCGATATATATTTGCGACAATGATATTATTGTTAATTCAGCTGTAAAAGAAAAAAAAAATTAATTTTAGAAAAAATTTAATTGAAATATCGATATATCGAAATTTTACTAATCGATATATCGAACTTCCACTAATCGATATATCGAACTTCCACTAATCGATATATCGAACTTTTACTAATCGATATATCGAACTTTCACTAATCGATATATCGTGTTTCTAATAATCGATATATCGAACTTCCACTAATCGATATATAGAACTTTTACTAATCGATATATTGTGTTTCTAATAATCGATATATCGAACTTCCACTAATCGATATATCGAACTTTCACTAATCGATATATCGTGTTTCTAATAATCGATATATCGAACTTCCACTAATCGATATATAGAACTTTTACTAATCGATATATTGTGTTTCTAATAATCGATATATCGAACTTCCACTAATCGATATATCGAATGACCACTAATCGATATATCAAATGACTACTATTCGATATATCGAACTTCCACTACTCGATATATCGAACTTCCACTAATCGATATATCGAACTTTTACTAATCGATATATCGTGTTTCTAATAATCGATACATAGAATGACCACTAATCGATATATATCGAACTTTCGCCAATCGATATATCGAGTTTTCACGAATCGATATATCGAATTGTTACTAATCGATATATCGAACTTCCACTAATCGATATAATAAAAAAAAAATTTTTAATTACCATCAGAAACAGGAATCGCTTCAACAACTTGACGTATCAAATCTTTCTCATTCAACTTCAAGGCCATCATCAATGCTTTAGCAAAATCCCCATCTCCGACTTTCTCCCTCACCGCATCCGGGGTAATATCTATCTCTAGCATAAACGGATCGAACATCTCACCCGCATCAACTTTATAAATAAGCAAACCCTCCGTCGTCGCCGCTGCCCAAGCCTGTCCTGTCGGCGAGAACTGCAGCCCATAGACCCTGACCTCCGGTTTCGTGCTTCTCGCCGCCATGTCCCCACTCTTAACTCCGGGTAGCTTCAATTTCGCTCCCTCTTCCCTTTCCTCCACCAGCGCCAGATTTCCAAACTCCGTCATCTTCCTCCGGTTGATGAAGTCATCGACCGCATCGAAGGAACGATTCTGCGTGATCTCAAATTTCTTTATCAGCAGCTGCTCCTTACAGTCGTAAATGCAAACATTTTTCGATGACCCTCCTGCCAGGATGCACTTGCCATCCGCAGAATAGCACAGCGCCCTGAAGGCCTTGCCCTCAAGATTTTTTTTCGCCGTAATCAGATCAGTCTCCGATCTTCCAGCTCCCAGATCATTCCGTCCCTCGATCGATCCATTTTGTGTCGTCGTTTTGACGTCAAAGAAACTGATAACGCCATCTAGGGTCGCAACCGCAACTTCTTTACCATCAGGTCGATAAACCACCGCGACGCCATCTGCCGTCAGCTGGACAGTCTCATGAGTCGAGCTGTTCTCGATCGCGTTCCAGAGCTTCAAAGTCTTGTCCCAGGACACCGAGGCCATGGCAGTACTTCCTGGACTTGGCGTGAAGGTCAATGCGGCCACGGGTCCAGTGTGACCTGACATAACCTCCAGCAAACTTCCCAACTTGATACTCCAGAGGTAGATGTCAAAGTAGTCCTGACCTCCCGCGGCGACGAACTCGTCAGAAGAGTCCAAAGCGACGCAAGAGAACTGGACCGGACGTGGGGACGTGAACGTCTTGAAGTTCCGGTACCTGGTGAGGTCATGGGCGCGCACTGTGCCATCCAGAGACGCTGAGACGATGAACTTCCGGTTGTGGCTAAAGATGGCGCTGGTGACTGACGACGTGTGCTCGGAAAAAGTCGTCACGCAGAACCCGGTGATAGTGTTCCAGAGTTTGACTTTGCCATCCTCGCCACCGGTGACGATCCAGAGGCCGTCGGGACTGTAGGCCAAGGAAGTCATGTTGTTAGAGTGACCCTGCTGCTTGAGGACGTAGGTCTCGCTCTGCCATTCCCAGACCAGGAGTTGCCCGAGTTGGGACGAGCCCAGGGCGACCCAGTCTCCGGTGGGGTTGAAGGCAATGGAGGACAGCGACTGGTTGGAGACGTTCAGGGAGTGGATGAGGTTAACGTCGGGTAATTCGTAGAGGAAGAATGACCCGGTGCTGAACCCCAGGACGAGGATTCGCGTTGACTGGTGGTAAGAAGCTGCGCTCGCGACGGCAGAGTTTGATTTTTTGTCGTCTGTCTCGTTTTTCTTTAAATCATCCGCGAGATAGTGGCGGGAAGTGAGTTTGTAAGAGAATTTGAGTGGCTTGTCCTCGAGTTCTTGGTCTGAAGCTGGGTCTTGGTCCGTCGAGCCGGAGGATTTTTGTTTGGAGGCCTTGCGCGTCGACTTGGTTTGCTCGATGGCCTTCTCTAGGATCACGTCGTCCTCGGAGTCACTACCAGCAGGTTTTGGAGCTTTAATGGCGGGGGTAAAGAGCTTGAGATCCTCAGGATTGAGGGAAGCCTCCCAGAGACAGAGGTGGCCATTGCGGGCGATGGTGAAGAGGTCGTAGGAACCGGGGGTATCGAAATGGACGAAGATTATCTCATCAGAATGCCCGCCGATGTTGCAGTAACGGAAGTTTGAGTACTTGTCGAGGGTGTAGAGTTTGGTGAAGGTGTCTTTGGAGCCGACTGCGAGGAAACGCGAGTCTGAGGACCAGCAGAGAGTCGTTGTCTCGTCGGTGGCACTGTGGAAGACGCGTTTCATTTCGAAAGGATTATATGACTCGGTTTGTAGACCTGGTGCACTGAATATGAATACTGGAAAAAAAATTTTTTTGTTAAAAAAAAAAAAAACGATATATGGAATTCATACTCGATCTATCGATTCAACATTCGATATATCGATTCAATATTCGATATATCGATTCAATATTCGATATATCGATTCAATATTCGATATATCGATTCAACAGTCGATATATCGATTCAATATTCGATATATCGATTTAATATTCGATATATCGATTTAATATTCGATATATCGATTCAATATTCGATATATCGATTCAATATTCGATATATCGATTTAATATTCGATATATCGATTTAACAGTCGATATATCGATTCAATATTCGATATATCGATTCAATATTCGATATATCGATTTAATATTCGATATATCGATTTAACAGTCGATATATCGATTCAATATTCGATATATCGATTCAACAGTCGATATATCGATTCAATATTCGATATATCGATTCGACAGTCGATATATCGCTTTAATAATCGATACATTGATTCAATAGTCGATATATCGGTATAATAATCGATATATCGATCAGAAAAATTGATTTTAAAAATTTTTAATTAAAAAAAAGAACTTACCATTATTTTGTTTACAAACAGCCAAATATTTACCATCAGGTGAAAATTTAATGCAGCTAATCGGTTTTTTAAATCGATATTTATGAATTATTATTTTACTCATCATACTTATAACATGTGCCTCTCCCTCTGTAAAATTAAAACAAAATTTATATCAACAAGTTATATTACATCAAGTTTTATCTCAGGTAATTTATTTTGACATCATTTTTTTAATTCTAATTTCAAAAAATTTTTACCTTCATTAACTGCAACCAAAATCGCTCCATTTGGCGATAGATCAACAGCATTGTAATTATACCGGCTCTCCACTGGTAAAGTTGATGATTTATTACTGTAATTAAAAGAACAAAAAATTAATAACCCATCTTATTTTTTTTTTATTTATTAATTATTTAATTAATTAAAAATAAATACTTACTTTTTTAAATCGTAGACTGTGATCCGGTTTCCCACAGGACTTATCAATGTCGATCCATCTTTAGCGAACAATAAATTGCCCTTGTGATAAACTGTGCTCAGTAAATTACCAAACTGCAACAATTAATCAATTAATTAATTAGTTTTATTTAAAATTATAATAAAAAAAATTCAAATCTGTAAGTGCCTCGACTACTAGTAACGAAAAATTGAATTTACAACTGAACTATTGAGTTTGTGTGAAATATCATGAGGACCTTTTTTGTAGAAAATTCAATTCCCTACAAATTTCGTTCTTATCAATTTTATCATATTTTTGATATTCAACCCAGAATTTTAAATTAAGTTTGAAAAATTTTTTGATGTCAATTTTTCTATCGTAATTTTAAAATTCCGAACTTTTAAAATCCACTAACTTGCAAACTGTTGAGTTTATAAAAAAAGTCATTTGATACTTTTTTGTAGAGAATTTCAAGCTCTACAAATTTATCTATTATGACTTTCATCATATTTTTTATATATAACCCAGAATTTTAAATTTAAGTTTGAAAAATTTTTTTTAGTCAATTTTCTATCGTAATTTTAAAATTCCGAACTTTTAAAATCCACTAACTTGCAAACTGTTGAGTTTATAAAAAAAGTCATTTGATACTTTTTTGTAGAGAATTTCAAGCTCTACAAATTTATCTATTATGACTTTCATCATATTTTTTATATATAACCCAGAATTTTAAATTTAAGTTTGAAAAATTTTTTTTAGTCAATTTTCTATCGTAATTTTAAAATTCCGAACTTTTAAAATCCAATAACTTGCAAAATATTGAGTTTATAAAAAAAGTAATTTGATACTTTTTTGTAGAGAATTTCAAGCTCTACAAATTTATCTCTTACCATCTTTGTCATATCTTCAATAGTTTCCTCAGAATTTTAATTTGAAATAAAATATTTTCTAAATTTAATTACAAGTCTTTCAAAAATTTAATTGAAAAAATTAATTATTATTAAATTTATTAAATTAATTACTTTTCAACTACAAGTACTCATTACTAATCTAATCAACATCAAATGCAATCCACTACTCATTTCTATAAAATTAAATTCCCTTAAAATCAAAAATTTTTTTACTAAAATTAAAAAATTTTAATTTCCCGCCTTCTAAATATTAAAAATAATTAATTAATTATCTGCACTAATTATTATCAATAAATAAATAAAAATAATAATTAAAATACATAAATTTTGAGGTTATAAAATTTCATATATTTTTCCTTTACAAATAAAAAAAAAACTTTACTTACTTTATACGCGAACTTCATTATAAATTTCCCTAAATTCAAATTATCAATGCACTTGTAATTAAAAAAACCTTTTAATTAAAAAAACAACTCCAATTATATTTTCCTCTATACAAAATAATCTCACGTGTTAAAGTTTCCATCGACAACTAAAATTTTCAAACTTTTTATTTCCCGCTCCCGCTCGATGTCGCCACCTCTTAATTTCCAAAGAAAACAAAAAAAATTCCCAAAGTCAAAACTAAAAGAACAAAAACAAAAAAACCATAGTTTTTCAAAAATAAAAAAAAATTCAAAATTCAAAAATTCAAAATTTCTTATCCTCAATTCAAAAACATAAAAACTCCAAAAAATAACGATCACGCGCTTTTTAAACCCACCCTAATTCAACTGCGCACGCGCCCTGTCTCTGCGCATGCGCTCCCCAAAAAGCGCGCGCCCTACAGCCAAACTTTTGAACTTGAAAACTTGACGTCATCCCAATCGTAAAAGGAGGCCGCTCATTGGTGGAAAAATTACCTTGGGATAAAATAAACCAATAGAATAATAATAAAACATATATACATACATATATACTATATATATGTGTCTGTAACTCATCACATGACGTCGAATATCTCTTGGGTCTAGAGTAAGAGATAGTGGGTCGGGTTTAAATAAAAAAAGATAAAAAATCTAGTACACTCAAGACTTGAATTGATAGAGCGACTACTGACAGTACAGTTTAAATTTTTAAAAATTAATATCCACAATTACACTTACCGTCACTACGTTAACGTACATCAGGACCAGGTCTGTCTTGTCTTGTCTAGTTTAGTGACGACATCGTGGGTGTGATTGTTACGTGTTACGACAACCTGTAAATTTATATACATATATATATTCATAATTATAAATTTCATATATTTATAATTCATTAATTATATATAAATATATATTTTTTTTTAGTTTTATTTGTGGTTTTTTAAAAATATATTCAAAATGAGCACACCCTCAGTACTTCCAGAAGACCATCCGATCTACGGACCATTTTTCGGTGTAATGGGCGCTGCATCCGCCATTATATTTTCCTGTAAGATTTTTATATATATTTTTTATATATTTATTTATTTATTATTATGAAAATTTTATTTTTTTGTTGGGGATTTAAATAATTGATTTTTTTAGTGGCGTCCGCCGCCATTTTGTTGTCGATTTTTTTTGGACATGATAAAATTTGAATTTTTAATTTTTTCGAGTTGAATTTTTTTTTAATTGGTTTTGATTTTGAGTAAACGGTGATGAGGAATTTTGTGTAATTTTTTTTTTGGGGAGAAAAATGGGGGGAGAATTTGGGAAATCGATTGACGGGTAAATTTGTAATTCGCGGCGCGCAAGTGACGAAAAATTAATCAATAATTTGAATTGGAAAATTTAGATTTTTTTTTTGCAAGAAAAATAAAAAGGAATTTTGAAAGAAAAAAAAATGGAGAATATATATGTATGTAGATATATTTATATTTTTTTGTTTTTTATGTGGGAGGAAAAAATAAGGGATGAAAATTTTGGAAAGTGAAAAAATTAATGAGTAAGAATGGAAAAAATGTAAATGGGAAATATGAAAATTTTGAAAATATTTTTGGTTAAATAATAAAAGTGTGCCACGCCCCCATGAATGATCATGTGACTTTCAACGTGAGACTCATGTGACTTATGGGCTGGGTTATAAACTAAGTTTTTTTTTTTATTTATTGTTAATTATTAATTATTTATTTTTAATTTTTACTGCAATTTCAAAATTAAGATTTTTGTAGCTAAAAATTTGAATATATTATGAATGTTAATTTTGTAATCAAGGCGAAAATATTGGTCGTAGGAAAAAGTCGTAAGAAACATTTATTGTAGAAAATTATATTTCCTACAACTTTTGTTTGAAAAATTTTTTTGTACGACCAGTATTTTCACAGTAATTTCAAAATTAAGATTCATAATTAATAATTCAAATTTTTGGAAATTATGAAAATGTTAATTTTGAAATTACAGGGAAAATACTGGTCGTATGAAAAAATTTTTCAAGCAAAAGTTGTAGGAAATTAAATTTTGAAGGAAAAATGTCTCTTATGATTTTTTTATATGACCAATATTTGAACCGTAATTTCAAAATTAAGATTTTCATAATTAATAAAAATTTGAATTTTCATTATGAATCTTAATTTTTAAATTACAGTGAAAATATTGATCCTACAAAAAATTATAAGAGACATTTTTTCTTCAAAACTAAATTTCCTACAACTTTTGTTTGAAAACTTTTTTTGTACGACCAGTATTTTTACCATAATTTTAAAATTAACATTTTCATAATTTCCAAAAATTTGAATCATTCATTATGAATCTTAATTTTCAAATTACAGTAAAAATATTGATCCTATAAAAAAATCATAAGAGACATTTTTTCTTCAAAACTAAATTTCTTACAACTTTTGTTTGAAAACTTTTTTTGTACGACCAGTATTTTCACCATAATTTCAAAATTAACATTTTCATAATTTCCAAAAATTTGAATCATTCATTATGAATCTTAATTTTCAAATTACAGTAAAAATATTGATCCTATAAAAAAATCATAAGAGACATTTTTTCTTCAAAACTAAATTTCTTACAACTTTTGTTTGAAAACTTTTTTTGTACGATCAATATTTTCGCCATAATATCAAACATTCGAAATTGAAGCAAAAATCTTATCCCCATTAATTAATACCAATAATTATTTTAATTATTTTAGCGCTGGGAGCGGCGTATGGAACCGCGAAGGCTGGAACGGGAATCGCAGCGATGTCTGTGATGAGACCAGAATTGATAATGAAATCGATAATTCCAGTTGTTATGGCTGGTATTATTGCAATTTATGGTTTGGTCGTCGCTGTATTGATCGCTGGTCAATTGAAGGAACCTTCTGGTTACTCATTGTATCAGTAAGTAGTTCTTTTTATAAGAAAAAATAAATAAATTGATTAGAAATCGATTAATTTGGAGAAGGTCAGGTTCGACTGTCGATTCATTGAGAAAAAAAAAATTTAATGAATTAATTTTTTTAAAAATTTATGGGTAATTTTTAAAATGGGAATTCAAGTAAAAAATTTATTTAAATCGATCTGTGACATAAATCGATTTATGGTTTTTTTTCTTTTTTAATTAAGTGAAGAATTGATTTAAATAATCGATTTGATTAGTCGATTTAAAAATCGATTTAAAAAATTTTTTTTTAACGATTCGAGAAATCGATTAGTAGTCGATTTAAAAATCGATTTAAAAAATTTTTTTTTAACGATTCGAGAAATCGATTAGTAGTCGATTTAAAAATCGATTTAAAAAATTTTTTTTTAACGATTCAAGAAATCGATTAGTAGTCGATTTAAAAATCGATTTAAAAATTTTTTTTTTTTAGATTCGAGAAATCGATTAGTAGTCGATTTAAAAAATCGATTAATAATCGGGTTTATACATTAACAATATCGATTTGGAAAATCGATTTTATTGATTCTTACAAAAAATCGATTTATAGAATCGATTATTACAAATTTAAAATATCGATTTTAACTATCTATTAAAATCGATATAAAAAGTCGATTAAAATCATTTGATACCTTTTTTTTTAGTCGATTACAGTAATCGATTTTTAAGATTGATTTAAAGAATCGATTTAAAAAAATCAATTTTTCAAAATCGATTATAAAAAATCAATCGAAGTAAATTTTTCAGTATCGATTATAAATTATCTCAACATCGATTTTAAAAGTCGATTAATGAAATCGATTTAAAGATCGATTTTATCGATTTTTAAAAAAAGTCGATTTATAGAGTCGATTATTAGAAATTTTAAATATCGATTATAATCGATTTAAACAGTCGATTAAAATCGATTGATACATTTTTTGATTATAGTCGATTACAATAATCGATTTTTAAAATTTATCTAGAAAATCGATTTTAAAAAAATCGATTATTAAAATTAAATTTTTTAATATCGATTTTTAAAATTTTTATAAAAATCGATTTTACAGAATCGATTTTTTAAATCGATTTCACAGAATCGATTTTTTAAATCGACTTCACAGAATCGATTATGAATTTTTTATAAAAAATGAAATTTGAAATTTTTCATTAAACATAAAAATAAAAACAAAAATTCTCATTTTAAAAAAAAAAATTTTTTTCAAATTATCACAGAGGTTTCATTCACTTGGGTGCTGGTCTAGCAGTAGGATTTGCCGGTCTAGCTGCCGGTTTCGCTATCGGAATAGTTGGTGACGCAGGAGTAAGAGGAACTGCCCAGCAGCCGCGTCTCTTCGTCGGTATGATCCTTATCCTCATCTTCGCCGAGGTACTCGGTCTCTACGGTCTCATCGTCGCTATCTATCTCTTCACAAAAGGAGGATCACAGTAATTATTCACATCCGCTTACTGCCGCCTGGTCTACATCTCAAAAAAAAAAATTAAAAAAAAAAAAAACAATAATAATTAAGTAAAAAAAAAAAGTTTTCGACGCTGATACCGTCGCTCATATCCGATATTATTTCCAGTGATCGAATTACAATAATTAATAATTTAAAAATAATTACCGATTGTAAATTTATAATTCCTCTGTAGATATTTTTTTAATTACTATTTAAACAGGCGGCATTAATTTTATTTATCATTATTATTAATTTTTTTTTTTTTTTTTTTTTTAATTTTAAAATTAAAAAATATTTTGTCACAAATCAGGCCACTGTAAAAAAATTCTTTTTTTTTTTTTTTAATTAATTAATTGATTGATTAATTAATTAATTAATTAATTAATATGTTTAGCACAATTAAAATAAAATAATAATTGTATTACATGTAAATTTAATTAATAGAAATTTATAAATTCTCTAAATGTGAAGAAAAAAAAAATTATTAGAAATTAATTTTTTTTTTTTTAATTTTAATTTTAATTAATGATTAATAATTAATGAATGTATGATAGTATTAAGTCAATTTGAGAGGCTTGACATAATGAATTTGATTATTGTTATTATTATTATTATTTTAAAATGAATATAATTTATTTTAAATAATAATTAATTGATAAAATTAATTACGGAGGCCAGTAATTAATTTTTCATGATTAATTAGTTCATTATGTCATGTTAATGTAAATTAATAAAATTGATTAAAATAAATATTAATGACGGATTGAAAAAAAAAGATATGATAATTTGCATTGTACATTCCATTGAATTTTGAGTACAGAGCGAGATTCAAATAAATTGGTATCGAAATTTGAAGATCGATATATCGAAATTTAAAAATCGATTATTTTTTAGTGATAATATTGAAAATAATTGATAATAAAAATTAAAAATTCGATATATCGAAATTTCGAGATCGATATATCGAAGTTTTGAGATCGATATATCGAACTGCATATCGATTTTTTTTAATGATAATCATCAAGATAATTGAGAAAAAATAAAAAGTCGATATATCGAAATTTTAAAATCGATATATCGGACTTTTAAAATCGATATATCGAAGTTATAAGGTCGATATATCGTAGTATTAATACTAATATCTGACATTAAATGAAGATTTTTTACAATTATGTTTGAAAAATCAATACATCGAAAGTTAAATAATCGATCAATCGAACTACTAAAGTCGATATATCGAAGTTAAAATAAATGATTAATCGAACTCGAAGTTTCTATATCTCACCTAAAAAATTAACTTTTATCAGTAAATAAAATCAATTATCGAACTCTAAAAAATCGATATATCGAACTACTAAAATCGATATATCGAAGTTAAAATAATCGATTAATCGAACTCGAGGTTTCGATATCTCAATTGAAAAAAAACTTTTATCAGTATATAAAAAAAATTATCGAACTTTAAATATCGATATATCGAACAATTAAAATCGATATATCGAAGTTACAATAATCGTTTAATCGAACGTCAAGTTTCGATACATCAAATGAAAAAAAAACTATCAGACTCAAAAAATCAATTATCGAACTTTACAAATCGATATATCGAACTTCAGAAAATCGATATATCGAACTTTAAAAAAATCGATATATCGAACCAAAAATTTTTAAATTAAATAAATAAAATTAAAAATGTTTATTACATTGGAGCTGCTAATGAACATTTTTAAAAAAAATTTATTTAAAATAAAATAAAACGAAGTCATACTCGACCTTTATCACCAGTAATTACTCCAGCTCACTAGCTCTAAATCGTAACTGGCATTTTCTCCTTCCAAAATAAAAACTAAACCAGCATAAAAAACAATTTGATCTCTAGCTTTACGAATTGACTTAAATTATCTAAAGCTCGTTCGTTCCTCTCCAAAATTTATTTCATTTTAAATTCAAATTTAAATTTAAATTTAATCGATTACTCTAGTGCGTTTATAATGTACATAAAATAATAATCATAATAATAACAGTACTCCATATAATGTACACGTACTAGTATAATACCACATATATAATCGATCTAAGTATATAGAATATTAATTTTTTTTTTTTTTTAACGCGAGTGTTTGAATTTTTCGCGCGACTGAGGACGAGCACGCGAGTGAGTGACCGCGTGCTAGATTATAATTTAGACTAGACTTTTAGATTCTGGAGCTGCACTAAATAGGCGTAGGGGAGAGATTACTAACTATACATATATATATTATATATATATATAAATATATATCACTTATCATTGATAACGACAACATGTAATGCAAGTAATTAAATTGTATGTACCTTCCAGTGTTACTGTAGATTTATTGAGCTGAGTGGATCCGGTCATAAATATGAAAAAAAAAAAAAAAAAGAAATTTAATTATATAAATATATGAATTTATGATTATCATTATAATTATGATTACTATTATTATTATTAATTATATATAAATAATTATGTTATAATTGTCCTCGATGTTACAGATATTAAAAATTGAATAAATAAATGAATATTATTTATTTCATCACTGATAAGATCATTTTTTATGTATTTTTGACAGCAGGTTAATTTTTTTAAATTTCGTTTTGGGGTAAGGTGGACATGGGAAATTTATTTTTTGACTACTGGGTTGTGGGTACTCATTTGAGAGGAAATTTCATTGTCTACAATTTCCTGAAGTCAAAATTTAATTATTTTTATTTTTTTTATTAGTAAGAACAAATTTTAATTTCCAGCGTTTTTGATAAAAAAAATGTTTTTTGAAACATAGGGTTGTGGGTACTTATTTGAGAGGAAATTTCATTGTCTACAACTTCCTGAGGTCAAAATTTGATTATTTTTCTTTTTTTATTAGTAAGGACAAATTTTAATCTCCAGCGTTTTTGATTAAAAAAATGTTTTTTGAAACATAGGGTTGTGGGTACTTATTTGAGAGGAAATTTCATTGTCTACAACTTCCTGAAGTCAAAATTTAATTATTTTTATTTTTTCATCAGTAAGGACAAATTTTAATCTCCAGTGTTTTTGAGAAAAAAATTAATTTTTAAAACTATGGGTTGTGGGTACTCATTTAACTCAGAATTCAAAGCTCTATACAACCCTGAAGTCAAATTTTGATTACGCACTTCCGGTAGCGAATATGACCTTCATTGCACCTCATGCGTTTTTGAAAAAAAACTTCTATTTTTAAACTATGGGTTGTGGGTACTCATTTAACTCAGAATTCAAAGCTCTACACATCCCTGAAGTCAAATTTCAATTACATACTTACGATAGTGAGTAAGACTGGCATCGCACCTCGTATAATCTCTAAAAAAATTTGTTTTTCAAACATATCGATGTGGGTACTCATTCTACTCCAAATTGTCTACTGAACACCAGGAAAGGATTAAAATAAAAAAAAACCGATTTCGTAACTTAAATTTATTTTTATTCAATTAAAAAAAAAATACCTTGACATTCATACATCATTTTTCTCAAACAAATAAATCGTAAGTAAATTTAAATAAAACAAATCGCAGAACTTATAATTAAAATATTAAATAATAATTACTCCTAATTCAGGTCTAAACCTAAACTGTTTTTTATTTTTTTTTAACTACAACATTTATAAATTCCTACAATTTTAAAAAAAAGAATAATTTGTTTTCGTTTTATTTATGTTTATTTTTTTTTGTTTGGATACAAAGTCTTTGAGTTTCTATACGATTTTTTTTATTAAATTAAACTATTTTTTTTTTTTTTTTAAACTCCCCAGCCCGGCATTTAACAAAAAAAAAATTAAATTAAATAAAAATAAATTATATACATAATTAAACTGTCGATTAAAAAATTTAAATTAATGATAATCAATGTCATAGAGAAATAAATGAATAATTATTGCACTAGTTAATGATCATTTGTTATTTTTACAATTGAGCGCCGGGCTGACAGTCCGACAAATAAATTTTTTTTTTGTTGATTAATGAGTGGGAGACTGATGAATACAAATCAAAGGGAAGAATGAAAAAGGATATGATTTTGTTGTTATTGTTATTATTAATTAATAATTATTATTGATTTTTTTTTATAGTTGATTGATTGGGTGATTAATATTAATAATTATACTAATTAAGATAAATTAAAAGTTAAAATTACAATTGTTTGCTTTTTTTTTTTTTTTATAATAAATTACACCAGTTTTATTATTATTAATATTAATGTTATTATTTAATTGTTAATTATTAATTTTAATTATTTTAGTGAAGAGAAAAAAAAATTTTTAAATTAAAAAAAAAATCGAGTTTGAATCGATATATCGAAATCGTTAAGTTTCGAGATATCGAAACTTATAAGTTTTATAGATCGATATATTGAAAATTTAAAGTTCGAGATATCGATACATCGAAGTTTCTAAATTCGAGATATCGATATATAGAAATTTTAAAGTTTCGAGATATCGAAACTTTGAAATTTTTAAATCGATATATTGTAAGTTTGAGATATCAATATATCGAAGTTTTAAATTCGAGACATCGATATATCGAAGTTGTAAAATTCGAGATATCGTTAAATCGAAATTTTGAAACTTCGAGATATCGATACTTTGAAGTTTTAGACATTGATATATTGAAAATTAAAAGTTCGAGATATCGATATATCGAAGTTTTAAAATTCGATGCATCGAAATTTTGAAATTTCGAGATGTCGAAACTCTAAAGTTTTATAGATCGATATATTGAAAATTGAAACTTCGAGATATTGATATATCGAAGTTTTAAAATTCGAGATATCAATATATCGAAGTTCTAAAATTCGAGATATCAATATATCGAAATTATGAAGTTTCGATACATTGACTTTTTATTAATCGATACTTCGACTTAAAAACAGTCGATAAAGAAAAACGAGGAATCGATTATTTACGTTTCGAGATATGAAGTACCTAATAAACGATCTATTAAAAAATCACGGAATTTAAATCAAATAATCGATATTTATAAAAAAAATATCGATACATCGAAACTCATAGTTCGATATATCGAAATTAAATAATAGATTTTAAAAAATCGATACCAAGTTCGATTTATCAAACTTTTAACAATCGATATATCGAAAGTTTAATAATCGATTTATTTATAAAATCGATTTATCGAACTTAGTAATCGATATATCAAACTAAAATTCTTTTTATTGAATTACTTGACTATTTTTTTTATTTTACGATTGTTCGATTTTTTATTTAATTATTTTTTTTACGCTTCATTTTTTTTGTTTATTAATTTTTTTTTGTTTTTATTGAATATTTTGCTATTTTTTTTTAACTTTTTTTTTATATATATAATTTTTTTTGTAAAAGATACACAGAATTAACAGTTACTAAAATTAACAAAAACAATTAATTAATAAATTAATTAATTGTTTCAATTAATTGACAAATAAATTGACGTACAAAAAAAAAAGACAAAATACTAGACACAAAAAATAATTATAATCATAATAATCAATAATTAATTAATTAATCAATTAATTAAAGACAACTAATTGTTTACAAATTAAAATTACAAACAAATTTTTCTTCAATTGCGCTACTTAAAAAAAAAAAAAAAAAAAAAAATAAAGAAAGAGAAAGAGAAAGAAAACGATAATTAATTGATCTAAAAAAAGAAATTGCTGGACTTTTGGCATGCACTTTTCTCTATTTTTTTTTATTTTTTGTGTTAAATCCGTTTATCGTTTTTATTATTTGATTCAATCGATACTCTTATGTCCGACACGTTAAAAAAAAAAAAAAAACACTGCCTCGATTCCAATAAAAAAAAAAAAAAACGACGATTGCTTGTTTGTTTTTTTTTCTTTTTTTTTTCTTTCATTTATTATTTCTGGTATGAAAAAATTTAAATGTACCAGCATTCATTACTTCGGTAATTGTTGTTGTTGTTGTTAATTTAATTAATTTATTTAATTGATGGTTAGGCTTCTTAATTGTCACCTTCATCTTCTTCTTCCTCAGAGGTCGCTTGTTCTAGCCAAGTTAACCAGCTATTTACCTGAAAATTCATTTAAAATTTTTATTAGTTTATTTTTTAAATATAGACAATTTTTTTTCCTAGTAAATCGATTTTTTTAATATCGATTATCGAAATTTCGATATATCAATTTTTTCAAATATCGATTATTGAAAGTTTAATACATCGATTATTAAAAGTTTTAAAATATCGATTTTTTCAAATATCGATTATTAAAAGTTCGATATAACGATTTTCGTCAAATATCGATTATTACAAGTTCGATATATCGATTTTTGGATAATATCGATTGTCGAAATTTTTGATAACCGATTTTTTCTAATATCGATCATCTAAGTTTCGATATATCGATTATTAAAAGTTCGATATATCGATTGTTTAAATTTTTAATAATCGATTTTTTCTAATATCGATCATCTAAATTTCGATATATCGATTATTAAAAGTTCGATATATCGATTTTTGTCAACTATCGATTATTGAAATTTTTACTAATCGATTTTTTATAATATCGATTATCGAAATTTCGATATATCGATTCTTAAAAAATATCGATTATTGAAAATTCGATATTAATCGATTTTTAAAAAATATTGATTTCTAATAATTCGATAAATCAAAGTTTAATAAATCGATTTTTAAAAAATCGATCATTAAGAACTCGATATATCAAGTTTGATATATTTAAAAAGAATGAGAATTTACAACTGTAATTACTACTAACTAACTAATGAAGGTCTTCGAGCATAATTTGAATAAAATTCGAAGCCATTTGATTTATTCCTCTGATAGATAAAAATAATAATAATTACTTGGAATAATGCACGTCCTTTGCCAGGATAAGCGTCAGTGACATCTTCTTTCCACTTAATAAAAGCCTCTTCGTCGATAATTGACAGCTCGTAAAGCGCAACGAACCATCTGAGCAACATGCCCTTCGGGAAGTTATGCGAAAGACAAAATACTTGAAGTGAATGTACGGCTGTTACTTGTGCATCGATTGTTACTAAAAATGACTCGAGTACACGTGTATATTTTTGTAATAATCCACGTTCTTTTTCTTGTAGAGTTTTATCTGGTACGACTGTTGTATCGATACCAGGCGCTAATGTTGTTTCCTAAACAAAAAAAAAATTTTTTTTTTAAATATATCGATTTCACATTTTTCAGTGATCGAGGTATCGATTTTTTCATATATATCAATAATCGAAAGTTCGATAAATTGATTAATAAAAAAATCGACGTACCAACTTTTCGATATATCGATTATTAGAAATTCGATATATCGATTTTTTAAAAATAAATCGATAATCGAGTTCGATATATCGATGAATAAAAAAATGGATATATTGAACTTGAATATCGATTAATTAAAAAAAATTAATATATCGATTATATAATGATCGATATATCGAATTTGTTTAAATTAATCGATAATCAAGTTCGATATATCGATTGATAAAAAAATCGACGTACCAATTTTTCGATATATCGATTATTAGAAATTCGATATATCGATTTTTTAAAAATAAATCGATAATCGAGTTCGATATATTGATGAATAAAAAAATGGATATATCGAACTTGAATATCGATAATTAAAAAAAATTAATATATTGATTATATAATGATCGATATATCGAATTTGTTTAAACTAATCGATAATCAAGTTCGATATATCGATCTATACAAAAATTCGATATATCGATATTTATACAGTCAATATATCAATTTTTTTGAATTAATCGATAATCAAGTTCGATAAATCGATTGATAAAAAAATCGACGTACCAATTTTTCGATATATCGATTATTAGAAATTCGATATATCGATTTTTTAAAAATAAATCGATAATCGAGTTCGATATATCGATGAATAAAAAATGGATATATCGAACTTGAATATCGATTAATTAAAAAAAAATTAATATATTGATTATATAATGATCGATATATCGAATTTGTTTAAACTAATCGATAATCAAGTTCGATATATCGATCTATACAAAAATTCGATATATCGATATTTATACAGTCAATATATCAATTTTTTTGAATTAATCGATAATCAAGTTCGATAAATCGATTAATAAAAAAATCGACATACCAACTTTTCGATATATCGATTATTGGAATTTCGATATATCAATTTATTAAAAATAAATCGATAATCGAGTTCGATATATCGATTATTGGAAATTCGATGTATCAATTTTTTAAAAATAAATCGATAATCAAGTTCGATATATCGATCACTATAAAATCGATATATCGTTTTTTTTTTTTTTTTTTTTTTTTTTTTTACTTACTCGTGTAATATATTGCAGTAAAACAGTCATCAAAGCATTAATAAAACCAGGATCAGCATGATGCGCCGGATGTAATTTATCTTTAATCCATTTATAAAATGCATTTGGACTAGGATCGCTCTCCAATTGCCTGCTCATATCTCCCTGGATCCTCAGCAACGGATACAGAAAAGTGAGTTCTCTGTCCTCAAGAATAGTTCCCAATCTTTCCTTGGTCTTCTCCGCCTCCGGCAGCTGGCTCATCAAATTAACCTTGCTGTCGTTAAATATCTGTGTCAGCACTGCCTTTCCCTGTGTCTTGTGTAGCTGCTGCAAGGTAAGCAAAAATAGCGGATGGTGGGCGCCATTTTCCGTTACCACAGCCAAGTCATGGAGCATCATAAGATTATTGACAATGGCCTTGCCCGTGATACTAGCAACATGACTCGCAACACAAGGTACCGTGCTCTCCTTGTCAGCAATTCCCGCCACCAGTTCCTTCCAGCCATCCATAGTGTGCCCCGCTTGAACAACGCCCTCTTTTCTCAGCTCAGCAACAAACTTAACCGCAAACTCTCTCTCCGAGTCCCCCCTCTCCAGCGTGTTCCCGTAGATGGTCGCGATCGCGTTGCGAATGAATCGCTCAGGAATCTTGAGGTCCTTGAACTGGGCCATGGCGTCGCCCAAGTTGACATCATCAACATTTTTCAAATCATCCATCATCGCATTGACCTTCTTGACAATTTCCTCTTTGGTGGGACCCTTGTCCTTGCGGTCCCTGGCCTTCTCCCTCTTGTCCAACGGGCCCTGCTTAATTACAATCGGGGCCGCGTCCTTGTGCATCAATGGCGGAGTTTTGAGAGTAGTGGCTCGCAACAGTGGCGCTTCTGTACGTGCGGGAAACAGATCGTTGGTTATTGGCAGAGGTTTTATGGTAGTCTGCTTAAAGAGCATAGATGTCGTGCTAGGACGCAGTGATACTTCTTCCGGATGGCCAATGAGCATCTTGTTCTTGTTGAATCTGAGAGACTGCTCTTTGTTCGCGTTGTTGTTGAAGGAATTAGCGGCTGCGTGTTGCTGTTTGTTTGGATAAGTCTGTCGTTGGTTGGGAAAGTAGTTACCGGGTGGGCGTCGGCCGTATCCGACGTTGGCGCCACCTTGACCTGGAGCGCCAGGTTGCGGGACGCCCGAGAACCCGTTGGGCCCAGCGAAAGAGTTTGAGATACCGAAGCTCTGAGTGAGAGGTATGGACCCGACGATGTCCATGTCGACCATTCCGGGTCGGGCGATTTTTCTGAGAAAGTCGTTGCCGATTCGCGAGTCGTCGCGGTTGTTGCGATGGTGATGGTGGTTGTTGTACTGGGACTGTAGGTTGCGCTGGAGGGAGGCCTGTTGGGAGGTCAGAAGATCGTCGTCGTTGCTGCGTATCTGGTTGATGGGCATCGGGCCCTCGGTTGAGGTCGCCTTCCGTGGGACCCAACCGTCGCGACGTAACTCGATTACGTCGCGTAACATAAAACGTATGCGCAGTGGGAGGTCACTGTTTTCAGCAAGTGACATCATACGTTTGAAGTACTGCTCCATGAGACACTGGCCTTTGTCGGAATCAAGGATTCGACCGCAAGTGCGCATGATCTGGCACAGACACTCGATGTCCTCGGCAGCGTCCCCCCGGGGTCCACGGCGACGTTTCTCGACGAGAAGCTGCTGGATACAACGATGGAGGATTGACTCGGAGACGATCTCGAGTTTGCCGAGCTCGCCGATAAATTTGATGTTGCCGAGCATTTTACGCTTGGCCATTTGCCGGCGCTCCTCCTCCTCGGGAATGAGGTCATCTTGGTTCTCGAAGGCCTCGTTGGCTTTTGACCGATTCTCGAACTCGGCTTTGCACTTGTTGAGAAGTAAAATACGGAAGGTACTTTGAGCTTTCTGACCGTCGACTGTTGGTTTTGGTGACTCGAAATTTGGCGCTTCGTCGGATAAACGCTTGCACAGCTGTGCATACATAGAACTGTATTTCGGCTCATCGAGGGCTTTATCAAAGATCTAAAAAATTGGTTTTTATTTTTTTAAAAATTATGTATTTTGATTAAATATCGATTTTTTGAAAATCGATATTTTCAAGTTAATCGAGATATCGATATTTCAAATTCGATATATCGATTTTTTAAAGTTTTAAAATTTTTAGTAAACAAAAAAAAATTAATTTTAAAGTTAGTTTACTCAATCGATATATCGAATAGAATCGATAATCGATATTTAAAGTTCGATATATCGAACGGAAAAATTTAAAGAATCAGAAATTGTGATGGAGAGTTTAATATAAAAATTGAAATAAAAAATCGATATATCGAGTCTGATCGATAATCGATATTCAAAGTTCGATATATCGAACGAAAAAATTGAAAAATTTAAAAGACGAGTTTAATATAAAAATTACAGTAATAATCGATCTATCAAATCTAATCGATGTATCGAATCTAATTGATAATGGATTTTAACAGTTCGATATATCGAACCAAAACAACAAAAATAAAAATTCAAAGTTGAAGTGAAATATCGAAATAAAAAATCGATATATCGATTTTAAAAAATTCGATATATCGATTTTAAAAAATTCGATATATATCGATATCAGGTAAAATATAAAATAAAGCGTTTGCTCACCAGTATAATGACACCTTTGAGAATAACATCAGAATTAAGTTCGATTTTGAGCAGATCGCTGCTCAGCTTGCCGAATTTTTCAGGTGTGAGCTTGTTAAGGATACCCCGCACCTTGCGGAAGATGAAATCATTTCTGTTTTCTGGGGTGAAAGCATCGCGTCTAACAGTTGAAGGAGGGATCCAGCGTCGCTCAGTGGATAGGGAGCGATTATCGTCCCTGGAAGGCATCGAACTTTTTAGTCTCACTCTTACACTCTACTGCCGATCTCTTAATATTTTATTTTTTTTTTTCTTATCTTATATCTCTATTTTTGTTTTTTTTTTTTATTTTTTTTTTTAATTTATGTATATTATTTGTTAGTTTTGAAATGTCTTAAAGTCAAGGTATTTTTTTTATTTTTTTTGAACGAGCCCTGACCTTCCTCCCGAGACACGAGAAGCACCCCCCGGTCCTGTGGGGTTGTCCGTTGTTGCGTGGGTGTTAACGCCTTCAATGATAAATCGCAGCACACTTAAAGTTCTTGTTGGTAGCTAAAAAAAAATTTATATTTATTTATATATTTTTTATTAATAAAATTTAAAAATTTAAATCTCAGTACAATGACCCGCGTACGCGGCAAATTTAAATAAATAAAAAATAATAACAAAGGGTTAAATGTTTACACGGGGCGCGGCTCATGGTCAGACGGTCAATGAACTCGCGACGGCGTTCACCCTGACAATGCTTTGGCTGCGGCTGCTGCTGATGCTTATGCTGACTACTTACGGAGCACACACTCTTCAAGCGCCCGCGAGTCTGGCTCACATGCACGCGGATAACCGACAACACTCGTATCCTGCTTAACCGTACGACGCACAACCTACCGAGTCGGTTATTTCACTCCTTTACTCACTTTTTTCTCAGCATTATTTTTATCTCCTATCATTTTTTATTATTATTTTTTTTTTTTTTTTCTGGAAAATTATTTTTTTATTTATGTTTTTTTATTGAGATGAATAAAGAGAATGTGGTATTTATTATTTATTTTTTTTTGTGGTTTGCCCTGAACTCTAATACTTTACACGTCATTCTTCAGACATCAATCCTTGAATATATAAATATATATATTATATATGTATATATATGTGGATGGACGTATTTCAAGGTTTCTTACGAGTAAAATTTAAAAAAATTTTATTGAATTTCTTATAAATAAAAATTTATCAAAATTCCCCATAAAGTTCCCATAATTCAAATTTTTCATGAATAATAATTTATTAAAATTCCCCATAAAATTATCATAATTTAAATTTTCCACGAATAAAAATTCATTAAAATTCCCCATAAAAATTCTTATAACTCGAATTTTTCAAAAATAAAAATTTATTAAAATTCCTTATAAAATTCTCATAATTTAAATTTTCCACAAATAAAAATTCATTAAAATTCCCCATAAAAATTCTTATAACTCGAATTTTTCAAAAATAAAAATTTATTAAAATTCCTTATAAAATTCTCATAATTAAAATTTTCCACGAATAAAAATTCATTAAAATTCCCCATAAAAATTCTCATAACTCGAATTTTTCAAAAATAAAAATTTATTAAAATTCCTCATAAAATTCTCATGATTCAAATTTTTCACGAATAAAAATTCATTAAAATTCCCCATTAAAATACTTATAATTCAAATTTTCCAAAAATACAATTAATTAAAATTCCCCATAAAAATGATCATAATTCAAATTTTTCAAAAATGAAAATTTATTAAAATTTCCCACAAAAATGTTCATAATTGAAATTTTCGATGAATAAAAATTTATCAAAATTCCCCATAAATATTTTATTTATAAAACTCTTAATTCAAATTTTTTGTTAATACAGATTTATTAAAATTCCCCATAAGAAAATTTATATAAATTCTTGATAATTAATTAAATCAAAATTTATCATAATGATATTTTACAAAAAAAAAAAAATTATTATCTGAGTATTTTTAATGATTTTATTTTATGATAAATAAAATTTTTTTTTCAGTTTCGGAGTAAAAATTTTCATAATTTTTTAATTGATTAAAATAAAAAATTTACTTGATATCAATAATTAATTAGCAACTAATTAAAATCTTTATCTAACCTCATAAAATATTTTATCATAAGAAAAAAAAAATATCAAATTAATTAGTATTTAGTACCCAAATAAACTGATATGTTTTTAATTAAAAATCAATGACAGACAAAGAGATTATACTAAAGTATATAAACGTCAAAACTTTGTTTATTAATTTAATTAAATTTTTAAACTGAAATTTATGTGGAATTTTTTAACTGGTTTTTAAAATAAATTCCTTGTTTTTTTTTTTTATTTTTTTAATGCTTTTAATAATTTTTTTATAAGGAAATAAATATTAAAAATATGAGAAATGATATATTTTAAATGACTCATAGATAATGAAAAATATAAATAACTCATTATTGTTAAATATAAAAATTTGCGATAATTAAAATGTTTAATGAAATTACTTATTATTAAGTACAGAAATTTATTTATAATTAAAAAATAAAAAAAAAAATCGTATTAAATAATTCATAAATAAAAATTTATTAAAATTTCTCATGAATGAAACAATTCTTAAAATTACTCATAATTTTATACTTAATAAAATTACCCATAATTAAAAAAATTATTAAAAGTTTCTCATAATTAAAATTTTTAATCCTTAAGAAATGAAAATTACTCACAAAAAATTTTATAAAAATTCCTCATAAAAAAATATTTATTAAAATTACTCATAAAAATTCCTCATAAGTTAATAAATTATTCCAAATTTCTCATAATAAAAATTTCAAATTCTTCACAAAATGAATTTTTAAAAATTCCTCATAAGTAAATATTTAGAAAAATTACTCGTAAAAATTCCTCATATGTAAATATTTATAAAAATTACTCATAATTTAAAAATTATTAAAAATTTCTCATAATTAAAATTACAAACTTCATAAAATTACAAATTTCTCACAAAGAAATTGATAAAAATTCCTCACATGTAAATATTTATTAAAATTACTCACAAAAAAAATTGTAAAAATTCGTCATAAGCAAATATTTATTAAAATTACTCATTAAAAACATTTTTTAAAATTCCTCATAAGTAAATATTTTTCAAAATTAGTCACAACAAAATTTATAAAAATTCCTCATAAGTTAATATTCATAAAAAAATACTCATAGTTCATAAATTATTAAAAATTCCTCATAATTAAAATTATAAATTCCTAAAAAATATAAATTCCTCACAAATCGAATTATTAAAAATTCCTCATAAATAAATATTCGTAAAAATTACTATATAATTATTTATAAAAATTACTCATAGTCAAAAATTTTTAATTTTAAAAAAATAAAAAAAAAATTATAAAAATAAATAGAAAAATTTTTTTTTGTTAAATTAAAAAAATAAAAATAACAATAAGAAAATAAATAAAAGCAAAATAAATAAATATATGACAAAGGATTTACTAAAATGAGATAAAAATGATCAAACGTCAAAATGTAATCGCGTGGGTTAAAAAATATTTCCAAGGGTAAAAATAATTACAATTAAAATACAAAAAATCACAAAGAAAAGTTTTTCTAAAATTATTATTTGAATTAAAAAATAAATTATTTTAAATAATTAAATAAAATATTAAATTTCAGAGTAAAAAACGAAAAAAAAAAAAAATGGTAATGAAGAATAAAAGATGGAAGATGGGACATGACGCATGTTAGTACAATAAACGAGTACACGACAACTCACGGGCTCCAGAAAATTCCACTTGACAAAAAAAATGTTTGTATTAAAAATAAAAAGGCTAAAATTTAAAAATTCACCCGCACTAACACTCGTTATTTTATTAAAATAATAAAAATAAATATTAATTAGTTATATTTTAAAATAATTATTTAATATTTAACGATTTAAAATAATTATTATCACTTAATGTTACTTACGGTCGATGGTTGTTGTTTGTGAAGGCCTTCGCAATCTGTCGGACACTCGCGGAGACTTCCTGCACTAGTTCCTACTAAAGTCACAACACAAACTAATTATTATTATTATTATTATTATTATAAATTTATAATTATTTATGTTAATTAACTGTCAAAAAATTTCAAAACACCTGAAAAATTAATTACGAATTTTTAAAACCAAATATATCGCTCTTTTGATTATTTAAATTTTAAATTTAACGCGGGAAATTTAAACGCTCAGTTGACTCCGGAAACCGGCAGCCCAAACTCGGGTGACTGAGAAACTAACATTTGGTAAAAGTTATAGATAAATTATCACTTTTTTAAATTATAAAAATTCAAAAATTTTTTTATAAACCTGCGGATGATTTTTTAAAATTTCGCGGGAATTTAAAAAAATTTTAAATTATTATAAAATATTTGTACATAATTTGAATTTGGTGGTGGTGATTCCGGACGTGATTTTAGGCAAATTATTAGTTTTCATTGAGATTTTTCATTTTTCAAAATTACTCGGGCTGTCAGACACTCAATTTTAATTAAAATTTTTGAATTATAAATTTCCACATTTTTTTAATCTTATGTGTATAAATTAACGTACGTAAATTTATTACATTTATTTATTATTTTAATTAAATTATTTTACTAAAAAAAAAAAAAAATATTTTCAAAATTTTGAAAAAAGAAAAAAAAAATTATAAACGTGGGGTTGTGGGTACTCGGGGAATGCAGAATTTAATGAAGATAGAAAGTTCTAGAATAAATTTAACAAGGCGGGTTAATTTTGTCAAGGAGAGAAGGAATTAATATGGGGTGGAATTTTTTGTAACAAATAATTTTTTGTTAATTTTAATATTTATTTATTTATTTGTTTGTTTGTTTAGTTTATTTCATCAGTATGGCTTACATGGGACACAACTATGGGTCAACGGACCAGCGGACGGTCCCGGACGTCGGTTTCAGTCCTACAGAATTGTACAATTTAAGCGAAAATATAACGAGTCATATTTATGCGATAAATGCAAGCTGGAGAGACATGGAGCGAGCTGCTAAACACATTGGCACCAAGAGAGACAGCTTGGAATTACGTGATAAAGTGTGAGTGTTGTAGTTATTATTATTATTATTGTTGTTTATTTTTGTTTGAGATATTTATGAGTATGGAAATCCATGTAGGCAAGCGACACAGAGAACAACGAACAATATTGTCACCCAAACGAGTCGAGACATTGCGAGGATCGCGGTGCTGATGAAAAGAGGTGACAAGGAACAGAAGTTGCAGATTGAGAAACTGACGACTGACTTCAAAGACGCCCTGAGGAGATATTCGGATATGCAACAGGTTATTTTTTTGTTTATATAGAAATTTTTCTGGGAAAAATTAAAAAAAAAATCGATTTTTTTTCGATATATCGATTTTTTTTTCGATATATCGAACTAGTTGTCGATATATCGATCTGTGAGATCGATATGGAAAGTTTATGATTGATATGTTGAATGAAAAGTCGATATATTGACTTTGACAATCGAAATATCGGAGTCGGGTCCGATATATCGAAATCATAGTCGATATATCGAATGTAGAATCGATGTATTGAACTGTGAGACCGATATGTGAAGTTATGTTCGATATAATAAATTTACAATCGATATATCGATTTTTTACAATCGAAATATTGGAGTCGAGTTCGATATATCGAATGTAGAATCGATCTATTGAACTGTCAGATCGATATGTGAAGTTTTGTTCGATATATTAAATTTACAATCGATATATCGATTTTTACAATCGAAATATTGGAATCGAGTTCGATATATCGAAATTTAAGAATCGATATATCGAAGTTAAAATTAAAAATTAAATAAACAACTATTTGACATTTTATTTTATTATATTTTTAGACTGTTCTACAATTAATGAAAAGACATGTAATAAATTATATTGATTTTGATAATTATAATTTCGAAAGTGATGAAGATATAGAGGAGCAAAAAGAATGGGCTCTGCAAGATTCATTAAAACGTCAGGAACAAAGGTAAATATTTAATTTTAATTTTTAAATTAATTATTAATTATTAATTATCAATTAATCAATTTCGTATTTTTTGTAATTATAGTGTTTTAGAATTTGAAGAGGGAATGTTATTAGAACGTGAAGATTTGCTACATAAATTAGAAGGTGATATATTAGATGTTAATCAAATAATGCGAGAATTAGGTGCTTTAGTTAATCAACAAGGAGGTTCAATTGGTAATTTTTTAAAAATATTTTTATATCTTCGGTACATCGATTTTAGTTCGATATATCGAACTTAGATTTTTATATATCGATATTCAATTCGATATATCGATGTTCAATTCGATATATCGATGTCTAATTCGATATATTGATATTAAATTTCGTTATATCGATGTTCAATTCGATATGTTGATATTAAATTGCGATATATCGATGTTCAATACGATATATTGATATTAAATTTCGATATATCGATATTTAATTCGATATATCGATTTATCATATTTATAATTCGATAAATTACTTCGATATCTCGATCTTAAACTTCGATATACAGTCGAGTCTCGTTATGAACCCGCATAAAGGGGTGTAGGGGAATATAATTCTAAGAATTTGTGTACCCCCACTCTGTCAGCGCAGGCGACAGTCGTGAGTTGAACTTCCCCTACTTTTTAAGCGTGTGAGTGTGTACGTTATTGTTTCCAGTATCTCGTTATGAGTCCGTTTGACTTGAGTGTTATGTTTCTTATATGTAAATAGGACTAATATTTAAAATAAACTCTTAATTTCTTTTCATGAATATACGGACTCATATCGAGACTCTGAAATTAATTTTTTTTTCACGTTGTGGAGGGGAAAGGTCTTCCGTGGAAATCCTGGTTCATGGACTCATAACGAGCGGACTCATAACGAGACTCGACTGTATTAAAATTTAATATCGATATATCGAATTGTAATTTTGATTTATAAATTTTTTAAAATTACTAGATCAATATCTTATATCAATTTTTAACTTCGATATATCAATTATTAACTTCGATATATCGGCTTATAAATTCGATATATTAAATTTTTTTTTTTTTTTTTTTTTAGATACAATAGAAAATAGTATAGAAAATGTTTACGGAAACGTCGGAATGGGTGCCCAAGAATTATCCCGAGCAAGTGGTTATCAAAATAAATATCGTAAAAAATTATTTTTCTTACTTTTACTAGCTTTAGTTGTTGTTATTATTTTAATTGTCGTTCTAGTCACAAAATATAGTTAGCAAATTTTAATCAGTTATTATAATAATACTATTAACTTTTATATCATCACTATTATTATTTATAAAAATCATGATTAACAACAACTCTTATACTAAAAAAATATATACTATTAACTACGTAATTTTTTAAAGACTATAATAATTATATGTAATTTTAAGGACCTTGGTAAAAATAATTGTATAAATTTAATTAGATTTTTTTTTTTCTGTACAAAACTAAAAATATGTTAATTTACTTCGTCATTCCAAATGTTGCGAAAATTATTAGAAATTTTTATGTAAATATTTATTAACTAATTATTATTATTATTAATATTATTATTATTGAATGAATTGTATCCAAAGTCACATGTAATTATTATTATTATTATTACTATTATTATTATTAATATTATTAAAAATAAATTCATTAATAATAAAAATTTTTTTTATGATCTCTGGTAACTATTTTTTCTTTTTTTGATCAACCGAAGAGATTAATAATAATTTAATTTATAGGATAGTCTAGAAGTTCAAATTCTGCGTTGAATGAGTACCCACATCGATATAGTTCAAAAATATTTTTTTTCCTCATAAATATGATATATTAATATGAGTAACATATGACTGTATATGAGGATATATTTATAACCTTACATAAATAGTAAATTATTAAAAAAAGTCATACTGCAAATATGGACATTTATGTCTCTATATGATCACATATGCCTAAATATGATCATATACGACTATATGATGATATATTATTAAATATGACTATATATGATCTTATATTGATCGTGAATCAGTAAACTGTCATTCGGTTTCATATATCAGCATATATCGCCATATATGGAGTCATATGAGTATATATGACTATGTGATCATATATGATCTTATATGAACCGTAAATTAAGTAGATGAGTGCCATACTTTTTCATATATCGACATATTTGAACATATGTGGATTTATCTAAACATATATGATCTTATATAATCATATACCAATAAATATGACCATATATGACCTTATATGAATCGTGAATCCGTTAAATGAATGTCATACTTTATCATATATTGGTATATATCACCATATATGACCATATCTGAGCATATATAACTCTATATGATCACATATCAATATACATGACCATATATGATCATATATAAATATACATGATCATATATAAACCATAAATCAGTTAAATGAATGTCATACTTTTTCATATATTGGTATATATCATCATATATGACCATATCTGAGCATATATGATTTCATATAAGAATATATAAATAAACATGACCACATATGACCTTATATGTATTGTGAATCAGTTAAATTATTGTCATACTTTTTTATAGATCGGCATATATGCTCATATATCGACATACATGAGCATATATGGAAATATCTGACTACATATGAATCTTATCTGAGTATATATGACCAGGAAGGAATTTTTTCTCGGGAAAAATTCTAATTTAATTGTTATTGTGGATAAAAAATTTATTTATGTATAAATTATTTACAAAATATAAATATTTAATATATATATATATATATATATATATATATATATATATTTATATAAAACATTAGATTAATAAAATTAATTAAATAAATTGGTTATTTATAAGTCTCAAGTCTTTAATTAATTTTTATATTGTTTACGTGATTTAATTCGCAATTGTAAAGTCGTAAGTAAACCGGCAAGTACATCGTGATTTGGTAATTTTTTAGCGAATAGTAAACGTTTTACAGAGTCGTCATAAGTCATCAGTGCTACCATATTTTGTAATATGAATCCTTGGCAGTATTCAAGCAGTTGGTTTGCGTTGTAAACCTGAAAAAAAAAATATTACATTTATTTTTGAGGGCAATAGATTTTCTAAATTGGCTAAGAGATTTTTTTTTTTTTACTTTTGCGTGAATATACATGGAGACGATGTTGTCGAGGTCAATTATCGATGAACATTGAGCTTCGCAGTAGCGCAATAATCCGTCTAATTGGAAGAAATTTGCGGCAGCCATCAACTCTAAGACATCGCTCTGATTTACTTCGAGGCTTGCGCAACCTCCGTGGTACAGAAATTCCATTACCATCTGTGGTTAAACAAATATTTTATTGCTTTACTGAATAGGAAATTTAATTCCGAGTTAAACGAGTACCCACATCGATATATTTTGAGATCAATTATTTTTAGTCAAAACTGTAGGATATTAAATTTTGAAATTTCGAGTCTTGGAGTAAAGATACTTGGAATCGGGTCGCGAGAGAGTATAGAGGAGGTAATTCTGCGCAAAATGAGTACCCACAACCATATGTTTGAAAAAAAAAGATTTTTGGTCAAAAACGCTGGAAATGAAATTTAGTAATTTTGCGAAAAAAAATTAAGATAATGAAAATTTGATTCCAGGAGGGTATAGAGCATGAAATTTCCTGTAAAATGAGTACCCACAAGCCCATATTTCCAAAACAAAATTTACCTGAAAAATATGATATCTTATATCATTGATCTGGACAATCGGCGGATTTCCCTCACACAACTTAGAACTGAGCATGTTCCTGAACCTCGGCGAGGATGTGATGAGAACAATTTTGTGTCCATAGAAAACTCTGCCCTCTACACGAAATTGTACATCACTCAGCTCAGGGTTGTTGACAAACTTGGGGTCGATTCGTGACCCACTGGGCAGCGTGGTGTCTCTAATCGGTTTTATCGGCTCCCAGCCGAAGCAGTTGCAAAAAATATCCGCTAGCAGTAAAGTAGTTCCCTCCTTCTGCAAGAAAAATCATCAATAACCAATCAGAACCCATGGAGCACTAAGTAATTCAATGGGAAGTACCTTGTTGTATCTAAAAATATTGAACAGCAGTGGCAAGCACTCCTGGACAAACTGATTCGAATAATCATCTGGGCAGACCTGGAGAAAATCTTGCAGCAGCTGGTCAATGACCGGTTCGATTCTCATCTCATGGGCAGTCGCCAGACTGTGCATCCAGCAATGGAGGCTCCAACTGACCCCCAAACCCCTCAGCTCCATGGTAATGTCCAGATGGTTGCTCTCCGCACTATGGTACATCGCTTCCTGCAGCGCCTTGTTCTGGGCCTTATTAAAAACCGGCTCTTTGTCCTTGAACCCCCTCTTGTCCATCTGGGCAGGCACACCCGGATTTCCTTCTGCCAGAATCTCCTCTAGCGACAGAACCTCTTTTTCATCTCGCTTAGCAGAAAAATTCAGTGGGTGGGACAGCAACTGGTGCAGACACCCCCGCTGTCCATGGGCAGTCGCCACAGAGATCGCACTGTAGCATCCACGTTGGGCAGCACCAGAGTAGCTGAAGCTGTCCTTCATAATCGTGGACAGAAAAGGCTGGGCCCCATGGGCCAGTAACAGTGCGACCATTTCATGGCTGCCCGTCGCAGTCGCAGCTTGCAGGGGCGTAACTGTGCACTTGTCCTCACTAATTTTGGCACCACCTTCAACGGCTGCCCCTCGTTCCAACAAAATCCTTGCGATGTTGCAGTGTCCTAAGATGGCCGTGTATGTGAGGGCAGTCCAGTGCTGGGTCTCAGCATTGAAGCTCTGGTTAACCAACTGCCCACTCGTGTTCTGGGAACTGGGACTGGACGTGGGCAGATATGACATACTTTTAACTGACATGGGACTGGACAGTCGTCTGGATGGACAGGCCCCTTTTATTGGGACTGAATTGACCGGGACTGGACTTTCGACATTTGGGTCTGCCCCAGCGTCCAAGAGGGCAGTCACCGCGATCTCATTGTTGACAATGCACGCGAGCATGAGGGCAGTAAACCCGCAGTCGTTTACTGTATTGATTTTCGCCGCGGGCAGAAGGGGCAGCGCCTGGCTGATCAACTCAATGCGACCACTGGTCAGCATCTTGAAGGCCATGTCCAGAGTTAATCGGCGCACGTACTCGTTGTCGTCTGCCCGCCGACTCAAGGTCACTTCTTCGAAGCAAATGGGTCTCACTGGGCAGTCGACACCTGGAAGTAGCAGCCTCGCAGCTTGACTGATGTCGTCATGGTCCACGACGTAGCCGTGACGATACTCAGCATGGGCAGTTGAGACCCTCAGCCACTCAATCAACGGGGGCAGAACCACGTATGCTCGTTCGTAGGCCAGTTCCTGGATTCCTGAACTTCGCTCCCCATGTTCCAGCTGTGAACATCTCATGTAGTAGAACAGAGCATTCAGGGCCTTGTTGGTCAGCGGTACTGGACATTTCCCAGCGTGCGCGACCTTAGCAACCAGGTCCAGTAACTCCGTCATCGAGCCTACGCAGGTAGTGAGCAGCGAGGGTTCCAAGTTTGCTCCCAACGCATCCTTACTGCCTCTTGAGGAGTTCGAGGAGTTCAAGGAACTGACACTGGCCCATCGGGGCATCGCCAATGCCCCCGAGGCTATTCTGCCCGCGTTCAGGTGCGCGTACGGCTGCAGCAGACCCCAGAGGTCACCATTGTTGGCGATCGCATGCTCGAGCATCGTCGCCGTGAGCGTGACATGCGCGTCGGTGGGCAGACACTGCAGCAGAATTTCTTCCAGAAGATTTTCCATCCCCGCCGTCAGGTAAATTGCTGCATACTCATGGATCATTCTGCCCAGCTTGACATCCGACATCCAGCGCAGGAACCGACCCACGGGCAGCTGCAGTCCAGACCTCGAGGACTTGGACTGCTTCAGCTGATCTCCAGACACCGCGCACATGGCAGCTGCCCTTAAACAGGCTTTGGTGCAGGAGTCAGCCAGTGCTGGGCAGAAGACGATCTTCAGTGCGCTGTAGACCTCGTGTTTGCTGCAGAGGCCTAAGGTCCGTGATAGCCGTTGAATTTCCCTGCCCACCCGGACCAGGGCTCGTTGCAGCAGGTAACTCAGCCGCGGAATCGTTTCCATGGAGACCTGGTCCATGTGCTCACGGGTTCGCCCATTCTGTAGTACCCTGAGAACGTCGTGGTGTGTCCAGGGCAGGTGCTGAAGCTCCACCAGCCGGTTGTGGGAGTCCACCCAGACGAATTCGTCGGCGCTGGTGACGTTGGTGTTGATGGTCTCCAGGCTCGAGTGACGCATCAACCGTCTGACGGCGGGTTCCGAGCTCTCAGACCCGCTGAGTGATGAGTAAGTGGAGGTCGATGTGTGGGAACGCATTGTCAGCTGTTGGATTGCTAGTTTTATGTCCTCTAGCCCGGAACCAGACCAGGGCACTTGTAACTGTAATCAAATGTAATCATTGTAACATGTAATATTTATTGCAACTGCCCCCGGATGAGGGAACTCACTTTGGCGGGAGTTGCTCGGTGCCGGTTACGACTCTGCCCACGGTTCCGTCCATTCCTCTGGGTCACTGAAGCTGAAAATCTGTCGTCCTCTGGGACCGAGTTCAGCTGCTGGGGGCTGTTGCTCCTGTGTCGGTGGGGCGGAGAGCTGCTGCTGTGCCCTCCGGTGTCGGACATGCTTGCGTGACCTGAAGACCGGTTCTCGTCAGACGAGCTTCCCGCGCACTCTGGTCTTCTCTGAAAGATAATTGGTCAGTTCCTGGTTGGAGAGTTAGAAAAGTGGTAAATACCTGGAGCTCATTTATGCTCAGATGATGATGCTGGTGAGGGTGAACGTCTAGCTCAGCTCGTGGTGACTCTGGGCTGTCTTTTCCATAGGGGGGACAGTAGACATCTTTAGCGCCGCTGGGTCTAAAAAGTTGGATACCTATTAGTTGTTTTGGTCATTTTTTAGGTTTTTGTGATCAGAACCTAGTGATGTGGGTACTCGAATAACTCAGCTCGTGCTAATCTATCAAAATAAACTACAAAAAAAATAATTTTCAAAAATTTTGAAAATTCTATTTACTCTCCTCAGACTTTAAAAATTCAAATCACTTAAAACCTAGTCATGTGGGTACTCAAACACCTTGGAATCTTACCCTCAACTCAAAACACCTCAAAAAAACCCAGCTTTAAAGTTGGATCCCCCTGCAAGTGTCTCATGCACACTCAAAATTCTAACGGCCCAAGCCTGGTCATGTGGGTACTCAAACAACTCAGCTCGTGCTAATCTACCACTACAAACTACAAAAAAAAATAATTTTCAAAAATTTTGAAAATTCTATTTACTCTCTTCAAACTTGAAAAATTCTGACTCAGAACCTAGTCATGTGGGTACTCAAACACCTTAGAATCTTCCCCTCAACTCAGAAAACCTCAAGAAAATCCCAAAAAACCCAACTCAAAACTTGGAACCCCCTGTAAGTGTCTCAGGCACACTAAAAATTCTAACCACCTAAACCTTGTCATGTGGGTACTCAAACAACTCAGCTCGTGCTACTCTACTCATAAACACCAAAAATTACCCTCGCAACCTCCACTGTTGAACGAAACTCCAGTCAGCCTTGAAACCCGTAGTGTCACCGGGCAGTGACCAGTAGTCTTCGATCTTCGTTTCATCTTCTTCGATCTTCAGAACATCTTCCCTGCTCGGAGTAACGCGAACGACAATTTCCCGTGTCTCTTCCCCACAATTACTATCTTCCCTCAACGACCAGCAGGACTGACTCCTGCTGATCTGTCTCTCATCGTCACCACAATAAATCACAACTTTATTATCAGTCACATCTGAGCCGGGTCTAGGTGGAGCTGGACGTGTCGGTTTTATTTTAAAGTCCATTTTTATTTCGTTCATCGAACAACACCTCGAGCTAGATGTCAAACCTCTGCCTGGATCGGTACCAGGACTGGAACTGGGACTGCGTAGTTTTGTTTTGTCCTCCAAAGTCGACATGCTCTCGTAGTCATCAAACTTTGTCGCTTCCTGCCACTCCTTTGAAGGCACCCGTTTAACAAAGGGCAGAGCCCGGCGTAAAATAAAATTTGTGCTGTCCATTGGTCTGAAGGCCTTCGAGATTTCCGGCAGATCCGAACTCTTGAGTTCTCTGCAGAGCCCGCACTTGCAGTCCGATAAACAATTTTTGTTAATACGTTCCAACATTTTTTTTACGACTTTTCATGTCAGATCGTTATCAGTATTGGTAGTAATATTTGATCTTATCGGTACAGTAGCAATGATGCGTTCACTGTAAGAGTAAACATGTGACTGAACTGGCGTGTCGGTGGTTTCCGCTGTACCAGGTGAAACGACTTCCTTTCAAGGTGGGGGCAGGAAATGGTTACCTCGGTTCTTTGATACATATACTTGCCAGTGGATTGTGGATTGTTGTTTTATATTTTTTTACTTTATGAGAGTCATTATCTTTTGTCATATTATCAGTCTAACAGTTTTATCAAATTAAATTACTCCGCCTTTATCCGCCGATTCGTGGGAAAATACTTTTTTATGTTTCTGGTCAAATATCTAGGAAACTATCAAAGATACGGCAAAAGTATCTATTACCGATCTTGTAGCTTAGAAAATTTCCTACAAGAAAGGTCCTTATGAATTTTTATCCAGACCTAGTATTTGAGGCTCCAGTAAATTTTTAAAATTGCGGAGACTAAAATTATGGGAAATAAATCTGAGGTATTTTAGATATTTTACTTTAAATTCAAATATCTAGAAAACTATCAAAGATATGGCAAAAGTGTTCATTACCGATCTTGTAGCTTAGGAAATTTTCTACAAGAAAGGTCCTTATGAATTTTTATCCAGACCTAGTATTTAAGGCTCCAGGAAATTTTAAAAATTGCGGAGACTAAAATTATGGGAAATAAATCTGAGGTATTTTAGATATTTTACTTTAAATTCAAATATCTAGGAAACTATCAAAGATATGGCAAAAGTAATTATTACCGATCTTGTAGCTTAGAAAATTTCCTACAAGAAAGGCCCTTATAAATTTTTATCCAGACCTAGTATTTGAGGCTCCAGGAAATTTTTAAAATTGCGGAGACTAAAATTATGGGAAATAAATCTGAAGTATTTTAGATATTTTACTTTAAATTCAAATATCTAGGAAACTATCAAAGATATGGCAAAAGTATTTATTACCGATCTTGTAGCTTAGAAAATTTCCTATAAAAAAGGTCCTTATGAATTTTTACCTAGACCCAGTAGTTTACGAGTTATGAATTTTTAAAAATAAAAAATCGAAATCGTCACATGGAAAAATTGTGAATTTATTTCAAACGAAGATTACGGCTAAAATATCACAGATATGACAAAAATGATAAGAAACATTTTTGTAGCTCATTAAATTCTTTACAAAAAAGGTCCTTACAACTTTGTGTCTAAAACCGACCCAAGTCGAGATATCGAACAAAAATCGGATGAAAATGGTAAATTTGCTTTTAAAAAAAAATATATATATATAAAATATATATGAATACATATATAAGGAGGCTTGAATACATTTCATTGCAGTTTTAAAAGAACCCCTACAACAGACCGTGACAATTTTTCTTTTAAATTTTTCGTGACACCCCAGCTCCGTAGTTTATTTATGAGAAATAAAAATTTATAAACAAAATAATATAAGAAAGTTGTGAGAAAAGTAATAGAAAATATAATTGTGAGATTTTTATGCATGAGAGTGATTATTTAAAGCGAGAATTAGCTTGCTCATGCAATGAGATATTTCTAAGGACAATAACAGCCATTTTTTTTTGTTTAATTAATTATAATTTATTATCCATTCGCGGCTTTTATAAGCACACTTCCGGTTTGGATGAATCGTGCAGTAGGTCAGGGACGACTTTCTGTTTTTATCTAAACTATTTTTACTTTTTATCTCTGCTGAAATTCTATTCCGCATTATTCAGAATAAAAAAAAATTTTTTTCTTTAAAAATTTATGGAATTTTATTTTTTGAATTTTTGAAAGATTTAAAATTTAAATAAAATCTGAGCCTTGATGAGTTACAAGAAATGAATTTAATAATAACCTACCACAAAAATAAGTGACAAATACCTTCGTGGTTTAGGTCTTAAGATCTCGTGACCCGAATCCGAGATAACGGCCAAGTGATCGGGAGACGCCACCTGAATTTTTTGTGGCGAGAGACGTGAGTTTATGAACTCGGTGTAACCATGCGGCTCCATCTTGCCTGCAAAGTAAAAAAAAAAAAAATAAATAAATTTTAACAATTAATAATAATTAATGATGAAAGTTTGATTAACATTTCACATATATGAACAATATATATGGAAAGTTATTGCACTTTCACGTTCTCGAAGGTCATTAACGAACAACCGAGACATGACATTAATTGTCGTGAGTAATTAGTGTGAGGAAAAAAAAAACTCATGCTTTCTATCAATTGTTTCAGCAAATTCTTTATTTTATTTTTCGCAACTTTTAATTATTAAATTTGAATATTTTTTGTTTGGACTTTTTTCCTAAATATGTTGAAATTTTTTTTATAAATGCAATTATTTCACGTTTTTCTATAGATCAGCATAAAGGAGCCCTAAAAAGTGTTTTTGATAATTTTTGAAAAAAAAATTCAAGTTACAGGCTTTTTTTACTGAATTTCTATGCCTATTTTAGGCGCGATTCCTATTTTTTTATTTTCCGACTAAAATTTCGGTGACGTAATCGTTGTTGTTGAGAATTGACGAGTATTTTGAGTATAATGAAGCATTTTTAGGCAAAATGCCTATTTTTTGAAGCCTAGTGCCTAATTTAGAAAAATTGCCTATTTTGCTTCAGGTATAACTACTTATTTTTAAGTTAAATTAATTATAAAAGGGAAAATTTATTATTTCCTAAAAAAACCTATTTTTAACCTGATTCCCTATTTTTCAAAGCCTAGTGCCTATTTTTCAGGCCTGATGCCTATTTTTCGGCCGGATGCCTTATTTGTATAATAAAATTCCACTATCTGATCACAAGTATGTATTATCCATCTTAAGACTAGGCTATTATCCTGAATGCCTATTTATTGATGTCAGTTGCCTATTTTCAGATGCCTATTATAGAGCAGAATGCCTGTATCAGACCCATTTGCCTATTTTTAAGTTTAATGACTACTGTGCGGTATCTAGTGCAATTTTTAAGTTCAATGCCTATATTTTATACCTGAACTCCTATTTCGACAGCCTGGGCTTATTGATTAGTTCCAGTTGCCTATTTTTAGGCTGAGTGCCTATTTTTTAGGCACGTCGTTGTTTTTTCTGTCAACCCATAATTTTATTATTTTTCAAAATACTGCTTACTACACTATCAGACCCACTGCCTATTTTTCAGGATCAACTGCCTATTTAAAGACCCAATGCATATTTTTTAGTAGTAATTGCCTATTTTGTACTAGAATACCCAATTTTTCAAACAAATTTTTATTTCTTTAGCTTAAAAATTGTATACATCCTAAAAAATACTGCCTATTACAATAACAAGCCTATTTTCTGGCCCAATGTCTATTTTTCAGTACTAATTGCCTATTTTTACTAAAATGCCCAATTTTCCAGATATTTTTTTTTCTACCAGGTTAAAAATTGTACATTTTCCAACAAATACTGCCTACTACACTAACAGGCCCATTTTCAGACCCAATTCCTATTTTCATGCCCACTGCCTATTTTTCAGTACCAATGGCCCATTTTTACTAGAATGCCCAATTTTCCAGACAATTTGTTTTCTGCCAGGTTAAAAATGGTATATTTTTCAAAAAAATACTGTCTACTACACTAACAGGCCCATTTTCAGACTCAATGCCTATTTTTAAGTACCAATGGCCCATTTTTACTACAATGCCCAATTTTCCAGACACTTTTTTTTTCTTCCAGGTTAAAAATTGTATATTTTCCAAAAAATACTGTCTACTACACCAACAGGCCCATTTTCAGACCCACTGCCTATTTTCAGGCCCACTGCCTATTTATCAGCAACATCCGATTTTCCAGACAATTTTTTTTCTAAAAAATTTTCTACCTTCCAAAAAATATTGCCTACTACACTATCAGGCCCATTTTCAGACCCATTGCCTATTTTCAGGCCCAATCGCTCATTTTGCGTAAAAATCACTCTGCGAACTCAAAAAAAAATGTCTAAAATTAAAAAAAAATGTCTGTTATTAAATACCAGCTGCCTATCGGCGACATTTAGAATCCATAGTTTAAAAAAATTATCCACATAAAATAACTAAATATATATATATATATATACATATATATGTATGCATAAATCCTGATTGTAAGTTAAGGTATAGTTAACAGTTAAAGATACTCAAGTATACACAGCCGCGGTCACTGCATTCCACGGCCCCCAAACAAAATCCCATCTTTCTATACTGTATATATACATCCAGAATCCACACACACACAAAATACTTTCACTCCGTACCGTACCCTCTCTACAATTCTTAACCATGGAAATTCATCCTCATACAATTTCCATCTTCACAATTCGGCAGATAAACAAATAAATTTTTTTTTTATATTTATTTACAACAAAAATATTCCCAAAAAAATTGTCAAATTTTTCAGCTGATTTTCAAAACTACATTCTGCCGATTTTTTTTTAAGTTTCAATTTTAAAAACCTGTCAGCTTTTCGAATCTAGGTCGATGACCCGACAGCTCAAAAAAAATTTTTTTTTTTTTTTATAAAAATTTTTTTTTAAATTTTTCACTTACGGTAATTTTGAGATATGGGAAAAAAAAATTTATTTGAGGATTTTTGTATGAAAATTTGTAACTTACCGATCTAGACACACACTGCACTTGAATAATAACAATAATAATAATAATTATGATAATTTATATTATTAATTATTGTAAACATTTTAAATTTAAATGTAAAAACTATTTTTTAAAATGCAAATTAAGATCTGGGTTTACAGACGATCGATATGGAGAAGATCGGTTTAGTTTACGTCTGACGATTTTTAACAATAGAGGCGCGACGTTACAGCATCTCTGGTCCAGAGGCTGAGACTGAGTAACTTAACAACAATAATAATAATAATAATGCTTGGGATAAATAATAATAACTGTTAAAATTCAATGGGATCAAGAGAAAGGCGCGCGGAATGTGGCGCCATCTTCAAAAGGCGGCAAAGTAGGAATTTGAAAATCTAGGACCTGCGCGTGGTAATGGGGACGAAACGAATGTGACGATGGTTGGTAAGAAAATTTATTTTAAGATTTTTGGGGACTACCTGATTTTTATGGTGAATTTTTTTTTATGATGGAAATTTTAAATTTTTGAAAAAAGAAGTTATTGGTTTCGGTGCGATTTTCGAAAATCATGTCTTGAGGTCCTGAGACACTATGACTATTTTTGAAAAGACATCCGGCAGTGTGTGGATTTACTTTTTTTGTCATGATATCTTTGAACCGGGTAAAAAAATCTATAGAAAATTTATGGGAAATTTAGACTCAGGGCTCGGTGTTGCGAAAAAAAATTTTTTTCTTTTATATCTGAGTGCTAGTGTTCTTTCTAAAGACGTATGATACCTCGGAGGTTCCAAAGATGCAACGGACGCCGAAAATTTTGGTCATGATCGCCGTCTAAAAAAATTCTACAGATAATTTAGAAAGCAGGGGTTTTGAGGTTTCACTGGTAGGGTCAACTGATTTTCAAATTTTTTTGAGTATTGATGGGGTCATGATGTTCTGGGTGTGATTTCCAGTAGAATGAGTACCCACATGACGGGTAAAATTTTTCAAAATTTTTTAATGACTTTTTTTTTTATTTTCGAAAATTCAGTTTTTTGGATTTAACTAACCTTATATTTTTGTTCTGCTCGTAGTTTCGAGTAAAATAAATACCAGCATGACTATATTTTTAAAAACTAAAAATTTCAAAATTTATAAAAACCAAATTTTTATAAAAATTTTTTTTTCTAATTTTTTTGATGGTTTCAAATTCTGCTATTGATTTCCAGTAAAACGAGTACCCACATGACGGGTAAAATTTTTCAAAATTTTTTAATGACTTTTTTTTTATTTTCGAAAATTCAGTTTTTTGGATTTAACTAACCTTATATTTTTGTTCTACTCGTAGTTTCGAGTAAAATAAATACCAGCATGACTATATTTTTAAAAACTAAAAATTTCAAAATTTATAAAAACCAAATTTTTATAAAAATTTTTTTTTCTAATTTTTTTGATGGTTTCAAATTCTGCTATTGATTTCCAGTAAAACGAGTACCCACATGACGGGTAAAATTTTTCAAAATTTTTAAATGACTTTTTTTTTATTTTCGAAAATTCAGTTTTTTGGATTTAACTAACCTTATATTTTTGTTCTACTCGTAGTTTCGAGTAAAATAAATACCAGCATGACTATATTCTTAAAAACTAAAAATTTCAAATTTTGTAAAAACCAAATTTTTATAAAAAATTTTTTTTTTTTAATTTTTTTGATGGTTTCAAGTTCTGCTATTGATTTCCAGTAAAACGAGTACCCACATGACTATAAAATTTCGAAAAAAAAAAAATTCAAATTACCATTTTTGAGTTTTTTTAAAAAATTAAATTGTGAGATTTATAACTCATTCTCAATGGAATGAGTACTAGTATAATTAAAAAAAGTAATGGGATAAATGTATGAAAGAGTGATGAGTAAAAAGAATCTTACCGAGGGAATGAAATTAAAATGAATTTTTTTTATGGCGATTTAAATTTGGTTAAGATAATATAAGTTTGTTACGATTACGTATGTAGATATATATGTCCCGAGTTAGATTATTGTTTGAGTTACGGTTAAACTCTCGTTGTAAGTAAGTTAAGGAGTGTCAGAATATAACACAAGTGTAAGAGTGCGAGTCTAAGAATTAAGTGTTCAAGTTTAGAGAAATGTAGATGGCGCGTCGCCAGCTACAGTGTCCGCTTTAATATCCGGCACTAACATTATTTCATAAAAGTATTACGATAAATTTAAAACTTTCTCTTATGATTCTTATGATATATTTTATATTATTTAATATCTACTTTTTTTTTTTTTTTTTTTTTTTTTTTCAAATAAAAAAAAAGTTCCTGCTTACAAGACTTTTTTCGTAGCGCGAAAATTTACTATTCATTTTAAACACAAATATGAGCAGTCCTGGATTTTATAATAAAAATTAAAATTTTAAAATTTTTGAATATTTAAGAAAATTCAAATTTTGGTTTTGAAAATTTACTAGGCTTGTGGGTACTCTTTTTACAGGGAATCGAGTGGAGAACAAGAACCAGTAGTTGATTAGATGAAAAAAAAATATTTTGGAAAAAAAAATTCGAAATTTCCAGTAGAGCAAATTTAAACTCTTTATTTCTTTTTTTAGTTAAATAGGGACTTGTTTGAGTAGAAATTTATCAAAGACAAGTACTAGGCTATCAATTTGACGGATAAAAATTGATAAAACAGAAAAAATTTAAACTTCCAAAAAAAAAAAATTTTAAATTTGAATTTTTTTTTTGAAAATTTTCCAGGCTTGTGGGTACTCATTTTTCGTGAAATCGAACACAAAACACTGACCCACACTTCATTTCCTCATAAAAATTATATTTTTTAAATTACCAAAAAATTACCATGATTGATTTAAAAAAAAAAAAAATTGAATTTATCTCTAAAAATATTCCCAGTCATGTGAGAACTCATCCTCCGTAAAATAAATAAAAAAGCATTTTAAACAAAAAAATAAAAAAAGTCACAGACGATAATATTGTAGAGGAATTTGTATGAGAAAAATTGTATAAAATGCTTTTGAAATAAAAAACTAGACGTTAGCGTTAGATATATGTGTGTGTTGTGGAAAGTGTGGGTGGGTGGGGGTCTATGTGCTGGGTAGAGATTGTATGTAACCTAGGTATGCCACGCAATCGTGTGTAACGCAGACAAAGAACGCGAGATCGCGGATATTTCTTATCCCAGCGCACGTAAACCCTCTAACAAGCTACCAAAGTTTACCAATAAATTCTCTCGCCCTCAAAATACTTGTTTTTAAACTATTTTTTCTGCGGACTTTTTTTTTTTAAATGTTTTTAATATTTACACTCAGCTTGAATTCCCATAATTTTTATCTAAACTTGCAAATATTTTATTAAAAATTCAATGCTGGTAATTTTTTCATTTTTCAAAAAAAATAATTTTTTTTTTGGCTACTGAATACTAGATCAGTGTTCTGTGTGCGATTTCACGTAAAATGAGTACCCACAACCCAAGTAAATTTTCAAAAACCAAAAATATATTTTTTCAAAATTTTTTAAAAAATTCATTTTTCTCATTTTTTATCCTAAAAATTATTAGTCAGCACCCAAAAAATTTCCATTCAAATTCCCCCCCCCCACCTCCGAGTATAAAAAACCAAATTCAAAATTCTCAAAATTAAAATTTTTATTTATTTTTTTTTTTTCCTTTAAATATTTACTTCTAAGTTCCCTTTTACCCCAAAATTGCTTCAGAACCCCGTGGTTTAATTGACGTTTAGAAATCACATTTAAATAAAATTGACCCCTAGTATTTCCCGAAATCTATAAAACCCTCGATTCATACAAATCCTCAAAAATATCAAATTTCTGTAAATAGTAAAAGCGTCATGTGGATTCAGACTCGAATTAATTTATAAATTAATTTCCAATAAATTTAGTCAATATGTCAGTGACATGTCGTACCCTTTTGACCTCCAGTTTGCTCCTTACGTGGGAATATTCTCATTAGCCCTTACCGAGCGTAAAAGTGTAGCAATTTTTTAACGACTTGTGATTTGCGATTAAGTCTCAGTCTGATTCTCGTTCTTGTTCTCGTTCTCGTTCTCATTCTGGGCTTCGGTGATTTTATAAAGGAAATATTTAAGATAGAGTATAAAATGCTACTGGTAATGGCGGGTCACACTGTGAGCTGTAAACACGAGAGAAAAGGGTAACCTGGAGCGTGCGACAGAGACTAGGGCGTAACAGCAAAACATTCGGGCACAATGTTGGTGCAACTACACGACAATTATTATTCATAAGCTTTATAATTAAGAGGGACCCCTGGTGACACTCCTCACGGTATCTAGCATCTTATGGCGCCCCACTAAGTACCAGACCCCTGGGGGCAAGATCTTTTGTTAAGGAACTTATTGCTGGAGAAATTATTGATTCGTAAGTACGGGCAATTACTTTTTAGTGTGTTAACTATTTCTTTAATTTTTATTGAGAGATATTTATTTTTTGAGGTTTTTTTTTATTTTATTGCCTGATTTTTTTAAATTCATTTAAGGGATTTTTATATTTGTGATTTTGAAATTGAAATTTTTCGGGGGGGTGGTTGGGTGATTGTGTTTCTGTGCTTGATTCCACGTTGAATGAGTACCCACATGCCAATAAAATTTTCAAAAAAATTCAAATGTCATTTTTTGAAAATTTTTATTTTTTTATAAAAATTGTTTTTTTTAGTGAATGAAGGGTAGATTGACATTCTGGACAGAATTTCGGGTAGAAAGAGTACCCACATGCCAATAAAATTTTCAAAAAAATTCAAATGTCATTTTTTGAAAATTTTTATTTTTTTATAAAAATTTTTTGTTTTAGTGAATGAAGGGTAGATTGGCATTCTGGGCAGAATTTCGGGTAGAAAGAGTACCCACATGCCAATAAAATTTTCAAAAAAATTCAAATGTCATTTTTTGAAAATTTTTCTTTTTTTAATAAAAATTATTTTTTTTTAGTGAATGAAGGGTAGATTGGCATTCTGGGCATGATTTCAGGTAAAATGAGTACCCACATGACTAAAAAATTTTGAAAAAACTAAAAATGTATCTATCTACTCATTTTTAAAAAATTTTTAATTTTTGAAATAAAAAAATTTTTTTCGAAAAAATCATTAGTGTATCATTATTCTACACACGATTCCACGTGAAATGAGTACCCACAAGCCTATAAAATTTTAAAAAATAAAATCCAATCATTTCTGTATTTTGTAACAATTTTTTAATTTTCGAGTTAAAATGCCAGTAAATAAAAACTATAATAAAATATAACTAATATCCGTCATCGAATTTCCTGCGAAATAAAAATCAAAGCCACGTGACCAAAGTATTTAAGATAGATAAGAATCTTGACGTGTGCTTTTAAAAGTAAGCCCTCGTTCGGAGTCTTTACGAAATGGGTTTTTTAGAGACTATTATACATAATGTAGTCATTATCTGATAATCATGTTCCCAAGTATGAAAGACCTTGTCGAAATATAAATTTTTAGTCTAGGTAGGGTAGGGTTGGATGCCATTGACTTTGGAACGTGGGCGAGTGGGTGAAAATCGTCCGTCCGTACGTCCTGCATTGACTAATGCTGAATAATAATCACGGTGTGAATGTTATCGTGGATATGGGAGCGTACAGCTGAGTACAGATATCACTAAAGTGTGTTGTACTTGTATTTCTAGTATATGTATATGTTATAATAGGGTGCTGTAAATAAACTGATACGATAAATGACGATAACTTCGAGCGCGATGGCTAAGATTTTTTTTTAAATTTTCTGTACGGATTTATTTTTGCGCATAACTTCGAAACTACTTTGCAAATTGGTTTGAAAATTTTATAGGCTACTAGGGCTGATTAGTACTTGACACTGAAAGAAGAAATTTTAAAATCGGGTAATTAGTTTTCGAGTTATGAACAATCCGTACATTCGTACATTCGTACAAATTTGTATATTTAGGATCTTGAGTACTTTAACTTGAAATTGTGGCTGAAGTATTGAAGATATGATAAAAATGTATGACAGTAAATTTGTAGGAAATTAAATTTCTGACAGTTTTGTATTGATACATTTTTTTTGTATCTGTGATAGTTGCGGCAGAATTTTGAATTTGAAATAAAAAATTTTCATGGGAGGAATTTTTTTTTCTTACAAGTACTTCAAATGCAGATTGTGGCTAAAGTATTGAAGATACGACAAAAATGTATTAAGCAAATTTATAGAGAATTGAATTTTGAACAAAAAAGTATTAATACATTTTTGTCGTATGTATAGTATTTTGGGCGGTATTTTGAATTCAAAATAAAAAATTTTGGCGGGAAAATTATTTGTGTCTATTTTTCAATAAGAATACTTTAAATGCTAATTGCGGCTAAAGTATTGAAGATACGACAAAAATGTACAAAGCAAATTTATAGAGAATTGAATTTTGAACAAAAAAGTATTGATACATTTTTGTCGTATCTGTAGTATTTTGGGCGGTATTTTGAATTCAAAATAAAAAATTTTGGCGGGAAAATTATTTTTGTCTATTTTTCAATAAGAGTACTCTAAATGCTGATTGCGGCTAAAGTATTGAAGATACGATAAAAATGTATATAAATGAATTTGTAGAGGATAAAATTTCAAATAAAAAATTATCAGTACATTTTTTTCATATCTGTGATAGTTAATGATAAATATCAATGTGAAATAAAATTCAATTTAAAAATATATATATTAAAAAAGTTATTTTCCAACCAGTTTAAAATAACAATGACATTGATAACTATATGACAAAATATAAAATGACAAATGTTGTTATAAAATAAACCCGCAAATCAGTAAATGAGAAATAAGAGACAGTGAAGCTGGGGATTAGTTGCGGACTTGGCAAGTTGGCTCGTCAAATTCACGACACACTGACATCTCTATTATCACACTGTGATGTAGGAGGGGACAGTAACCTGGAGCAAGTGCGAGAAAGGGCGATACACACGTGTGAGACACGGTGCGCCGCGTGCTTTAATACAAAGATAACAGATCTCCGATTATAATCCACCCCAAAAGTGTCATCCTCTTGGGCATATGCCATATCCCCTTGTCTCACTTAAACATCTCTATCTCTATCTCCATCTCCGACAACATCTACATCAACTGCTGATGCACTCCCCAAGACCCAACTAACTTTTTGGCAGTCTATGAATAATATAATTCCTCTTACACCATAATGCCAGTTCTTTATTAAGAGGAATCCTGCCTTGTCCTATATTTCCTATTTTAGTTTACTTAAATTTCATTTCAGGGGTCATCCGGTCACTAAATAAGAGCATTCATCGAGTAATTTGTTCAAGAATCTGTTAAATTTAGTCAATAGCACGGCAGGTACTAAAGACTCGACCGGTGGCTATTGATAGCCATTGGGTTGACACAATGCCGCAGAAATCAAAATAAAATACTGTCGGCGCATTTAACTTTAGTCTAACGCACGCTTTTGTATTTTCAGTCCAGAAAATTTTCACTTTTTTTTTTTTTTTAAAAACTTGAACCCTGATTTCGGCCACAAAAATCGACCTACAAAATTTAATTATTAGTCTAGGAGGCTGAAAATTGCTTCAGAAGTAGATTTCGATGCCTTGAGTAGAAAGCGCGCGAAATATGAATTAAGAATCCATAAGGAAGCCATACAAAGGGTTCCGAAGTAGTCAAAAATGGTTTGAACAAACCACAGAATTTTAAAATCTGTCAAATAAGTCTTTTGTTAAAATTTACCTGAAATTTTTCCAACGCAATTTTCCTTCGAATTTTCCCTTTCCGATCCAATAACTAGACTTGAACTGACCATCAAAATCTAATCCCCAGTCTTGAGTTTCACAAAAAAAGTCCTAATGAAATTTTATACCTGACAAAAATCATATTTCCAAAAAATTTATAGTTTTAAAAATAATTTTGAAAATCTAGAAAAATAAATTAGGCCAATTTAATATCTTGGAAATCTATAAAACAATTTCTGTCGATTTGAAAGGTAGTAAAGATCAAAAATCTTCTCAGGCTCTATATCGAGCCTGCTAGCAGGAGATAAAACAGGAATGCAATTGAATTGAATATATATATTTTTTATTGTCCTCAGAAACGCCTTCCCCATTGTCAGCTCTTGAGAACGTTTGACTTGGTATAATATGATTGCAGGGTGAATTTCTTGGTAGTTTGGGGTTATTGTGTCGTCGAATCGAGGGGAGGTGCTGCGGCCAGACCTTTTTTTTCACTGAACCTACACTTAGTTCGCTTTTTTGCTCTTCAAAAATCGATACTCACTTTAAAATAATTTTTAAAAAATTCCTTCGCCTCCCCCTCTTTTCTCATATTGATAAAAAATTCAAAACCCAGCCCAAATTTCCCGCCACCATTTGGGTTCTGATGAAAAATCTTGAACCCTTTTCTGACGTTCCAGTTGCCTGGGCTCGTATCCCTTTTAATAAAAATCTAAAGCTAAAGTTATTTAAATCCCATTTAATTCCCGCTTACGTCAATAAATTTTGCCGACAAATAAATATTTATATATTTATATTAAAGCGCGTTTTTAATTCGAGCATGAAAGCTCATCTGGAAGGAAGAAAGGGGAAAGGAAAGCGTGATATCGTTTAAAATATTTTCACAGACAGACTCAGGCTCAGATTGTGATTTTTTTCAGACATAGTGAACATGGGTTTGAAATAAAAATAATATATATATATATATATTTTTTTTTAGTTATTAATATCTCTGTTATAAAACGTTTGAATCCGGCTTTTGTGGTAGAGACTAGTGAGTAGTCGGCAGATGAATGCGAGCTGGGTATAACGCGTTGTTCATATACAGACCGCTTTTAACAAAACCCACGCCTAATTTCGAAATTGCAAAACATTTTCACACTCTCGTGAATACGTACTGGTTAAAGCTTGTTATATATATGCTGTGATATGTGTCCGAAAGGATACTGCAGATTAAACGCGTGTACCAGAGGTTTCATATGCTCAAACGCCGCTAACTAAATTGCGGTGCCAAAAGCATCATTTTACGCATTCGACTGAAAAAAAATTATAACCACGGGATTTTTTATACAAATATTAAATTGGTGACCTCTGTTAGTCTCGCCGAAGGTTGTTTGTGATCAGTATTGAGTTTAAAAAATTTATTTCGCGAAATTTGGTTTTTGTCACAGAAGGGTGTTTTCGTATTTTTGCGCGTTTCTAGAAAGTTATGGATAGATTTTGATAAAATAGGGTGCTTTCTAAGGCATTTCACTTGTGGAACAAGCCTACAAAATTTAAAGTTGGTTAAATAATCCGTTTTCAAAATAATCGATATTGAATTTTGAATTTAGGCGGCCGAATTTTGAATTTTTGAGGTTTTCAATGAATTAATGATTATTAATTACTCTAACTTTGAGTTACTGATGTTTTTTGATGTAGCTGAAGCTAATTTGAGATCAGTCTTGGGTTAAAAAAATTTATTTCGCGAAATTTGGTTTTTGTCACAGAAGGGTGTTTTCGTATTTTTGCGCGTTTCTAGAAAGTTATGGATAGATTTTGATAAAACAGGGTGCTTTCTAAGGCATTTCACTTGTGGAACAAGCCTACAAAATTTAAAGTCGGTTAAATAATCCGCTTTCAAAATAATCGATATTGAATTTTGAATTTAGGCGGCCGAATTTAGAATTTTTGAGGTTTTCAATGAATTAATGATTATTAATTACTCTAACTTTGAGTTACTGATGTTTTTTGATGTAGCTGAAGCTAATTTGAGATCAGTCTTGGGTTAAAAACATTTATTTCGCGAAATTTGGTTTTTGTCACAGAAAGGTGTTTTCGTATTTTTGCGCGTTTCTAGAAAGTTATAGATGGATTTAAATAAAACAGGGTGCTTTCTAAGGCATTTCACTTGTGGAACAAGCCTACAAAATTTAAAGTCGGTTAAATAATCCGTTTTCAAAATAATCGATATTGAATTTTGAATTTAGGCGGCCGAATTTTGAATTTTTGAGGTTTTCAATGAATTAATGATTATTAATTACTCTAATTTTGAGTTACTGATGTTTTTTGATGTAGCTAAAGCTAATTTGAGATCAGTCTCGAATTAAAAAAATTTATTTCGCGAAATTTGGTTTTTGTCACAGAAGGGTGTTTTCGTATTTTTGCGTGTTTCTAGAAAGTTATAGATGGATTTAAATAAAAGAGGGTGTTTTCTCAAGCTCTCTACTCACAGAACAAGCTTACAAAATTTAAAGTTGGTTAAATAAACCATTTTCAAAATAATCGACTTTGAATTTTGAATTTGGGCGGCAGTTTTTCAAATTTCCCCTTTTTACAGGGTTCTAATGAAATAAATAAATTTTTTACTACCAGAGAAGTCTAGAGTAGAAGCTCCGATAACATTTGGCAATTAAACTTAAAATTTCAATTTTTCAAAAATATATTTTTTTTGAATTTTCATATTTTCTACTTCTACCCATAAATTTATTCCCTAATTTTTTCTTACCCTTATATCTAATCCTAAAATTCTAAAATCCATTTCCTCGATCGTTTTCGCATCATAAAAAAAAATATTTATTGCAATTTAAAAAAAAAAAAAAAAAAAAAAAAAAAAAATTGATTGCCATCATTTCTAGGTTTTAATTGTGAGGCCGTTAAAAAAAATGTCACTCGTGGCTCGTGACGGTGGTCGTCATTAAATTATTCCAGAGTTATGATCCTAGTGAGTGGATTTAAAATTTAAAAAACATAACCAAAGATTAATTTTTATTGTATTTAGTTTTTTCGAGTCTTTGGATTGGCCGTAACGTTAATAAAACATCTGGTTTATATATTAGGATAAAAAAGTTAAGGGACAATAAAATGTTATTCTTGACTCGGCGCAAAGAAAGCCGAGCTTACGTCAATACTCTCAATGTTTATGTTGATGCATTCGAATATCAAGTCATCGGGGTGCCGAATATTTCTTTGGATCATGTCCTGGAGGACATAGGGTGCACTCATGGGGTAAGAAGGGCCATACACTAGAGCCAGAGGGTAAAGAGGGGATGGAATAAGGAGTAAGGGGACAGGGGCAAGGGGTGACTGGTATGAAAAAATTTAAAATGCGACTGCGAATTAGTTGTCCTGAGGCGTGTCCAGTAGCAACACGAGCTAAAGGATCTCTTAACGATTCAGTGAATCCAAAAACGATCCTTAAAATCCAACGAACGCTAACGTGTTGGCAAACAGACCCAGTTGCCTGGAATCGTTCAACCACTCATATTCAATATATTTATATATATATATGTATTAAATATATGTTGCCGGGATATTGAATTAAATTCAGTCTATAAACCGCGTAAATGATATTTACCATCAAATACCGCACAAAGCTAACAAATTTCGTTTGTGCATACGCCATTTCATATTTACCCTGGGGTTCATGTCAGTCACCACCAGATCGCGGGTTTTAGAAAAAAAAAATTTTTTATTTGGCTGGGGTATAATGGGCAGGTGGAAATTGGGAGTACGGAGGGGGGGGGGTAATTTTAAAACGAAGGTAAAAAATTTTCGGTTCTGGGAAATCAGTTCATTGAATTTTTAATTTTTTTAACTTTCAAAAATTATTTTTAGGAGTAATTAGATTTTTTTTTTAATACTCATGGGTGCCATTTTAAAGTGCATTAAATTCTGCGTAAAATGGCCTATAAAAATATTTTTTCTCTCCCATAAATCCCAAGAAAAAAATAATTTTCAAAATAAATAAAAAATCAGTTGGTATAAATTTTAATTTTTTTAACTTTCAAATACTATTTTCCCTGGTAATTAAATTTTTTTTTTAATACTCATGGGTGCCATTTTAAAGTGTATTAAATTCTACGTTAAATGGCCTATAAAAATATTTTTTTACTCCCATAAATCCCAAGAAAAAAATAATTTTCAAAATAAATAAAAAATCAGTTGGTATAAATTAAAATTTTTTTAACTTTCAATAATTATTTTCCCTGGTAATTAAATTTTTTTTTTAATACTCATGGGTGCCATTTTAAAGTGTATTAAATTCTACGTTAAATGGCCTATAAAAATATTTTTTTACTCCCATAAATCCCAAGAAAAAAATAATTTTCAAAATAAATAAAAAATCAGTTGGTATAAATTAAAATTTTTTTAACTTTCAATAATTATTTTCCCTGGTAATTAAATTTTTTTTTTAATACTCATGGGTGCCATTTTAAAGTGTATTAAATTCTGCGTAAAATGACCTATAAAAATATTTTTTTACTCCCATAAATCCCAAGAAAAAAATAATTTTCAAAATAAATAAAAAATCAGTTGGTATAAATTTTAATTTTTTTAACTTTCAAATACTATTTTCCCTGGTAATTAAATTTTTTTTTTAATACTCATGGGTGCCATTTTAAAGTGTATTAAATTCTACGTTAAATGGCCTATAAAAATATTTTTTTACTCCCATAAATCCCAAGAAAAAAATAATTTTCAAAATAAATAAAAAATCAGTTGGTATAAATTAAAATTTTTTTAACTTTCAATAATTATTTTCCCTGGTAATTAAATTTTTTTTTTAATACTCATGGGTGCCATTTTAAAGTGTATTAAATTCTGCGTAAAATGACCTATAAAAATATTTTTTTACTCCCATAAATCCCAAGAAAAAAATAATTTTCAAAATAAATAAAAAATCAGTTGGTATAAATTTTAATTTTTTTAACTTTCAAATGCTATTTTCCCTGCTAATTAATTTTTTTTGTTAATACTCATGGGTGCCGTTTTAAAGTGCATTAAATTCTGCGTAAAATGGCTTCTAAAAATATTTTTTTTTCCAAATATTTTTACCAGCAAAAATTGAATAAACAAAAACACTTGAAATTTTTTCTACCAAAATCTTTAATTTTTTTTTTTTTTTTTACTGACAACAATAATGACAATAATAAAAAATAAAAAAATGGATAAAGAATATAGAGATTTAGTAGTTGGACGTCGGTTAACCCAGCGGGTGTACCGCGGACGGTTCGACGGACACATTCAAGTCGTTCGCTCGACTCGATAATAATCGGCAGGCATTCATACACTTTTCATTGGATTCCCGATTGAGCATTAAGAAATACGCTTTTAAATACATTTATATTGAGGGTCACGAGCAGTTACCGCTCACGAGCGACTAACTGATGCCTCGGGACTCATATACAGGACCTCGAATTAACGCGTAAGACCGTATTACCATTTACCATTTAGAAGCATCACTTGGAGTGTAAACACTGCATGGGATTTGAGCACATTTAGTCACATTTTATCCCCTCGCCATGACGTCTTTATAGTTCTCTATCTCTGTCAAAATCCAGATGTCTCAATTAATCCTTATCTTTTATTTTATTTTACTTAACATCGCTAAATTTTTTATTTTCGCTTTCGTACAAAAAGTTTGTCATTTTTTTTGCGGTTAATATGTGGAAAAAAAAATATTATTATAGGCCATTTTACGCAGAATTTAATACACTTTAAAATGGCACCCATGAGTATTGAAAAAAAATTTAATTACCAGGGAAAATAGTATTTGAAAGTTAAAAAAATTTTAATTTATACCGACTGATTTTTTTTTATTTTGAAAATTATTTTTTTCTTGGGATTCATGGGAGAAAAAAAATATTTTTATAGGCCATTTTTCGCAGAATTTAATGCACTTTAAAATGACACCCATGAGTATTAACAAAAAAAATTAATTACCAGGGAAAATAATATTTGAAAGTTAAAAAAATTTTAATTTATACCAATTGATTTTTTATTTATTTTGAAAATTATTTTTTTCTTGGGATTTATGGGAGTAAAAAAATATTTTTATAGGTCATTTTACGCAGAATTTAATACACTTTAAAATGGCACCCATAAGTATTAAATAAAAAATTTAATTACTAGTGAAAATGAATTCTGAAAGTTGAAAAAATTAAAATTTCTACCATCCAATGTTTCATAATTTTTTTTTTTTTTTTTTTTAATAAATTTAAAAATAAAAATATATTATGGGTCATTTTACTTAAAATTAAATTCTCTACAACCTCCTCCTATTTTTTCAAAAAATTTCCCCCCCAAAAAATCACTTAAATCTCAAAAATTATTTCCCCCACTTTTCCCCTCCCTTTAATTAATAAAAAAAAAAAAAAAAAAAAAAAAAAAATTGACCCCTACTTGAGATGTTTTCTTTAACCGAGGATAAAAATACGTCCCTAGGGATATCAATGGTCCGTAAGTCGGTCAGTAAGTCCTTGTTCTACGGACCAAAGCTCTCGTGCGTTAACGGGTTACTTTTCTTTCTTTGCAAAAGACTTTTTTCCTTCAGTAATATCAAGCGCCCACTGGCTCTGTTTACAACACTCGACCCCTTAGTCCCCAGGGGTCGAGGATTGAGGATCTAGGGTCGAGGGGACCGTTCATTTAAACGAGAAAATTAACACCTATCCTATTTAATTATAAATATCTACAAATCTCAGGTATACTTTTTTATATTTATATAAATAAGGGAAAAAATACGGCTGCTTGGTCATTTAGCAAATATATATATACATACATACATATATGTATTTTTTATTAACAGACGATCGGGCAATGATTGGTAAGTGAAGTGAGTCTTGTAAGTTAACTTCACTTGGCATAAAAATAATTTTTTTTTTTATATAAAAAAAAAAAAATTATGAGTGACGTTGAGGAGCGATCAGAAGCCCAGGAGGTTTTTGATCCTTATCGGAGGGACACGAGAAAAAAATATTTATCGTAAGTTATTTTTTTTATTTTTTTTTTTTTTTTTTGCGACCCGATTTTTTAATTTTTTTTTTATGGTTAGAAAATTTTTTATTGCAATTTTATTCAAATGGACTGTTAAAACCGACCCTTGAAGGCAGTGGAATTGGTAAAAAATCATTGTGGAATTTTAAAGAAAAAAAAAAAATTTTATATTGATTTTTTGAATTTCATTTTTGGAAAATATTTTTTTTTTTAATTTTGAGTTCAGTAGTTGGGTAGAGAATGTAATTTCACGTAAAATGAGTACCCACATGGCTATATTATGATAAAGTTGTTATTTGATATATTTTTATATTTATAAATATGATAAGAAAATTTTCGGTTTGAATATAGTGATGTGGGTACTCATTTTACTCGTCATTACTTCTAGATTAAGGTCTCGGAGACGGTTTTTTGATAAAATAATTAATCTGAGAAAAAAAGTGGTGTGCGTCGGAACTTGACGTGATTTCGAAGTGATCGGAATGTAGGCTTGTGGGTACTCAAACAAGCGGAAATTTTCCGGGGATTTCAGAAATATTATTAGTTATTCAATTAACATTGATAGAATACTAATTACTACATTAATTAATATCTGATGTGGAAAAAATGAAAGAATAAAAATTTATTTTATTTCAGGGACTTCAAGTCTTTTATGAATCTGGTGAAAAGTGCAGCAGGAACCGGATTATTTGCGATGCCTCATGCGTTTGCGTCAGTGGGAATGATCGTCGGGATAATCGGTACGATTTTGGTGGGAATTTTAATAACAGTCGCTCTGCATTTGTTGATGATGACTCACTGTGACTTATGTAAAATTAAACGTAGAAGAGCGATACCGTATGACCAAATTGTTGCGACGACAATGACCAGTGGAATAATGAGAGGAAAAATTTCCGCGGGAACTGCGAGTTTGGTGATTGACATAATTATGCTGGCGTGTTACATCGGGATCGGCGCAGTCTATATTGTTTTTGTCAGCGGCATCATCCAGGACCTTGTGGACCAGGGGAAAACTATCGGCCAGCCCTACTACGTTTTAATTTTATTCCCGCTCTTTTTGCTTTTGAATTTGATCCGAGGATTGAACGCAATTGCCCCGATTTCGATCATCGGAAATGTTCTTATTATCGTGGCTGCGTTGATTGGGGCCGCCTATGCGGTGATTAAATCAGAGAGCGACTGGGTCTATGTACAGAAAGATTATCATAAATATCCTAAATTTCTAGGGACCATTTTTTTCGCGCTTTCCTCACCGGCACTGGTAAGTCTTACTTTAAACTCGAATTATTCTGTTAATATTGGATTTATGGAAAAAAGTAAAGAATACTTTTTTGTAGGAAATTTTATTTACTACAAAGTTGTATCAGTACATTTTTTTGATATCTATGATAGTTGATGAGTAATTTTGATTTTTGTAAACCGCGAATTAAAATTTGAACTCCGCGAATTGTATAATCTTTTTTCTATGACTTTAAATTGGAATAACTATTGAATGATTTGATTTATGAAAAAAAGTAAAGAATACTTTTTTGTAGGAAATTTTATTTACTACAAAGTTGTATCAGTACATTTTTTTTATATCTGTGATAGTTGATGAGTAATTTTGATTTTTGTAAACCGCGAATTAAAATTTGAACTCTGCGAATTGTATAATCTTTTTTCTATGACTTTAAATTGGAATAACTATTGAATGATTAGATTTATGAAAAAAAGTAAAGAATACTTTTTTGTAGGAAATTTTATTTACTACAAAGTTGTATCAGTACATTTTTTTCATATCTGTGATAGTTGATGAGTAATTTTGATTTTTGTAAGCCGCGAATTAAAATTTGAACTCCGCGAATTGTATAATTTTTTCTATGACTTTAAATTGGAATAACTATTAAATAATTAGATTTATGAAAAAAAGTAAAGAATACTTTTTTGTAGGAAATTAAATTTCCTATGAAAATGTGTCTAACGAAAAATTTTTAAAACAGGCACTGGCGATACAGCAGGACATGAAAGAGCCCCAACACTTCACACGTAAATGCGGAGTCTTGAACTGGGGAATGGGAACTCTTATATTCATGCACGTGATTATCGGTATCGTAGGTTACGCCAAGTATGGCAGCAGCGTCACAGGAAACTTCGTTCAGAATCACCTGAGGCTTGACACAGTGACAGCAATTGCACTGGGAGTCCAAGCTCTCGGAATTTTTTTCAGTTACGGTATCCAGTGTTTCCTACCGATTTCAATTCTACACAAAGACTACGCAGTTCGTTCCATTCAAGATGGCTGTCTCAAAGGGACTCCCTACTTTTGGAATATCATGATACGCATCGCTGTAACTTTACTTACTTGTAAGTTAAATTTCAAAAAATTGATTTTTTCGATATTTTTACCCCGTAAAATTTTTTTTCAAATAATCGACTCTGAGATTCTTGTTCTCGACGAAATTCCGCGTAAAATGAGTACCAACAAGCCTATATTATGATAAACTCATTATTATCATATTTATGTGTGCACTTTTCATACTTTTACAACTTCCGGTCTAAAAGTATCGATGTGGGTACTCATTTTACTCGTCTCCACGCCCTCTATCGTTTTCATAACCTCATTTTCTTTCAAAAAAAGATTTCAAAAAAATAAACCCCATCCCCCAGTTTTTGGGACCCGAATTAAAAGTTAACCGAACATAGCAATGTTGGTACTCAAACTAGAGGTAATTTCCTCACAAATTCAAAGATCCCATGAGTTTTTTATTTAGAATAAAAAATACCCAACTTACCTCAGCTTTTTGTCTCCTGAGTTGCAGGTGTGCTCGCAGCCTCGATCCCGCAGCTCCAAATTTTCACCAGTTTCGTCGGTGCCCTCTGCGTAGCGACTCTAGGCTTCATAGTCCCCGTCATCGTCTTCATGATCAGCCACCATGGGAAATACGGCCGCTGCAAATGGAAATTAATTCTCAGCTTATTCATCCTTATTTTAGGAGCCATCGCAATGATATTAGCGACTATTTCTAGTATTAAATCAACGTTTGATTACCTTAAAGAATAATTTCTTTAGTTAGTTTATCCTTTTGATTTTTTGAGCGAGTATGCACGTGCTGGTTTAAAGATACCAAGTAATTACGCGTGTGATGCTGGGACACGGCACGTGCTCTTAAATGCTCACTAATTGCTACTAAGCTTTGAGCTTCACAGAGCGGAATTCTTTTTTTTTTAGTTTCTTTGTAACTGGTTTTCCTTTAAAGATATGTTATGTCTGCTATTCATGTATGTATACATATATTTATTTATATATTTTGTTATTTATCTTTGGAATTTAAATAAATTTAATTTTGAACTTTTTTTGGTATCTGCTTGTTGAATTTATTTTTTTGTCTAAATTAAAAAAGTTAGGGTCTATTTTGTAGGAAATTTCACGCACTTTAACCCTGTATTTTTTATTTTTCGGAAAAAAATTTATTTGAACACGAATTTTTAGGTTTAAATAGAAGTAAAATCAAAATTTGAAAAAATGTCTTCTTTACTAATTATCTTAATTAATTATTTTCGATCCTTATTTTTGGTCGAAATTTAAAAAGTTAGGGGCCATTTTGTAGGAAATTTCATGCACTTTAACCCTGTATTTTTTATTTTTCCGAAAAAAATTTATTTGAACACGAATTTTTAGGTTTAAATAGAAGTAAAAACAAAATTTGAAAAAATGTCTTCTTTACTAATTATCTTAATTAATTATTTTCGATCCTTATTTTTGGTCGAAATTTAAAAAGTTAGGGACCATTTTGTAGGAAATTTCATGCACTTTAACCCTGTATTTTTTATTTTTCCGAAAAAAATTTATTTGAACACGAATTTTTAGGTTTAAATAGAAGTAAAATCAAAATTTGAAAAAATGTCTTCTTTACTAATTATCTTAATTAATTATTTTCGATCCTTATTTTTGGTCAAAATTAAAAAAGTCAGGTACCATTTTGTAGGAAATTTCACGCACTTTAACCCTGTATTTTTTATTTTTTTGAAAAAAATTTATTTGAACACGAATTTTTCAGTTTACCCATCACCGAACCCAAAACCACCAAAAAAATGATTTCTATCCTGTGCCCTCAGTAGAAAAAAATGTCCTCTCAACCCTGAATCAATCAATCTCCCCAGCAATCTCCAAAAATCCTCAGTCAAAAATAAAAGCCGATTCCCCAAGAAAATGTTTTAAAAAATTTTTGTCATGCGAGACGTAGATTACCGTCGCCTTAGCACTGAGTCTTAAACCAGGGGCTAGGGGCTAGAGGTTATACAGTTAGATTTAGTAGGTTGTCATCACCATCCCGTAGCTCCTTAGCCATTTCTTAGCGTAGAGTATGTCTGCTATGCTCCTTAGCCTCCTTATCTTGCGTCTGCAAGACTGCGCTTGGTAATACGCTACCGTGACATCAACTTACACCGTCAAGATCTCAACACCCTCTGGCTTATAGCTTTTGGCATCAGGGTTCTGGCTCACTATTCCTACTACTTCCTTACCTATACTCAGTATGTTTAAAAAGAAAAATATCCTTTCAATAAAGGATTAACGCGCGAAAAGATTAATCGCACAATATTTTCTTGAAAATTGATAAAGAAAAAAAAAAAATTTATTATCACCCTCGTAAAAATATATATACGACATTAAAGACATGGGGTGACTATATATAATATATATATATATATATATTTTTTTTTTTGTGTGTATGGGGTAGAGACATTGGAAGAGGCAGAGGCAGAAAAAGGGGGAAGGGGAAATCGAGAGAAGCATCCACGGAATTATGTCGCGTTTAAATTTACGGAGGCTTCATTATACGCGACACTTTATACGCTTCGTTTGTTCTTATTCGCTACGTTACGTGTCACTAAATTATTGAACATAACTATTATATTTTTATTTTTGAATTTTTTAAATTTTCGCGGGAATTTTAAATTTTTAAATTTAACCCGCGATAACTTGAGAAGTTATTGAGATAGTGGGATAAAAAAAATTTTTAAATAAAGCTTAGGGTAGAGACTTTTGAAGGGCAAAATTCAAAATTTTGAAAAAAAATTTTTTTGACTTTGATTTTTGGGAAATTGACAAAGATAATTTTTTTTGAGAATTGAAATTGGGAGTTTTGGAGCTCGGAAAGTGAGAGAGAAAAATTTTTTTGGTCAAAATGAAATGACAGAATAAGTAGAGGACAGTTCAAGCTTTAATTAAAAATTTTTTTTTTATTTTTAATGTGATCAGTTTAAAAGTTAAAAAAAAAAAATTGCCGATTTTTTAATGAAAAATAGAAGCATTAAAATTTAAAATAAAATTCATCGATAATTTGAATGCAAGTAAAAGAAATTTGTCTAATATGATAAATGATAAAAAAAAAAAAATGAAGGAAAATTATAATTAAATTTTTAATAAAAATAAAAATAGAGAGAATATTTTCGATATTTCCACTCACCCTATATTTTTTATAACCACCAGTTCCTAGACCTGATTGGATGCAGAGAGTTATCTCGCGTAACGTTACTTCCGGTTGATTGGTCGCTGTGGTCGTCATGACTACCCCACTGCCACCCACCACAAGTTAGTGGCATTGCCTCAACCTCCCCCTCCCCTCCCACCCCCTCCTCCTCGCCCTTCTATATATGAATTCTCTCGGCAACTCACCCCCTATTTTACACACATTCATGCCCGCCTGCAAGCCCCGATAACACGTTTCTCGGCACGCGTAAACATCTGTACTATCTTTCGTCTCTTTCACTTTAATATTTATGTTCTCCGTAAAAGTTTAAGTTCAGTTTTCGAATCCGAATATTTTTTAAATTTTTGGTTACTGTATACCGGAGTTTAAATTTAAATATCTTTTAAACCATTACTGATATCACTAAAATGAATGAATACTTTTTTGTAGGAAATTTTATCCTCTACAATTTTATTCCTATACATTTTTATCCTATCTTCAATATTTTAGCTACAATATCAATTTTAAATCATCAAGGTACAAATTACTCCCAGAAACCGACTCCGAAACTTAAAATTAAAATACTGACCAAACTACCCCAGATACGAAAAAAACTTATCCATACAATTTTATCCAGAATTCTTTCCCCTACAAAAGTGTTCCTATACATTTTTACCATATCTCCAAGCCTTCATGCTTAAAACCTCTTCCATTCCTCCAGACCCATTTTTACTGCCGGCTTGAAATATTTCGTCAAAATTTTCCCTGATTTTTCTCATCTTTTTCAACTTTTTACTTCCCATTGTTAAAAATTCATGTAAAAATCCCTCGTAACAATCCACCAACACATTTTACCAAAGTTACGACCCAAACTGAACAGTATTTGTTTATTAAAATGCAAATAAAATATTAACATTTCATCAGACACGTGGAATAGACAAGACACGCGACGTAATTTACATTAGGCGCCGAATTAATCGCCCGTCAACATTCTATAATCCTATTATATATGACATACTTGATGTTTTATGCTAATAATAACTTCCCTACACACACACGCACACGCACACACAGACATATTTATTATCCTATAAGTAAAAGGCCTACATATTTACGAATTTACCGTAGAAAATGTCTCTCAGTGTCATCTCTCCCCTTTTTTATTACAAATATCAAATATTATTATTATTATAATGACTAAATGACATAGTGAAAGTGGGCGTGAACAAAACTTAACATATATCTCTATATAAATAACAATAGAGTTGGACTGGAAGCTGAGAGTTTGGTTGAGATGTCACGTTTTTTTTGTCGGATCCAATTCGTCAAGGACCGCTGAGCTGAATTCGTCTCGAGTACCGTGGCTCATTTAATTTATATGGATCTTTATTTATTTTCAGACGAATGTGGTGTGGATAGATGTATATATGGATATAGTTTTGTTATTGTGATCGATCAATCATGGGAAATTGATTGGGTCAATGGGAAAAATTTTTGAAATTTGACAAATGATTGATTATTTTATTACTCTGATAATTAAATGCGAAATGTGAGGGAGGTTGTGGAGATAGGGTTGAAATGTATAGACGTATTTGTATTAAATGGAATTTTGGTTTCCGTCAAAAATTTATGAATTTTTTTGGAAACGGAAATTATGGATTTTTAGATTTTCATGTTGTTTTTAAGGTTTCTCGACGTTAGGACCTTAATTTTTGGAATTTTTTTCTTAATTCTAGTGTGCCGGAAATGACGAAACCAAATTTTGAGACCCAAGTTAATTTGGAGCGAAATTTCGATTCTCTGGAAGAAGGGTTCCTTTAGAAATTTTGGTTGTTTTTGACCTTTCTCGGCTGTTGGATGAAGATTTCCGGTTTATTTTTCTTAATTCTAATGGGCCGGAAGTAATGAAACCAAATTTTGGAATCAAATTAAATTAGGAGCGAAATTTCGATTCTCTGGAAGAAGGGTTCCTTTTGAAATTTTGGTTGTTTTTGACCTTTTTCGACTATTGGATAAAAATTTCCGGTTTTTTTTTCTTAATTCTAGTGTACCGGAAGTAAGGAAACCAAATTTTGGAATCAAATTAAATTAGGAGCGAAATTTCGATTCTCCGGAAGAAGGGTTCCTTTTGAAATTTTGGTTGTTTTTGGCCTTTCTCGACTATTGGATAAGAATTTCCGTTTTTTTTTTCTTAATTCTAGTGTACCGGAAGTAAGGAAACCAAATTTTGGAATCAAATTAAATTAGGAGCGAAATTTCGATTCTCTGGAAGAAGGGTTCCTTTTGAAATTTTGGTTGTTTTTGGCCTTTCTCGACTATTGGATAAAAATTTCCGGTTTTTTTTTCTTAATTCTAGTGTACCGGAAGTAACGAAACCAAATTTTGAAACCTAAGTCAATTAGAAGCGCAATTTCGATTCTTCAGAAAAAGGGCTGCTTTAGAAATTCTGATTATTTCTCGCTTTTTTCAACTTTAGCATCCCTATATGCAATTTTTTTGATCACCATTGACCTTCCGCAAGCATCAGAGTGTAAATCTTGACCATTTTCGTATTAAATTCAAACTAAAACAAAATTTCGAATTTTTCGAAAAGTAGCAGCATTGAGTTTTTCTTTCTATTTATAATTTTATCTCTTTTTCTTCACTTCAATTCCACAGTATCCAGACTTTCTACAAGAAAATACATGACAATAGGTCATAAATAAAAGTAAACTGTTGGAGTATTTCTTTGTGTTAATAAAATTTTTTATAATCCCGAATTCAAAGTCCAGATCCACTCGAACCCAGGCTTAAAAAAACTTCTATTCATAGAATTTTCAGTAGCTTTCTATTGACTTTCTCGGTTTTAAATCCTTCTGTTATTATCTATCATGTGGGAAAAATAGCAATTAAGTATTTTTTTCACTTTTCCATCAAAGTTGTTTCAAAAATCAGATTATTGGTCATGATAATGATGAATAAAAAAAAGGATAATTTGCTTCTAGGTGGTCCATGGACGTCTGTCATCTGTCGTATTCGTATTTCTATGTCTTAGGTATAAAGTATCCCGGGTCATTCTATAGGAGTCAACACGTCTAATGTTACTCAACACACAATATCACCGTGCGAAGATATTGAAAAATTATTATTATTCCACAGACTCTTGATGTGTTCAAATTTTTATATGACAGGTGCATCAAAATATGTCATATTTCTAATACTTAACCCGCATTTTAATTTAAAATTCAAATATTTTATATTTTATAAATTTTCAGCCGACCCATTTTACCTCATATATGACTTTATTATAATATAAAAATTTGTATACGTTTTCATAAAACTCGATTTTGAATGTAAACATCTGTCGTGTCACATTGTCCATTATAATATTAAACATTGACACTTATATTCTGACCAGGAAACATGATTAGTGTCTACACACTTGACCTGACTTGGACCCTCGACGATCGTCCCTCGTCTTTCGTCCGATCTCTATACCATTATATCGATACAAGAGAGTCTATATAATACAAACGGTTAGCTTAGATTTTCAGAACCGTAACAATTTATTAATATTGGGACCCTGTAACTCGCCTGCCAATTGAGGTATCCTAATTTTATAAATTTTATTTACAACCGTGAACATATATTTTCATATATTTATGGTTTTGTAGGACAAAATAGAGTTTTCTAAGTCTAATATTAATTTTTTTCGTTAAAAATTACTTTATAATGTGTTTAGATCATCATAGTAGAGTAATTTCGAATTTGCAATACTTTTAAACTGACATAGTGCAACATTTTTTCCAAAATATTTTTTGATTAACATAATACAGTAATTGTTTCATCGCAATATTTTTTAAGTAAAAAGGTATCCTAATTTTATAAATTTTATTTACAACTGTAAACGTATACTTTAACATATTTTTGGTTTTGTATGACAAAATAGACTTTTCTAAGTCTAATATTAATTTTTTTCCTTAAAAATTACTTTATAATGTGTTTAGATCATCATAGTAGAGTAATTTCGAATTTGCAATACTTTTAAACTGACATAGTGCAACATTTTTTCCAAAATATTTTTTGATTAACATAATACAGTAATTGTTTCATCGCAATATTTTTTAAGTAAAAAGTTATCATAATTTTATAAATTTTATTTACAACTGTAAACGTATACTTTAACATATTTTTGGTTTTGTATGACAAAATAGAGTTTTCTAAGTCTAATATTAATTTTTTTCTTTAAAAATTACTTTATAATGTGTTTAGAACATCATAATAGAGTAATTTCGAATTTGCAATATTTTTAAACTGACATAGTGTAACATTTTTTAAAAAATATCTTTTGATTGACATAATATAGCTATTGCTTCTTTGTAATACTCTTAAAATATCATAGTCTAGGAACATTAATTAAAAATATACCCAAATTTCCTTAATATATCACTTTTTCTTGAAAAATCCTTCGATTCGAAAATTACAATTTTTCTTAAGAATGTTCAAATAATTCTAATCTAGTTACAAAAAAGTGTTATTCACATCAGTTTTGCAACTTTTAGAAGTAGTATCTCGAAATTAACATAGTGCAGTAATTATTTTTTAAAAAATACCCCTAATTTGACATAGTGCTGCAATATTTTTCAAAAATACCCCAGTGGCTTATAGTTAAATTTAAAGCGCTAAAAATTATGAATATTGTCATGAAGTTGAAGCAAGCGGCCAGAATATAAGTAGCGGCCACGCGAAAAATTATGCAATATGTCTAAATCAACATAGTGCAGTATTAAAAAAAAAATTTCAAGCTCTATCGTAAAAATATATATATTTTTATGTATCCTAGACACAATTAGCTCTAAAATTTATGGTTCCGACTCAGCAGCTCGCATCAGTATATTAAGCTAAATACGCGGTTTCTCTTTACACGCCATTACTATTACACCTTGGACTACTGCAGCTGCGTCATCAGGTTATCAATTAACGTCGTATCTCCCCAATAATTCATAATCACGGTCCCGATTCCCGTCCCCATCTATGCCCATGTCCATACTCATCCATTTATCTCCGGTTCTCTCGGTAAAAGTCATGTCACTCGTTGCATACTTAAAAGGGTTTTGAATAAGTTCGGCCGCCTGTTGCACGCGTGACGTCATCGCACCTAAGCCGCCTCGGTACAGTGGCAAGAGAGGGGGCAGCCGATTGGCGAGCCAACCGAGGCGTGGTTTTGTCTGTCTCCACCCAATAACACAGCAACTCCTACTTATTAATTTGATTTTTATTTTTTTTTTTTATATATATGTATACATATATATACATACATATATATATTTTTAATTTTGTCTAGTCCAATCTGTTGATAAATTTACAGTTTTAAGTTCAGTATCAATTGGATAAAAATAGAAACAAAAAAAATATATATATATATATATATATATATATGTATATATTTATATATATTGAGGTAAATTTAAACACTTGTACAAATTTTGACATAACTGATACAATTACGCAATTATGTTAATTTTACATAATATCCAGACTGTCCTATTTTTTTTTTTTTTTTTTTTTTTTTTTTTTTTTTTTTTTTTTTTTTAATGACAATAATTTTATGAAATAAAATATTAAATAGAAGACGTAATATAAAGTAAGAAATGACTTGACCTTGGCTGGATTTACGCGTTGGTGCGCTAATGCAAAATCGAAACGCGTTACTTCCACCGCGTGGATACCCCAAAGCCAGATCTCGGAGCGGGATACAAAGAAGAAAGAAAATAAAGAAAGTTGTGAGATAACATAAAGGGATACACCCTAGCTATTTTTTATTTTTATATTTTTTGAACGGACAAGGAAAAATGAGAGGGAGGAAAAAAGGGAATGAAAAAAAAGGAAAAATTTAAAAATGTAAAAAAAAAAAAAAATAATTTTTAAGTGTTATAATTTAGGCTGGATAAGGAGACGGATAAGGGTCCGGGTGACTCAGGATCACTCTTGCGTGTGTAACGGTTCCACCCTTCGACGGAGTAACGCGTGAGTAGATAACGTTTTAGATGAAAGGAAACAAATGCCAATTATAGTTTTTTTTTTTTTTAATTATTTTTTTGGCGCCATGCTGTGAGTTAGGGTTTTTTAAGGTTTTTTGGGTGGTGGGGTGGAGTAATTAGGGAGCAATAGGCAATTTTTTGAAAATAGGCATAAGGTGAATTTTGTCAAAATGGGCATGAAATTTAAAATAAGCATTTTTTTGCAAAAAAAATAGGCATTGGTAGAAAGTAGGCAATTTTTGCAAAAAAAATGGGCATTTTTTTTTCAATTAGTAGGAGAAATTGAATTGCTAAGAATTTTTTTGGTGGGCAATAGAAATTTTTGTTAATAAAAATAGGCACTGATAGGAATTAGGTGATTTTGGAACTAAATAGGCAGCTGTCAATAAAAATTAGGCAGTTTTTAAAATTAATGGGCAGAAATAAAAGATTAAAATTTTTTTGTGGACAGTGGGCAATTTTTTGGCTAAAAATAGGCCATAGTGGGCAATAGGCAATTAAAGAAAAAAGTAGGCAATTTTTTATGGAAAAATAGGCAATTTTTGTAATTAGCCATGGGCCGAATTTAATTACTAGAAATTTTTTAATTAAGTAATAGGCATTTTTTGACAGAATTAGGCATAAGATAGGAAAGTTTAATTACAAATAGGCACTGATAGGCAAGCATGCTCTAGCTGATGATGGCAACACAAAAAAAATATTAGACAATATTACACTTGCATTTTTTTTGCAAAAAAATGCATTTTGAATTTTACAATAGGCATTCAAGTAAAATATTAGAAAATTAAAAAAATAGGCACTGCATTAAAAATACGGCAGAAATATAATAAAATTAGGCATACATGCTACTAATAGGCAATTTTGAAAAAAAAATATAGAAACTATAATGAAAAATTTCATGCAGGCAGTCGACAAATCGATTAAAAAATAGGCACTAAAAAATTTAGCTAATAGGCAGTACTTTATAAAAAAAAATTTTTAATAGGCAGTAAAAAATGAAATTTGAAAATTTTTATAAATAAAAGAATAAATAATAAAATATAAACTGTAGCGTAAATAAATATCAACAAGTAGATAAACTAATATTATCAAGACAATGATAAAGTTTAACTAGTAGTTACGGACACCGAGTGACTCTGTTCTTAGTAGAGTAAAAATAAGTGTATATCTTAACAACATATAAGTTTAGTTATAATTCGAGCGCGCCTGCGGCCTCAGACCCTTACCATTCCCTTATTTAGTAGAACGAGCGCCCCCGAGAGTCGCTTCCGCACGAATAAGCATTCTAGCCATTCACAATCGATGATGTCACGAAACCGTAGGGTCGCAGTGGGGCTATCGCTCAGCACCGCCCACTTTTACCCAAGTGGGGAACTCATAAGCTCTGTGATTGGCTGCAACTCACCGCTACCCTGCATCATCCCCAGTCGGTCCAAACGACCCCGTCTAACTCTCGCTCTAATTTTTCGAGTAGACGCTTGGGTCAGACAGAGACCAGGCTCTTACCGAGTGAAAAAGAGGCGGTTGCTCCGTTTAAGAGAGCAAGCAAGAGAGTTATCGGCCTCGTGTGTTCTCTGGTCGAGAGTGGGGGAGATGAAATTCAAAGTTTATTTTACTTGCCAGGAATTATCCAAAGTGTGTACGCGCCAAAACGACACGCGACTTCGCTCCCGACGGTATTATCTCCTGAGGTGCTCACGCTCGCTTTAATATTACAATAAATCCGCGGATTACGGACTTTTTAACGCTCACTGTCACGCGTGTGTCATCTTGTTTTATTTTTATTATTTTTTTTCTTTTATGTGCAAAGTTTGACTTTCTGTGATAGTGTTTTGTGATTTTGGATCTTTTTCCGTCACGGAGCTTCATCATTGGTACGTTTCATATTTTTCTGTCTTCTATACACTTATTTTCATGCCTTTACAAGGAACCCAAGAAAAATTTTAAAAAATTTCGGTTTTTCTGACGAAATTCGAATTTTTCTAGTTATGACAATCTCAAAATTTTTGGAATTTTGTGTCGTTTTTGACCTTCTTCGACATCTGGATTAAAATTTCCGACTTTTATTTCTTAATTCTCGAGTGCCGGAAGCAACGAAACCAAACTTTGAGACCTAAGTCAATTTGGGGCGAAATTTCGATTCCCTGGAAGAAGGGTCGCTTTGAAAGATTTTGTTGTTTTAGACCTTCTTAAACTTTTGGATGCTAATTTCCGGCATTTTTTTCTTAATTCTATTGTGCCGGAAGCAACGAAACCGAATTTTGAGATCTAAGTCAATTTGGAGCGAAATTTCGATTCTCTGGAAGAAGGGTTCCTTTGGAAATTTTCATTATTTTGGATGCTTTTCAACTTTTTATTTTTTTTCTATAGCTTTTCTGTATGTTTTCCATCCTCCGCAAGTGGCAAGTAAGAAAATTTTATTGGATTCGTGATCAAATTTAATTTAGACCCAAATTTTGAATTTCGCAAAAAGTGACAGATTTCAATTTTTTCGTCTATACAAAATTGTCTCAATTTTTTTACTTTGATTTCGAAAGCATTTTCTCTTTTATCAAGAAAATACCTGAAAATTTACTGAAATTTTCTCAAAATCGCCTATTGGGTCAAAAACTCAATTTTCAAAATTATAATTTTCGACTTTTTCATACCGACGGCTTTTCAAAAATACTTCTTTCTCTTATGAATTTTCAACTCTCCTAACAAACAAGAAATGCAACGAAAATTTGACAAATTAAAAAAATTTCTCGATCTTAATTTAAAAATTTGAAATTTGAAAATACTAATTTCAAAATTTTCCAATTTTCTTTTAATTTCTTTCAAAAATATTTTTTTTATTTCTTTTTCAACATTTTTCCCAACTAATTTCTACAGCAACTCAAATTTAACCCAAAATCTGCAAAAATTCAAAACCATTTTTTTCCAAAAATATTTTTTTTTTCAAATTTTTCCAAAATAAATTTCTTTTTTTTTTTTTTCACTCCCAAATCAGTATACAAAAAATTTCAAATTAAAAAACAATAAATCTTGAAAAAAAATCTGCCCAAAAATGGAAAAAAATTTTTTCAATTTTTGAAACTTGAGTCTGCGAAAATCGATGAATTTCCAGTTTTGATTGAAAACAATGCCGAAGAAGGTACAAAACACATAATTACTTACAAAACAAGGCAATAAATAGATTGTATAGACAAATAAGAGTACAACGGGCTTACAAGTTAAAATGCCGTTAATTACGCCCTTTCTGCGCTCGTATTATCTTTTGTACAGTTGTACGCGTCCTTTATCAATTATGACTACGCATTATGATACATATAGACCACCCATGTTGTGAAAAGCGAGTTAAAAAATAATAATAAACACTTAATTAAAGCGATTAAATGGAAGTAGACATGATGGGTAATGATAAAAAAATGTTATTAAAAATAATAATAATAATAATAGGAGATTTAAAAAAGGGATATGTGTTAAATCGAGTCTTGTAAACAGGGATCCTGTTTGCGCTCACTCGAGCATAATCCCGTGGTAATCCTCTCTGGTTAGTATACACGCCAAACACTCTGTATTTCGATCTATAGATTTCGATGTGAACGTCCATGTTCAAATGTATCTATTTTTTTAGGTTTGTTTTCATTGAGTTCTTAATTGTCGGTAAAATGGGCTGATGTTCATGTAAAATTTTTTTCATAGGAAAAATAGGCTGCCTATTTTTCCTATGAGAAAAAGCCTGGATCCATAGGCAGTAAAATGGGAGGGGGAGGGGGATAGGCAATGTGGTGGGAGATAGACAGCATGAAATAGGCATTGTGGGGGGGGGGTAGGCAGTAGTGGGCAATAGGTGAAATTTCTAGGCAGTGTAAATAGGCGCGGAAGAGGGGAGATAGGCAAAAGTAATAGACAGAGAAATTCCCGATAAATAATAGGCAGTGGCAGCTTAAGTTAAAAAATAGGCAATAGGCAGAGAAAAATAGGAATCGATTTTGGGGTGGCAGTAGGCAGTAGTTTAGGGGTGAAATAGGCAATAGGCGGTGGGCAATAGGCAGCGATTTTAGGCTGTTAAAAAAAGGCATTAAAGGAATTCTTGTAGGGAATAGGCAGTGATTTTTAAACAATAATAGGCAGTGTCATTCTGTCATAAAATAGGCAGGGGTATGAGGCATACAATAATAGGCAATAATTATTTTCTACAATAGGCAGCTAATTCTGCCTGAAAAATGAACGATTGAACTTAAACCTACAATTTTTCTATAAAATAGGCATTAGGGACAATGTTAGGCATTATAGGCAAAATAGGCATTGTAGAATAGGCAGTATTGGGAATAAATATACAAATAAATAGGCAACAAAAAGTATTCAGGCTTATTGGAGAAGTAGGCAGCCATCAACTAATAGGCACCTGCCTAAAATAGGCAATTATTTAATAGGCAAAAAAATATTTTTAATGAATTTTGTACATTTGTTAAAGAGAAAAATTACATACTTTTGTGATGTAAGTTTTTTTACATGAATTAAAGTATTGATTTTTTTGTAATGATAATTATTTAAAAAAAAAAAAAATCACGTATGATGAAATTATGAACGACAATAAAATTTATATTGAGACACTCTTATGACTAATTATCGCACTTGGACGGAGTTACAAATCCATACTGGGTGTTGACGTATAGAGTGCATTATAGCACTGAGGAAAGAGTCTATCAATGAAGTTGTGTGCTGTTGCATTCAAAAGGGAGTATATATCCGATGGGGTAAATTGCGACACTTGAAAACAATCTCAATGCTTTTGTATTTAATAATAATAACAAAAATAAAAAAAAAAATTTACTTAATTAGCAATAAAATGCGATACAAAAAAAAAATCTAAAATAAAAATGTGACTTTTGTTTGAGTGCAAATAAGTTCGTTGAACTTGCTCTAAATGTCTCGTTACGCAAGATTTGTTCGATTCGATTCGATTGTTGACGCAGTTGGTCGCGAAAAAAAATTTTGCATTGACTTATTATGTGTATTTTTTATTATTTTTTTTTTTTTTTTTTTTTAAATAAAATATGAAAAATAAAAATCAACAAAAATTTTATCTTTAACCTCATTTTGATAAAAATTGTGTAACAATTATTAATTTTAAAAGAAATCACTAGATATTTATTTTTTATTGCATATTTATGTATGTTAATGTTGTATAATTATTATATTTTATGTGCAGAAATATATAAAGAAGTTTTAAAGGCCTGAAGATTCTGCCTTCGCAGCAACTGAGCGCTGCGGTCGCTCCATGGCCGGGCGCCACCGGCCTTTTGGCCTCTGTTACCGCTGACGATATGGCACATAAAGGTAATCAAATTTTATTTTATTAAAGAAAAAAAAAAAAATCGATATATCGAAATTTTATAATCGATATCTCGAAATTTTATAATCGATATCTCGAAATAAATATCAACAGTTAAAATTTTTTTAAGATTGTTTCAATTTAAAGAATTGTTTTTGTTATATCGAACAAAATAATCGATATATCGATATATCGAAGTATGAATCGATATATCGACATTTTATAATCGATATCTCGAAATAAAAATCGATACTTAAATTTTTTTAAGGTTAATTTAATTTTAAGAATTATTTTCGATATATCGAACAAAATAATCGATATATCGAAGTATATATCGATATATCGAAGTATGAATCGTTTTATCAAAATATAAGTCGATATATCGAAGTAAAAGTCAATGTCTCAAATAATACCATTTATTCACTAAAGTTATGATCGATAACTCGCATTAGGAATCGATATTGAAATCCATTTATCGATTTAACCATCGATATCTCGAATAAAAAATCGATAAATCGCATCTCTAATCGATACGTTAAACTTTAATTCGCCGTCGAATATAGTCATTGAAACCTCAAAGTTATAATCGATTTTTCAAATTTATAATCGATGTATCGAGTAATGAATTCGATATCTCAAACTACTAATCGATATCTCGAATTAAAAATCGATATTTGAAATTTTTTAATTTATTTAAAATATTCTTTCCCTTATATCGAATCTAATAGTCGATAGCTTGCGTTCATGATCGATATCTCGAAGATTAATCGATATATCGAATAAAAAAATCGATATCTCGTTTTTTTTATCGATATTAGAATCAAATGATAGACATTTCGAATCTCGAAAAATTTAAATCGATATATCGAACTAATTAATCGATATATCGAAATTCATTTTTTTTTTTTTTTTTTTTTATATTTAAATTTAAAAAAATTTTTATCAGCATTTAAATAAAGATAATAATATAAAAATTTAATATCAGAATGAGATAAAATCTCAGGGCATTGATCGTTTTTGAATACCGAGTGATATAGAGAGTACTAACCCCCTCCGACTAAAGAACGTCGGCGTCTTATGCTTCAGAGCGTCGCACCCCCATTCTCTTCTGCTACCCTACCCTTACACACAAGCACACACACACGCATATATATATATATATATATATATATATATATATATATATATATATATATATATATATATATATATGTGTATGTATATATGTATGAGTTTAACGTGAGACTATTTTATACTTTTACTCGTTGAAAGTCGCCGCGAAAAACACTCTTTAGAGCTTACCAGCAAACTCCATAGGGGTTCAAAAAAAAAAAAAATAAAAAACGAAGAAAGAGAAAAAAGGGTATATATATATATAAATATATAGATATATATAAAAAGATATAAGCAACTGAAGGAGAACATTAAAGACAAGCAAAAGTAGTCGTAGAGACATGAGAAGAAATTTGTTCTCTGTAGCGTCGGCGGGTGGTGAGAAGAGCGACCCTTTTGATCTGCGATGTCGTTGCTGCTGTCTCGGCACTCGGCACTCGACTCTACTACGGCCTCTTATTCAATTAATTCGTAACTGGCGAGAAAAATCCCGGTACGCTGTATAACTATCGGAGATGAAAATAAAAATAAATAAAATATTTTTAAGGCCGGACTATTTTATTTTATTAAAGCCTTTTTTATTGTCTTGTCTTTTATCTTTGTTTCCAAGTATTGATTCGATGATGAGGAATTTTATATTTTTTAACATTTTTTTTGTTTTTTGTTTCATATATTTTTATTTTTTTTTAAGATACGGATCTAGAGAAGAGAAAGAGAGTCGCCGGCTCGCTCTCCCGGAATCGGTGGTGCATCCGACTGTAAAATTTCCTCTTCAAACAGAACGCCTCATCCTCTGCTCTGTAACCCCCGTCCCGAGCACCCGAGCACCTTCTCATCCGCTGCCTCGTGCCTCTTTTCATGCCCCTCGTGAACCTGAGTCTTGCATACACCCGCGAGGGATGTTCAAGACACATTTACCAAGACAACCGTTTTTTTAAAACAAAAAACAAAAAAAAAAATTCGATATATCGAAATTCGAGATCGATATATCGAAATTTTTAATCGAGATATCGATATTTGTAATCGAGGCGGTAAACTCTATAAATGAGTTGAAAAAAAAATTTCGAGATATCGAAATATAAAATCGATATATCGAAATTTTTAATCGAGATATCGACATTTGTAACCGAGGCAGTAAACTCTATAAATGAGTTGAAAAAAAAAATTTCGAGATATCGAAATATAAAATCGATATATCGAAATTTTTAATCGAGATATCGACATTTGTAACCGAGGCAGTAAACTCTATAAATGAGTTGAAAAAAAAAATTTCGAGATATCGAAATATAAAATCGATATATCGAAATTTTTAATCGAGATATCGATATTTGTAATCGAGGCAGTAAACTCTACAAATAAGTTGAAAAAAAAAAATTTCGAGATATCGAAATATAAAATCGATAAATCGAAATTTTTAATCGAGATATCGATATTAATAATCGAGGTCATTGATCGATATCTCGAAATTAGTAAATTTTTTTGTCAGATTATTTAAATTAAAAGTAAAAGTTTGAATTTTTTTTTACCAAATATTGAACCCTGCTTCAATATATCGAACTCATCATCGATATATCGAACTTGTAATCGATATATCGAACTTAAAATGAATATATCGAAGCAAGTAATTTAAAAAAAAAATATATTTATTTAATTTTTTAGTCGAAAAGTGAATTTTTCGATATATCGAACTTATAGTCGATGTATCGATGTCTAAAGTCGATATATCGAAGTCGAAAATCGATGTATCGAATAAAATAATCTCGAAAATTTTTTTTCGAATTTCATAGTCGAAACAGTTGATTTTTTGATATATCGAACCTTGACTCGATATATCCAAGTTAATAATTGATATCTCGAACTCGGAATCGATATATCGAAGTTAATAATCGATATATCGAACTAAGAATCGATATACCAAAGTCAATAATCGATATCTCAGACTCAAAATCGATATATCGAAGTTAATAATCGATATCTCGAACTGAGTATCGATATATCGAATCGATTTTTTTTTTTTTTTTTTTTTTTTTTTTTCGTTATAATAAGCCGTGGCAAAAATTTTTTTTTGCAAAATAAATATTGTGACAAATCACGGGATTTAGTTTCGAGATTACACATATGTATACAAAGAGGGTAAAAGTATAACTGTCGGTCTAATTTTCCCCTACAAATAGTTACTGAAGATTACATCGATCTTATTGTAATAATGCATGTTATATTTTCAATAGAACTAACCCCCGAAGGGGAAATATTTATCGTGATTTTAGATATCTTTATTTTATATTCGACATTTTCTACTTTTTGCCGCACACTCTTATATATATAAATTTATTTTCCCATGATAGTTGTTTTAATTACTGGTTTAGTTGTCCCGCGGAGTCCGTGGCGTCTGTCAGTGTTATGATTTCTTAAACTTCGAGCCCTGAGAGTGGCATTGGGCCCCGTTGGGCCTCATGGGAACCAAACAGACCCAATACACGTGTACTAAAATTCAGAATAGCTCAACGCAGTCTATAAAGCGCTAGTACCACCCCAGCCCGTGGATGCATTTCTTTAGATCTGGACATCCCCGTAGCGCAACCACAATGACACTGGGACTTACTTATTGTCCCGCGCACCTTGTGATCGCTTATATACGATTGTACGTTTATTAATGGATATAACAAGCTTCAAAAACTGTTTCTATTGTACTCAGACTTCGTAAACAATAATTAGATTTTTTATAAAGACCAGAAACCAAACAAATTTTAAGCTAAATTTATTTCTTTAGCTTCTCTGTGTTTTTCAGACCATTTCGAGTAAAAAGAGTACCCACAAGCCCAGAAAATTATTTAACAAAAAATCCAAATTTTTTACCTACGCCATATGCAATTTTTTCAATTTATCCCTCGTTAAAAATTTTTAAAAAATAAACGCTTGTGATATTCTTATTCTCATCAACATTCCGCGTAAAATGAGTACCAACAAGCGTATATTACCTCAAAGTCATCTTCATCATATATGTATATATATATATGCATTTTTCATATTTTTACTTCCGGTATAAAAAATATCGATGTGGGTACTCATTCTACTCGTCTCAATTTCCTCTATCATCTCCTCAGTGTCAATCTACATCTCAAAAAAGTTTTCAAAAAAAAAAATTGAATTTTCAAATTTTTGTAACCAAAATCAAAAGTCACCAGATCATAGCGATGTGGGTACTCAAACTACCGGAAATTACCTCTAGAATTCAAATAATTACTCAGTTCTTCCATTAAATTTGTTCAGAAAATCCAACTTTAAAAATTCATAATTCGTATATTTTATTTATAAATATTTAAACTAGTCTCGAAAAATATTCTTGTAAGAAATAAGACGCATAGTATAATATCAGCTTTAGCTTGAATTGAGCCAGAGCTAGAGCCAGAGCCAGAGCCAGAGTAGCAGAGCAGAGGTTGAGGGGCTCTGTGGACAGACCTTTTCCACGTAGCGCACCCGGAGAAGCGGCTCTGACAGATCCGTTGGCGTGGAATAACGCGTTTACGAGCTCTTTGTCCGGTCCCGCTTTAGAGACCACGTCCGCCGCCTCGTGTTGCTGCTTCTGCTTGTGCTTGTGCTGTTGCTGCCAGTTTACCAACCCCAGTATTTCCAGTATGTGTACTTACACTTCAAGACACATATATATATACATATATATATATAGTTATATGTTGTTGGATGCCAAGTTATGGCAGGTTGGATACTAATTGGATTCAATTCTGAAATACCTGCCCCGAAGCTTTGCTTACTTAACGATTGTTTACTAAGATATTTATCTTATTGTTCTTTTGTCAGATTATATATACTATTATTTATTTAATTTGTTTTTTTTTTTTTTCAATAGAAAAAAATTTTTTTACGGTTTTGGAAATGGGGGAAAATTGGAAAAATTAGTATGTATTGATATACAGACTCTTTGAATTGATATTGTGGCTAAAATATGAGAGATATGATAAAAATGTATATAAACAAAATTGTAGAGAATTTACTTTACTACAAAAATGTATGAGTACATTTTTTTGGTATCTGGGGTAGTTTGGTCAGAATTTTAATTTTAAATTCAAAATCTATATTGGAGTTATATTATATTTTTTGACTTGAGTATTTAAAATTAAGATACTAGCTGATATATGAGAGATAGGATAAAAATGTATAGGACCAAAATTGTAGGAAATTAAATTTCCTATGAAAATGTACTGATACATTTTTTTCGTATCTGGGGTAGTTCGGCCAGAATTTAAATTTAAAATTCCCCAGTCCGTTTGGAGTAAATTATATTTTTGGTCCCAAATATTTAAAATTAAAATTCCCGCCAAAATATCAAAGATATGACAAAAATATATGAGAACAAAATTGTAGGAAATTAAATTTCCTATGAAAATGTACTAATACATTTTTTTCGTATCTGGGGTAGTTCGGCCAGAATTTAAATTTTAAATTCCCCAGTCCGTTTGGAGTAAATTATATTTTTGGTCCCAAATATTTAAAATTAAAATTCCCGCCAAAATATCAAAGATATGACAAAAATATATGAGAACAAAATTGTAGGAAATTAAATTTCCTATGAAAATGTACTAATACATTTTTTTCGTATCTGGGGTAGTTCGGCCAGAATTTAAATTTTAAATTCCCCAGTCCGTTTGGAGTAAATTATATTTTTGGTCCCAAATATTTAAAATTAAAATTCCCGCCAAAATATCAAAGATATGACAAAAATATATGAAAACAAAATTGTAGGAAATTAAATTTCCTATGAAAATGTACTGATACATTTTTTTCGTATCTGGGGTAGTTCGGTCAGAATTTAAATTTTAAATTCCCCAGTCCGTTTGGAGTAAATTATATTTTTGGTCCCAAATATTTAAAATTGAAATTCCCGCCAAAATATCAAAGATATGACAAAAATACATAGAAACAAAATTGTAGGAAATTAAATTTCCTATAAAAAAGTACTGATACACTTTTCCCATATCTCCCATAGTTCCCGAGTAATTTCCCTAAAACCCAACAAGCAACATCTATATAAAATATATCAACTAATCATTGATATATTTACGATAAATATAAAACTCTAAAACTCGTAAACTAAAACGCCGATATCTAACAAGGGGAAAAAGGTCAAAGCGGTGAATTGGGTACAAACAGCAACAAATACTCAACGTTATTGTTAATCCCTCCTTAGTCTCAGTCTCGAGTTTTATAGTCCGTAGACCAGGACATATTTTACCCCTGGTACAACTTGGGACTACACTAGACTACACTAGACTAGACTAGACAAGACTACGAAAATATCTCCATTTTGAAAACACGTCCGCAACAATATAAACTATTATGATTCTATCCATAGACATTTGTTCATTCACTCAACATAAATGTTCGGTCAATTCTCTTTTAAATCGTTCAACAACTTAAGAATGACGTGAAAAAAAAATATATATATATTCCAAGTGCTTCCGCGCTTCAGTCGCTTATTATTATTTTTTTTTTTTTATTCTATTTCCATTCACCTGGTCAGCAAGAATTGAGAACTGAGAACTGAGAGAGCCAACAGCTAACAGAGATGAGTAGTTTTGTTGAGTGGATGTATCGTGACAAAAATTAACAATAAAAACCCTCGTCATGTTAACTCGGCGGGTGTCTGCCCACTGAATCAGATTCAGAACCAGACCGACGCGTCATTTTTTTTTTTTTTTTTTTTTTTTTTTAAGAAAATTATTTATTTTTTTTTTATTAATTTTGATGAGTAATTTAGTGATTTATTTTTATTTATGTAAAGTACGGACATGAATTACGGATACTTAGAGGTCTTATAAGTCTTTCATTTAACCGGAAGCACTTGTATTGTGAACTAGAGCGCTTTAAGTCTATAGAATTCAACTCGGTATAGATTTTTGGTGGTTTGTTTGGATTAAGGATTGATGTTTTTATAAAAAATTGGAAATATGGGACGAAGTATTGGAGATATGGAAAAAATGTGTAGATTCATTTTTATAGGAAATTTAATTCTCTACAATTTTGTTTCTGAGCATTTTTATCGTATCTTTGATACTTTGGCCACAATATTAATTTTGAACACTCGATACAAAAAATATAATTTACTCCGATAATGAGTTTTGAATTTAAAATTAAAATTATGACCAAACTACCCGAGATACGAAAAAAATGTATGAGTACATTTTCGTAGCAAATTTAATTCTCTACAATTTTGTTTCTATGCATTTTTATCGTATCTTTGATACTTTGGCCACAATATTAATTTTAAATACTCGAGAAAAAAATATCAATTTTACTCCGATATAAATTTTGAATTTAAAATTAAAATTATGACCAAACTACCCGAGATACGAAAAAAATACATGAGTACATTTTTACAGGAAATTTAATTTTCTACAATTTTGTTCTTATACATTTTTGCCGTATCTTTGATACTTTGGCCACAATATTAATTTTGAACACTCGATACAAAAAATATAATTTACTCCGATAATGAGTTTTGAATTTAAAATTAAAATTATGACCAAACTACCCGAGATACGAAAAAAATGTATGAGTACATTTTCGTAGCAAATTTAATTCTCTACAATTTTGTTTCTATGCATTTTTATCGTATCTTTGATACTTTGGCCACAATATTAATTTTAAATACTCGAGAAAAAAATATCAATTTTACTCCGATATAAATTTTGAATTTAAAATTAAAATTATGACCAAACTACCCGAGATACGAAAAAAGTATATGAGTACATTTTTACAGGAAATTTAATTTTCTACAATTTTGTTCCTATACATTTTTACCGTATCTTCAATACTTTAGCCAGAATATCGATTTAAAGTATAACTATCCAACTATTCAAAATTTCGTACGTACGAATGTACGAATGTACGGACGCTCTGTATCTCATGACTGAATTACCCGATTTAAAAAATTTTTGAGGGAGTCTCCGAAGCTTGTTAGTCTTTATGACCCACTAAATTTTTGAACCGATCTGCTGCTTACTTTATCGCTTAGACTAGAAAACGTTTAGAAAAATTTCCGTATGGAAAAATTGGTAAATTCTAAAAAAGTAATGAAACATGTAAATTTAAAATTTATACCGTTTTATATAAATTCTATAAATATACGCTTACAGCTCTGGCATCTAAAAGATAATTTTTTCTTATCTACTAGAAAAAAACTTATCGATAGGTTATTTATACTAGAAATTTTCCATGCGAATTAATGAGTTTAATCAACCTCATGTTTAGATTTTTTACGCCTTATTTTTAGTCATATATATAATATTAAACAATGTAACGGATCCTTTATAAAAAAAAAAAAAAAACGTAATTATTTTATTTTATTTATTATTTTTTTTTTTTCATAGAAAATTACCGACAAATATTCTTATACTTCAAATGCTCATATCTTCCAAAATATCGCATTTATCAAAAAAATGCACTCGTACATTTTTATCACAAATTTAATTTCCTACAAAAAAGATCTCTATAAATTTTCTTCTAAATTCAATATTTAAGCCGTAATTCAAATTTGAAGTGCGATATAAAAGTTTCAAGGTCACAATATTTTTCCAAATTGATTTTCGAGGCATGGTTGGAAAGGTCAGTTTGGTTTGAAATTTTTGTGGGCTATAAGGGTTAATATACTATAGAGATTTCCGTGAAAAGTTTTTAAATCGGGTAATTCGGTAATGAGATACAGAGAGTCCGTACATTCGTACATTCGTACGTACGAAATTTTGAATAGTCGGATAGTTGTACTTTAAATTAATATTCCGGCCAAAGTATCAAAGATACGGCAAAAATGTATAGGAACAAAATTGTAGAGAATTAAATTTTCTACAAAAATGTACTCATACATTTTTTTCGTATCTCGGGTAGTTTGGTCATAATTTTAATTTTAAATTCAAAATTTATATCGGAGTAAAATTGATATTTTTTTCTCGAGTATTTAAAATTAATATTGTGGCCAAAGTATCAAAGATACGATAAAAATGTATAGAAACAAAATTGTAGAGAATTAAATTTGCTACAAAAACGTACTCATACATTTTTTTCGTATCTCGGGTAGTTTGGTCATAATTTTAATTTTAAATTCAAAACTCATTATCGTAGTAAATTATATTTTTTGTATCGAGTGTTCAAAATTAATATTGTGGCCAAAGTATCAAAGATACGATAAAAATGCTCAGAAACAAAATTGTAGAGAATTAAATTTCCTATAAGAAAAGTTTTTGATAATTTTCATATATTTAATATTTCATAAGATATATTAACTTTCACAGTCATATAGATTCCAAAATATTTCATTATCAAAAATTTAACCTCATATATACATATATATGTACTTATATATAAACACATTGTATGAAAATAAGCACTTGAGACCCCTCTTATTAAATGCAGCAACAGTAACTCCAAAACTCAGCACGCTCTCAAAATAAATAGAAACATGAGATTTAAACACTTATGGTGTCAATAGTTAGTTTATTATATATATCATACATTAGTAAACACTTTCGTTGACAAAATAAAACATAAAAATAATAATAGTAATAGTAAAAAAGAAGGTGACATGATTCACGTTATAATAGAAATCGATGTCATTTTTTCCGTAAAATTTATCGCGTTCTTTGTTCACAGACGATTGAGCTTTTTGACCTCGTCGTACGGGACTTAGTGTAGGAAAATAAAAAAAAATATAAAAGAAAAAAAATAATAAAAGGATCTAAAGCAGAAGCAAAAGCAAAAAATGAGAAATGCCGTTACTAATAACAGACATATGACAATATCTAGGGGAATCTGACAGTTGTAATAATTTTTTTTTTTTTCAAATTCAATTTATGGCCAAAATAATAAATTTATGAAAAAAGTCATAGATATCTTTTTTATAGGAAATTTAATTGTCTACAAAATCATTTATATCCATTTTTGCTGTATCTTTGATACTTTAGCCAGCAATCGGGTTCCAAGTGAAACAAAAATTTTTTCGTCCTTAAAATGGATGTCAGACTTAGGATGCGAATTGCGACGAAAATATTGAAGTTAGCAAAAATTTGCACAGGATCTTTTTTGTAGAGGATAAAATTTCCTACAAAAATGAAAGAGTAAACTTTTGTGATATTTTTGATATTAGAGCGGGAAAATACATTCAAAGTTAAAAAACCATTGACTCTTCTCCAGTTCCAGTTTAAATCCATGGAAAATAATTTAACAAAAAAGTAAACCCAAGAATTTAGTGTGGGAGGAGTAACGTCATGTACACAATGAGTTAAAAGTTATCTAGTGGCCTGAAAAAGATCCGAGAAAAAAGAGGGTGGCAGTTAATCGGTTCTTTCTTATATGAAAAATAGCAGCCGCTATTGTGATGAAAGAAACCCAAGAAATGAATTATCATATTTTTGTGACACCCAATAAATTATATTATCTTTATATTTATAGTAATAAACAGTATATTTTTTAGGCCACAGCGGAGTTAATCAACTGGGCGGCGTCTTTGTCGGAGGTCGACCTCTGCCAGACTCAACCCGTCAAAAAATAGTCGAGCTAGCGCACTCAGGAGCACGACCCTGTGATATTTCGCGGATCCTACAAGTCAGTAATGGCTGCGTCTCCAAAATCCTCGGCAGGTAAGTCAATTTTTCCATCAACATCTCAATTAGAATCAGATCTAGACCTAGAACCGAACAAATAATCAGTAGCGGCACCACTACCAGTTTCTTTGTCCCTTCACTTCGACCCAGATTCCATTATCGCCATTGCGTAATCGCATTCCATCAGATTATTTAACAGAAAATTTATCATCTGTTCCAGGTACTACGAGACTGGATCAATCCGGCCGCGGGCAATCGGCGGCAGCAAACCGCGAGTAGCTACCGCAGAAGTTGTCGGTAAAATTTCGCTGTACAAAAGCGAATGCCCGTCAATATTCGCATGGGAAATTCGCGACCGGTTGCTTCAAGAAGGCGTCTGTACAAATGACAACATCCCGAGTGTAAGTAGTGGATTTTGTCTGTCCATTTTATACCCTTATTCTCGATCTTTCGTGATCATGATAATGGTATGCATGTTCATGAGTCTTTTTGTAACCGTTGCCATGGATATTTGCATGCGTCCAATAAACGCCGTCGCTTAAGAAGGGTCGCATCCCCTTTTACATTCTACCCTCCCTTCTCAGATCTTCATGAGCATCAGGATCTTATGAAATTCAACGGCAGCCCCTTTGGAATAACTCGCGCCTTAGCAATCGCGCCTCTTTTTTCTGGTTGACGGTAATGGTCGTCTCTTAACTAAAACTCCTCAGGGTTAAATAAAATTTCTTTGTCTTTACGTCGTCTTGTGATTGACATTTTTTATAAATGTCAAAAAAAAATAATTTATTTGTAAATCAAATTCGAATTTATTTAGACTTTACTCTAGACAGGGTGACCCAAAAAGACTTTTTTTTTTGAGTCGTATAAAAATTTATAAATAAAATAAAAAAAAAAAAAAAATAAAAATATGCACATATAGAGAATTTAAAAAACTACAAGTGCATTTTTTTAAAATATTTTTTTTTTCATAATTTACTGCCTAAAAAAAAATCCAAAAATTATTAAACATCGGCTTATTATTGATACTGAAGTTAGCCGGTGTTTAATAATCTTTGAACTTTTTTTTAAACAATAAATTATAAAAAAAAAAATATTTTAAAAAAATGCACTTGTAGCTTTTTAAATTCTCTACATGTGCATATTTTTATTTTATTTTTTTTTTTAATTCATTTGTCGGAAAAAAAATCCAAAACATCAGATCATTAATTTTGAATGTTTTTAAGTCACAAAAAAATAAAAAAATAAATAAATTTTCATATGAAACAAAAAGAAGTCGGGTTTTTTGGGTGACCTTAGTAGACGGTAAGAAAGTGAAATGAAACCAAAGATCTTTTACAAGACAGATCTTGAATATATCAATAGATTTTTAGTTAAACCGATTACACGGGCCATTAACAAATGGTTAATCTTACCCGCAAAACAGATTGTTGGAAAAGCTTTAGCTGCTCAACGCCGTTTCCAGTTGGATTACGATTCCTTTGATCCTTTTTCAACACCCCTTTACTCATTTCCGTTAAAATGTTTTATAGAATGAGGCATAGAACAGAAAACTGAGATAACCATAACCTATAACTGCAACAGGGTCTAATTTGTGTTAAGGATTTGTTTTGTTATTTGTTCTGGTATTGGTAAATGTAGATAAAAATAATGAAATGCTAAAATGAAATGAGAAAACGCGAAATGAAACATATTTCGGAGGGAGTAAAGAGGAAAATTTCATTATTCTAGACATTACCCCCGTTATTGTAATGCCATAAAATTGGATACGCTCGGAAGTAAAACTCCCGACGTTTTCTCATTCCATACCAGAAAAATCTTTAGTTTTTCATTATTCCCAAATGCGGCAAGACAATAGTTATATATGTATATATATGTATATATAAGAGAAAGAGAAAGGGGGAGGGGTGGGAGAAGGGAGAGTTTAAATGATGGTCAGACTGTGAAATGTTCCAAGTTAGAAATATTTCCTCTCATTTGAATGGCACCGGGTGGATGGATTGGGTTATTCGCCTCACTGAGTTTGTCAAGGTTCTCAACTTCGATAGAATAAAACATTATGGCTAATTGTTTTCACTTTCAAAACAAATCGATGATTAATGTTTTTCATGAAAACTTTAAGTTTTTGTTTTGATGACCTAGAATTTTATTGGTGGAGATTGGAAGTTTGTTGTTGGATAGAAAACTTTCGAGATCGAGACTTCTTTGAAGATTGAAGATTGAAAATGGTGTGGAAAATTTTAAAGTTTCTTGTTGAAGGCGAAACTGCTGTGATTTTTAATTTTCTTAATATTGAAGATTGAATGATACTTCGTTTTGAATTCAAAGTTATCTTGTTGATGACGCGGAATTTCCTGATTGAAGGCTGGTTTTGATTAAAAATGTAAAAATTTTATATTGAAGACCCGAAATTTTTGCGATAAAGATTTAAAATTTCCTTATTGATGACGCAGAATTTTCTTATTGAAGGCTGAAAAGTTTATGGAAAACCCGAAATTTCTTTGTTATTCAAGATTAGAGGCTTCCTTAGTGAAGAAGCTAAAGACCCGAAATTTTTGCGATGAAGATTTAAAATTTCCTTATTGATGACGCAGAATTTTCTTATTGAAACCTGAAAAGTTTATGGAAAACCCGAAATTTCTTTATTATTTAAAATTAGAGGCTTCCTTAGTGAAGAAGCTAAAGACCCGAAATTTCTCTTATTGATTAGAAACTTAATTTTCGATCTAAAATTACCTAATCGAAGACTCGAAAGTCTCTTATTGAAGACCTAAAACGTCATCGAAAATCCGAAATTTCCATATTGAAGACCCGAAATTTCTTTATTAATGATTGGAGTCGTAAAATTTCTTTATGGAAAATCTAGAGAGAGAATAAAAACCCGAAATTTCCATTTTGAATAATCCGACCCGAAATTTTTCTTATTGAAGAAACTTCTCCATTTTCAATTCAAAATTGATCAAAGACTCAGAAGTTCCTTATTGAAGACCCAAATTCATAAAAAATAAAAAATTTCCATCTTGAAGACCCGAAATTCCCTATTGAAGATTTAAAAACTTCCTTAATAATCATGAAATGCCCCCGTATTCCAATTTAAAAATTTCTCAGTTAAAAATTCAAAGTTTCCTTATTGAAGATCCCGAATTTCCTTTCTGAAAACTCAAATCATGATTAAAATGAAAAATTTCATAATTAAAAACGCAGAATTTTCTTATTGAAGGCTGAAAACTATTGAAAATTCACAATTTCTTTTTTGAAGAGCCGGAATTTCCTTATTAATAATCAGAGGCCTCCTTTTCCTTATTGAAAACCAAAAACTTAATCAAAAATCAAAAATTTCCATATAGAGGACCCGAAATTTCCTTATTGATCACAAAATGCCTCCATATTAAAAACTAAAAATTTCTCAGTTAAAAATAAAAAATTTCCATATAGAAGACCCGAAATTTCCTTATTGATCACAAAATGCCTCCATATTAAAAACTAAAAATTTCTCAGTCAAAAATAAAAAATTTCCATATAGAAGACCCGAAATTTTCTTATTGATCACAAAATGCCTTCATATTAAAAACTAAAAATTTCTCAATCAAAAATAAAAAATTTCCATATAGAAGACCCGAAATTTCCTTATTGATCACGAAATGCCTCCATATTAAAAACTAAAAATTTCTCATTAAAAAATAAAAAATTTCCATATAGAAGACCCGAAATTTCCTTATTGAAGATTTAAGACATCGATAATGTTTATAAAAAATTCAAAATTTCCTGATTTAGGGCTGAAAATCAGGCAAATTGATGACAAAAATGAAAACTATAGATCTCAAAACGTGACTAATTTCCATGATCGAAATTTTTGACGGAGCACTTTTAAAGGGTTACAAATGACGTAAATAAATAAAAATAGCCAGTATAAATTCGGAAACAGTGTTGAGAGAGAATTGGATAGACGAAGTAACCGCAACAATGGGTGATGGGTGATGGGATAAAATGGATGGGCTCAGAAAGCCAAGGCGAGTGAATTGTTGGGTCTGAGCTAAGCTGGGGAGGTTTTATCGGTGTGAGGACTCTATATACTCCTTAGTAGTAAACCGGGTATGGGTATGGTATGAGTTGGAGACACCCTAGGCCATCCCACCGTAAATCAATGCACCCCTAAGATGTGGAGACTGAGCGAGTCACCGGTCTGTGCTCAGTACTTGCTAACTCCTGGGTAAGAAAAGGACGGAATGTAACTTTGGGGTGGCAGAAAAGTAAGGAGGGCGTTAGTAGACGTCCGGCTACTGCATTATGTATTTTCCAGCCTTACTTTCATTCAGCTATCTTGAGTTTTACTGCTCTAGTGCTATGATTGTTTTTTTTTAGCCTTCTTCTGCTTTAATCAGCGATCATGCCACCTCGACAAAGTCCTGAAGGAACAAAATAAATCCTTGGCTCTGACGACGCAAGTGATAAAAGTATGTCGTCATATTTATCACCAGTCGTTCGTAGTCCAGGTCAGTCTTTGTGCTGATGGATGGAATTCTGATACATCGAGCCAGATATATATATATAAATATAAATATATTTGAAGGCATATATTTAAATCTGGGCAAATATATTGCGGAAATTAACGTGAGCGTGCGTGCGTGGATACGCGTGCCAGGATCTGAGAGATTAAAGCTGTGATTATTTTTCTGTGATGGAGCAGGAATGGGGTGAGGATGGAATGGGAGTGTTTTGGTTGGCTGTAGGCTGGTTGATAGTTTTTTTAGGGCTACGAGCCTGGGAAGTTTGAAGTCGAGAGTAAATTGCGAATGCCAAGCGTTCCGAGGGTGATATTTGAATTCTGTTTGTACCGGCACCTGCGAGCTTTCTTTGTTTGAAGGAGTTACGGGTGTTTTGCTTTTTTTACCGCGAAATTTGTTAACATTCGTTTCGGGGTTTTATGGAATTGCAATCAGAGAACATTTTTTTTTTAATTTTGTCGGCTTGTTAGTACTCATTTTACTTCGAATCCTTCATAAAACTCAGATATCACATCAATTTTGCTAAAAAAAATTTTTTTATTGAAATTGGATTTTCGTTGGTTTTGAAAAAAATTTTTGAAAAATTTTACGAGCATGTGGGTACTCATTTTACTTGAAATCCTTCATAGAACGCAGATATGTCATTAAAATTACAAAAAAAAAAATTTTGATCAGAATTGAATTTTTATGTTTCGAAAAAAATTTTTGAAAAATTTTATGGGCATGTGGGTACTCATTTTACTTGAAATTCTTCATAGAACGTAGATATGTCATTAAAATTACAAAAAAAAAAATTTTGATCAGAATTTAATTTTTGTGTTTCGAAAAAAATTTTCGAAAAATTTTATAGGCATGTGGGTACTCATTTAACTTGAAATAACCTCCAGACCCCCATGACGCCCCAATAAACCCATTATTTCTCAATCTTTAAATCAAATTTCAAAAATTCGCTTCGCACGTGGCTGATAATCTCCGCGAAATTAAAAATTCATCTCAATACGTAAAATTTTTTCTACAGCAAGTCGCACGTGTCGTCACTCTAAATACCCATTTTGAAAATGATCCAGCAAGTATCTGAGACTTTCATTCTCTTAATCAACCCTCGCAATAAAAACGATCCTGTTTTAATCCTCTCTCTCTTTCCCTTCTCATACCCTTACCCTTCCTTTCGCTGTACCCTCAACCCACTCGAGTCACTTCTCCAATACCCACTTCAGTCATGTGAGCCCATCCCCACGGAAGTGGACTGAATAAGAACGACACCCTCGGTCCCCTTGCGTCTGCCAGGAAGTAACGAGACACGGTCTATTACCAGGCGTCATAGGGAGACAATATTATGACGTCTCTATCCGGCAAGACAATAATATGGTCCTCGCAACATCTTGCTAAATACCAAATGCTAATTAATATCCAGCATCAGTGTCTCCGATTCCATCTACCCAAGAGACATCTCGCTATCTAGTTACACATACGTCTTGTTAGATTAAAATTGTCATCATCGGGAATTGGCTCAGGGACTTTATTCCTCCGAGGTATCCAGAGCTGTCATCTAGCTCGCAACATCGAAGTGTCTTGACATTTCGGACAGCAATGACATTTTCTATGCCCTCGACTTTATTTCGATCTCATTTTTACCTGGGTCTCGGTCTTTCAACCAAACTAGCCTAAAAAATCATTGGTAGCTTACGTTGACAAAAGTACACTTGAGATTGTCATTAAAAGCCCTGTCAATTAACCCAAACAATATCAATCACATTAACGTCACTTTAAACTGGGACAAAATCGTCTATTGTCATAAAAGTTCCTTACAATGATCCGAGAAGTGGTTGGCGACACATGTTTTCAGCAGTTGGACCCACAATGACGGCATCCAGCCTAAACGGTTTCCTATTGTCGTGCTTCCGCTGATGTCGCCGTCTCAGAGGAATCAGTTGATCAATTAGCAATCAGCAGGCATCAATTGGCTTAGTCACTGGGGTAATCAGTTGATTGCAATCTGATTTAAGGGAAATGATGATAAATATGGGTTCCCCTTTCCCGTGGATGAGGAACTGGTTAATAAGACTAATGGGTTTGTTATTTGTTTGATTGCAGGTATCGTCGATTAATAGGGTGCTGAGGAATCTCGCAGCCCAGAAGGAACAGCGGCAGCAGCATCATCAGCATCAGCATCCCCAGCAACCGGTTGGAGTGGGAACTCCTGATAGCGTTTATGACAAATTGAGGCTGCTTAATGGACAGAGTAGTTGGCCGAGACCGAATCCCTGGTATCCGACGGGAGCTGGAAGTCCGTTTCCTTCGTTGCAGCCGAGTCTGAGTCCGAGTCACTGCACGACTTTGCCAGTTGATCCTGATCTTCATGCGAAAAAAGGTGAGTTGGATTTAATGGTGTTTAGGCTGTCCGAGGATTAGGGACTGGTAGGAATGAGAGTTTAATTAGTGGACGCATCAATGTAGCGGTGGTTAAACGCATATGCACATGGGTAATAATCGGGATGCAAAGCGATGTACAAACGAGCCTCCCTCATCCAGCCCAGATCAAACGGGTTTTTTGTTCAAAGATGATAATAGCAATGGTAGAGGAGTGCTTTCCTGCGTGGTTTGGTAAAAAAATTTATTATAGTGAATATTTAACACTTGCGGGTACGGCTGCTGAAGACAAGGCAACTGTTTCAAACGCTCAACCGCACGCGAGCCCCCGGGCTTTGATTATTTCCGAGGGTTGGCTTATAGGATAACATCTCTTTTGGAATAAAACTGCCTCAGGCCAGTGGAAAGATACATGTTATTATCAATCTGAGCTTTGTATCAACACAAATAGCTGAGGATACCGCCTTTTTAGGATTCAGAGATAATGCTATTGGGGATGGGCTGATATTTTGCGGAAAGACGATTTTTTGTTGTTAGCTATGGTTCCATGGAAAAGTTGGAGAATAATTTTCGATGGGTTGATTGTGATAGTTTTTAGAAAATGTGTGTATTGATATTTTCCGATGAGGTGATGATATTCTTCTATGGGTTGATGGTGATATTTTGGTGAAAATTTGATGAGGATATTCTTCAATTAATTGATAGGGGTATTCTGCATTGAAATGACGATATTTTTGGTGTTATCGATATGTTTATCTTTAATATTGATATTGATATTTTTATAAAGAATTTTGAGGGTGATATTTTTCTAGAGGGGGATAATGATATTTTTTAACGGATTGATATTAAAATTTTTCTAAAATATTGATAATGATATTTTTATCTAAAATATTGATATTGATATTTTGATAATGATATTTTTCTATGGGGTGAAAATGATATTTTTACCTCAAATCTTGATATTGATATTTTTAAAAAGAATTTTAAGAATGATATTTTTATTTCAAATTTTGATATTGATATTTTTATAAGGAATTTTGATAACGATATTCTCCTATGGGTCGAAAATGATATTTTCATCTCAAACATTGATATTGATATTTTTTTTCCAAAATATCGATATTGATATTTTTACAAAGAATTCTAATAATGATATTTTTATCTCAAATTTTGATATTGATATTTTGATAATGATATTTTTCTATGGGGTGAAAATGATATTTCTACCTCAAATCTTGATATTGATATTTTTAAAAAGAATTTTAAGAATGATATTTTTATTTCAAATTTTGATATTGATATTTTTATAAGGAATTTTGATAACGATATTCTCCTATGGGTCGAAAATGATATTTTCATCTCAAACATTGATATTGATATTTTTTTTCCAAAATATCGATATTGATATTTTTACAAAGAATTCTAATAATGATATTTTTATCTCAAATTTTGATATTGATATTTTGATAATGATATTTTTCTATGGGGTGAAAATGATATTTTTACCTCAAATCTTGATATTTCTCACCAATACTTTCGAGATTCAAAATCCAAGAACACGATAACGATATTCCTTACATATATTAAAAAAATTGTAACCCACCGAGCGTACGCGGAGTCACTCGAAACAAAACCATCCAAGACAATAAAGTCCTCTGGGTCACGTATTGTATCTCTTCAGAATAACCAACCAACCAACCACCCACCCAACCAACGATCCTAGCAAACTCCCAAACTTCCTCGCATCAAATCCTCACCTATGATTAAATGCATCAGTCTATTCTTATCAGCAAGCCCATCTTTTACCCGGGATCCAACATCGCCTGCATATTTTCAATATCCATATCCGACATTGTCGGCATTTGTTTCCCTGACAATCCTCCTCTACACAACACACGCATTGTAAATATTTTTAATCTCTCAAACAAACGACCTGCTAACAATAACTCCAACGTCTTTTTGTAAGCAACCGATAGAGGTCTCAGCGCAGCTCGTAGAATATAAAAAAGCAGAATAGAGCGAGCTACGAACAAGCCTTTGCTCTTTACTCTACTCGAAACAAAAGAATCGGATTTTCAAACGCACGAATGGAATGGAATCATAACCAAAGTCATATTTCAACTCAGAATAAGCAAAGTAAAGAGCAGAGTAAATAGTTTTTACATGGGATGGGTATTAGGAAACCATAGCAGGATTCCCAGGTCAGTGGGCTGTCAGTATTTATCTAGTTGCAAGCCTCCAAGTCACACCGACTGGAATTATCGCTCGTCAATCTGTCCTGACCTCCCAGCAAGTATCAAATTACGATTGCAACCAACCGCTGGCATCACGAGCCATCAACATGTATTGAGGCTTTCATGCATAACTCGCGTGCGTCCTCGGTACAACTCTTTCTGAGTATACCAGAGCATTCCCTGGGCTGCCCTGCCCTGCCCTCTGGATACCAGTCCCAAGTTGCCCTGTCGCTGTCTAACCAACCAGCCAACCCGACTCTGCCTTTTGTCTCGTACCGAGTACGAGTTTATCCGACCGCGAGATCGCTTCGCCTGTTGGATGGATAAAGATCGCGGTTTTACTTACATACTCACTCGTGACGAGTTGTGGCGATGTGGCTCTCGCTATTTATCATAACGTGCCCTTGTTTTTTTTTTTATCCTCGGAAATATACAACTTTTATTATTATCATTTTTAAAACTGGGAGCCGACTCAGTGGGATCGAAACCGATGATCGGACAAATTTTCGAGCGCCATTTTTTAGTTCAAGTCTATGATTTTCAGTTGTTTTTTATTTTTTTTAAACGGAATGTAAGTTTTGAGGTTATGATCAAAAATATAAAAGGTTACGTTTTTGGTAGTGTAATATCGAATTCGATTAATCGAACTTTTTTAATTGATTTTAAAGGATACGATTAATGGAAAAAAAAAAAAAATAAAAAACAAGGAATTTTTTAAAACAGCTTTCACTTAAATTTGCTATGGAAATATAAATCTTTTGTTTCAAATTCAAAAATATTCTTCGTTCAAAAAAAAAAATATAGTGGATATAAATTTCCTTCTTCATTTATAACCTCAAAGTTCCAACTTCCAACCCCTTAGATATTTTTTTTTTTTTTTTTTTTTTTTTTTTTTTTAATTAAAATATTCGATTTTCGACAAGTCGATTGCAACTTAAACGTTGCTCTCAAATAATCGATTACTCAATAAAAATTTTTATCAGAGGTAGAAGTGTTTTACATAAAAAAAAAAAAAAAAAAAAAAAAAAAAATGAAATTTATAAGTGTAATTAATTATTAATTACTTTTTAGTATTTTTTTCATGGTAATATTTAATTTTAAGATCGATTTTCACTATCGATTGTTGAGTTATCGATTCTACAACTATTAAATTCATAAAAAAAAAAACTGTTTTTTTCTAAAATTAATCGATTTTTCGATTAATCGATTTTTCGATTAATCGATTGTTTTTACGATTAATTGATAATCGATTGTCTAGTATCGATTGTAAATGATCGAATATGAGCACTCGATTGTTATTAATTTCTGGGTTAAGACACTTTTCATTTTTTACGATTATTTTTACAAAAGTAACAGCTTTTCCGAAAAAACGACTTTTTACAAGAATTTCCTCTAAATAACGAAAGTGTTAAGGTAAAAAAAAAAAAAAAACATAAAATAGAGCTTGGAACCTCTACTTTGAACTCTTGTTCTCAGAAATTATTAGAAAAATTATTATTCCCACCTAAATCGAAAAAAACAAAAGATCGATTTAGCGAAAATTAAGTGGGCGCCACAAATCGGGCGAAAAATTCAAAATTAACAGATTTCGACAACTTACAGACTACTTGGCCACACTTTAAAATCCGGATTTAAATTTCTGGGCTTTAAATAAGCCCGCGTTGGTTTTGAAAATGGTTATTTGTAAATTAAGTTTAGTTTGACGACTTTGGTTGAACGTGAGCTGAAAACCCGAGTGTTGGATATCTAAAGTACAATCTAGCCTTGAAGTATCGATCGGCATTGGAACAAAAAAGGATTCGTGTGTAACGGGGATGATTGAAGACCTCCTGCAGAGTCTTGACTAGATTCCCTCCATATAAACAGCGTTCCACCTGCTTTGCCGTAGTACCTTTTGTGTGATTCCATACTCAGGACCTCCTCCTGGGCGCCAGCTCATTCTGCACTGAAATAAACTCTACCCAATACCGGGTTAAACAATCTATAGATGTCTTTGTGTCACAAACCGGCGAAATTAATTTTTTCTATCCTTTTTCTGTCGGTTTTTTTTCATAAAATTTTGTATTTTAAGGAAAATTATTTCCCCGCTACAGAAGTAGATTTTAGTTCTCACCGGTCTGTAAATCGCCAGGGGGTTTTTTAATCTCTTGTTTAAAAAAGACCGCGAAGAAGAAGGAAACGGAAAAGACAATGGGAGATTTTTAACGAAGACTAGGAGTATTTTATTACAAAAATCGGTTCTGTGGTAATTTTTAAGAGTTACTTCACACGATATTAATTAATTAACTTCACACACTTTGTTAATTTATTCCGGACCGCTGAGTCGCGATGCCGTGATTCCGTGATAAGAAATTGCGAGGAGATAAATCGAGGATTATATTTAAAAGAGGGGATAGGGAAAGGTAAGGGGAGAAGGGAGAGAGGATTTAAAAATGGAGGTCAAAATTAATATGGGAAAGGGTCAGCCAATGGGATAAATGTTAAGGGCTGAGAGCCTGTTTCCTGTTCTTGAAGCGGTCGAGAAGTTGCCAAGTTACCCAATCGTTTGAAGATTGTTACTTTGAAAGTTTTAGTGTAAGGGAAGATGGTGGTTTGGTCAGTTACGATTTAATTGGGGCCATCTGACCGAGATTGTTACAACCCTTTGTTTTCAAAAGTTACTTATTTTAGACTTTTCAAATCTTTTTAAGTTCAGAGAACAATTACAGCCGAAGTATTGGGTTTAGATCGATAGGGTCAAGGACCTTTTTGATAGGAAATTTAATTTTCTATAATATTGTTTATATTCATTTTTCCCATATCTTTGATATTTAAGCCAGAATTTTCATTCAAAGTTTTGTGTACAAGGAAATTTTTTTCGAAGGCAAAAAAAAAAAATCTTTGTGTGACTTTGAGTTGCAATTACAGCTAAAATATGAGATTTAGATGAAAATTGATAATAACCTTTTTGATAGGAAATTTAATTTTCTATAATATTGTTTATATTCATTTTTCCCATATCTTTAATATTTAAGCCAGAATTTTCCTTCAAAGTTTTGTGTACAAGGAAATTTTTTTCAAGGGCAAAAAAAAAATCTTTGTGTGACTTTGAGTTGCAATTACGGCTAAAATATGAGATTTAGATTAAAATTGATAAGGACCTTTTTGATAGGAAATTTAATTTCCTATAATATTGTTTATATTCATTTTTCCCATATCTTTGATATTTAAGCCAGAATTTTCATTTAAAGTTTTGGGTACAAGGAAATTTTTTTCGCGAGCAAAAAAAAAATCTTTGTGTGACTTTGAGTTGCAATTACGGCTAAAATATGAGATTTAGATGAAAATTGATAAGGACCTTTTTGATAGGAAATTTAATTTCCTACAAAATTGTTTATTACAACTTTTGCCCTATCTCTAACCATTGAGCCAAAATTTGACTTCAAAAATATTTCGTCTTATAATAATAATAATAATAATAGTAATTAAAAATAGTGAGTTAAATAAGCCGGTGGGAACAAAAGGCAAGCTTATGAAACGCAATTCCTGAGATATTAAATTTCTTGGATTCCGCGGTCTGTCAAAATCAATAAATTCAAGACAAGCCAAGTCTAGGATTATATTTTCGTATTTATTGCTCATTAATCCCCACTACATGATAAAATTTCATAACCTTAAAAACTAACCAAGAATCTTTGTTCCGGTTGGTAATTAGCAAAGCTACTAAAGCTGGAAACCGGTACCGCGACTTCAGCGACGGCTCCTTGCAATTTAGCAGCAACTGGAACCTGGAGCTTAGCAGGAGCTCCTTGAACCTGGGCCTGATCCTGTGGCACAACTTCCAGTTGGGTCGTCGCGAACTGGAGTTTCTGTAACGGCTGGTAGGCGTAGACTGGTCCCCTCAAAGGCTCAACATTCTCAGCCCTGATCTTGGCGAAATATTTCATAGCCTCAATGTCCTGACGACTTACATACTGTACTCTCTGGAGTCTTCCGTCGGGAAGCGCGATATAGTACTCGCCTTGTTTCTGCTCATCGACATTTCCTTGTTCATCAAGTTCGTTGATAGAGTCGACGGGCTCAGCCTGAAATAAAACAAACGATAAGCTACAGTAGATTGCCAACGGCCTTGGACACGTCCGCCATCGAAAGTGATGCGACAACTCACGTTCTGAATACTAAATCCCGAAGGTTAACGGAACTTCAAGTCATATTCTGATTGTTAATCAAGGAAATTACCTGAGATTCAGTTGTAGGGAAAGTTGTTTCATCATAATCTGTTGCTGTTGATGATTCTGATGGGTATTGGGGTGTTCCATACTGGTTTTCTGGTGTTGATGGTGTTCCATATTGATTCTGTGGTGCTACTGGTCCTCCATAATGGCGTTCTGGTACAGATGGACTTCCATATTGGTTCTGCGGAGCCTTAATAGGGGCGCCATATTCACTTTGGGGAGCGACTGGAGCGCCATATTGTCGTTGAGGAACTATTGGGCTTCCATATTGCTTCTGAGGAGCAACTGGAGCTCCATATTGTTGCTGTGGAGCCTTAGCGGGAGCTCCATATTCAGTTTGTGCTGCGGCTGGACCGCCATACTGTGGCTGTGGAGCCTTAACTGGAGCTCCGTATTGACGTTGTGGCGCTACTTGTTGTTTCTCGGACTGTTTCTGTGGCAAATCGAATGACGGACCGTCGGGTTTCCATCCAGATGCTGGGTAAGGAGCGTCTTCCTGTTTGGCAAAGTAGTAGGTCCCACGAATTGGCGGTTCGGCCAAAACCATAACCACAGATGCTAAGGCGATGATTATCTAGAAAAAAATGAACAACGAAATTAGTAAATAATTGAAATGGTAGTGGATAAAAGAGGTTAACTATGAGAGAATTACCTTCATGTTGATCGACGAATGTTGTCAATGAAACTGATACTTTGTCCAAGTGCAATTGGATTTTTATACTCGATGAGCAACTCCCGCTACAGCGACACTAAATGACATTGGCCCTCTTATTATAAAACAATGCCGAATAAAATGGGGACGATTAGCTCATTCAATAATTCATTGTTGAGTTATAATATTTGCTAATAATTAAAACGAATTAGTCGAGTAAAATTTGTGGAAGTAAGCGTTAACGCTCATACTGCTTTGGCCAGGAATCCAAATGGGATGAAGGCCATTAGTTTTGGAATTTCCTGGTGCTGTTGTAATTTCGGTATCAATTATCACGCCTACGCCTACATTTCAGCTATTACGGTGTCTATTAACATAGCGAGGATTTATAAATATTTGTGGTCAGCATTTGCATTAGGATTCGCAGCACGCGCTACGTGCGTGTAATGAATAACGTGGACTAAATTCTTAACAGCATCCAGACTCGATTTATTGAGAATATTCAGAGCTAGATAACAAACGTGTTTTTTTTTAGGAACAGACTTTGGCTTTGGAAACTGTAAACTGGGAAATCGGAAAAATAATAATGATAATAATGATGATGATAATAATAATGGGGAATATATATATAGAAAAAAAGGAATAAGTTTTAGCTGTAGTAGTTTTAAAGAGCGGGGCACACTCTCTTGCCGAGGGGTTCTGCAAAGCAAATTATTAACACTCAAACGACTCCATTTCAATATCGGACCGAGGAGAACGAGGGACAAAAGAAGGGCGAGATACCGTCCCTACGTCGCATTACTGCTGAATTTCAACTCTGCTTTTCTCACTAAATTTTTTTTTTTTTTCATATATATATATTTATTTTACTACTTTTATAGCGTCTATGAAATAATTTTTCGCATTCGGATCTTTTACGAATGAATTTTGAACAGAAATATATCGCGCCAAGTAATTTGAATAATTTAAAAATCGATGAATTTCGCGCCAAGTAGTTGAAGTAGTTTTTTTAAAAGTTTGTAATTTTATGTCAGATTATTAGGAAATTTTTAAATTTGTGCCAAGTAGCAAAATATTATGCCAAGTAGATTTTAATTGAAAATTATTACATGTAATTATGCCAAGTAATTTATTAAAATTTTTAAAATGACTTTATGTGAATTTTAAATCTTGAAATATCACGCCAAGTAATTCTTGAATTTTTAAGTATTGAATTTGAAAATATGCCAAGTATAATTTTTTAATAGCATGCCAAGTAAATTTTGAAATTTTGTTTTAAAGTATAATGCCAAGTAAATTATACATCATTATAAATTATACAATTTCATGCCAAGTAATTTAAAATTCAAAAAATTTACAATAAAAATATCATGCCAAGTAAATTTTTATCTCAAACTATCACATGTAATTTTGAAATTTTCTAATGGCATGCCAAGTATAATTTTTCAATATAATGCCAAGTAAATATTAAAAGTTTAAGTAAAAATTTCGTTTTAAAATATAATGCCAAGTAAATTGAAAATAATTAAATTTCATGCCAAGTAACTAAACTTAAAAATCTACAATTATCATGCCAAGTAATTTTAAAATTTCAAGTAAATATTGAATTTACAAATATGCCAAGTAAATTTTTATCTCAAACTATCACATCTGACTTTGAAATTTTCTAATGTCATGCCAAGTATAATCTTTTAATATCACGCCAAGTAATTATTAGAATTTTTAAGTAAAAATTTCATTTCAAATTTCCATGCCAAGTAAATTAAAAATAATTAAATTTCATGCCAAGTAATTTTTTAATTTCAAATGAATATTGAATTTAAAAATATGCCAAGTAATTTTTTATCTCAAACTATCACATCAGACTTTGAAATTTTCTAATGTCATGCCAAGTATAATCTTTTAATATCACGCCAAGTAATTATTAGAATTTTTAAGTAAAAAATTTCATTTCAAATTTCCATGCCAAGTAAATTAAAAATAATTAAATTTCATGCCAAGTAATTCGAAATTTAAAAATCCCTAATTTTTACGCCAAGTAACATATTAATAAAATTTTTTTATCGACTGACAACTGGTTCCACATTAGTTTCAATAATTTAAACACGAATTTTGTTTAATTTAGAACCTGGTAATAAAATACCGGGGGCGTTTGTGAGGATTCCGACTTATAAATTAGTCCAGAGGGATACGTGTAAACTGGATTAATCGTCTATGAAGGGTGGATACTAGTATACATATAAAAGGGACAAGGAACCCTTGGCTCAACTCTTCATTATCATTTGAATCTACTTTTCGTTATGTTAAGGATATATTTAGTCTATATAACTCTCATATCTGATGATATCATTTGTTTATTTTAATCCATTCACTCTCTCCCTCTCTCTCTTTTCTTGTTCGTTTGCGCAAGCGAACGTGAGGATTTTTATTTATGTGAATGTGGATATGGACTCGTCAATGTTTTGTGGGTGTCTAGATGCCGCGGATGGTGAAGAGACTCTGGGGAATCGCTTGGGGAAGTTACAATGTGTTAAAGCGTGACTAAATTGACACGTTTGCCAGCTTAACCAACCGTTGACGGCTTTAGTTTACTCGTTATATTAGGAACCCTTTGGCATTTTACTGACTTACGAATATAATTTATGTCTTTAATTTGCTGTTGATAATTTTTTACTAGACCGTACTGCTCATTAGGACCAATATGGCGATTCTGCTATCTATATATGAAAATTCTGGCTAAACTATCAGAGATACGGTAAAAATATCTATATACATTTTTGTAGAGCTTTCAATTTCCTACAAAAAAGGTCCTCATAACTTTCAACCTAAATCCGAGAGATTACGCCCTAAAATTATTTAAAGTAACCGCAACCATAACATGCGGCTTGACTTAACCGCATTTTTTGCAAAATCTGTAATTAATGAAATTCTGGTTAAACTATCAGAGATACGGTAAAAATATCTATATACATTTTTGTAGAGCTTTCAATTGCCTACAAAAAAGGTCCTTATAACTTTCAACCTAAATCCGAGAGATTACGCCCTAAAATTATTTAAAGTAACCGCAACCATAACATGCGGCTTGACTTAACCACATTTTTTGCAAAATCTGTAATTAATGAAATTCTGGCTAAACTATCAGAGATACGGTAAAAATATCTATATACATTTTTGTAGAGCTTTCAATTTCCTACAAAAATGGTCCTTATAATTTTTTATCCAAACCCAATAGGTTTGGCTCTAGATTTATTTAAAGTATTTGCAACCATAAGCATGCAGTTTGACTTAACCGCATTTTTTGCAAAATCTGTAATTAATGAAATTCCGGCTAAACTATCAGAGACACGGTAAAAATATCTATATACATTTTTGTAGGGCTTTAAATTTCCCACAAAAAAGGTCCTTATCACGTTTGACCCAAATCTCATAGCTCTGTCTCTAGAATTATTTAAAATAACAAAGTGTCTAAAAACTGACTAAAATTGAAATTTCCCTGAAAATTCTTCAAAGTATTAACTTTCCTCCAAACAAGATAAATAGTTTTCTAAAGTTTACGCTCTCTCATGCACCTTTTCTGTCTGAAACTAAAAATAGACTAAAAGTTTACGAGAATTATTATAAACCATAATCTTAAAGATATCAGTAACAAACAATTGGGGATGAAAGTTAGGGCTGGTTGCTCAGCCAAGTATGCATTGAGCAAAACTTGTAAAGGTACACATCGCACGAGTCAAGAAGCCGGAAATAATTGTCCTCTTAGTCGTGTGTTTCGCCTATTTAGCTCCTGGATTGTTGACAATTTGCTTTTTCTACCTCTTTACACTTTATCTCCTAATTTTACGGACACCTTTGATATAAATAATAATGAAGCAAAAAATAAAATTTTTAATGGCTGTAATAACTCGCGGAAATAAGTAACAAACATAAAAATTTATATAGAACAGCAAATATAGGAAAGGACGGGCGTACGGAATTTGATTGAGTTGCGCATAAGGAGATTTGCTCTGCTCGTTCATTCGAGCGTTTGTTGGCAAAGAGGATTGGAGTCTATCGGCTGGGAAACGTGCAGTTCTCTCTCGCAAAATACTCATGTTCTGCAAAATATATATACATACATATATGTGTAAAACACATGAACATATAAAGACCGAGTTACAAATGAATCGCGTAATAACCCCAGCAAACTCAGTTACGTAGAAAGAGCTGCTTATATATTCGATCGTATCCAACGGATGGTTGAATTTAATCGAGTTCTATAATATTTCCTTTCTCATTTATCCAATTTATCTTTAAGTCGGGTATTATCAACTTTTTACTTCTCAAATCACGCAAACCCGCTTGTTTTTTTGTCTATTTTTATCATAGGTCCAAAACTGGGCATCAGTTGGTCATAATTTGGGTCCAGGGTGATAGCTAGGAGTGAGACGAAGAGATTCAAAAAAAAAAGTGTACAGATATGTTGATTTTCTGAGAGGTTGCGACGATTCAAAGTTTCTGCGCAAAAACCCGAAAATTTCTGTCGGAAAGACTTTTAATTTTGGCTGTAAAATTTAAACTTTGGCTCAGTTGTTAATTAGTGGGGCTCGGGGCCTTAAAGGGCATCGAGAAGAAGGTTTTTAAAAAAAAAAACTTGTGTGTATGATTATTCCTTGGGCGCGTCGACGGTTTCCATGCTCGGGTCAAGCAAAAAAAATCTTTCCGACGGAACAGAATTTTTTCAAAAATGAACGGATTGACAGAAAAATTTTTCTTGTACCCCGACAAATGTTCGTGTGTTTTATTGACAAATTCTAACGGCAACAAGAGTCGAAACCCCGAAAAATTTGTTACGGCAATTCGGCTGACAAAAGTAACCCCTTAAAAAATCCGCGGTTTGTCATTCCGACATCTTCCAACTCAACATGGCCGCTATATAAAAAAAAAAGTGACAGAGGGTAGAGGTGTCATAGCGTAACAACCTATCAGATTTAAATTCTTCCCTCCCCTTTTCGCTTTTTAGGGTAAGTCATTCCCATTATCCGGCATTAGTCGACCCCTAAATAATAATAACTACCAGCCGTTTCATCTCAGTGCCCAACAAATTCTATATACAACAAAACAAACCTTTCCCTAACATCTGTATCATCATTTAGACTCGCAGCATTTGAGGCTCAGTTGCTGTTTGACGCATCTGCAGGCGCCATTTTGCCACGCGATGACTCGTTAACACATCGATGGGTCCATAAGTTAAATTAACTTTAACTATGCTAAATAATGTCCAACAATTACACTTATATTTACGGTTACAACGGAATCAATTTTAGCTGAAGTGACGTCGACGTCGCGCGGCAGAATAACTTTCGGTTACTACGCGACTTGTAACGAGCAGTTGGCTGTCGCGAGTCGTTATTGTGTTTGTTGAGTATAAACCGTTTTAATAAGGGGTAATAAGGGCCTATGGGTGATTGTTTTTGGTACGGCGGGTCGCGCACGTGGACCATTTAATGAAAGGTACAATGCAATCAATCACTATTGTAGCTCTCGGAGCGTTTAGCTAAGTGGTAACTCTATTATATAACTTTTTCCCGAGTCTTTTTGTGCATTTGTCACTTGACCATGTTCTTGTTCTTTTCTCTTTAAGGAACTTTTTCTTTTTATTCGCTTTCTTACACTTTTAAACTTTCACCCCAGTAGATTCGAGTGCTTTTAACACACCTTGAAATGTCCCAGACGGAGACAAGCGCCCATTACGCTCCAACGATTTCAAAGATGTTTCGTGCTTTTTTGCTTCTTCCGATTCTTTATTCGGACTCTCTTAAGATAACTCTTAACCTTTTCGTAACAATATTTTATCACTGAATTTTTCCTTTGATGAAAATTTTACTGCTTAAAACTTTTAATTTAGTTTTGGCGTTAAACTAGTGTAAGTACGGTAAAAATATCTATATACATTTTTGTAGGGCTTTTAATTTTCTACAAAAAAGATCTTTGTCAATTTTTACCCAAATCCAATAGATCTGGCCCTAGAATTATTTTAAATTATCGCGACCATAACATGCGGTTTGACTTAACCGCATTTTTTGCAAAATCTGTAATTAATGAAATTCTGGCTAAACTATCAGAGATACGGTAAAAATATCTATATACATTTTTGTAGAGCTTTAAATTTCCTACAAAAAAGGTCCTTATAACTTTCAACCTAAATCCGAGAGATTACTCCCTAAAATTATTTAAAGTAACCGCAACCATAACATGCGGCTCGACTTAACCGCATTTTTTGCAAAATCTGTAATTAATGAAATTCTGGCTAAACTATCAGAGATACGACAAAAATATCTATATACATTTTTGTAGAGCTTTAAATTTCCTACAAAAAAGGTCCTTATAACTTTCAACCTAAATCCAAGAGATCACGCCCTAAAATTATTTAAAGTAACCGCAACCATAACATGCGGCTTGACTTAACCACATTTTTTGCAAAATCTGTAATTAATGAAATTCTGGCTAAACTATCAGAGATACGACAAAAATATCTATATACATTTTTGTAGAGCTTTCAATTTCCTACAAAAAAGATTCTTGTTATTTTTTACACAAATCCAAGAGATCACGTCCTAGAATTATTTTAAATAATCACGACCATAAGCATGGGACATGACTTTACTGAATTTTTTGCAAAATTCATAATTAATTAAATTCCGGCTAATCTATGAGAGATACGATAAAAATGTCTATATACATTTTTGTAGGGCTTCAAATTTTCTACAAAAAAGGTCCTTACGACTTTTCACCCCAACCCAAAACTCGCACCATATTATCAAAAAAAAAACAATCGCGCCGAAAAATTCAAATTTTCTAGTCTTCTCTAAAAGTTTAAATCCGCATGACATGTGAAGCGTAAATTAGTAAAGTTAGTGCTAAGTGGTTGATATCGTCAAGCTCAGGAGTTTCTTGTTTCGAGATGGTTGGAAGCGTAACCCGCGTAAGCGAACTTGTCTCGGGGTTGAGACGTTCACAATATAAGTTTGAGAACATGGCGGTGGTTTTAATTGCTGCTTAAGCCGCCCTAAGATGTCCCACCCTACCAAGATCCACAAGAGATTCAGATCCTGCGTCGCTATGAACTCAAGACTATACTCGACACTCTTATTGGTGCTGGCAACTCACCACTTAGCAGAGCAAATTTTCTGTTACCGTTACCGTAACCGTAATCCAACGTCGCGGCACTTAGCCAGTTTCGTCCTTATCCAGATTATCCAAATTTATCTCTGCTACTCCTCTGTTTAACCCCCGGTTTTTTCCTAACTTTTAATAAGGATTCAAAAATTTATATAAAAATCTCCAGCCGAACTGTTATCTATCTAGTTTCCATTACCGCATTGTCAGAGGGATTCGCATTACCCGAGGGTGGGGTAGACTATGAGCGATAGCTAGTGAGCGAAGCGGGGTCCGGAGGAATCTTATCGCGTCCCCAACCCTGGTTACCTTGGTACCTCACACAAACTCACCCCATTCCCTGATTCCCATCCCCGCGTGTATTACTCCCTAGGCAGGAGCTAAAACCCAGTGACGCTTGAACGCGCTCACCCAGAAACCGACGATAAGGTTTGTCTGTAGCTCGCTGGTACAATCCTGTACGCATCTAGTTGTAATATAGATTTTTTTTCTTACTGTCTTTGCTATCACGACCTAGCTCATTTTGGTGACTCTGCATTGTTTGGTAGAATGACGTCGACAATGTGCTGACTGATTTATTTTGACTTTTTTCTAGTGGCCGAATTGGAAGGGGGAGCTCACTCTGATGAAACAAACAGCGGGGGCGATAACAGCAACGCGGGAAGCATTTCTGGTGGGGCTGATGATGACCAGGCGAGGCTTAGGCTCAAGAGAAAGCTGCAGAGAAATCGCACCAGTTTTACTAATGACCAGATTGATGCGTTGGAGAAAGAGTTTGAACGGACTCATTATCCTGATGTGTTTGCTAGAGAGAGACTCGCTGGGAAAATTGGCCTGCCGGAGGCCAGAATACAGGTAGGATTTAATTATCCATTTATGGTGGATTTATTCTTGGTTTTAGTTCTGGATCTTGTCCCTAATTCTGGTCCTAGTCTTGGTCATAGTTTTCGATCATGTTCCTGATCCTGGACACCTTTTCGTCATGTTCTTGATCCTGGTATTGATCATTGTCCTAGACCATGTCTCTATCCTGGTCATAATTTTCGACCATGTCCCTAATCCTGGACACTGTTCCAAGTCATGGTCCTGGTATTGATCATTGTCCTAATCCTGGCCCTAGTCTTGGTCATAGTTCTAGATCACGTCCCTAATCCTGGACACTGTCCCAAGTCATGTTCTTGATCCTGGTATTGATCATTGTCCTAGATTATGGCCTTAATCTTGGACATAGCTCGAGATCACGTACCTAATTCTAGACACTGTCCCAAGTCTAGATCATGTCCCTAATCCTGGGCATGGACATAGCTCTTGTCCTTAAAACCTTATTGTAGAATAGAAATTGACCCAATATTCTCTCAACTAACTCAGGTCTGGTTTTCGAATCGCCGCGCAAAGTGGAGACGCGAAGAAAAATTACGAACTCAAAGAAGAGATAATCCACCATCACAGCAACAGAGCCAACAGCAAACTGGACACTCGGGAGTGCATCTAGTAGGTGGCCATCCAACCCCTCCGCCACCTACGGGAATTCTGGGAGCACAAGCACCACCACAAGTCCCTCCCTCGCCTCCAAGAATTCATCATGGATTTGCGCCAAGTGTTTATCCAGGGATTCCGAGCATGCCTGACTCTTACAGGTGAGACCCAATTTCGGACAGTGTTTATTGATCTCCATTAGCAAATGAATGCCACTCCATCATAAATTTTCATAGAAACTCCAGTCTATCGATTACTTTCCGAACTAACTTCAATTGCTTTGTTGTTTCAGTCCCATGACGTCGATGCCAAACTTCAGTATGTCGCAGCAGAGTCAGCAGCATACCACCAGCATGTCGTCACTCACAACCGGGGGCATGGGTCACATGGGAATGACCGTCGGGATGACCGTAGGTCCAAGTCCAGCAGCGTGTCTTCATCAACGAGACAACGGATACTCTTGCGGAGTGGCACGACCACCAAGTTACGAGCCTCTTCATCTAGGATATGGGTCACGACCCAGCTGTAGCCCGACCCAGCCGTACCACACACCCAGTCTGAACCAGTACAACCAGAATGCCAGTTCGACCGGTGAGTGTCTTCCGCACTCACTGCACTCGCTGCTAGCGCTCTAGCCACACGTGGGACTCGGCTACCATCACCACTGCTAATCGGTAATGGCTAACCAATTCACCAACGCTCGAGCTTTATCCTATCCTAGCTTTCACATCAGCCTTAGATCATCCAATCATCAGCTAATCACCAAAAACTCGCTGATAAATCTGTTTTACCGGTTGCAGGTTTGATTTCCCCGGGTGTCAGTGTCCCAATTGCTGTACCAGGTCATCAGCCAACTCCAGACATGGCTGCACAGTACTGGAGCCCGAGGCTCCAGTGATCCTGGTGGTCAACCAGCTTGGCCGCATCGCAAAACTGACTTACCAACCGTCGGTAAAAACTCGGTCGGTAATTTTTTTTATCAAGACTTGGATTACGGTCTTGGTGATACTGGACGTACTGCCACCCGTTTTAATTGAAATTTTATTATTTATGATATTATATATAAATATATATATATACAAATATATATTAACAATCGTTAAGTTTGTTAATTAACTAGATAACCAATATCAGTTATGGATTTTATTTGGATAGGAAAATTATTAGTTAGTCAAATAGTTATTAAGCCCGACATATAATTATTATTAATTGATTAATTAATTAATTATTATTATTATTATTATTAATATTATTATTATTATTACTAATATTAGTGATATTTATCGGTGTAATAAAAGAGGTTGCTGTTAAATATCTAGCTAAGAAAATTCATTTTTTAAGGTTATAATTGTAATTGTGTAAAAAAATGTGAATTTTTGAGAGGAAGGAGAAATTTTGTTTTGACGAGACCAATTGTGATTATTTCTGTTAGGTAATTAAGCGTAATTATATTAATTATAAATAAATATGTGTTATTTTATTGACCCACTTACCGTCCTGTCATTTTGTATAATTTTTACTTACCTGTGATTTTTAAATCGAGATGAGATTTCGAGATCGATATGTATCGAGAAAGTAATCGATTTTGTTACGATATCGATTGTTAATTTCGATATATCAATTAGAAATTTCGATGTATCGATTTTTTTCGATAGGTCGATTATCAGAGTTTCGATATATCGATTTTTAACTTCGATATATCGATTTTTGAGTTCGATATATCAAAACTTAAGTTAAATATATTGAAACTTGATTTTCATATATCGATTTTAAGTTCGATATATCGATTTTTAACTTCGACATATCGATTTTTAACTTCGATATATCGATTTTTAACGTCGATATCTCAAATCTTAAGTTCGATAAATCGAAATTTGATTTTCATATATCGATTTTTAACTTCGATATATCGATTTTTAACTTCGATATATCAAATCTTAAGTTCGATAAATCGAAATTTGATTTTCATATATCGATTTTTAACTTCGATATATCGATTTTTAACTTCGATATATCAAATCTTAAGTTCGATAAATCGAAATTTGATTTTCATAAATCGATTTTCAAGTTCGATATTTCATATCGATATATCGATTCAGAATTACAAGATATCGAAATAAAATTTCAATACATCAATTTTAAGTTTCGATAAGTCGATTTAAAATTCCGATACATCGATTTTGGAATTTTTCTAGTAAAAAAAAAAAAAAAAATGAATAAAATTGCAAAAATCATAATTTGAGAAAAATGTATTAATTTTATTACTATTCAAATTTATTAATTACTAATCTTTTAACTATTTTAATTAATTTAAGATAATTAGTATTTTGATAAATACTCAAACATAATCTAAATGCATAATGTGTTGTTATTTATAATACATGTTAAATAAAATTAAAAATTTTATCAATCATAATTTTTTTTTTATATATAATATATATGATTTTCACTTTCTACAATCAAAAGTGAACATAAAAATAATATTATTAATAAATGCAAGACACTGCAGGCTGACATAAATTTGTTAATCGCCAATTCTTATTCTTGGATCTCGCGTCATCGATTTATTTGAATATCCAAACATATTACCACGATTGTTTGCGTAACGACACGTTGAACGAATAATAATTAAGATAAACCACAAGACATACAAAAAGACAATACTAATAAAGATAATAACAAGCATAGCTCAAAAATTTTTGACTTTCCTCGCAATTTTGGACATTAGATAAAAAATTATCTACAAAAAAAAATTATCTTTTATTGAAAAAACGAATTTCTAGAGTCTGACAGGCATAATTGTGGTTTTTACGACTACAGATAATTTTTTATCTCTAGGTAATTTTTCATCTAAAGATAATTTTTCATCTCATGTATTTTTCTCAGTCAGCAGTTTATCAATATCCTCAAGAATATCTTCGGAAGCCTCGACGAGCTCTTCTTCTTCATCTAGATACTTATCTAACGTCAAATCATCTTCCCCAGATAATCTCGTACCATCACGATTATCTGAAACATTTTTCAATTCCAGACTCATCGGAATATCTTCAGTACTGCTATCACATAATCTCACAGCAATATCTCTACTGTTATCTTCAGCCTCCACGTTATCTTTATCTTCAAATAATTTCCTAATCTTCTGAGATCTTCGTAATTTAACTGGTTTTATCTTTAGATCATCATCTCGTTTTCTCTTTTTCGTGTTATCTACATCCCCGTTATCTTTAATTTTATCTAAACTATCTAGAGTATTTTCAAATTTATCTGAAGTATCTAAATTATCTACACTATCACTACATAAATTATCTACAGTCATAGCATCTTTTTTAGCTTCTGTAATATCTTTAGATAATTTTTGAACATTATCTAGATTATCTACCAAATTATCTACGTCAGTTTTCGAGCCAGAAATTTCGTTGTCTTGATTCTGGGTGACTTTATTATCTTTTTTCAAATTAACTAGATTGAAATTATCTGAAGTATCTAGAGTATCTGACTGTAGCAATTTTTTACGACGTTTTATTTCATCTAACGTCAGAATCTCGAAGTCCAGATTGTCGTTGTCGCCATCTTTGGGACTGCGTCGATAAGGCAGAGCCCCAGGTCTGGTACGTGAATTTTTTATCTTACCGACAGCTTGACTCTGATAGTTTGTCGGATCGTAGGACCAGTAGGCAGCACTCTCGGCTTGAATTTCTTCTAGACGAATTTCCTCGTAAGTTTTTGCTGTCGCGGCTCCTAGTCTAGAAAGTGCTCGTGAGCCTGAAGATGGCGCTGTAGTCTTGTTGGGTGACGAGGTGACTCCTTCACTGTCAGACTCTGCAATGAGATATCAAGAAAAACAGAAGATTGATAATTATTATTTAGGTCTTTTTCATTTATTTTCATTATTATTTTTATTCTCTTTTTCTTGCAAACCAGTTTTCAATTTTTTTTTTTTTTTTTTTTTTTTTTTCAAATTTATATGATAGCAGAAGCTTCCTCTTCTCAAGATTTTTAAGAGATCATCTGATGGTTTTGGGTTATTATTTTTTATTTAGATAAGTTTGGAGGCGTTTTATTAAGAGATATGTCAAGGCCTTGATCACCAGAGTCTGAAACATATTCTATTGGGTGTAGATAGAAATTTTATTTTAGATAAAAAGAATTAGGAAGAGGAAAAATTATGAAATTATACTACGGTAGTTAAGGTATTTTGAAAAATAAGATTCGATTGATTTTTTTTTTTAAATAAGGCGGTAAAAATGTTGTTTGAATTAAATAAATTCGATATATCGAATGATATTTTAATATATCAACTTTTGAATTTGGTTAAGAAAAAAATCGATTTTGATGTTCGATATATCAATGTCGATATTCGAAATCGATGTTGGATATATCAATGTCGATATTCGAAATCGATGTTCGATATATCGATTTTGATGTTTAATACATCGATATCAATGTTCGACATATGGATATCAATGTTCGACATATGGATATCAATGTTCGATATATCGATTTTGATGTTCGATATATCGATGTTTGATACATCGATATCGATGTTCGACATATGGATATCGATGTTCAATATATCGATATTAATGCTCGATATATCGATATTCACGTTCGATATATCGATGTTTAATACATCGATATCAATGTTCGACATATGGATATCAATGTTCGATATATCGATTTTGATGTTCGATATATCGATGTTTGATACATCGATATCGATGTTCGACATATGGATATCGATGTTCAATATATCGATATTAATGCTCGATATATCGATATTCACGTTCGATATATCGATGTTTAATACATCGATATCAATGTTCGACATATGGATATCAATGTTCGATATATCGATTTTGATGTTCGATATATCGATGTTTGATACATCGATATCGATGTTCGACATATGGATATCGATGTTCAATATATCGATATTAATGCTCGATATATCGATATTCACGTTCGATATATCGATGTTTAATACATCGATATCAATGTTTGACATATGGATATCGATGTTCAATATATCGATATTAATGCTCGATATATCGATATTCACGCTCGATATATCGATATTAATGTTCGATCTATCAATTCCAAAAATTCGATATATCGATTTAAAATTTTAATATATCGATTGATAAATTCGATGTATCGATTATTGGTTTCGATATATTACTATAAAAGTATGAATTTCATACTTCCAATCATACTTTAAACTATGATACGTTTTAATTAATTTTTTCACGGCAGTTATATTATAATCTAATTAAAAAAATTTGAATTTTTTCGAAAATTCCAAGTCCTATTATTCAATATACCCATGCATTAAAGTCTAATACTAAAAAAAGCTGTAAAGATTTAAGACTATTTAATAATCTCAGGATAATCTTACAAAAAAAAAAATCTAATAAAGTAAATATTGCCCATAATCGTCATGTTTATTTAAACTCAATAATTTAAACGTAAAAGTCAATAATAATCAATTAATAAATCATCTCATAATGAATTAATATTAATCGCTTACAGTAATTGTATAATAAGTTCTCCATTGATAAATCAAATAAACTACTCATTCATATATTTTTTAAATAATTATTTCAAATTAATATAAATTTCAATTTTTTTTCTCCTTTTCTATTTTTTCGTTCTTTTTTACTTTCATTCCTTTATAATTAATCATTAATCGTTTCTACAAATACGTTAATGTATTAGTAAATGCACGCATACCATAAACATATGTATATTCATTAATCATTAATCATTAATCATCAATAATTAACCATTAATCACCACCCGTTAATCATTAATCATCAATAATTAACCATTAATCACCATCCGTTAATCATTAATCATCAATAATTAACTATTAATCACCACCCGTTAATCATTAATCATTAATAATTAACCATTAATAACCATCCGTTAATCATTAATCATCAATAATTAACCATTAATCACCACCGGTTAATCATTAATCATCGATCACTTCATTAACGATTAATCACCAATAGATTATTAGTCATCAACCATTAATCGATTAATCATCAGACAATAAATTAATCATTAATAACCTAACCTATTTATGACTATCATTAATGATTAATAATTAATGATTAATAAATATACACAGTAGCTTACAAATGAAAAGCTTTTAAATTTTCCACACGATTTAATAAATTTGCTGTTTTATTTATTTAATTTTTTTTTTATTAATTAATGACTAATTGTTTTAATTAATTAACGCCCTTAATTAATCAATTGTTCTCCACAATAAAAATAAAAAAAAAGTTAACCGTCGCAAAGGCAGATACATTTTGCCGAGCTGAAAAAATTTATTAATATATTTGTTTGTAATTTGTTTTTTATATTAATCTGTTAATCAATATTAATGTTAACATTAATATTAATAATTATATGTATATATAATTTTATTTTGTTATATATATTTATATATATATTTTTATATCATTGCAGAGTTAATGCAAATGCCACTACGAAGGTTTTACACGCTTGTTTAATAAATTGTTATTATTAATATTATCAATTAATTTAATACTAAATTAATATTTAAATTAATTGTCTAATTAATTGTTGTTTTTTTTTTGTTAATAAAAATTCTATATAATTTTATAATTAGTAATTAATTATCATTATCGATTGCTTTGAAATAAAAATTATTTTTTTTGTCTATCTAGTTTTTTTTCTATTTTTTTTTCCATTAATTATTAATTAATATTAATTTTCGCTTAATTTATTTGCTCATTTTTTAAACTGACATTAATCAGCGCCATCTTTAAAAAAAATTTTTTGCTGCTATCTTAACTTTGTTCTGTTAATTAATCGATTAATCAACCGATTAATCATGAAATTATTCAATTGATTGGATTATTTATAAAATTAATTACGAGTGTAACATTAATTGCCAACTTACTTCGATTAATCGAATTAGGATTTTAATGATTAACCATTAATTAATAGATTAATCATTCTATTAATCAGTGAATTTAATTAATCGATCTTTTGAGACTAATTAAGAATCCAGACTTTAATTTTCTGACAATTAAAACGTTAACCTTAAATTAATGATGTTAATTGTTTGATTAATCGAGTGATTAATCGCGTGATTAATCGATTAATGAACTAACTAATTAGTTAATCATGAAGTATGTTCATTAATTTAATACAGTGCGAATCAGTTAATCATTTGAGGAACCTTCGAATTATTAATAGCATTAATCGTTTTAATTAATTTGATTAACCAATTAATTAATGAATTAATAAGCGACTAAGTAAACCTATGATTAATTAATCAAGTTGTTTTCTAATAAATATATAATTGCTAAATTTATTACTTAACTCGTTTGATTAATGAGTCGATTAATCGATTAATAGGTTTCGATATCTATTAATCGAAGTGAAGATAGCAAAAAATAATTTTTCGTATAAAAAAATTTTATTAACCAACGCCCGATTTTATTAAATTTGTCTATTTTTTTATTAATTAATTATTTTATTGATTAATTAATTAATCAATGAATTAATATATTTATTAATTGGAAGTATCATGTAACAAGCCAAAACATATGAAGGCATTTCAGCTTTATATATTAATATATACTTTAGTATTTTGCTGACGATTGTTTACGCTCTTGATAAATCCTTCGGGCTAATTATTAATCATTAATTAATTATATTATTAATTAATTATATTAATTGTTTTTCATTAATTGGATAAATGAATTAATATGATGCATTTGTAACAAACAATACAAATAATAATAATAATAATAATAATAATAATAATAATGATATTTATTTTAATAATTAATTCAATTAATCGATTAATCGTTGATTAATTGAATTAATATGTGCATTTAATCATATGATCAAATATATATCAATATATATGTCTCCTCTAAATAAAAAATAATAATATTTATGTACGGTTAATCGGTTAAACAATCGATTAATCGATTGATTAATCGACTGATCAATTAATTAATTTGTTTTGTAAATTTTATTACAAAGAAAAAGAGAATAAAAATAATGCTAGAGGAGATTAATAAAAAAAAAATTATAATATTAATTAACCGAACAAAAAATAAAATGGCGCACGGCGCCATCTTTCTTTTTAATTTAACTAATTAACGTTTGTTTTGCAATTGTAACAATAGCTTGTATAGTTTTGTTTTATTATGATTTATAATAATTAGTGTAATATGTGATAATAATGGATTAATCATGCATTAATCAATCCAAGACAATTAATTAATTTTTATGTTAATTAATTGTTACTTGTGGATTTTTTTTTTATTAATATTCTTGAACGCGATTATTAATCACTCGTTATTTTAAGTGTCTAAATAAATTTATGATTGATTAATCGATGAATTAATGGTCATTAATTAATTAATCAGCATTAAAGTCCAAAATAAATTTTTTGTAAACCTCTGGCTCTGTCTAGCTTCCATATTAATAAGCTATTAATGAGTTTTCTATTTGAAAAAAAAAATTTGAAGCCAATTAATCCCCGTATTAATCATCATTAATCAATTAATCGTCAGTATGAGTCACGTTAAAATTTTTTTTCTGTCTCCTTAACATCCGGTTATTATTTAATTAATTGATCTTAATTATTCTTTGGAAAATTAAAAAAGTCTAAACCGATTAATGGCTTGATTAATAATCATTAATTGAATTAATCAACAACAGAAAATTATTTAAACACTATAATTATCTTTCCGATCTTAATAATTAATAACATTAATCATTAACCCACCATCTAAAAACCCCAACGTCATAAAACAAAAAAATTAAACCAATTAATCGATCATTAATTGCACATTTTTTTAATAAAAAAAAAATTAAATCTCACCGCCAGGCGAATGCGAGAACTCATTCCCACCACGTTAACTCTAGTCATTAATTCACCAATCACTTCGGTTAATCGATTAATTCCTTTAAATAATCAATTAATAATTCAATTAATCGTCACACTTAATCAATTAATCATTCCTGCATCTCATTAATCACTTATTTAAACAAATGGTCATCACCTCAACTCATTAGTCATCTATTAATTCAACTAAGCGTTAAATTTTTTAATTAATAGCCCGATTAATGACTTCGTTAGCCGATTAATCGTCAAATTTTATGATTAATGGCTCGATTAACTGATTAATACGTCAATTAACGATACAATAATTCGACTAGCGACCCGATTAATTGCCAAGTCAAGTAATTAATCACTCATTAGATAGTTAAGTCATGAAATTAAATGATTAATGGTCTGATTAATTGATTAATGACTGATTAATTGCTATAATTAACCGATTTTTGTTTAAAAAAAAACTCAGTATCTTCTCCAGGAAGTAAAACCGAGGAAAGGAAACGGATAACGTGATCTGTTAGTTGAATTAGCGTCATGTGATGGCGCTGCAGCTGTATTATGCGCAGCAAAGTTATTAGAACGTAATTGTTGAGTTTGATTTTGGGTTTGTAAGCTCGTTAACGCATGGTGAGTTGACAAATTTGCTGTTTGTCCATGACCATGACCAAATGCTTGATAATTATTAGCATTAACTTGCTGCTGTTGTTGTTGCTGTTGCTGCTGATGTCCGACATGTTGCTGATGCGCGCGCACGGTAGATTGTGGCTGCGTGGGAACGTTACCGACAGTGGTACCGAGATTAATGCGACTCGGTATGTCAATGTCAATAGGTATTGTCATTCGATGGTTACGAATTGCTAATGCAGCGGCCGCGGCAGCCGCTGCTGAATTAGCAGCCATCGCTGCTGCAGCGTTTGTTGGGCAAGAACGTAATTGGTTGGTCTGCTGCTGCTGCTGGTGATGGTGATGATGGTGGTGATGATGTAAATTTGTTGACGTGAGGGATAGAGTGCCTGGCGTGAGATGGTAGTGCACGTTGAAGGGCGGTGGTGGGCGACGGGGGGGCTAGTAAAGCCTCATACCTTCGTCGAAGTTTACGATAAGAGGATCTACTGCTGGACTACCGATAAAACTGCTGGCTTCGCTGCTTCCGCGACCTGCTACATCAGTCTCTCCACTGTTTTCATTGAATTTAACGTCATCTAAACAACCAATTAATTAATCATTTTTCTTTCTTTAAATTAATAAATTAAATAATGAATGTTTACTCAAGTGATATTTTTAATTACCTGGACGATTAGACCATTCTTGAGTAACTGGTTTTGGTAATTCTGTATTTTTAGTCGGATTAATTGTCATTTCACTGGGAACTGGACGCTCTAGTGAGTGAAGAAATGGACAGTGTGGTTTCTTGCATCCTCCACGTTGAGTTTCCCAGTAACATGGTATTGATTTACGATTTTTCTGGATTATTAAGAAAATTATAGGGTTATAGTATGGAAATGTTTTTAAAAATGAGTAGGAAAATGGATTTCCTTTAAAATGAATACTCACAAGCTATACTTTATTTTTGATATTTATAAACATATATATATATTTAAATATATGTGTATATTTTTTGAAATTTGAAACAAGTATGACATGTTGGTACTCATTTGAAAGGGCATTTAGTTCTCTATTCTATTAACGGTTCAACTATATATATATATATATATATATATATATATATATATATATATATATATATATATATATATATATATATATATATATATTCATAGAAGAATAGAGAATTTAATGCCCGTTAAAATGAGTACCAACAAGCTATACTTTTTATAAAATATATGAAAATATATATATATATATATATATATATATAGATATTTATACTTAAATATATATATTTTAATTAGTTTAAAATAAGTATGGCATGTTGGTACTCACTTGAAAGGGAATTTAATTTTCTACTTCATCATATATATGTTATACACATATATGTCTATATATTTATATATCAATAAAAAAATCGAATATTTGCATTATTAATTAAAAAAAAATTACTAATAAATAAATTTACCATCAAAATTAATTTATAAATATTTTTTTATTCAAGAGAATTTAAAAATGCGTTTAAAGTTTTTTCCATTACTAATTAATTTCATTATTTATTATCAGTAAAATTATAATGATAAAAGAAGTTAATTTATTTAAATAGATAATTGACTTAAGTGACGTAAAAGAAATTTAAAAAAAAAAAAATAAATGAATAATATTACCTTTAATTCCATGTGTCGAAAGTTACAATGCTCGTTAAGACAATTTCCTTGCTGCCAATATGAACACATAACTTCACATCCAAGTGCTGATGGCTCATGTCTAAATTGACAGCTATCACCCTATTTATAAAGTAATTAATTATTAAATCTAATTAACTTATCTCTCCCTAATTAAACTATCGAACTTTTCCCACACAAAATTTGAATTATCTTCACAAAAAAAAAATTTTTCAAAATTTCTCGTTCCCGCTCTAAATTTAAAAATTTTAATTTTCCCCTTCGACTGAATAAAAAATCCCCCATTCAAATTAATTTTTTTTCCCGCCAATAAAATTTTCAAAATCTCGCGCAAATTAAAAAAAACTACCAGTTAAATATCCCAATTAAAAATTTTCAAATTCAAATTCAAATTATCCCGCCAAAATTTAAAATCCACTCCCCCTTAAAAAATATCCGCAGTAACTAAAATATTCAAAAATTTTTTTAAAATCCCATTAAAAAAAAAACTAATCAAGTAAAAGCAGTAATTATTAATTACTCATACAGTGCTCATATTAATTATCATTACTGTAGAGCTCATATACTTAAAAATAATTAAAATTATTATAATTATCCATCTGCTTGTAATTAAATTATATGAACAATATGGCCGATTTTTTGTACAATTTATCTGACAATTTTTTTAAAATTTCATCGATGACATATTAATTAATTATTTATTTCTAATTATTAATTAATTATTAATTATCAATAGTTAATAAATTAATTAATTAAATTTAAAAAATGAACTCACTTTTGTGCACGTGGAGTAGTAAAAAAAGTAGCAGTCATTATTCTTGTGGCTTTGCTCCATTTTAAAAATTAATTAATCTAAAAAAAAGTGTTGAGTAATTAATGAATTTTAATTAATACTTAATTATTTATTAATAATAATTACAGAGATGGAATAATTTAAGCAGGAACTGGTGATTATGGAGGAAAAAAATTGATAAGAGGAAAAATTAATAAAAAATTGTAGGTTATTTTGGGAAAATGGAGAAACTGATTTATTTAAGGAAAGTAATTAATTGGCTGGGAAATTTTTTAGTGCGGGAGGGGTGAGTTGTAAATAAACTTACGTTATACGATTAAATTTATGATATTTATTTATTTTTGGAGACAATTGAGCTTAAAACGGGCACAAGACGTTTTTTTTTTTTTAGTTTTGTCGCGGTGATGACTCGAACGAGAACCGAGATCGCGAAACGCGAACACTCTCACTCTTTCTACAACGCGGTCTGCTTGTTTGAATTAGTCTAAAGCCGCTAGGTGGCGAAAATTTGAATTTTTACAGTGGCGGGAAATTTAAATTTTTTGAAATTTTAAACTAGGGATTTAGAGGATAAATTGGGAGTTTTTGGTTTTTATTTGAACTGGAAAAATTGAATTTATTTTCTAAATTTGTTTTAAATAAATTGGCGGGAAATTTTAATTTTTTTTTAATTTTAAAGAATAGATTTTTGAGAAAAAATTGGATAGAAGTTTTTGGTTTTTGTTTTTAAATTTTCTTTGGAGTTTGGAATTTGTATTTTTATTTTTCAAATAAATTGGCGGTAAATTTGAATTTTTGAAATTTTAAGTAATAAATTTTTGGGAAAAAATTAAAATAGAAGTTTTTAGTTTTTATTTTTAAATTTTTACTTAAGTTGGAAATTTGTACTTTAATTTTTTATATTCATTTAAAATAAAGGGCGGAAAGTTGTAAATTTTTAAAACTTTAAAGTCTATTACTTTTAAAAAAATAAATTTTTAGTCTTTACTTTGAAATTTTAAGAAAAAAATTTGAAAACTTGTACTTACAAAATTTTTTAAATTTATTTTAACATTTTCTATAAATTGGCGGAAAATTTAAATTCCCAAATTTTCCAATTTGAATTTCTATTAAAAAATAACAATCAGAATTTTTATTTTCCATTAAAATTTTTTGACACAAAAAATTCAAATTTAAAAATTTCTAAATTAATTTTTTTTATTCTAAATTTAGGGCGCATGCGCATGTGCCTTAAGCTTCACCCGCATTATCTGTTCGCTTTAGGTTTTAGGCGCGATCGAGTCCTGTCATTGTTTACATTCGTAAATAAATAATGCGGTAATTAAAGTAATTAAAAACTAAACAATTAAGTGATAATAAAATATATATTGAAATAAACAAATAAAATAAAATAAAATGTGCGACGTACCAGAGTCGTACACAATCGGCGCGAAATATCGCGCGGTTAAAAAAAGACTCGACTGTCTAGGTTATAAACAATCGTTATCTCTAGACTCGATATCTCTTGTAGAACAACTACTTGCTGATTTAATAAAAACAACTGAGAGTTTAAAATATTACAAGAGTGTAGCTGCAAATAATATCGAGGTATTCATTTATTTTAAATATTTACTTGGTTATGTTTTAATTTAATTATTTATTTATTTACTTATTTATTTAAAGAACCGCAACCCGCAGACTTCTTTTAAACTCGACGGTTCACTAGAGAGCAATAAAATCCATGACGAACTGATCCAGTGCAAGGAAAATCACTTGAAGGTAACCAAAGAATTAAAGAAAAAAATTCAGAGACTGGAGAACGAGTGCGCGGACCTGCAGCTGGCGTCCTCGAGGAATTTAAAAAAGATCAAAGATCTGGAAACTGAGTCTGCGAACAAGTCCAAGAGGATCCAGGAACTTCTGGGAAAGTGTTGCAAACCAACTGTCAGTAACGCACTAGGTAATTTTTTTTTATTTTTTAATGAAAATTTTGTCCCGAGACTGGGACAGGTTTTTTTTATCGAGGACTTGGTGAAAAAAAATTTGATTAGTGATTTTAATGATAAATAAGTCAGGTATCAGTAAATTTTGAGAATGGAGTAAAAATGACAGGTAGTTTTTAAAAAATAAAATTGGCGGTAAATTTAAATTTCAAATTCAAATTTCTTGATAAAAAAAATTATTTATCAGTAAATTTTGAGAATGGAGTAAAAATGACAGGTAGTTTTTAAAAAATAAAATTGGCGGTAAATTTAAATTTCAAATTCAAATTTCTTGATAAAAAAAATTATTTATCAGTAAATTTTGAGAATGGAGTAAAAATGACAGGTAGTTTTTAAAAAATTAAATTGGCGGTAAATTTAAATTTCAAATTCAAATTTTTTGATAAATAAATTATTTATCAGTAAATTTTGAGAATGGAGTAAAAATGACAGGTAGTTTTTAAAAAATAAAATTGGCGGTTAATTTAAATTTCAAATTCAAATTTTTTGATAAATAAATCAGTTATCAGTAAATTTGGAGGATGGCATAAAAATACCAAGGGATTTTTAAAAAATAAAATTGGCGGTAAATTCAAATTTCAAAATTTGAATTTATTTTTTCAGGTAACAAAAAACGAGCGGTATTTCCATTAAGGAAACCAGTACTAGAAGCTGATGAATTACCAGTCGATGCTAGTGATAATAACCGATATTTAAATCTCAGTACACCCGATCAGCGAACTGTCGACTTGGTTTCGATGGCTGACAGAAAAATCAGTTCATTAAATCATGAAGTCTTAAAATTGAAAGCTGAATTATCCCAGCAGAAGGATAACATTCATACATACAGAGAGCAGGTAATTTCTGATAAATTTGATTGTAAAGAGATTGTAAAGATTAATTGATTGATTATTTGCAGCTGTCGCTGAAGGACAAAGAGTTGTATCGATTGAAGAAGATGCTGGAGACGCGGATCGGTAGCTGCACTTGCAGGAAAAACGAGCGCTGCATTGAATGTAATGATGGCTGGAGTGGACAGAATAAATTCTCAGAGATAAACGAAGTCCGAGTGCTGCAGCAGGCAAAGCTCAACTTGGAACAGCAGTTAAGAGACGCTCTGGACAAGCAGCATGACGCCATGACCCAGGCGATGAAGCTGGCGGAGAGAAACGAGGAGCTGGAGAAAGAACTCAAGGATATTGATCACATCGCGCTGGCGGTCGAGGCTGATTGCAATTCTACTGTCAAGGAAAATAATAAGCGAGTTAGTCAGCTGCAGGTATGGATTTTCTGAAGATAAATTATTGGAGATGTTTTGTATGAATTTAAATTTAAATTTGGTTATAGGAGAAATTTGAAAATGCAATGACGCAAATTCATCAACTAGAGACAAATCTACTGGGAGAAAAACGCACGAGTCAAGAACTCCGTGCGGATTTGGAGAGTTGTCGAGTGGAAAAACGAAACATTCAGCGGAAGCTGGAAGAAGTACAGGAAGAAAACAGACAACTGAAAAACCGGGTTAATGATTTGGAATTAATTGGTAGTTAATATTTTTATTTTTATTTATTTTAGCGAGCAATGACGTGCCAATCAAAATGTAAGTAGAGTTTTGGAAAAAAAAAATTGATTTAAAGTCCTGACTAGAATAATTTTGAAAAAATTTTATTTCTTAAAATTCCTTAAATCTTAAAATTGAAATTCCCGCTAAAATATCACAGATACGAAGAAAATGATAAGGACTAATTTTAAAGGAAATTAAATTTCCTACAAAAAAGGTCTCTATAAATTTTTTCATAAATTCAATAGTTTTCTCAAAAAAAAGATTTAAAGTCTTCACTAGAATAACTTTCAAAAAATTTTATTGCTAAAAATTCCTTTAATCTTAAAATTGAAATTCCCGCTAAAATATTACAGATACAAAAAAAATGACAAGGACTAATTTTAAAGGAAATTAAATTTCCTACAAAAAAGGTCTCTATAAATTTTTTCATAAATCCAATAATTTTCTCAAAAAAAAGATTTAAAGCCTTCACTAGAATAATTTTCAAAAAATTTTATTCCCGCCCAATTATTTGTACAAAAATCCAAAAATATTTTTTGCTCGCTTGGCACCTCATTGCTTATCTACCTCAATTTTTTTTTTCTTTATTAACCACTTAAATAATTGACACTTGCATGTTTAATTAGAAGAGCACTTGAATGTCGAAATCGGTAGACTATCACACGAAAATCAGAATCAGAGATTTGAATTAGCGGAGTTAAGGGAAGCAAACTCTCTACTTACGCAGCAATTAAACAATAATAACATCAATAACAATAACAATAACAGTAACAATGATAGTAACAAAAAAAATAACAAAACTGACAGTAGAAAAATAACAAACACTAGAGCTTCTAACAGTAAGAGCACAGGAAAAACTGGTACACTTGCACTCTAATCATTTATTTATTTATTTATTTTTTTTTTTTTTAATTAATTATTTTAATTGTTTTATGTTGCATAATTTTTTTTTTTACTGCAGACAAACGGGCGTCGAATGACAAAGCCAACGGGATGAGCAAACAAATTGCTGATAAGGATGACAAAATAAAACAATTGGAAAAGACGATCCAGCAATTGGAGCGGGATAAAAATTATTATAGAGAGGAGTGGAATAAATTGTCTAGTCAAAGGAAGGATGCGGACACGGTAATTTTTTTTTTTTAGAAGACTGAAGTATGGAAATTGTTGTTAGAGTAGAGTAGAGGTTTAAGAGAATTTTCTGTAGATTTTTTGTTTCTTTTTTTGGGTGGCCACAAACTGGGAATATCGGGAATTTAATGCAAACGGGAAATATCATGGAAATGTTGGAATTTCGAAAAGTATCCGGGAATTAAATTGTGACAGTTAAAAATTTAAAAAATTTTAAATAATACATGAGTTATAAAAATTAAGGGATGTCAAAAAAATGTGAAATTTTAAAGTGATTTTCCCCAGGTTGTAACTCGAAGGAAAATGGTCATATGACAAAAACAAAAAAGGCAACTTGTAGCTTAAAGTGTCTGGTTTTCTGATCTGGTCTTTAAATTTTTTTACCATGTGTGGTTCCAGAGTAATCCTAAGAAATCTATCGAAAAATAAATTAATCAAATTTTTGGTCGTCTTAAAAACGGTCTTCGAGCTTCAATAAATTTTTTTCGATAATTATGATTGATTGTTGATTGCCCCGGAACCGTGCATAATAAAAAAATTTAAAGACCAGATCAGAAAACTAGACACTTGAAGCTACAGTTTGAATTTTTGTTTTTTTTGTACGACCATTTTCCTTCGAGTTACAACCTGGGGAAAATTAATAAAAAATTTATAATTTTTTTAGTATCCCTTAATTTTTGTAACCAGTGTACTTTTAATTTATTCAAATCATTAAATTTCTTATTAAATATTTTAACTTATACATTTTTAACATCGAATAATTAAAAGTAGTCAATATTAATTTATTTAGTTGGCATTTTGTTACGGTTCCTCTTATCATTTAATTATCAAATTAAATTATTGAAAATGAAAATGTAATAAAAACTTTGAATATCTAGATTCGAATAAAATTTCAAACTCAGGGAAAAATGTGAAAAACTTTACTGGAAAACCGGGAAATATCAGGGAATTTTTAAATCATTTCTTTGTGGTCACCCTGTGAAAAAATTTTAAATTCAAAATTAACTGAAAAATTTGAATATCGAAATCTATGAGTTGCCACCATCAAGTGATCAATTTTGTTTTTTTTTAAATTTCAGACTGAATTATGGTCACAAATATGCGAATTAAAGCAGCAATTAAATGAAAAGGAAGTAAAAATAACAGAACTGCAGCGCGAACGTAAAGAATTAGCTCGTGAGAAATTTGAACTTGAGAATAAATTACAAACATGCAGGAGTCTGGGCTCCTGCGGCTGCTACTCGACTGACAACGGATCCAAAGTAATTGCAGTAATTAATCCAGGTTCCTCAGATAATTAATTAATTAATTCTTTCATTCATAGATTTCTCTAATGCGCGTAGAACGCGAGCGAGATTCTGCGCGCGCCGATGCTGAGCGTTTGATTGAGGAGCGGGATATTTTACGGGAACGTCTCAAGGTAATTTTGTTAATTAGCAATTAATGTAATGGTAATTAATTGATGTTTATTTATTTTTTTTTTTATTTTTAGTTAGCGACAGAAGCGCATACGAGTGAGCAAAGACGACTTAGAGAACGTCTACGCGACTTGGAACTGAAGCTAGAAGAAGTGGAACGAGAGAAACATAATTTTGTACTGAGCCAAGAGAGCAGAAGATCTGCGCTGACTGGACTTGAAGATCAGCTAGAAGATGCTAAGGAAGAGTTGCGAAGAACTAAGCAGGAGTTGGCGGCACAGAGGACTCAATATTTTCAATTGAGGTAATTAATTAATTGATTAATGTTGTTATTTAGTGAATGATTGAATGATTGAGAGAATCAATGATGTGAGAATGGGACTTTAATGACAGGGCGCTGCAAGATCAAACGGACCAGGCACTGGGGGACGTGCAGAGTCAGTTACATCAATCGGAAGCTGAGCTGGCGAAAGCTGTCGAGCGTAATAGAAATTTGGAGCAGCAACAAGTGCAATTGAACAATCAAGTAAAGGATCAGAAACAGGAAATAAATACTTTGCGCTCGAGTATGGCGAGATTGGATCGAGAAAAAGATCAGTTGCTTGTAAGTTTTTTTTTTTGGGAGTGTTTGAATCGATATATCGATTAATTACTTAGAAAATGGATTTTTTATTTGTATTGGTAGACAGAAATTTTTGAAATAATGAATTTAAATTTTTGAATCGATATATCGAAATTTTGGTAATCGATATATCGAAGTATTTAAATCGATACATCGATTTATTTATCGGAAAAATTGATTTGTTGTTGAAATTTTCAAGAAAAATTGATAGATCGATATATCGATATTTTGGTAATCGATATATCGAAGTACTGAAATCGATACATCAATTTAATTACTTGAAAATCGATTTATTGTTTTAATAATAAAAATAACACTTTTGAAACCATAAGAATTTTCAATTCGATGTATCGATATTTTAGTAATCGATATATCGAAGTATGTATATCGACACATTGATTTATTTACTTTAAAACTTGATTTGTTATTTGGATTTAAAAAAAAACTGTTAGATTAATATATCTAAATCTTAGTAAAAAAATTCTTAAATCGATTAATTTAAAATTTTCAATTCGATATATCGAAATTTTAATAATCGATATATCGAAGTATGTATATCGATATATCGATTTTTTATTTGAATTACATAATAATATTTTTAAATCCATTAAATAATTGGTAACTTTATTAATCGATATATCGAAGTATTTGAATCGATATATCGAAGTACTTGAATCGATATATCGATTTTTTTTCGATAAATCGAATTTTCGTAAAATATATCAAAGAAACAAAATTTCAATTTTTCAAGTCGATACATCGATCTGCTCACAATCGATTCCATAAATGTCTCCATCGATATATCGATTTTTTTTTTTTTTTTTTTTTTTTTTTCTCAAATTAAAAATAATTTTTTTTTTCAGATGGAGCTAGACGAGAAGACTGAAAAAATATCAGCACTAGAACGCGAAGTTGTGCTAAAAGAGCAACAAACGAACGGTATTGAGCAACAGCTCCGTGACTTACAACACAAAAATCAGTGAGTAACTATTTATTAAAAATATATTTACACATTATATACACTTGGCTTCAATAAATACAACTAATTAAAAAAACATTACAACTATTGTCCTTAATAATAATAATTTAAAATTTTAAATTTAAAAATAAAAATTACATCACATCACATCACAACACAAAAAAATTTTAAATTACTGCTGGATAATTTTGTATTGTTGGTTTAAATAATTAGCAATACCGACAGCCGGTGGTTGACATTCACCAGGTAGACCACTCAGCACATTTGTTTCGACATCCGTGTCAGTGTTTACCGGCGAATTTATTCTTTTGTAACCCGGACGGCATTCACAAGTCACCTTATTATTATTATAATCATTATTATTTAGCCATTGGCCATTAAATTTACCGCGCGGTCGTCTTTGGGCAACGAGCCATTCACCCTGGCCACAGGGTCCTTGGGTGTAGAGTTTGTGGCAGGTTTTCCCCACTAAGAACATCCCAGGAATCATTTCGCATTTATTTTCCTCGAGAGCGTCATGGCATTTTCCTGACAATTTCAGAAGCTTCGTGCAACCACAGACCCCGTTGTAGCTGACACCGTCGACGGAGGGCCGGACGTTGTGGTCATAGAGGACTACTTGTCCAGCAGAACAGGGACCGCGATTACCAACACGGTAACAGGTTCGCTCTCGGGGGAAGTAGAGTCTCCCGCGCTTGCAGGGCACCTGGACACAGGATGTTGAGTTTATTAGCATGCTGCCGAGCTGACAGGGGCCGCGGGTGTACTTGCGGTAGCAGAGACCGTCTGAGTAGAGAACATGACCAGGTTTACAAGTACATGTTGCGTATATTTCTTCCTCACGTGCGATGCTTGCGTTTGTTACTACGTAATGATGACCTTGTTTGCACGGCCCTATACCTCCTGTCGATTTCAAATTTTAAATTAGAAAAAAAAAATTTTTATCGATTTTTTGAAGTTCGATATATCGATATATCGATTTTTCAAGCTTCGATATATTGATTTTTGTCAACTTGACTTTTATCAATTTTTCGATCTTTAGAAGTACGATATATCGATCATTAAAATTCGATATATCGATTACTTGATGTTCGATATATCGATCTATGTCGATATATCGATTTATCGATTTTTCAAGCTTCGATATATTGATGTTTGTCAACTTGACTTTTATCAATTTTTCGATTTTTAGAAGTACGATATATCGATCATTAAAATTCGATATATCGATTAGTTGATGTTCGATATATCGATATATGTCGATATATCGATTTTGTAAGGTTCGATGTATTGATATTTGTCAAATCGAATTTTATCAATATATCGATCTTTAGAAGTTCGATACATCGATAATTAAAAATTCGATATATCGAACTTTGTCAATAATTCGATATTACAAGTTCGATTAATCGATTTTTATAAATATTTCGCTTCACAAAATTTATTCAATCGATTTTTGTTAATATATCGATACCAAAAATTCGATATATCGATTTTCTATAAGTTTGATATATCGATATTTGTCAAATCGATTTGTATCAATAAATCGATACATTAACTTTTATCAATATTTCGATATTAAAAATTCGATTAATCGATTTTTATAAATATTATTATCCACAAAATTTATTAAGTCGATATTTATTAATATATCGATACTAAAATTCGATATATCGATTTTCTATAAAATCGATACATCGATATTAGTAAAATAAATTTTTTTTCAATATATTGATAAAAAAATCACGATATCTCGTTTTAAAAATTCGATATATTGATATTAAAAATTCGATATATCGATTTTCTATAAATTCGATATATCGATATTAGTAAAATCGATTTTTATTAATATATTGATAAAAAAATGAACATATCAATTTTAAAAAATTCGATATATCGATTATCAAAACTTCGATATATCGATTTTCTATAAATTCGATATATCGATATTAGTAAAATCGATTTTTATTAATATATTGATAAAAAAATCGACATATCGATTTTTAAAAATTCGATATATCGATTATCAAAACTTCGATATATCGAAATAATTTTTTTTTTAAATTACCTAGAGGATAACACATCCTCGTTTCAGAGTGATAATGAGGCATATTTTTGAAACACCCGCAAATTCCACCGGGCATAAAAATTTCCCCAGACTCAGCACAAGGACCCCTGGTGTAGTGTTCGAAGCAGCCTTCCTCGGTGCCTCTCCAATAATAAGCCCCCAATTCGCCTTCTGCAGCACAAGAGCACTCACTAATTCCCTCCTTGCTTTCCACAAGCAATTGGCCTCTCGGACACGGCCCGCGGGTAAATTTGCTGTAGCACTTGCCGTCTCGCGGCCAGAATAATTTCCCGCGCTCGCACTCTTCTGGCTTCTTGCAGACTCCCCACCTCCTAGAGCTGCAACAAATTATAGATCCATGATCTCTGAACTCTAATTAACAATAAATAATCATTACTCATTAGTATCCGGAAGTGGCGCGAAATATTGTCCATCAGGACACGCGGCTCTGGTGAATATTCCATAGCAAATTGAATCATAAGACGACTGGGCTGTTCCCGGTGGGCACCGACATTCAGCAGTAACTCCTTGACCTTTTGCAGATGGACCTAGTTCCATTGTTTCTGGACACGGGGCTCCAATCTGTCATCAATTTCTTTCATTAAAATTTAAATCTTCAGCAATTTACTTTCTTGTAATTCAAATATTTTGTAATTAATTTGAATTTACCTTAAATATTTTGTAACATTTGCCATCGGGTGGCCAATAGAGCAATTGCCACCCACGTGGTTCCGCAGCACATGGGTTACTCGATGGATTAGCCCATGGTGGTGGCACTATCGCGCCATTTATATTTTTAATTACTAATAATACAATTAAACTCTTAATCAACCTGAAAAAAAAAAAAAACCCATAAATATAATAATTTTTTTTTTAATGATGAACTAAATCAGAAATTTTTTTGCTTTCATTTTTAACACCAAAAAAAAAAATTGAAAATTTTGAAAAATTTTGAAAATATTTAAAAAAAAGGACAGAATTCGGCTCTCGGATCAGAAGGTCATAACTTGTAAACTATTGAGTTTATGGGAAATTTTATAGAGACCTTTTTTGTAGAGAATTTAAAGAGCTACAACTTTGGTCCTTATCATTTTTATCATATCTGGGGTAATATGGCCAGAATTGCTTATAAAGATATAAAAATTGGAAATTTTTTTGTAATTTTGGAGTAGAGACTTTTAAATTGAAATTACTAGTAAACTATTGAGTTTATGGGGAATTCTGTAAGGACCTTTTTTGTAGGAAATTTAATTCTCTACAACTTTGGTCCTTATCACTTTTGCCATATCTCTGATAGTTTACCCAGAATTCTTTTTTAAAGATGAAAAAAATTTTATAGAATTTTTATATGATAATTCTATCGTGTAATTTTGGAGTAGAGATCTTTGAATTGCAATAACTAGGAAACTATTGACTTTATGGGAAATTTCGTAAGGGCCATTTTTATAGGGAATTTAATTCTCTACAACTTTGGTCCTTATCATTTTTATCATATCTCCAATAGTTTAGCCAGAATCACCATATAAAGACACAAAGACATCAAAGAAATTTATTTTAACTCCAAATTCCAGATTAATTACTTTGAATTGCAACAACTAGAAAACTTTTAACTTTATGGGGAATTTCATGCAGACCTTTTTTATGAGAAATTTAATTCTCTACAACTTTGGTCCTTATAACTTTTACCATATCTCCAATAGTTTAGTCAGAAATTCCTTATAAAGACACACTGACATTTATAGAATTAATGACAGCTCAATTCTTAAACTTTGAATAAAAATTTGAACAAATCGTCAATTAAATTTGAAAAACTTCTAGACCGGGTCTTGAGACTTATTGAAAATAATTTAAATAGATAAAAATAAAATTATAGAGAACAGAATTTGGCCTTCAAGGCAGAAGGTCATTGCGAGTGAAAGTGCTGATATATAGGACAGAATACAAATCGTTTCAGTTCCTCGATGAATAATAACATGAAATTATAATATTATATAAATTTTAAATAATAATAATAATATCAATAATGATTAAAAAAAAAATTAATTATTAATAACAACTGGATTAAAGATTAAAAGATAAAGAAAAAAATTCTTACGCAATTTTTGTTAAAAACTACCGGTGGGAATTACATCATTACTTTCTCGTTACGTTGTTATTTTTGCTGTTAATTACTCAGATCTGTATCAATCGGGATATAAATAATAAATAAATATAAATTCCTTTGTTTTTTTTAACCTTTTGTGGTTATTATATACTACTATTATTATTATTGTTATTTTGACAGTTAATTTAAAATCGCGGTCATGATAAAATTTTGAGCTGATGGGACTAAATTTTAAATTTTTGGTTAAATTTAAAATCCGGGTGTGATGGAGTCTTGCTATTCTGTGTGTTCTAATTGTAGATTACCGTGTCCTTGTAATAATGATGCCAAACTTAGGTAATTTTATTTTTTTGGTAGTTTTGTATTTAAAAAAAAAAAAAAAAAAAAAAATTTAATTTTAAGTTTTTGAAAAATCGATAATCGATTTATTGATAAATCGATATCTCGATTCGATAAACAGTTTGATATGATATTTATTTATGAGTAGGTGAAATTTTGAATCGATTAATCGATTTTTGAAAATTCGATATATCGATTCAAAATTCGATTTATCGAGAGATAATTCGATATATCGATTTTTGTTAAAATTTTTTTTTGAAATTTTTTTATTAATTATTTTTAAAAGTTATTGATATAGTAAATTTTAAGTATCGATTATTGAAAATTCGATATATCAATTCAAAATTCGATATATCGATTGATAATTCGATATATCGTTTTTTATTAAAATTTTTTTCGAAATTTTTTTATTAATTTTTTTTAAAAGTTATTGATATAGTAAATTTGAAGTATCGATTATTGAAAATTCGATATATCAATTCAAAATTCGATATATCGATTGATAATTCGATATATCGATTTTTGTTAAAATTTTTTTTTGAAATTTATTTATTAATTATTTTTAAAAGTTATTGATATAGTAAATTTTAAGTATCTATTATTGAAAATTCGATATATCAATTCAAAATTCGATATATCGATTAATAATTCGATATATCGTTTTTTGTTAAAATTTTTTTTGAAATTTTTTTATTAATTATTTTTAAAAGTTATTGATATAGTAAATTTAAAGTATCGATTATTGAAAATTCGATATATCAATTCAAAATTCGATATATCGATTGATAATTCGATATATCGATTTTTGTTAAAATTTTTTTTGAAATTTTTTTATTAATTTTTTTAAAATTATTGATATCGTAAATTTGAAGTATCGATTATTGAAAATTCGATATATCGATTATGTAAAATTTGATCTATCGATTATCTAAAATATCGATTGACAAAATTTAATTTAATAATTTTTAGAAAAATTATTAAATGGAAATTTAATATATCGATTATGTAAAATTCGATATATCGATTACGAGATTCGATATATCGAATCAGTACTTCTATATATCGATCTTTCCACTAAATCGATTAAAAAAAGTAAATCTGGTAATTTTTACAATAATTTGGAAAAATAATTTTATTATATCGACTATATAAAATTCGATATATCGATGCCAACTTCGATATATCGATTCAAATGTCAATATATCGATTATATAAAATTCAAATTATCAAATTTTATTAAAATATTTAAAAAAAAAATTAATAACTAGGAATTTCATATATCGATTATGTAGATTTTGATATATCGATTACGTGATTCGATATATCGATTCAACACTTCGATTACTCAATAAATCGATTAAAAAACGTAAATTAAATAATTTTTACAAAAATATTAAATTATATCATATATAGATTATTTAAAGTTCGATATATCGATTCCAACTTCGATATATCGATACAAATTTCGATATATCGATTTTTTAAAAATCGAGATAACAACTATTAAAAATTTAATTTATCGACTCCAACTTCGATATATCGATCATAAAAAATCGATATATCGATTTTATTTAAATATTTAAATTAAAAATTTAAAAAAATTACTTACATGTTTAAAAAATTTTCTTTTTCACAAATTTCAAAATTTCAAACACTTGTCACATTTTATTATTATTAAAAATTATAATTTACTTATTTATCTAACAATTAAATATAAAAAAAAAAAAAAAAGTTGTAGAGATGTAAACGAATCGAGTCCCGCGGCTTGACTGGCAAGACCTTCATGAGTATACTACCTGGTTACCTAACACTTGCTCTTTTAGATTCTCCATTAAGTAGAGGGGCTATCATTTATTATATTGTATATTATATATCATATATTATATATATCTATACAAATATAAATATATAACATTTAAAACTTGAAAGGGATTAAGGATGCATGAGTCAATAGGTTTTCCCATTGACTCAAATCGTATCCTAGTTTCAAATTCAAATCTTTCGTAATATTATTTCGTTACCGATTATTTGAACATTCAAATTCTATCTCAGCTCTCTGAGATCGGTATCAACAATAAGTATAAAGTAGTACCTATTATTGTCCTTTATTCAAATCCATAATACTTCCGGTATTGTGGTCGAGTTTAAAATTTAATAATTTCAAATTTAAATATCTGATCAACCGTCACGTAAATATAAAAAAATTCATGTTAATTTTTTTACTCTAAATCTAGTGAGCCAAAAAATTAATTTTTACCATTGATCATAATTCCAATTTTTTTTTTTGTTTTTTTTTAATTTAAAAAAAAAATTTGAAAAATAATTGGCGGGAATTTTTTAAGCCTGTAACTTTGAAATGCGATTACTAGTAAACTATTGACTTTATGGGAAATTTTGTAAGGACCTTTTTTGTCGGAAATTTAATTCTCTACAACTTTATTCCTTATCATTTTTATCATATCTTTGATAGTTTAGTCAGAATTTTAAAATATAGACAGAAAAACTACAGTAGATTTTTTTAAATTATTCCAAGTAAATTTTGGAGTAGACTTTAAATTGCAATTACTCATAAACTATTGAATTTACAAAAAATTTCATGAGGACTTTTTTGTCGGAAATTTAATGCTCTACAACTTTGGTCCTTATCACTTTTTCCATATCTCCCATAGTTCGCCCACAATCACCTCAAACATAAACAATGACACCCAATAAATTTTTTTTCAACTCCCGTTTTAGTTCAATTACTAAAATCGCAATTACTCCTAAACCATTGACTTTACCTCAATATTCATAAGGACCTTTTTTATCCATCCTTAAATTTCCAACAAAAAAGTCCTTATAAATTTTTTTCCTAGCCCCTTAGTTTTCACAAAATCCTCATCTAAAGTTAATCAAAGATCTACAACAAAGCAAACAATGAAATAATAATAAAAAGTCATTTATTATCACATAAAATTTAAAGTTTTCACTTCCATATTAATATATATATATTATATATATAAATAATATAAGAGCCCAGGTATCATCTGCGTGTTTTTTCTTTCTCTCGAGCACAGAAATCCGTATTACAGACAAGAGCCAGGAGAAAGTTTAAGTTGCAACTCTCTAGGGCTTCCCTCTTGCTTTTTATTATTATCATTATTATTATTATTATTAAATTTTTTTATTATTAAATACACATACATTTATTATCTCAAGATCTCCCACGTGGTTACATAATTAAATGCCTGAATAAATAATTTTTTTTTTTTTTTCAAAGATTTAAATCGGAATTTAAAAATCGAGATAAAGATTTAAATCTAGATTTGAATTTAAATTTAAATTTAAAAGATAAACTTGTCAGATGAGTTTACTAGTTTAAGATGCAATAGATCCGTCTTTGGACCAGAGACAGACAGGATTTAATTCTGTGTATTTCCTCTTCCGGTATTTTATTAGCAGAGATGGATTTAATGATCACAACTTTCGAATCATTAATAAAATTACTTCGCGGGTTTTTATTTTGTATTGCGGTTGGCAGAGGTACTAGGGGTTTGTTTTAGTAATTGATAGATGACAGATTAGTTGTCAGTAATTGATAAGCGATGATTTGTTTTGTCAGAATATGCATGGACACGAGCGCTGAGCAGGAACGACAGTTGCGCAACATGCAGATGGAACTAGAGAACAATAATCGTCAATTGGCGGGAGCAAATGCAGATCGGGACAACGCTGTTATGGAAAATCGACGGTTGCAAGACGATTTGGCGGCAGTGACATGTGAAATTAGGACACTACAGCGTGAATTGGAGGCTTCACGTGCTGAGTCTCACGATCTTAAAAGGCAGTTGCAGACTTACGTCAGTGAAGTACGACGTGCTGAAGAATTACTCAACAGAAAAGTATGTTGTTGCATATTTAAATAACAGCTCACTGAAAAAATCCCGTAATTAAAAACACTCAGAAAAACATAATTGTTTATTTTAATTAAAAAAAAAAAATTTGGTTCGATATATCGAATCTGAATCGATATATCGAACTTTATTAGTAATGAAATGTAGAAAAATGGAATACATCGACTTTTTGATCGATTTATTTCAGTTTGATTCGATATATCGTTTTTTTCGATATATCGAGTATGAATCGATGTATCGAACTTTGTTAGTGGTAAAATTTAGAAAAATAAGATATATCGAATTTTTGATCGATTTATTTAAGTTCGATTCGATATATCGAATTTTTTTAATCGATATATCGAATATGAATCGATATATCGAATTTTGTTAGTCATGAAATTTAGAAAAATAAGATATATCGAATTTTTTTATCGATATATCGAATATAAATCGATATATCGAACTTTGTTAGTGATAAAATTCAGAAAAAAGAGATATATCGAATTTCTTATCAATTCATCTAAGTTCGATTCGATATATCGGAATTTGGTTCGATATATCGATAGACAGTCCGATATATTAAATTTCTTATCGATATATCGAATATTCCTTCTGATAAAATTTAGAAATATTTTATATATCAAACTTTTCATCGATTTATTTAAATTCGATTCGATATATCGAAGTCTGATTCGATATATCGATTGACAGTTCGATATATATCGAATTTTCATTAGATATTATAAATTAAAATGTCAGCAATACTGAACTGGTAATCGATATTTCGATTTATAAATCGATATATCGAAGTTTGATTCGATATATCGATTCATCGTACGATATATCAAATTATAATTGAATACATCGTTAAAATTTTTTTTTAATCGACTGTTGATCAATATATCGATTTATGATTCGATATATCGATTCGTATTTCGATATATCGATGTCTACTTCGATATATCGAATGTTTTTTAGTAACGTAATTTTAAATTATCTGGTAAATGAATTGAAACATCGAACTATACTTCGATATATCGAAGTTTCAATCGATATATCGATAATTCAAAATTCGATATATCGATATAAAATTTTAAAAATCGATTTCTCGACTTCTTAATCAACTCAACCTTCAAAAAATCAATCGATTTCTAAATTTTTTATTTTTCTCAGGAAAATGAACGCACTGAGATGCTAAATCACTTCCGTAGTCTCAGTTTAGAAGCCACAGTTCTCGAAAACAACAACCACAGTCTCGAGTCCGAAGCTGCAGAAGCTCGAGGGGCATTACAGTCCGCCCGAGATCGATTAATCGATCTCGAAAGACAGCTCGCTGACAAAGACTGTCTTATTCACGGTTACGAAGCTCAGGTACCTCATTCTCTCCCATACTAATCACCCAATTAATCACTTGATTAATTAATAAATTTAAAAACAGATAACAGAGTTAACTCAGAATGTCGCCAGTCTCGAAACCCAAGTGCGCCAGCAACTAGAATTAAGAAAAACCGCCGAAACTGATCTCAACGCAGTCCGCGATCTCTGCGTCCAGCTCGACCAGCAAAAGGAATCATTGAAAAAAGAGATAATTGACAAAGAATCACTCATTGTTCAGTACGAAACCAAACTGTCTCGCGTCAAAGTCGAGCAAAACTTAGTCCAGGATCAAAAGTCACGCGACTACGTGACCATAGACCGGCTTCAAATGCTTCTAGACCAAGCGCGGCGTGAATCCGTCGAGTGTCAAAAAAATAACCAGGAACTTCTCAATGAAATTGATCGTATGAAGCAACGGATCAATGATCTCCAGAATAAATTGTACGTTTTTACACCCTTTTATCATATATATATTCATATATATACATATAAATTTAAATTAATCACTTGCAGATCATCAGAGTCCGCGGAATTAAAAAGATGTCAAAATCAAGCCGCGGAATACAGCAACCAGATCGCGGATCTCAGGCGGAAGGTAACTGATGAAAGGTTCAATCGCGCTAGAAAAGAAGAAGAACATCGAAGGTAAGAGTATTGAGTAGATTAAAAATTTTTTTATTGATTAATTAATTGATTAATTAATTAATTTTTAGAAATTATAATTATGATCAAATGCACATGGCGGGAGAGCCTGCGCAGTCGATGGGAATTTCGCCGACGAGAGTTGACTTCAGTTCACCTCAGGAATTAGGAACTAATCTCAGGTAGTTTATTAATTCTTATATATATATATATATATATATATATATATATATATATATATATATATATATATATATATATATATATATATATATATATATATATATATATGTATATATTTTTGATTAATGAGCATGTTTTCTTGAAAAGACGGCTGGATTGGTTGAACTTACCGTACGATGCCTTAACTAAATCTACCCCGCGGTCACAGTCTTCATGTTGGGACAATCGGTTGCCTTTTTCGGTATCGGTAACTCGTTGCGATTGTTCTGAACCGATTATATGTAAATCGGGACGGAAGTATTCGTTGGCGTTAAAGAAATAATTTGATAAGAGAGTATGAGTATAAAGAAGTTGGGTTTATTGTGGATAAATTTTATGGATAAATGGCTAACGGTTGACTTTGGAAAAAAAATGTCAATGACTTTTTTGTAGGAAATTTAATGAGCTACAAATTTGGTCCTCATGACTTTTGTGGTATCTCTGATAGTTTACCCAGAATTCTTTTTTATAGATACAAAAACTGGTAATTTTTTTTTTTTGAATTTTGGAGTAGACTTTTGAATTGAAATTACTGAGAAACTATTGAGTTTATGGGGAATTTTGTGAGGACCTTTTTTGTAGAAAATTTAATTCTCTACAACTTTGTGCTTATCACTTTTATCATATCTGGGGTAATATGGCCAGAATTGCTTCATAAAGATACAAAAACTGGAATTTTTTTTTGTAATTTTGGAGAAGAGACTTTTAAATTGAAATTACTAGTAAACTATTGAGTTTATGGGGAATTTTGTAAGGACCTTTTTTGTAGGAAATTCAATTCTCTACAACTTTGGTCCTTATCACTTTTGCCCTATCTCTGATAGTTTACCCAGAATTCTTTTTTAAAGATGAAAAAAATTTTATAGAATTTTTATATGATAATTCTATCGTGTAATTTTGGAGTAGAGATCTTAAAATTGCAATAACTACGAAACTATTGACTTTATGGGGAATTTTGTCAGGACCTTTTTTGTAGGGAATTTAATTCTCTACAACTTTGGTCCTTATCACTTTTACCATATCTCTAATAGTTTACCCCAAAATCCCATTTATCAATAACATTATCAACCTGAAAAAATCTAAAACTATATCCAAGTTCTAAAATTCAAAATTACTCACAACCTATCAAATTTACAGCAAAAACCTCAGAGACCTTTTTTGTCCGCCCTTAAATTTCCTACAAAATAATCTCTCTCAAAAAACCTCCTATCTCTCATACTTTCGCCAGAAAAACCAAAAAACAAATCTGCATGTAAAAACCATCAGCATAAATAAATAATTTTGATATATATTTATTTGTTTGCAGATCGCTTAATTCATCGCCAGATATATTTAACGATATAATATAGCTATAGAAATCTAGATAAATTAGTTAATTTAATCAATTACATAAATATATTAATAAACATATATATTTATAAATAAATTAGATTACATGATGGGCCTCCAGGTGCATCACCTCCGAGGAGTAATCGTACAAATGCAGTAACTCATAAAGGTTTGCAGCTTAGCAAGTCTATCGGTCACCTAAATAAAATGTAGACCGTTTTTTTTTTCAATTAGCAATATTAAATTATTTATTTTTTTTATTTTATAAATTAAAATCTAAATAAATAGACAGAGATGACGTTGATACTTTTACGGATATGGAATCATTTATTATTAATTATCAACAAGAGGCACCAAGTGAACAACAAGATGGCGGTCCTCCAAATTCACAAGATGGCGGTCATCCAAATCCACAAGATGGCGGTGATAGAAATCCAGATGGCGGTAATTTGAATTTTCAAAATAGCGCGGGAAATTTGAATTTACAAAAAAGCGCGGGAAATTCAAAAAAAAGAAAATTAAGTTTTTTACCATGTGGTAAATCTTGTGGACCTGATGATAAAGTGACACCATGTCCTGGTAGTAAACGTGATAAATCAATTGGTACAAATACTGATGGTAGTAAAAAGCATAGAAAAAAGACACAGACTGATAAAAATTTATTACAAAGGCCGGATGTCGTTGATGTTGAAGTATCAGTACCTGGTTTAGTTGATGAATCTGTTGGAGTATCAGCTGATCAATTACCTGATAGATCTGGAGCACAGCAAGCTCATGATAGATCTGGTCTACAACAGGGTCATAGTGATGGTTCAGAGCAGAATGATGATGCTGGTCTACAACAGGGTCATGATGATGCTGGTGATCAGCAGGTTGATGATAGACCTGGACAACCAGCACATGATAGATCTAGAAGACGTGATAGATCTAGACCAGAAGAAGATGGAGATCCACAGGAACATGATGGTGGAAGTGGACGAAATAAACGGGGGAGTAAAAAAAAATCTACATCACCTGAAGCAGTACCTGGTCCAAGTGGTTTACAGAAAAAAAGCAACAAGTCTAACAAAGATGATGACTGCGGATGTACGGAAAGTAATAAATTACGTGGATGTCTTGTCCATGAAGAGCCTGAACCAGAGATGGACGAATTGTTTGACTCCACTGGATCGGTGGTTGAGAAAACGTTCGATGACGTTCATAATCTGACGAGGACCATCCAGGAGAGACTGGACTCGATCAACGAAACGATATCAGACGCAAGGAGAGACTCAAGACCTGTGGGCTCAAGGAGATCAGGAAGCGCGAGCTTTATTTTGGAAACCAGTCCATCAACTGACAGAGTTGTCATCGAGGAGTCGAGCACTTCGTTGGTTATCGAGACGTCCAGGACACCTAGAACTAGACGAAGTAGTGGAAGACCAGGTCCTTCATCACTGGAACCAGAACCTGAAACTCCTCAGAGGAGAATTCCTACGCCTACGGTACCTCCGCCTTTAGCCAAAGCTCCTAAGAAACGGCTGGTCAGGAAGACAGTTCCTCAGGTAGCTTCCGCTCCAGCAGCATCTCCAATGAGACAACCAGTGCCTGTATCAACTAGAACTTCACCAGTACAACCTGAACAAGTTCAAGTTCCATCTAGACCATCAGCTCAGGTTCAACCTAGACCTTCACCTAGACCACCACTTCAATCATCAACTAGACCACCACCTATTCAAACACCAACTAGACCACCACCAGCTCAATCAACTAGACCACCACCAGTTCAATCACCTAGACCAGGACCTGCTGAAGCTTCACCTAGACCAGGACCAGATCAAGTACCACCTAGACCAGGACCAGATCAAGTACCACCTAGACCAGGACCAGTTCAAGCTCCACCTAGACCAGGACCAGTTGAAGTTCCACCAAGACCAGGATCATTTGAAGCTCCATCAAGACCAGGACCAGTTGAAGCTCAACCTAGACCAAGACCAGATCAAGGTCCACCAAGACCAGGACCAGTTGAAGTACCACCTAGATCACCAGCTAAAAAATCAAAAACCAAAAAACCTCCAGCCCAATGTAATTTATCCCGGTGTCATAAATGTCCAGGACAATCACGAATACCAACAAGACCATCACCCCACGTCCAGTTCCCTCAAATTTTAAATCTACTGCCACTTCACACATCCAGTCCCATCACGAGTCATCAAACGATTTCTAACCCTAAGCCATCTCACCACTACTTCTTACGGTCCCATGCCAAAAAAGTCTACACTACAAATCCCACCCAAGCCGGGTCTTCCCAGGACTTGCCCACTGGCGCCACCCAGCGGCGCTCCCACTCACCCTCTGGAGAAACCAGGCGGCACACGTCTCGTCGCAGGCATTCAAGGGAGAGTTCTTCGGGGACTTCTGGGTCTTCTATAAGAATCACGCGTAAGAAAACTCGTAAATTGTCAACGGAGTCGGAATATGGAAGTTGATTATTTGAATTTATAAATAATTGTACTTTTAATTAAATAAATAATTAATTTATTTTTTTTTTATAATAAGATTTATTATCATTATTTATTACCTTTACAGTCATGAACATTAATTTTAAATAATAATAACATTTTAATGTATAAAATACAGCTTTTAATTGTTTACACGGTTAAATAATTACAAAATTGTGTTGCGATAATTTTATTATTAATTATTATTAATTATTATTAATTATTATTATTATTATTATTATTATTAAATCTATACACAAGATTGTTATTGAAAAAAAATTACCGAGCATTATTACAGCTAATGATTACATGAAAGTGATTATTAATTTATTTACAGGTATGTAATTTACATACGATCTTATAATTACGATTTATAGATAGTACTTTTATTTAAATTTAAAAAAATATAAATGCAATTTACGTCTGATCATTTACTTACTTAAGATATTAACAAAATTAAGGGTAATTTTTAATTTCAAAGTCGCCGGGTAAAAACATTACTTTCCCGCCATTTTTTACTGCGCATGCGCACCAGTGGTGAGGGTGAGAAAGAGTGGGGGAAAGTAATTGGGGGGGGTAGGTTTTTTTTTGAGATTTTTGAATTTTTTTTGGGTCGGATAGTGAAAATTTTTAAGATGGCGGTTTTTTTTTTTGAATTTTTGAATTTCAGTTGGGAAGGATTTTTACGCGCCATTAATCTTTCCCCCTTTACTATACAACCGGTAGAATTCAAAAATTTCCCGCCATTTTTTACTGCGCATGCGCGGCTGCTATAAGAAAAGAGTGGGGGAAAGTAATAGAGGGGGGCTTTGGAGAAAATTTTTAATTTGAATAAAAAAATAAAAGTATTAGAGATGGCGGTATTTTTGTATAGTCGCAGGGGAAATTTTTTCCTATTTCTCTACCATAAAATTTGCGCATGCGCAAATAAAAAGTGTAGTGGTGGAGGATACGGTAAACTTACTCAGGTATAAAAATTAATTTCGAGAAAATTATTTAAAAATTTTGAGTATCGGTTCCGAAAACCGCTTTCGGGAATAATCGGGAGTACTCGGGTTCGAATGTTATCGTTAACAAATGGCGGAAAACTACTTTTCTAAAAGTACGGGTAAAGATCTATGGTCTTAAAAAAAATTGTTGCTTTCGAAGGACAGTTCCCCCACCACTTTTTTGAAAATTAGACTAAAAAAAAGTCGCTGCAGTTTTTTACCCCCACTCTTAAAAAATTAGTCAATACTTTACCCTACAAAAAGAAGAGAAGGGGCGGTGTTTAAGAAAACCCTGAATTAAAAAAAAATTTTAACCTCAAAAAATAAATTACAAAAATCGACCTCAAAAAAAATATAAAAATTCATATTTTCCTCAGTACAAAAAATCAATTTCCTCCTAAACGTAACCTCAAAAACAATAGAAAAAGTTTTCCCAGAGATTCCGCGTTTCCCCTCGGGAATCTTCGGCTTCCATCGTAACCATTAAGCAATAGCAAAACACTAGACAAATTTTTAAGAGTGGGGGTGAAACGACCGCCATTACTCTCTGAGAAGACTTTCCATAATTACCAATATAAAAAACATATATTTATATATAAACTAATTACCGGCGACAGTAAATTTTCGTAATTTGAATTGAACCCTAACCTGCTCCCAAAACAAACCTCAAAATTTTTTCTTATCAATGACCTCAAATAAATAATTTTGAAAAATGAATGAGTAAAAAAAATAGTAACTGTCAATATCATTATAAAAAAATTAATTTATGACACTAAACTCAGAATTAATTAATTAATTAACATTAACCTAAAAAACAATAATTATTGGCAATCATTAATGCCTAATAAGTTAATAGGCCTCATTGTTTCAATTATAATTTATTTTAATACTTAATTGTCTATGACATTGATCATTTTGTTTATGTAATTAATTAATTAATTAATTATTATTTATACACTTAATAAGCTTTCTATGTACTCTTATTAATTAATCATTAAATTAACTAATTAATTAATTAATTAATTAGTCAATTGATAATAATAATTGTATTTTAAAAAATGTTATTATTGATCGCTGCTCACAGTGTTTATGTTTATGTTTATGTTTAGGTTCATTAATTAATTATGATTGGAAAAATTAAATTAGGTATGATAACAATAATGAAAAGGTCACCTATTACTGCCGTTACTTTGTTCATTCATGTCGTAGAGAACTTGGGCTATTGTTCGAGATGACTCGACGTTAGAGAGGGCGACACCTGCTAGGTGTGGCTCGTACGCTCTGAGATGCCTGGAAAATTTTATTAATTGGAATTAATTAAGGGTTAATTTGATGGGTGGGTTGAGTGGGGAAAGGGGGGGGGAGGGTTACCTTCGACCATGTGCAGAATATATGACTAGGTTTCTGAGAATTAGAGCTGCCGTTAGGCGAATACTTTTAGTAACTGGACCCTCATTGTCATCCTGGAACACAATTTTTGGCGGTTAGTTTAAATTTAAATTTTGAATTTGTGGTGATTAGAAAGAGCGTTGACTGAGATTTTGAATCGATATATCGATTGGAATTTGAAATTTTGTAAAGAAAATTTGAGTGATTTTAGAGTTGATTTGGAAAAATAAATTTTTTATTTTTGAATCGATATATCGAAAATTAGGTAATCGATATATCGAAAGTAAAGATCGAGGTTTGAATTCAAGTTCTGAAATATAAGTGTCGGTTTTGGGGAAAAATAAAATGTATTGAATTTTATCGATAATCGAAAAATGGAAATCGATATATCGAATGTCGGGAATCGATATATTTATGCAACGATAATTTTATGTGTGAAAATACTAGTTTGAATAAAGTATGAATTTAATTTGCAATCGATATATCGAATGATAAAAGTCGATATATCGAATTGTGAAACTTTGATATATGAAAAGTGTAGAATAGATCGATTTATTAAAATCGATATATATATTTTATTTGTTAAATCAATTTTTGAGAAATATAATAAATTTTTTTTTCAAAATCGATAATCGAAGTTTTACAAATCGATATATCGAACAATTACAATTAATATATAAAAATTATCAAAATTGAAATAACTATATAAAAATGTGTAGCAAATTATTGAATCGATATATCGAAATTATACAAAGTGATAAATCGATATACGACAAATCAATGTATCGAACATTTACAATCGATATATTTTACTTGTAAAATTAAGGAGCATAAAAAATGATAAATCGAGGTATTAAAATGATCAATCGAAGTTCCATGAATCGATATGTCGAAATTTTTTATCGATACATCGAATTGCTACATATCGATATATCGATATACAATAAATTGATATATCAAAGTGTCATGAATCGATACATCACATAATCTCAATCGATATATCGATTTTTTTACTGATACACAGAATTGCTACAAATAGTTATATCGAAATTCAACAAATCGATATATCGAACTGTCATGAATCGATATATTGAATAATCACAATCGATACATCGTTTTTTTTATCGATACATCGCAAGTCTACAAATCGGTACATCGAAATACCTAAAATCGATATATCGAAGTGTCAGGAATCGATATATCGAATAATCACAATCGATACATCGGTTTTTTTTATCGATAAGTCACAAGGCTACAAATCGGTACATCGAAATACCTAAAATCGATATATCGAAGTGTCAGGAATCGATATATCGAATAATCACAATCGATACATCGGTTTTTTTATCGTTACATCGGAAGTCTACGAATCAATACATCGAAATACGACAAATCGATATATCGAAACATTAAAATCGATTAATTGTAAAAAAACTCAGTCAATGGTCTTCTAAAAAAAAAAAAATCATTCATGCTCACAACTAAAATTTTTTCACTCAACATAAAAAAAAAATGATGTACAAAATGAGCAGTGTTAGTAGGAAATGAAAAAAAAAACTAAAATGCAATAATTAAAATAAACAAAAATAAGTGGATGCTGTAAAAAAAAGTAAATAAATAATCATGCAATTTTGACGACGATGATCGTAATGATCTAATGAAAGTTGTCATGTATTTGTTGTTTTTTTTTTTTTCATCATTCTGTTTACCTGTTCCGGTGTAGAATTTTGACCAGGTCGAGGAGAAGAACTGACGGTAGTTGCAGCAGCAGCCGGCTTGCTGGGCCTTTGCTGCATTAAATTATAAATAATAATAGTAAAGAGACAGTAGACTAGAGCTAGGGATTTATAATAAGATAAGAGTTTTTTTTTTTAAATTTAACATCCAATTGTTAATTAACCATCAAATAAATCCCCATTATTTTTAATGTTAATATTTTTGTTATTTATGTATTTTATATATATGTATATTTTTTAAAAATAAATTTTGTTATTATTTACCATCAATTCCTTGGGATTTATGAACTCTAGGGCGTGACGTTTTATCGCATGGAGCGCAGCATTGGGCGCGTATCCTGGGTGTGAAGCCGTCGCTGCTGCTGATGCTGCCGCCGTAGGTGTTGTCGTCGATGTCGATATTTCTGCTTTACCATTCGCTGCTAAATTTTTCCTTCTCAAAAACGCCATGCGCTGAAAATATTTTTTGTTAATTACCAGTTTCGCAAATTCGCTCTCGTATTTTTTAAAAAAATTTGATTTTCTGCTGAAATATCAGAGCTACGGAAAAATTTATAGAATACTTTTTTGTAGAGAATTTAATTTCCTACAAAAAAGGTCTGATTGATTTTTTTGGTAAACTTGATACTTTAGCCACAGAATCAGTCCCAAGTACTCAGTACATCAATAAGAAGGTTATCAAAACTTTTGAATGAAAATTCTGGCTCAAATATCAAAATTACACCAAAAATACCCCAAACCTTTTTTGTAGAGAATTAAATTCCCTACAAAAAAGGTCTTTAGTACTTTTTCCCTAAACTCAATATTTCCAGCGTAATTCCAAAAAACTCACTTCCGGATTGCAATGCTTGTCATACAGATGAGTCATCAAAGAGAACCTCCTTCTCTTCAAGCCATCGCAGCTGGCCCAGAGACAGACCACTTCCTCAGCATCCGTCGGACAGTGAGTTTCACAGCCATGCATATAAACTTCATGCGCAGTCTTGAATTGCTTCAAGCATCCCCTCCACTCGCAGAGAAAAGAATTGGGGTCCAACTTGATGACAACTTTATCCGCTAGGTTGCTCTGACTGGTTGAGGGTTTGTCTTCATTACCAACAGCAGTACAAGTCGACGTTGTTGTTTTGTTCTTTACCTTGACGTTGGTAACCGCAGCCTGGTGGGGTGTCGTCGGTCTAGTAGGCGGCGGAGTTGACGCAGGCGTAGGAGTGACAACTCTGGACGGTAGACTGCTGGTAACTGGGCACTGTTGTGTCATGGCAGGAATAGTTACAGTGACAGTATTGGGGTTACTCTGCGTTACAATCGAAGTGTTGACGATAATCGAGTTCTGTATCGTCGCAGAGGTCGGTACTAATGGAGGCGGGACGTTGCTGATACCCGAGCTCTGTAATATCGGCCGAGGCATCTGGGTCACAACGACTTGCTGACCCTGTGGGGTCATGGCTACGACTTTCTGATGACCTCCAGCTTGAGCAGCCTGGGGCTGGAGAATTATGATCGTTTTGGCACCGGTTCCCTGCTGCTGGGTCGTCTGCGCGACGAGAACTGTTTGAGCCTGACCCTGGACCAGGGCCGTCTGAGACTGGGCCAGCACATAATTCTGACCTGGGACACCACCAGAGACTACGTACTGCAGCTGACCACCAGCACTTTGCTGCAAAAGAACTTGGGGCTGCGTTGTCCGGGTCTTCATCTGTCCCGGGATCAGGTTACTAAGGACTTGATTGTTCGCCTGGACGACAATTTGTCTAGGAGCTGCGACGATCAGCTGCTGGGGCTGGACGTGCTGCTGAGGAACCTGGACGTGAACCTGCTGCTGGACCAGTTGCTCAGGAAATCTAGGCTCTTCTTTCACTGGTTCCTCGAGGTCTGTCTCGTCTTCGATTATGTCTGCTGCTAGGGCTGCGTACAAGTTAGCAGCAGTCGATGAAACAGTTAATTTTTCTTCTTTATCATCGTCCTCGGACTTTATCGACGAGACTGTGGACTCGACGGTGGCGCTGTCTGTCTCTGGCCAAGTACTGGTTCCATTCGAGTACTTGACCTTTTTAATGGAATTTTCATCAGCGTCGCTGGCAGATCGTTTGATACGCGGTGCCTCTATCATGGTATCATCATTAATTGACATCCCGGATTCTTCACACTCTACTTTAATCTTGACATCCTTGTCTTTAATATCATCTGGAGATTCTTTTAATTTCTTGACATGATTATCAAATCCGCTTATTTTTTCTAATGAGTTTCGGTTTAAGACTCCGTTGACCAGAGTCTCCTTGTCGACTTTGCGTTCCAGTAAATCTGCTAGCATTATATTTTGTTTCCCGCGGGAACTTACACTGGACTCCTTGGAACTGCTGTCCTGGTCCAGGTCAGTGGCGCCGTTTTGTAAAATTCCTTCGAAGCTCGTGATCGAATTCTCTTCGGCGGCACCGGAACAGTCGCGGCTTCCGATACCGCTGCTGGATGCCAGGGAGTTGTTGGTGGAATCAGAGTCCTCGGTCACGGGCGGGGTGTAGGTTTTTTGATTCAAGAACTTGGGGGTTATTGGAGGTCGGCAAACTTTTTGGGTGATATGGTTATCGGTCATTGTTGAGACTACGATCACTGAAGTGCTGGATGTCACCGTTTCGTCGTTGACTTCCATCTGTAACAATTGTCATCTTTTTAGTTAGTATTGGAGTCAATGAGGGACAGGTTAGGTGATGTCAATTTATTGCCACAAAGTTAAGGGAAACTTTGTATCAAAATAATGACAAGTTGAGGCAGTAAGTTGACGTCAAGTTTTTAGAAAAGTTGAAGGAAAATTGTAGCTGACAATTACAACGTGTCAAATTAATGACAATTGACATCAACTGTGCTATTAGCTGATAGCTAAATTTTTTTTCAACTTACTGTCAAATTTGGGTGTTTCAAATTTTAACTGCAATATGATGACAATATGAACTATAAATTGACACTAATTTATGATCGTTATGAGAATGCAAGAATTTAAAAGTTGTCATCAAATTGCAGTAATAAAGTTGAAGAGCAAAAGTGAAATTTAAATTTGACAGCAAATATTTGAATAAGAAAAATTTCACTCCCAAATTGACTACAAGTTATTGTCAACTATTTATACCATTGAATTTTTGCAATCAACTTGACATCATATTGTGTTCCTAAAAAGAGGAAAAACACGAACCTTTTCACAATTGTTAGTAACAATCTTTGTTCCATTAAGCCGCTGGACTTTTTTGTTCGCCCTTTGTTTCCCTGGGGTTTTCAGAACAACTGTAGAGGGCGTCGTTGCAGTAGAAGTAGTTGGTGTCGCCATCTGTTGCTGAAGCAATCTTTGCTGTTGTTGTCTCTGAGCGACCTAGAGTAAATGGTCCATTAGTATAAATATCAACAAATCTATAATACTAATGATAAAAATGATTATAATAAATGGAGGTAGATAAGCAATGAGGTGCCGAGCGACTAAAAAATATTTTTGAATTTTTGTACAAATGATTGGGCGGGAACTAAAAATTTTTTTCGAGAAGTTTAATGAAAAAGAATTTTCAGCAATGAAATTTTTTTAAAATTATTCTTGTGTGGACTTTAAATCTATTTTTTGAGAAAACTATTAAATTTATGAAAAAATTTATACAGACATTTCTTGTAGGAAATTTAATTCCCTTTAAAATTAGTCCTTATCATTTTCTTTGTATCTGTGATATTTTAGCGAGAATTTCAATTTTAAAATTAAAGGAATTTTTAGAAATGTAATTTTTTGAAAATTATATCAATGGGGACTTTAGATTAAGTTTTTTGAGAAAACTATTGAATTTACCAAAAAATTCATAAGAACCATTTTTGTAGAAAATTTAATTTCCTTTAAAATTGGTCCTTATCATTTTTACCGTATCTGTGATATTTTAGCGAGAATTTCAATTTTAAAACTAAAGAAATTATTATAAATGTAATTTTTTGAAAATTATATCAATGAGGACTTTAGATTGAATTTTTTGAGAAAACTATTGAATTTACCAAAAAATTCATAGAGACCATTTTTATAGGAAATTTAATTTCCTTTAAAATTGGTCCTCATCACTTTTACCATATCTCTAATATTTAACCCACAATTTTACCAAATACAAAAAAATATTCAGTCACTTTCAGATTCACTTATTCCTACTGAAAACTCGACTAACCCCGATAAATTAAATCAAAAAAATTTCAAAATTTCCCACCTCATTGCTCACCTGCCCGAAATAAACTCCATAATAATTAATACACACATCGTGCGTGTTAGTTCATCAGTGCCTTAAACACTCTAATTAGTTTTAAAAATAAAAAACAGAATACTCAGACTTGTATTGAAAAAAAAAAAAATAAAAATCTTTTATTTATGTTTTTGTTTTATTCTACAAACAAAAACAATACCTGGTTGTTTGTTAGCTGGTTGGCACTGATGGTTGTTTGGATGCTAGTAGTATTTGTTACACAGGCATTCGAAGTAGACACACAGGTTGCAGCGGCGCTGGGCATGCAGTCGCCGCTGACCGTTACCTTTGTAGCCAATAGGCTTTTTATTATTGAACTTGACGTGGTACCACGTTCGTCTTTCGTCACCACCTGAATCAGTTGCTGGGGAGTCTGGTTCTGGACCTGAGTCTGAACCTGACTCTGAACCTGAGCTTGAGTCTGAAGTTGAAGCTGAGGTTGATGTTGGTTCTGCTGCTGAGGCTGGGATCCGCTGGCAAGTAAAGCCTGGCTCAGGTGAGGATGAGTGACTGACACCTGGAGCAAAGAGACAATAAATATTTAGGGTGAGGTCCTGATCAAGGCAGAGATTACTTTGACATGAGTGTTAGTGTCTGCTGGATGAGTTACTTGAGGAAGTGAAGATTGAAGACAAGCAAATGAGAGAAGAAGAGAATGAGGACGTAGACCCACCTGACTTTTGGAATCAACCTTTGTAATAATCTGGGGTTGGTTGATAGTCGCGTTGGGTGTCGGTTTCGGTGGGGCTGACAAGTGGGCCTTTAGTATGGGAGACGCGGGAGTCTGGACGGTGGAGTTGGTGGTTGGTTGATTAATTGTCTTGGATGAATTGGTATCGGGGGCCGTGCTGTCGGGTGCAGGACTTTTAGTGACTGTACGCTGTTGTATTTGTTGTAGCACCTTTGCTGCTGCTGGTGTTGATGAGGATGTCACTGGAGCGGGCGACGACGACTGGCTTGGATATGTAATAGGAGCTGGGCTCGCGCGGACCCGGATCCCGTCGTAGTACTGCGTGCTGCTGTTCTCTCCTTTCAGGGGGTTCGGTCCGATCGTTCCACCGAATACTGATCTGGAATTTTTTATATTCAGAATTTTTAGTATTGAAGCTATTGGTAATCGATATATCGATTTTTGTAAATTGATTTGATTAAATTTTAGTGATTTATTGAATGAAATTATTAGGAAATTTGTAAACTGAGATTTTGAATTGATGATTCGATACATCGAAAATCGATTAATCGAATTTTGGTCTATCGATTTTTGAAAATTTAAAGTTAAAAATTACAGGATATTTGGAAATCGATATATCGAAGATTTGAATCGATATATCGAAAATTTTAATCGATATATCGATAATTGAAATCTATGAATCCATATTTTAAAAATCGATTTGTAAAATTTACTAAAAAATTTACATGTAACTTTAAAATCGATATATCGAAGATTTTAATCGATTCATCGAAAATTGTGACTATGAATCGATATTTTAAAAATCGATTCGTAAATTTTTTTTTAAAATTTACATGAAATTTTGAAATTAATATACTAGACTTAAATCGGTATATCGAAGTTTTGAATCGATATATCGATACTAAAAAATCGATATATCGATATTTTGAAAATCGATTGTTGAAATTTTCTAAAAAATTCATACATGAAATTCATAAATCGATATATCGAAGTTTTAAATCGATATATCGATACTAAAAATTCGATATATCGATACTAAAAATTCGATATATCGATATTTTGAAAATTAATTGTTGAAATTTTCTAAAAAATTCATACATGAAATTCATAAGTCGATATATCGAAATTTTTAATCGATATATCGATAATGATAAATCGATATATCGATTTTTTTTTCAAATTAAAAAAAAAATTTCCTTACCTTACACAACGTGGAAAATGTAACGGCGCAATAACCCCACGTCGTCCAATTTTAGTACAAGAACTCAAATACTTTTTATACAATTCCTCCTGCTCAATCTTAACTCCCGGCGCGAGTTCAAAGGTTGCCCTGAGCCACCCCAAAGCAAACTGTTCATTCTCTTGTATAATCTGCTGATGCGCATGCTGCTGCTGCAGCGAATTAGCAGCCTCTATAGCTTTATTAGCCGCAACTTTGACCGCAGGCGTAGCCGGAGTCGTGGGTCTCGAGGTCGCCGGGCTGACAACCGGAGCCGGGATCGGGGTCGCCACCGCCGTGGTCACCGCGGGAGTGGTCACAGGTTGAGTTGCCTGTACCGCCGTGGTTGTCGCAGTGCTCGTCGTGCTCTGGCTCTGACTCGCGCTGGAAGTCGCCAACGTACTCACTGTCTCCACAACCCGCATCAGTATGCATGCCTTGGGCCCGTAGCTCTGCGCCTCGACCGTCACCAGCGCCACCAGGGTGTCAATAGCACCACGTACCCTCGCCAAGCTAGTGCACGGTCTCTCCCCTAGTGACGTCAGCGCGTACAAGCACTCGAGAGTGTAAACCAGCAGCGCGATGTCACTCAGTGCCAAAAATCGGCAAATCAATTCAAAGACCTCGTCGTCTAGGCCAAACGTCACCAGTTCCTCGTTGCTGTCATGCTGGCTAATTTTATTGAGAACCTCCAGACACGAGATCACTACAAATCGATCCGTCGAATCGATTCCTCGAACAATGCACGTTATTATTCCTTCTGTCAACCGCTCACCGATTTCTTTAAGTTCGATTTCACCGGAAATGTTACCCAGGATGTCGAAACCCAACTGGTGCAAATTACTCCACCTCGCGCGCACACACAACAGCACAAATCTTAAAAAACATCGATTTTTTCCTAAAATAGCAGCATTCTCGGGAGTGAAACTCAAGTTCCTGAGAATGGAGGCGATCTGCAGGACTCGCTGACCGTAGGGATCCTGAGTACCCAGGGTACGGCCCATGCAGAACAAGTCCCGGTCCTCGTCTTCGAATTTAATTATTGAGTTTTGATTCTGGTCGTAGCAGTTGTCATCCAGGTAACTGGAGATCGTCGACAGGGATGACAATGTCGTTGAGGTAAGTCTTGGACACTCTAGGGTTGATGGGGGATCGACTTCCATGGAGTCGTCGCCGTTGATGCATTCCTTGTCCTGGGGTTTATCTTTATCTTTGTCCCGGTTCTTGTCCTTGCTCTTGCCTGGGTCCTTGTCCCGATCCTGGACTTTGTCTTTGTCTTTTTTGTTCTTGTCGAGGATCTTGCGACGGGAGAAGGTGTTGAGACACGTGGTGGTGGGCTTCTTCATGAAGGTCCGCTCGTCGGTGAGGTCCAGGACCTGGGGAGAGTCGAGGACGTCGGACCAGAAGGAGTTGATCGAGTAGTTGCGGACACGGGAGTAGACTTCGATGAAGAGGTGCCGCGTTCCGGGGGAGTCGAAGACTCCGGCGTGAGCTAATAAGATGTTGATCAGCCGGGGGTACTTGTCGAGGCGCAGGGTGTGCTTGCCCTCGTTGGAGAGTAGTGTGCAGACGTTTATTGCAAAGTCCTGCTCGTTCGGGAGAGGCGAGAGGAGAGACAGGGCCAGTTTGTCGTAGTTTGAGGGCTTGTAGAGGTTCGATGACAGCCCGTTGTATTCACGGAGTGATTCTGTAATTTTAAAAAAAAGTGGGGTTTAGTATAGATCTAAAAATTCGAAATATCGATTTTTATGAGTATCGATTATGAAAATTCGAGATATCGATTTTTTAATTATTTGATTTTTAATTTTAAACTACAAGTTTTTATAAAAAATATCGATTTATAAAAATTCGAGTTATCGAATTATAAAAACTCGAGATATCGATTTTTATAAGAGTATCGATTATGAAAATTCGAGATATCGATCTCTAAATAATTTGTTTGTTAAATTTAAAGTGGATGTTTTTATAAAAAAACATCGAGATATCGATTTATGAAAATTCGAGATATCGATTTTTAAAAGAATATCGATTGTGAAGATTCGAGATATCGATTTATAAAATTAAAAATATCAATTTTAAAAAGAATAATGATTATAAAAATTCGAGATATCGATTTTTTAATTAATCGATTGTAAAATTTAAATTGGAGGTTTTTATAAAAAAATATCGAGGTATTGATTTATGAAAATTCGAGATATCGATTTTTATAATAATATCGATAATAAGAAATCGAGATATCGATTCAAAAAATTCGAGAATCGAGTTCAAAAACTTGAGATTCCAATTTTTGAAATAAAAAAAAAAAATAATAATATCATAAGTTCAAGATATCGATTCATAAAAAATTCGATATATCGATTTAAAAAAATCGAGATATCGATTTTAAAAATTCGAGAATCGATTTCAAAAACTTGAGATTCCGACTTTTGAAAAAAAAAAAAATAATAATATTATAAGTTCAAGATATCGATTTATAAAAAATTCGAGATATCGATTTATAAAATTCCTTAAAAATTCACTAAAAATTTTTATAAAAATACCCACCGCTAAAATAAAAAATATCGATTTCAAAAATAAAAAAAAAAAAACCTTTCAATCAATCATTCTCGATATCTCTAATCACTAATTAATTCCCCTTCCAAATAAATCCACAAATTACCTGCAACATTGTGCTGATGATGATTGTAAGTAAGCGGAACAGAGTGCAGTGATCTCGCGGACCATTTCCGATGTCTCGAATCCTCGTCGTCGTCATCAGCCTGCTGTCCATCTTCGCCAAGAAAGTGGACTTTTTCATACCTATCTAAATACCTGTAAAAAATAAACAGCTTAAATTTTCCAGCCACTCTACCCCAGTCATCAATTAAACTGACAGCTCATGACCGAGCGAGTGAACGAGTAAGTGACAAGTAAACAGTTTTGAGCCGAGCTAGGTGAGATGAGGTATCAAGTGAAGAGTGCGGGAGAATAAAAACAGAGAGTGGGTAGATAGGAGTCCAGTGAACCACGTGAGTCGTCGCGACGGTTTAGTTGCCACGCCGGTTCTAGTAGTATAGTACAAGTGTAGTCTTGTGTAGTCTGAGTAGAGAAGAGAAGAGTGAGTAGAGTACAAGTATGAATGAATGAATGAATGGTAGGTGGTGTAGTGGTGAGTACGCTACGGGGTCGTAGTAACTAAGCATGAGCCACATGACAGCAGACAGCATTCAGTGCAACAGCAACCAGCACACTGTCCAGGATTGGTCTTTTAGTCTTGCCAATAGTGGGAGGAGGGTGAAGATTATGAGGTAGTGGGAGGAAGCGCTTACGATTCTACAGAAGTGTTGTTACTTCATCGTTCATCGTTTTAAATATTACTACTACTACTACTACTACTAGTACTCTATTAGGTCATTGGACTCCAGCTTCAAGGTCATGCCGATTCATTATTTTAAATAATTTTTGAGCAGTGTATGGATATATGTAATAAGTAGATTGTTACTATACCGTAAATATATTTGCTTGAGTCCGACTCCACTATTAACACAGCCGCTGGGTAAATGAAACTGCTCGCAGAGACTCGACCACTCGTTTCTGGTATTCACCTGGAATAGATTTGTTTTTATTTTATTAGATTTTTGAGTGTAGCTTTGAAACTATTGGGTTTATGAAAAAAGTTAATCAGGTATTTTTTGTGGGGAATTTAAATTCCTATAAAAAAGTCTTATGGGGTTTTTTGATAAAAGTGATAGGTGACGAGTTATTAATTGATTTTTGATAAAAAAAATTGAAGATGGGTTAATTTATGAGAGGGATGAATTGTGAGGTCTTGTAACTTGGAAACTATGGGATTTATGGGAAAAGTTAATCAGGTATTTTTTGTGGGGAATTTAATTTTCTATAAAAAAGTCTTATGGGGTTTTTTGATAAAAGTGATGGTTGACGAGTTATTAATTGATTTTTAATAAAAAATAATGAGAAAAGGAATTTAAATTCAATTTATAGGAAGTACGATTTAAAAGTACTTGTAACTTGGAAACTATGGGATTTATGGAAAAAACTAATCAGAGACTTTTTATAGAGAATTTAATTTCCTACAAAAAAGTCCTGTAGGATTTTTTTATAAAATCAATAGCTGGCGAATTATTGATTGATTTTTGATAAGAAAAAAATTAAGGGGGAATTTGGAGTAAATTTATTAAAGGTATGAATTGTAAGTACTCGTAACTTGGAAACTATTGAACTTATCAAAAAAGTGAATAAGACATTTTTTATAGAGAATTAAATTTCCTACAAAAAAGTCTTATGAGATTTTTTGATGAAACTGATAGTTGTCAAGTTATTAATCAATTTTTAATAAAAACGTAAAAAAACGTGTACTTTAAATTTCGCTGACATAAAATATTTACGAAAAGTACTCGTAACTCTAAAACTATTGCATTTATCAAAAAAATGAATCATACATTTTTTATAGAGGATTAAAATTCCTACAAAAAAGTCCCCTATGATTTTTTAATAAACTCAACAGTTGGCAAGCTATCAACATCTTCAAAAATAAATCAAAATCTCAGAAAAAGGATCTACTGAATGTTACTAAAATTCCCAAGCTACAGATTCTCGGATCAGCTGATTGCGTCAAAGCTTCTACCAGGTATCTGGTAGGATCTCAATGGTGGGGATGCACCTCTACTCGGGGTACTAAACAGGGGCTAGTCATGTAGCGAGAATGGGAATCGGAGAGAGGAATTAAACGACACGCGGTCTGCGAAGATCAGCTGATCGTCCCGCTCAATCTACTCCATAAATCAAAACTTATAAAATTTATTTATTTTTTTTATAAAATATTAATTTAATACTAAAAGGTTTTTATTACCGCAGTGTTGTCATATTTAAGCAACGTCGAAGCCCGTTTTCTGGTGCCGGTATGCGCGCGACTGGGCGCGGTGTTGCCGTATCGACCGCGCTTTACTAATACGCGAATTATTATTTTTTTTTTTTTCAGACCCGGGACTTAATTTACATTTTTTTTTTTTCTTATCAATTAATTCATTAAATTTTTTTTTTTACTCAAAAATTTAAATTACCCGTAAAAAAATTTCTATCAAAAAATAAATATTTTTTAAATTAAAATTTAAAAAAATTTTTTAACTTTTGTAGCAAAAAGTTCGCAATTTTTTTTTTTCATAAATTTAAATTTAAAAAAAAAAAATTTTTCCCGCTTAATTTAAAAATTAAACTTGACCTTGAATTAAAATAAAAAATTAATTACCTTAATCCAGCCACCATGTGCAGTAACAAGTAGATAAAGTAAATAAAGATCGATTTCATTGCCGCTAATTTTAGGATATTTTTTAAACCCGGTTCTGTAAAAAAAAAAATTTTTAATTATTAATAATTAAAAAATAATAATTTGAATTTAAATTAAAATTTAAAATAAAAAATAAAATACAAACCCTCTGGTTTCATGAAAATGATGAAGTTCTTTGAGAAACGACAGTCTTTCTCTCTCATAGGTAACCGGGTCCTTATTTAGGATTTTCGCCATATTTATTCTTAATAACTATGCTAATATTAATTTATACTTGAATTTACTCATTAGCAAGCGAAAATTTGTGTATGTAAAATAAAAAAGTAAAGTAACCAAAACATGTGGAGCTAATTAATTAACCCTAGATCTCCAGCTTCTGTCCATAGCTCCATTTCTTAATAAAAAAAGAAATAAAATAAATAAATAAAATTGATGATAAATAAATAAATAATAAATAAATAAATATATAAATTAGGTATATATGTAATGTATGTAAAAATCACTGATCACTTGACGGGTCCATCGGATATATTAAATAATAATAAATAATAATAATAACACAATACACTAACGACGAAGCTAAACCGTGGATATCAAAATGGCGTCCTACCGCCTTCGAGAGCAAGTATTATTTTAAATTTAAAATATAATTAAATTATTACCCAGGTGTTTTATTAAATTAATATTGTTTTTTGATATATTTATTTATGAGCGATGAGTTTTTTAATGGAGATGGACGATTCTTTATAAACTTGACCGAGTCTTTGCTGTCACGTCCGTAATGCACCAAAGCTACTGTGAGCTGATCACTACTCCCAGCTACCTGCCACCCGGACTTGGGCGCGAGTTATTTGAACTTAAATAACGCACAACAATTATTTTATTTTTAAATTATGGATTTATTATTTGCGGTGGATTTAAATTTAAGTTATTGTTGAAAGTTATTGTTAATATTTATTTAATTATTGATGCACTGATACAGACTATTGTAGACAACTACAGTGTTACCCCCATTTCCGTCTGTTAGCTGCTGATTTTAAATTTTATTTAACGCCAGATGGCGGCATTTTCTTGGGAAAACATTTTTTCGGATACTACTGACATCTGCCGGCTGATTGCGTATTTTTTGTTTATTTAATTTTGGTTTTTTTTCTATTTTTAATTTTTTAAGTTAATTGTTTATGATATTTTTTGATTTTGACAGTTGTTGGTTTGATTTATTTGTTATTTGATATTGGCGGGAAAATTTGAATTTTGAAATTTGTTTTTGTTAATTTTTGGTTGTTTATTTATTAAATATTATTAATATTTGTGAAAATTATTTGTGTTTTAATATATTTGAATTTTTAATAAGCGGGAAAATTGAAAATTTTGAATTTTAGCTTCGGATTAATTTTATTATTTTGTAAATTAAATTTATGATGTTTAATTTAATTTTTGATTTGCGCGGGTAAATATGAAATTTGAATTTTGTTTTTTAATAATTTATTATTTTAATTTTGATAAATTAAAAGATTATTTGTAATTTTTATTTTAATTTTTTGAAAGCGGGAAAAATTTTAATTTGAATTTTAATTTTTTTGTAAATTTATGATTTTAATTAATTAAAGTTTAATTGTGACATTAAATTTTAAGAGAATTGAAAGTTAATTATAAAATTACGCATAATTTAAATCGATTGATTATCGATTTATGATATCGATTAACTATCGATTTATTAAATCGATTAATTATCGAATTATTAAATCGATTCAGAAATTCGATGATCGAACAAATTGGCGGGATTTTTAAATAAAACTTTTTAGATGATTACTATCCTATTAAAAATTAATTTTATTTTTAATAGTTTTGAATTTTATTTAAATTATTATTTTTTTTTGAGTAATTAGAAAAAAAATTGAATTATTTGAAAAGAGAATAAAAATATGAAAGTTTTGATAGCTAGATAATGTCAAGCGGTAAATTTCCGTTAGTCTGAGTACCCATATCATTATATTAAAAAAAAGTAAAAAAATAATCAAATTTAATAATTAAAAAAATTTGGATTTTTTTTTAAAATTAATCATAGGCTTGAGGGTACTCATTTGACTTGAAATTTCATTTAAAAAAAAGATTTTCAAAAAAAATTTGATTCATACATCGGGTAAAAAATATATAACATATTTTTCTGATAATTGTATGAAAAATTGTCTATACATTAAAATTTCGGCTGAAATATCAACGATACAAGAAAAGTGTACAGATACAATTTTTTAGGAAATTTAATTTTCTACAAAAAAGGTCTTATAAAATTTTGAGATAAACCCCATAGTTTCTGAGTAATTTTAATAATTAGTCGAGTGCGGTTATTAGTACGTACGCCAGTCACCAGGGGAAATGAAAATCAATACAAAAATACGACAAATACATTCATATTCATCATACGTAAGTATTGAGTATTGAAATACAGACGTAAAAAATAATAAAAATAAAAAAAAAATAAATTTATTATTTTTTTTTGACATTAATTAAAGATGCCTTATAAAAGACGTAAAACTGTCCAGAGTAATGGAATGAAAAAAGGTTTAAAAACTAAGCGTAAGAACAGGGATCTCGATCAGGTACCACGTGTTTTTATTTTCATTTAATTTTTTTTTGTTTCATTACATGAATTTATGCAATTATAATTATTTTTATTTTTCATTATTTAGATTGATGACGATTTGCAACCAGAGAATGCTAAAAAATTATTAAATCAAGATATTGATTTTGATAAACCTGGTAGTGGACAATTTTATTGTGTCGAGTGTTCGTAAGTAACCTAAAAAATTTTATTTTCTTATTTATTTGTAATTATTTCAATTTTTCAACATTTGAAAATTTGGCGGTGGAAATTTAAAAAAAAATTCATTGACTTTCACACTTAAAAATTTTGTAAAATTTAAAAAAAAAATTTGAATTTATAAAAATTTTGTTGGGAATAAAAAGAGGTTGTGGATTTTAATGCAGTTTGAATTTCAAATTTAAATTTTAAAGAGATGTTCAAAATCTGTCATGAGATATCGGGTTAATTTTTTCAAAATCCTGTAATTAATTTATTCAAAATTTTAAGAAAAATTAAAACAGGGTGGCCACAAAGAAATGATTTAAAAATTCCCTGATATTTCCCGGTTTTCCAGTAAAGTTTTTCACATTTTTCCCTGAGTTTGAAATTTTATTCGAATCTAGATATTCAAAGTTTTTATTACATTTTCATTTTCAATAGTTTAATTTGATAATTAAATGATAAGAGGAACCGTAACAAAGTGCCAACTAAATAAATTAATATTGCCTACTTTTAATTATTCGATGTTAAAAATGTATAAGTTAAAATATTTAATAAGAAATTTAATGATTTGAATAAATTAAAAGTACACTGGTTACAAAAATTAAGGGATACTAAAAAAATTAAAAATTTTTTATTAATTTTCCCCAGGTTGTAACTTGAAGGAAAATGGTCGTACAAAAAAAACAAAAATTCAAACTGTAGCTTCAAGTGTCTAGTTTTCTGATCTGGTCTTTAAATTTTTTTATTATGCACGGTTCCGGGGCAATCAACAATCAATCATAATTATCGAAAAAAATTTATTGAATCTCGAAGACCGTTTTTAAGACGACCAAAAATTTGGTTAATTTATTTTTCGATAGATTTCTTAGGATTACTCCGGAACCACACATGGTAAAAAAATTTAAAGACCAGATCAGAAAACCAGACACTTTAAGCTACAAGTTGCCTTTTTTATTTTTGTCGTATGACCATTTACCTTCGAGTTACAACCTGGGGAAAATCACTTTAAAATTTCAAATTTTTTTGACATCCCTTAATTTTTATAACTCGTATATTATTTAAAATTTTTTAAATTTTTAACTGTCACAATTTAATTCCCGGATACTTTTCGAAATTCCGACATTTCCATGATATTTTTGGAGTCGGCATTTTGATCAAAAATGAATTAAAAAATAATTACAGGAGGCATTTTATTGACGAAGAGGCTCGGGACAAGCATCGGCGATCAAAAGTCCACAAGCGGAGACTAAAAGCCCTGGAGATAACGCCGTACACTATCGAGGAGTCAGAACGCGCAGCAGGACACGGCAGCTGGGTGACTCCCGCAAAGAGAAAAATAGAAACGCTGACGAGAGATAAACTGGAGCAAGATCTTGAGCCCAAGAGAATGAGAACCAGCTCAACATAATGGCTCTTGGTAAAATTCGTCTCCTCAACAAACACTTAACCCGCAACGCATCCTCGCTATTTATTCCCGGGAGCAAAGCCACTGATTCTTACTCCTTTCTATCCCCGTATCTGGACTTCGACGAGCGATTTACCGACCTGGATAAACTGTCTTACCAACTGAGATGCCGTAAGATGCCCGTGGACATCCAGGCTATCAGAGACTCCTGGGAATTTTACAAAAGCATTGACCAGCAGCGCCAGTTGATCGAGTCCCAACGCGAGGAGCTGGCCTCCAGGATAAAGAAACTCAAAAAAGAGTCCAAGGATTCAATAGAAGATTTAAAAACTCAAGGCGCTATCTTACGGCACGACCTGCGAGTCGTTAAAGAAGTACTTTGGCAATTAGAAGAGACAGTAATTATCCGGGCGCTGAATTTGCCCAATGATCTAGATGACAAGACGCCACTTGAACCCGTGGTCCTACGCAGTCATGGTCGGAAACCAACTGGAACTTCTTCCTGCCACACAGAGATCGGCTCCAAGCGGCATCTTGTCGAGTATATCAACCCCCTCCACTATTATTTAGCCGACGACGCAGCTTTACTCGAATTAGCAGCCACCAAATGGGTGTCAACTTGTTTCTCAGACTTCATTCGTGTCTCGGGTTCAGATTTTGCTCGGGATTTCGTCATCGAAGCTTCTGGACGTGACCACACTGACCCCAAGGCTTCTTTTATACTGACCGACCACAGCGACCATGAGGCAAAACTCGGAAAGCTGCATCTGGTAGGAGGGTCAAGTCTCGCTGCGTTCCTCAGCATGCATACGAAGCAACTGATCAATTCCAAGATTTTGCCTTTGCGTTACTACGCCGTAGGCAGACAGTACACACCGACGGTCGGTAAAGCAGACCCAGGATTGTTCAATGTCTGCCAGTCGACTACCGTAGACTGTTTCACCATCACAAAAACGGACTCTGAGCTCAATGAGGAATTTACTCGACTAGTTGATGTGATAACTCGTGTCTACGACAACTTGGGTCGCCATTACCGAGTGGTGCTTCGCGCAGCTCATGAGCTAAAGCCCTGGGAGTGTCTCAGAGTTTCTTTCGAGCTCTGGTCGAGACACAGTCAGAAGTATATCGAGGTCGGTAATTTATCGACCCATGGTAGCTATTTTAGCAAGAGGCTTCTGATTGCTTTTCAAACTTCTACGGGTCGAAGTTACCCTGCGGTGATTGCCGGGACTGTGATTTCTGTGCCGCGTTTGCTGGGATGTTTAATTGAGGATCGCGATGACTTTGTACCGGAAATTATTAAACAGCATATGAATGACGTATGTAACTAATATATATGTATATATATCTCAATAAATGAATAAATATGTTTGTATATTTACGAGAGTGTTGAATAATGGAATATATGGACTAGAATACTTTAGATGTTAGTCCGAGTTTATGTTACGCGATGTTGACAATTCTGATACAGCTTGTCGGTTTTTGTTTACTCTAGGGAGTTTCCGCGTCAATAATGACATTAATGACTTTCAAAAGATTATTACTATTTATCTATACACCTATAACTTTAGTTTTTCAAATTATTACGATCAAACGCACTGCTGTATTTATTTCGTTTCACTAGACTTTAATTTCACTTCTGTAATTACTCTATTTTCTTTGACTTTGATCGCATCATTTTAGTCTTTTTTTTGGGCCACCCTAATAACTATACATCATTTTTATAATGCGGGTATATTTAATGTTTCCGGTATAGAATTAAATTTTCTATTAAAAAAAATCCGTCATTGTATGAGAATCCATAGAAATATATGAGTTTATGTATTTTTTTAAATTCCGGATTTTTTATCTAGTATATAAAATTTTCATTATTTCAGTTGAGCGAATTTTAAAAAATATTCGAATTGAAAAAAAAAAAAAAAATTGAGTTGTAAAAAAAAGTTGACTGAAAGTTATGGAAAAATTTTGAAAAATAAAATAAGAATTATGGGTAATAATTAAACTAGGGATCGAAGACAAATAAATTAAAGTACTCATGCGTGTAATATTAGTTCCGTAATGTTCTTTGATAGTAAGGCGGGGTTCAATGGAATAATACAAATCTAATAATAATAATAATAATAATAATAATAATTTTGATGTATATTAGATTACTTGAGCCACGTATTTTTATATGAATGGAGGCAAAAAAAATTAGTAGTTTTATTTAACTGACAATTAATCGTGGTTTAATTAAACCGCCATTTTATTTTATTAATTCATCGTTGCGACAAATTGATTCGGTGTTTTATTGATGGAAAATTATTATTAATTTTATGTAATGTAATAAAGTTCATTGATCTTTATGGGGGTGAGTAATCATGAAAACGAGTGCCCTGATTAAAAGAAACGATTCGAAACGATTTGTAATGTTAAACTTCCATAAGAATGGCGATTCAAAAGTATTCAACGTATTCAAGCATTAAAAACTATTTAAAATTTTTTTTTGAATCGTTTCTTTTAATAAGGGTGTCTAGATATTTTTTCATCATTTAATTGTGGAATAATTTAAGGGGGTGGTCTAGAAATTTGAAAAAATCGATTTTCTTTTTTTTTTTGTATATTTTTAAAGTGTAGACCCTCAAAAATATGCCTTTGAACAGATTTTTCAAAATTCGAATTATTTTCGGAGATACATAGAATTTTTGTGACGCGGCATCTGAGCCGGCTGAGTAGAGCGAATCATACAATGAACGGCAGATGTTGCCGGACGGCTTGAAGACTCGTTTTTTTCAAGATGAGGCCCAATATATGGATCTGGGATTGCCGATGAATCCCAAGTGAGTATTAAATATTATCTGAGTTATTTTACTGAAATTGTTTCTCAAACTTCAAATGTGTTTTTCTCAAAACTACTTTGTTTGAGGTGGTTGACATGATATCTCAAGTTCTACCGCACTGATTCCTTTGAAATTTGGTGAAAATCTTTTTTATATATCTCTCTATCGCACCTGCCTTGAATTTTAAAAAATTTTAGTTTAAAGTTTTTTTAAAAAATTCGAAAAAATTAAAAAAAGGAGGAAAAAAAAAAAATTTTTTTTATGTAAACACCATTTTGTGAAAAATTTTTTTTTCTTAGCAAAGATCCAAGAATTTAATTTCCTACAAAATTGTTCCTATGAGTTTTTCCATTAATCTGCATATTTCATGAGATATTTAAAAAAACGCGATTGTATCAAAAAATAAATTTTTCTACAAATATATCATTGAATTTTAAATTAATAATAATCTTAGATATTTAAATAAAACGCGCCTTTTTGAATAAAAAGTACTTTGTGGCTTAACAGAAAATATTTTAATAAAACGGTTAAAAGCCATGAATTTCTGTATATAAGTATGTGAAGCTCGGAAAAAAATAAAAATTAATACTTTTATCCAGAGGATAAATATTTCTCATTCCATCCACAAGCATACGAGTGAAAATTTAACATCATTGGATTCTATTGTTTTTACTCCTCGATTGTCTGTATACTCACATATTAAAATCAAATAGTAATTAACATGTTCGGGCTTAATCATTTAAATTTAATTTTCAACTCTGTGAAAATTTAAAAGGAATAAAATAAAGTAAATTCAGTGAAATGCAACTTTTATTAAAATGGCTCATATTCTCTATGATAAAAAATTAATTTTAAGTTTTCCTTTAATATGTCTTTATTATAAAAAAATATTAAAAATAAATTGAAGCTTCATCTCGGATGAAAAATATTTTAAAGCTTTTGAATGTAGATACTATTATTTTAATAAACATTTTTATTTGCGCTTTAAAAGCTTTTATAAGAGATACTTAAATTTGGAATTTACTGAAAACGATAAGATTAGTAGAGTTATTTTAAAAATGTCGGCTTTTATTAATAATCCATAGTATATATTATATAGAAAGTACATATTTGTTTTCAATAAAAAATAATTGATTAAAATGTTTTTTTAAAATTTTTTATACTTTAAAAGACAGCGTTAAAATGAAATAATACTGGTGTAGGCGGTGTAACTCGGCGGTGATAAAATACTGGTGTTAAATTGGTGTAAAGAAATTCCATAGGTACATTGTTTTAACACCAGTAAAGAATATTTACACCGGTTGCGGTGTTATTATAACACCATTTTTGGTGTTGAAATTTAATACTTACACCACCTGAATTTACCCCGTTTTTTTACAGTGTAGACTTGGTAAATATAGGTGTAATTTGGCGGTGTTAATTCGGTGTAAAGAAATTCCATAGGTAAATTTTTTTAACACCGGTAAAGAATATTTACACCGGTGGCGGTTTTATTATAACACCATTTTTGGTGTTGAAATTTAACACCTACACCGCCTGAATTTACTCCGTTTTTTTATAGTGTAGACTTGGTAAATATAGGTGTAATTTGGCGGTGTTAAATTGGTGTAAAGAAATTTCATAGGTAAATTTTTTTAACACCGGTAAAAAATATTTACACCGGTGGCGGTGTTATTATAACACCCTTTTTGGTGTTGAAATTTAACACCTACACCACTTGAATTTACTCCGGTTTTTTACAGTGTAGACTTGGTAAATATAGGTGTAATTTGGCGGTGTTAAATTGGTGTAATGAAATTCCATAGATAAATTTTTTTAACACCGACAAAGAATATTTACACCAGCGGCGGTGTTATTATAACACCATTTTTGGTGTTGAAATTTAACACCTACACCGCCTGAATTTACTCCAATTTTTTTAAAGTGTAGACTTGGTAAATATAGATGTAATTTGGCGGTGTTAAATTGGTGTAAAGAAATTTCATAGGTAAATTTTTTTAACACCGGTAAAAAATATTTACACCGGCGGCGGTGTTATTATAACACCCTTTTTAGTGTTGAAATTTAACACCTACACCACCTGAATTTACTCCAGTTTTTTTTTATAGTGTAGACTTGGTAAATATAAGTGTAATTTTGCGGTGTTAAATTGGTGTAAAGAAATTTCATAGGTAAATTTTTTTAACACCAGTAAAGGATATTTACACCAGCGGTGGTGTTATTATAACACCATTTTTAGTGTTGAAATTTACCACCGAAAATTAAAACACCACTAAAAAATAAAATATCTGAATTTTACCTGAAAATTTAAAATTTACAATCGCAAGCTCTGACAGCGCGCATGCGACTGATTTTAATTCCGTCTTGACATCAACAACCGCGGGAGCTTTCCTCAGTTTGATTTACGCTCTCGTCATCGCGTCTTCTCCCATAAATAAAATAAATGGCTCGAATAATTTATTTCGGTCCTAAAAAAATATAACAATAATTTATATAAAATAAAAAAAAAAAAATATGTATCAATTAATAGAAATAAAATGTCTCCGATTACGTCGGTCAACTTCCGATACCGACGATTGGAATTTCATAAATGATTTTACAAATAATAATACTAATAATGATAACAATAATAACAATACTAATAGCAGTTATGAGTTGTCATCATCATTTGACTACGAAGAAGAATCAGCGCTTTGTAATCCGGTATATTTTTTACTGGATTTGTTTCATAAATTTTATATCCCGTTTATTATTTTACTCGGACTTGTCGGTAATTTATTGTCCTGTATTGTGTTTTTAAATACACATTTGAAAATGCGAAGCTCAAGTTATTATTTAGCGGCATTAGCGATGACTGACTTTAGTTTTTTAATAGCGTTAATGTTTGTCTGGTTGAATTTTCGGGTTGGTTGGAGAGTTTTTAATGAAGATGGTTGGTGTGAAATTCTCGTTTACGTGAGTGCTGTTTGTAGTTCACTTAGTGTTTGGTTGACTGTTGCATTTACTGTTGAACGATTTATTGCAGTTCAGTATCCGTTGCATCGGCCGTATATTTGCACGATCGCGAGAGCAAAAATGATTATTTTTATGCTGACGGTGATGGCTCTTATTTGCCATTCATACGCATTTTTTACCGCGGGTGTCACCAAAAGCAGAGACGGAGTCGAGGATATTTGTGATCTTAGACCAGAGTATCTGGAGCTGATGAGAGTTATTAACATCACTGATACAATTGCGAGTTTGATTGTTCCACTGATTTCTATCGTTGTTATGAACACGATGATTATGAGGAACTTTTTCAAATTCAGTAGAAGATTTAAGCCGACGAGTTTGCCGAGTACTTCTAATCAGTGCCCCAGTAGAGAACGTTCTGATGTTAATCTTAATCAGGTTCCTGTAAGTTTACTATAAATTTTTTTTTCTTTAATTTCGATGGAACTGAAAATTTTTATGACTAAAAGTGATGAGAACTGGAAATTTTTCAACTTTATCTTTATGGGGATTTTTAAATTTTTTTATGAATAAATTTTATGGTGAATTTTGATTTTTTATTAATTTATAAAACATATGAGGAGTTTTTAATATTTTTTTTTTAAATTTCATAATTTTTATGGGGATTTTGAAATTTTTTTATGACTAAATTTATGGGAAATTTTGATATTTTGTTGACTCTACAAAACATATGGGGACTTTTGAATATTTCTTTAAAGCTTTCATAATTTTTATGGGGATTTTGAAATTTTTTTATGACTAAATTTATGGGGAATTTTGATCTTTTTTTGAGTCTACAAAACATATAAGGGCTTTTAAATATTTTTTTGAAGCTTTCATAATTTTTATGGGGATTTCGAAATTTTTTTTTCTAACTTTTTAAATTTATGGGGACTTTTAAAAAATTTTTTATAGTTTTTTAAGATTACTGCCAACTGAAAATGTTTTTGACTTTTTGAAACTTATGGGGGCTTTTAAATATTTTTTTTTTATTTTTAAAATTTAACGGGATTTTCAAATGTATTTTAACAACTAATTTTTATGGGAATTTTTAAATATATTTTTTAAAATAATTTTAACACTTATGGGGATTTTTATATATAAATTTTAAATTTAATCGACTAAAAAATAATTATTTACAATTTTTATATTTTATGAGAAATTTTAAATATTTTATGATAAAATTCAATAAATTCTGTCATTTTAATTTCAAATATTGAAAAAAAAATACCAAAAAAAAAAAAAAAATGAATTTAAAACAATTTCCAAACTAAAAAAAATATGTATATATCAGTAGCAGTATTCAAAAAAAGCACAATATTGGTTTTTTACGTTGACGAAGCCCTTATAAAAATAATTCATTTCCACTTGAATAATAAATTCTGTGAATATTTTGCTTTAGATAAAAATAAAAAAAATAACCAATGGATGTTAAAAAAAAAACAATTTAATTTAAAAAAATTTTCGCTTGGATTATTTTTATTTCCACCATTATTATAATTTATTAGAAACAAAAAAAAAAATTATATATGACAACTGACAAGTGACGTAAAAAAATTCCATCTCAAAAATATTTATTTTGACGTAACTTGACATGACAGCTTAGTAAAGTCGAACAAAAATACTCAGAGCTTTTATATATTTTTGAATACACAATTAGTCACTTCGAATTTATTCCCAATTTTTCACAGGACATTATTTTTATTATTTTATTGATTTAGGGTTATTGGTATTTAAATTGACACAATCATTAAAATGAAATATTTTACATGAATATTTATTGTATTTCAAAATAAAAGAACTTGGAAATTTATATTTCACTGAAGGACAGATAAACAAAATTTATTTAAATATTTGAGTCGATGAATAATAAAAAAAACGCGTTGGCTAATATTTAGATATGAATTCCTTCATATCATTCCGGAAAATTGTTGACGAAGTAGGAACTACATGGATTCAAACCGAAACATTTTCAGTAAATAACAAATATAAACATGGGAGAAACGACGGAATATTAAAAAATAAACAAAAAATTTTTAGTGAAAATTGGATGGTCGCTGTCGACTAAAAAAGTAAAAATTGGAAAAAGATGCGAGGACTTTTTTGTACAGAATTATATTCAAATGAAAGTAGGGCAAAGTGGGACACTGTTTTTAAAAAAAAAAATTTTTTGTATTTGTTTGTTTAGTTTTAAAAAAATGTGGGGTAAGTTGGTCACCCACAACGTCAAAATTGAAAAAAAAAAATTTTACAGGATTGTAAAAAAATTGACAGGGGTAAAATGAACTTAAAAATTCTTTTTTTCACATGAAAAAAAATGATGCTCAAAATTTTGAGTTTTTAGTTTATTTCTGACTTAAAATTGGTATATTCGATACTGATATCAAACCAGGATCATTATATATATTACAAAATGGCTATTATTTGAATTAAAATTTGATACATATAAAAGAGCTAAATTTGTAATTTCGTATATCGAAATTAATATGAAAAAGAATCGATAAATTGGTATTTACAGTTTTTACTATTCAAATAAATATAGAAAAAATTTAAAAAATGAGGAACCGAAAAATTAGTAAACGTACATATTAATATATAAAGATCTAGTATACGAATTTTTCATTTTATTATTTACTACTTATTTAATATATGTATATAATAAATTAATTTATAATAACGAATAAATAAAATTTTATATTAATTATTAGTCAATGGGATAGAATTTATAAAATAAGAGTTTAAAATTTTTGGTATTTTTATGAGCAACAAAATCAGTATCTAGTATACTAATTTTTCATTTTATTATTTACCACTTATTCGATTTATGTATATTGTAAATTAATTTATAATGATGAATTAATGATATTTTAAGCTAATAATTGATCAGTGATATCGAATTTATAAAATAAAAGTTTGTAACTTTTGAAATTTTCGGCGGGAAAAATCAGTATCTAAGATAGCAATTCTAAATTTTACCAATCATTACTTTTTAATAGATTATGCCATAAATTAATAAACTTTCACTAATAAGTCACATATTATACCTAAAAGTAATAATATTTAGTTACTTTTTGAAATAATTGACAGTAGTTTTTACGAATTTACTCAAATTAGTAAACTACTTTGCATTAAGCACATAATAGTACTAATTATTGATAACAGATTACACTTTTTACTATTATTTATCAATTTTTAATATTCTGTTTTTTCATAATTATGAAATATTTTTTTAGTCAAAATTTTCAATAGTTGCACCACTCAGTGACCAACTTGCCTCATATTTTTTTATAAACAACAAACATTTACAAAAAACTTTTTTTTCTTCCGATTCGGCCCTTCTAAAAATTCAAATTTTAAATTCACGCATAAATGAAATATTTCATATAATTTATTTTATTTTATCACATAAAAGTATTTCAAAATAATTTTATTTGTCAATAACTTTATCTGCGTAAAAAAGTAATCTCATTATAAGTTTCGTCATTAGAGGATTAAATTTTCTAATCTAAAAAGCTTGACGATTTAGCGTAAACTCAATAGATAACACGATATTTTAATTAAAAGTTTAATTCAAATGTACCTTGAAAATTAATTGTACGTGGAATTAACCCCCTGACAAATATAAACATCTAATATTAAAATTATAAATGACTTATACTTTGGGCTGGCTAAAAATAAAACGTCAAAGTTTACACAGATGATTAAAAATTAATTTAAGATATGAATAATCTTAAAATAAATATATTAATTTATCGACGATACTTAACGGTTTTAAAATTTTAAATTTATAAACAGAGCGGAAGTAGCAGCAATAATGGTATAGTTCTTGGAACAAGAAAAGTTCCGTCACAGCAATCATTTAATTCAACTAAAAACAATAATTCCCACCATTCATCTGGTATCGGATCAGCCACTGGGGCTGGAGTTCCCAATGGATCGGGGACAAGTGTGGGTGGGCAACCCGCGATACAACAGACAACAGCCCTCTCAGTGGTCACACAACCACCAGCCGTTGCTTCAACCTCAATGATGAGGAGTACTTATCAAATTCCTGAGTTTACTGCGGCTCGATGTATACGTAAGTTATTTCAAATGGTCATGTAATGGGCGTTTTAATAACATCTGACTTTAAATGTAAACTTCTTGTTGGATTCGATATTGCATATTCATTTAAAACCAATATTATGATAAGCTTTAGCGTGCGCTCGAATTCTTACTTCAGCTCTAGAAGTAAAAGCAATTTTGATTTACGCTCTAATTGCTGAAGCTAAATTATTATTAATTTAAATTTTATCAGCAAGTCTATTGTTTGCTACAAATTTCACAGGTCAGATGTTATTAAAATTATAATGAGTGATACAGGATGAAACATCAATGTGGACAAGGGTCATGTCAGCCCTTGCCTTCGGCGGAAACAATTTTACCCTAGCCAGCATTTATATCCCTTCATTCGGTGTCACTCAATAATAGTAATTGAAAACCCAATAATTACATGCTAATTACAGATATTAGGGCGTCATCGAGAAATTTAGCTACCACGAGAAACCAACAGAGTATTACTAAAATGCTATTATTAATTAGTACAGTATTTGTATTACTTAATTTACCGAGGTAAATTTTATTATTTTTGTATAAATATTCATTAAAATGCGTAAAAGTTTGGTTAAAATAGCTCTAACAGCTGAAATGGGCCAATTTAAACTGGCTCGAAGGACCAAGTTTACTCTATTATATACGAAAAAAATATATATCTGGGCAAATCTGCATAAATGAGAATTATATTTATATATATGTTGCATATATACAAATTTTCCCGGATATATATTTTTTTGTATGGGATATTTTTGAAATATATGACTATAAAAGTTCATTGGCGCGTAGAAAAGAGGAAATTTTGGAATTCGCAGTAAACTAGCTATGAATTCATTATTTTTGACAATCCTAGATTGGCTCGAAAGACCAAAGTCATTCTATAGTTTTAAGATATATGAAAAAAAAAAATTCAACGATGTCTAGAAACGAATAAAGTTATTAATTTTAAGTGTATTATTCGCGTTTTTAAATTGGCTCGAAAGACCAAATTTACTCAGAAACTTGAAAATATATGACTATAAAAATTTTTTGACATCCAGAGAGGGATAAATTGGTAAATTTGAAATAATTTAGCTGTAAATTTTTTATTTTATACCCCTTTCTAAACAGGCTCGAAGGACCAAGTTTACGCTATAACTTTAAAATGTATAAGTATAAAAGTTTATCGGCGCCTAGAAAAGAGCAAATTTCAAAATTAGAAGTGATCTAGATGTAAATTTATTATTTTAACTTTTCTAAATTGGCTCGAGAAACCAAATTCATTCTATAACTTCAAGATATATGACTATAAAAGATAAGTGACGTCTACGAACGAGTAAATTTATAAATTTTAGGTGAATTATTCATAAGTGAATAATTTGTAACGGTTTTTAATTGGCTCGAAAGACCAAATCGACTCGGAAACTTGAAAATGTATGACGATAAAAGTTTAAGACACTCTCAGAAAGGGGTAAATTGGTAAATTTGAAATAATTTAGCTGTAAATTTGTTACTTTATACCTTTTTAAATTGGCTCGAAGGACCAAAGTTGGTTTAAATTTCACTGTTGGAAGCTAAAATTAACCTTTAATATAATAATATATATTTATTTAAAATTACAGTTACGCTATACGTCTGTGTATATTTTTTTTCACCCTCGCCGGTCGAGACAGGCCAGCATTACTTTGGTGTCTACAGCAATTTTTTATGCTGTTATATTACACTAATTTTAGTATTAACTTTTTATTATACGCAGTATGTGGTATCACATTTCGGCGTTGTCTCAATCAATTAGTACAAAAGTACTTGAGCTATATCACGAGGTAAATCTCTATTGTACATCCACCGACATATGATACCTTTGTCACCGGTAAACCAAAACTATAATAATAATAAATATTTATTATTTCAGATATATCGGCAGGCGGCGAAGAAATTCTTCAAGTTCATAAATATTTATTTAAATATAATTATTATAAATAATATATTTGTGTGGTTAAATAATTATAAAAAATACGCGTATACCAAAGACGTCTAAAAAGTCAATTTCATTCCTCAATAAATGTATTTATTATTATTTTAATATTTTAATTTGTGAAAATAATAAATGTTTTATGTCATTAAATAAATGTTACAATTTAATGTCAAAAAAAAAAAAAATAATTTATAATTTTTAATTAAATTTTTTCTTTTCAGTTATTTTTGTTCCCTTTGAAAAATTTTTGAAAAAAAAAAAAAAAAAAAAAAAAAAAAATTGATTATCAAGTCCTTGAATTTTATGAACTATTGATTGACAAGTAATTAATTAATATAGGAAGAAGTGGGGTAAAATGAGCCAAGACTTTTGAAAAAAATTTTTTTTTTGTAAATGTTAATTGTCTAGAAAAAATATGGGGTAAGTTGGTAAAAAAGTCAACTTGAGGGTAAAATGAACCCAAAAGTTTCCTTACAATCCATGCAAATGAGTCCAATACTGCATAGGAGTCAATACAAATTTAATGACTTCCATGTTGCTTCAGACGCATTTGAGTGAAGTCCCTGGGAACTTTGGGTAAAGTTTCTATTAAAGGTCTATGATCCTGAAGTTACTAGACTAACAAATTTGTGATTTTTTTTAACCCTTACAAAAAAAAAATTACAGAGGTCCATATGATCAAAATTCGAACTTCGAAAAACGGACCGAAATCAATGACTACATATTTTTTTTTTAATTTTAAATTTTCATAGAGGGAAGTTAAAAAAAAAAAAACTAAAAAAATGCACATCTAGAAAATAAAAAAAACTATAAGTGCAATTTTTAAAAATATTTTTTTCTTACAATTAAATGTTTAAAAAAAAAATCCAAAAATTTATTTGACGGCTATTTCAGTATCACCAGAGTTTTATGTTAATAATAATCAATTAAGCCCATTGTCCACTGTATTGTAAATTTCTCTAGAATTAATTAGTATGAAGCAACTGATAATCCATTATGGGATTTTGATAAATACAAATCAATAGATGGCTCCATCAACGTGATTAAAACACCATTAAAGCTTATAACTGAAATTCAAAGCATTTAGTTCCCCCCAATTTAACTTCAAACTCTCAACAATTTATTATTTATTACTAATATTGATTTTGAATAAATTAATGTAAATTAAATTACTCCTCTATCCAGACGATTCCATAAATAATTTGATATTAACTAAAAATCAATTATTTATTTTTGTCAGTACGCTTGAGTTGCATTTAAATTTTTTTAATATAAGGAATTAAAAAGTAATTTACTGGCTGTTGATTTATGTAATTCCGACCGGGTAATTTCTAAAATTTCCTTCAGGATAAATCGATTAGGGGATAAAAATAACTCGTTATTTATACGTCTGACTCTGGTTCTTGGTCTTGCTCTTGTGCTTTGCAGTCAAACGTTTTTATATTTTCAAAGCTCTTATTATTAACGTAAGGCTCTATTGCATGCGCATTTTTTATTAAACCTTTTTTAACAAATTCCATTAGAGCAATGCACTCTTTAAGTTGCTGGAGTAAATTTTTATCTGAGCATAATTGCAATACCTTTAAAAAATTTAAATTTTTTCGTTATTTTATTTTCAATTTTTTTTTTGTTTTTAACTATGACCAAATTACCCCGTTTGCTACAAATTAAATCAGATAATGGCTCATTTTACCCGATAATTATTATTACTATTATTATTATTATTATTTTTTTTTTAAATTTGCCGCGAAAAATATTGAAGATTATTTTGAAAAAAAAAAAAGAAATTTTTGTGTTCAATGCAATTTTTCAAAATAAAATTTTTATCAAATCTTGAGATTTTAGTCTTGTGGGGGTGGGGGTAAACTTTGAAAATTTTTTCAAACTCAAAAAAAATTCGGTCGAATAAATTTTGAAATTTAAGAAACAAAAAAAAAAATTATTATTTTTGAATATTGAAACTTAAATCGATCGATCGATTCAAAAATCTAATAAGTTCTGAAACTTTTTGATTATTTTAAGGAGGAAAAGGGTCTGAGATAAAAAAAAGATATTGTGATTTTTTTTCGGTTTCATTATTAAAATTTTTTAAATTTGTCACATGGTTAAGCATCATTTCAAGAATATTCTGTGAAATTTTCATAAAAAAATATGAAAAAATAAGCCAGTGGTAGTGGGGAGAGACGAGTCAAAAAAAAGTCTCCATGCCGTAGGCAGGATAACTCATGACTGTATCATCTGAAATAAAAAAACCAAAAAGATTTCTTTAGTACATAAGTTTGATGGATTTGAACGAAAGAATAAACAAAATATTCATTTTTGAATTTTTGGTAAAGGTGCAATCAAAAGACTAATTTTCCCGAAAATTCTTCCTTTTGTTTAATTAAAAAATAAGTAGTTTTTGCAAAAAAAAATTCTTCGTTCAAATTTATCAAACTTATGTACTAAAGAAATCTTTTTGGTTTTTTTATTTCAAATGAGGCAGTCATGAGTTATCCTTTCTACGGCATGGAGACTTTTTTTTGACTCGTCTCTCCCCACTATCACTGGCTTACTTTTCAATATTTTTTCATGAAAATTTCACAGAATATTCTTAGAATGATGCTTAATCACGTCACAAATTTTAAAAATTTTAATAACGAAATTGAAAAAAAAATCACAAAAATGCGTCAGTAACCCATGGCGCAATTTGTTCTCTTAAATAAATTAGACTTCAAAGCCCTATTGGAATAATTTGGACATGTCTACTTAACCCCGTAATAATAAAACCCATACATAAGGATTAATCTGTGCTTTTTTAATAATACGTCTCCAATTCCGTTGAACCGTATTGAATTTTTTATACTCAACTGGCAGCTGTCTGCTTATACCTTCGTTACTAAAAATGGGTTCCAAATATATCCACATTCTAAAAAATCAATACCACAGATATGAATTATAATTCAGACCATCAATTCTTAGCGCTGCTAGTTAACAATATATATATATATATATCTATATATATATATATATATATATATATATATATATATATATATATATATATATATATATATATATATACAAACTTTTGCACACGTGTCCAAGTAATTAAAACATTTTGTATTGACTGTAAACTAATATTCAACTCGCAAATTAAATTTTCAAAAATTGCGCTGTAATTCGAGCTCGAAATTTTCTCAATTTCTGCTCTATCTTCATAAAGTTTAGTCATTATTTCATTTGAAATATTAACAATACACGTTTCAGTGCTTCCAAAATACGGCATTATTTCAATCTGAATATTGCGCCATGACACCGATATGTTGTCAAGTGCTACTTCAATAGAGTATTCTTGACGTGCATTATAAGCTACTTGGGATATAATCTCCATATAATCCATAATACGAAGGTCAAGTAGATTTTCAAGTGACAAAGAAGACATTAAAGTGGATATTTGAATTCCTGTATGCTCATTAATTTCATCAAAATGTCGCTCTTTCATTCCAGGAAATTCAATAATAGTTATAAGATGTATATAAGGTTTGAATGACTGGATTTTATTATTAATGTATGCAGTTATTTTTAATATATCTAATTTTCGAAGAAAAAGTTATTTTATTTTTAAAAAATCAGTTTTTCGTTACATGGTTGCTATGGTAACTATTTTTGAGGGGCGTTACCATAGCAACGGTTCGTAGTGGGGTCAGCATAGCAACGGCAGGGAGTGGGGGCGTTGTCATGACGACTTAAAGGAGTAGGGAGCGTTGCTATGGCGACTCAAAGGAGTGGGGAGAGTTGCTATGGTTACCAGCAGTAGTGGGGAGATGGGGCGGGGCTTCAAGTAACTGAATATAAAAAGGAGGGAAATTGAAGTAATTTGAATAAAAAATTTTTTAATTATTACCTGGTTGATTACTAAATACTTCGGAACAATGATAAATATTTTTTTCCATTTCCTCAATTGATTTTTCTAATTGATTAATATCAATACTAATTAAGGGATTTTCTAACCAAGTTTCTTCGGCTTTTATCCAATCTTAGTTGGAAAAAATTTGATAACTTTTAATATATGTATGAATAGTGTACAAAATTTTTAAAAAAATTATTTTAATTAGTGAAATTGGTTTTGTTATCAAAAGGAAACTAAGTCAAGATTTTCTTGAGATTTTCTTGACTGCTAACTTCAGGATCATAATAATTTGTGGGTTTCTTTAAAAATGATAAATTAATAAAAAAAAAAATTTCAAAAAATTGCACTTATAGTTTTTTTCATTTTCTACATGTGCATATTTTTAGTTTTTTTTTTTTTCTAATTTAAACGTTTTTTTATAATTTAAAAAATTATTTTTCCTATTTTACCTGAGGCCGTCGTCCAAAGGATATCATATGGCTCAAAATCGTCAATAAGTTTTTCTAAATGGTCATAAGACGTGACCGGTAAATTAAAAAGACTCTGACGTTGATTCAGGATTAGCGACTGTGTCCTACAATAATCTAATGATTTTCTCATCCGTTTGACTTCTAAAGCCCATTCATTTATTTTATCAATCTCACAGAAACCAATTATCTTCTCAAAATCACTCGTCAACGTCTTAATTTTTTCCTCCAGTAACAACTGATCATTTTTTTGAATTTTCATAAATTTTTCAAACTCTTGTTTTATTCTTCCCGCGGCAAATTCAATCTGACCCTCTATTTTCAATGGAAACCCGATAGCTTCCCACTTCATAGCAAAATCTTCATTACAAATATTGCATTTTATCGTATCCAGTAACTCGTACTCGGTACTTACGAGCTCTATTTCATTCCGTAATTTTATTATTTGCTCTGGAATATTTGCGATATATTTTTGTAGTTTAATTAATTCCTCAATGCAACCTGACTCTTTAATTAATTTATTTTCAATACTGCGGTAGTTATCAAGTATTCTATTTATTTTCTGTCTACATTGAGCTGTCAGGATTTCAACAAAACCGTTTATTATTTTTTTATATTTTCCGTTAAAAAATTTTTTGAATTCCAGTTTTATTTTAAATGAATTTACATTAATTACTTCTGGAATTTTATTATTAAAACTGTCGAGTTCAGATATATAATAAATTATTCCTTCATATATTTTGTGTGCGTCGAAATTTTTTTCACGAATTTCGCTTAAAAAAAAAAAAAAAAAAAAAATATTATTTGTAAGTGCGGCTTCGAATTTTTTTGGGTAAAATAAAAATTTTTTAAATAAATTTTTGTAAAATTTTTTTTTGATAGTGAATTAATAAAAAAAAATAAAAAAAAAAAAAAAAAAAAATAAGAAATAAAAAAATTTTTAAGTTAAAGGAAGAGGGGGTAAAATGGGCTGACATTTATATTACATATAAGCACTCATTTTTTAAAAGGCCCATTTTACCCCATTTTTCCTAAAAACAAAAAACACGTTTTTGAATTTTTTTTTTTTTAAATTTTCTTTTTTTTTTTTTTTTGTAAAAAAAAATTTTTAAAAATGAATTTAAAAAATTTTTTTTTACTAAAAAATTATCGGAGCCAAACTCAAGCTCAATTATAAAAAAAAAAGTTGAATTTAAAAATTGGCGCGTAATAAAATTTTGAATTTAAAAAAATTTACCTGATATATATTTCGATATCTAGATTTAATAATTCGATATATTGATCAAATTGCTTTGGAAATTCATCCAATAAATAAATAATCGGCTGATAAATACATTCAATATTTTTTTTTATATCAACAATTGAATTGTCCATGAGTCCAATCGGGGAGAGATATAAATCGGGCGGGAATTTAAGTTTTTTAAATATTAAAATTTGTGGATTTTTAATTTCATGCAATTGAATGACAACATCGTCGATTATACTCATTAAAGTTTGTATAAAATTGTCTATATTTGTTGAATAAGTAATTCCTTTATAATTGGGTATTAAATTTAACTCGAAGATCGGATTCGACAATTCGAGGGAAAGTTTTTTTCTCATGTAATTCATTTTGTAAAAATTATCTGACATAATAATTTTTTGTGTAGGTTCTGAAGTTTGTAATAACGATAAGTACTCTTGTATAGAAGTTTTTATAAGCGCATTAAGTGAAGTCTAAAATAAATTGCAGTGATAAATATTTTTTTATTTTATTTGAAAAAATATAATGAGAGCTTTAAATTAAAAAAAAATCGGTAACTATGGGATTTATGAAAAAATTTATAGAATACTTTTTTGTAGACAATTTAATCCTCTATAATTTCATTTATATTAATTTTTTTCATATTTTCAATATTTAAACTGATAATTTAATTTTAATAATTTAATTCAGTGAATTATTAATAAAATTAATTTTTTTATATTTATAAATTAATATTGTGACTAAAATATCAGAGATACGGTAAAAAGTAATCAGTACAATTTTGTAGGGAATTGAATTTTCTACAAAAAGTGTTCCTATGATTTTTTTTATAAATTTGAAATTTTAGTAGAAATCGAGGTTTTAAATTAAAAAGTTAAATTTTAAGGATTTAAAATAAATTTAATTAATAATTTTTTAAAATTAATAATTTAAATAAATTTAAATATTAATTTTTTAAAAATTTATAATTAAAATTATTTTTAAATAATTTAATAGTTAACTCAACATTTAATTTGAAAAATATTTAATTTTTTGCAACTTTCACAGAAATTAATATAAAAAACTAATGAAAATTTGAATTTACATTCAATTATTGTTGGTATTATTATTATTATTATTATTATTATTATTATTATTATTATTATTATTATTATTATTATTATTATTATTATTATTATTATTATTATTATTATTATTATTATTATTATTATTATTATTATTATTATTATTATTATTATTATTATTATTATTATTATTATTATTATTATTATTATTATTATTATTATTATTATTATTATTATTATTATTATTATTATTATTATTATTATTATTATTATTATTATTATTATTATTATTATTATTGTTATTGAATAAAAAGTACCTGCATAATTTGTATTGTAAGAGAGATAAAGCGTTTAATTTTAATAACTTCATAAACTCGAGGGTCTATTTGATTTATTTTAAAAAACCCTTTGCTGACGTCACGGAAACAAATTGAAATAGATTGAACTATCTGTTGAACCCATTGTTCTTTGAGGAACTTAATTGTTTTTGAAGAGGATTGTAGTTGCAAAGCTTTGAATTTTTCGAGCGTTAAAGGGCCTCCGGGATTTGTTGAAAATAAGCTCATAGATGAAACATTCTGACAAAGCGAAAATATTCGACTCAGTGCTTCGTGTACTTCTGGCCGGACATATAAAATATTTAAATGAACTTTTTTTTTTATTTCCTAATTATAATTATTATAATGAGTATTTTCATATTTTAATTAATATGTTGAACAAATTATATTTTATTACTCCATGTGATGAAACATATTTTTTTTAATTACTTTTTTTTAAATTGATTGCATAAATTTTTACCTCGAAATTTTTCATACCAGTATCGATTTTTTTGCTCGTTAATTTAATGACTGACTTTTTCCAATTTGAATATTTTTCGAGTTTTCTTTCTAAAATTAATCTTGACTCAACTCTCTGGTAATCTAAAGCTACTTCATCAAAAAACTATTAAGTTGCAAAAAATTAAATTTTTTTTTTAATTAAATCTTGAGCTAATTAATTAATTTTTTTTTTAAATAAATGAAAAAATTTTTCAAACCTGACTAAATTATTATTGACAATAAAAATATTTAAAATTACCTCTGATATTTTAGATTCCGGGAATCGTAATTTACCATTACGAGTTCCGGAATAAATAATTTTATTAACCAACTCATCATTTAAATCAATTTTTATATTTTTAACATCTAAACTATTTAAATAATAATAAAATCCTATTTTTTCACGATCATCATCATCGCCGTCCATTTTATCTGACAGCGAAATTTAAAATAAATTATTTTTCGCGCCATCTGTCACTTGTTTTTTAAAACCAATAAAACTTCCCGCTTTTTTTTTTGTCAATTGATAAAATAAAGTATATCAATATTATTACTAATTTATAAAAATATTTTTGAAAAAACTCACGGTCAAAATCTTCAATTCAAATTTCCCTCCAAGCAAAATTTTTCAATTAAAAAAAAATCACTTTTTTTCACTAAAAAATTAATTACACTCACCATTACACTTTAATTACACTAATTACACTTTAATAACATTAATTACACATACACTCATAATTAATTTCAACCCGCAATTAAAATTTTTTAAAAAGTTGACAAAAAAAAATTAAATCAAATTTAAATAATTTTTATTTCTCCCGCGAAAAAATAATTAATTGTAATTAAAATTAAAACCTAATTACTATTAATTACTTAATTACTTTTAAATTTATAAATGAAAACCCAAATTTCATTACAGAACGTCGGCGCCATTTTGAATTTTAACTCAAAATAAATTAAATCGAATTTAAATAATTCATATTTCTCCCGCGAAAAAACAATTAATTACAATTAAATTTCAAATTCAAATTGAAATAATTATTAATTACTAAATTACTTATAAATTTATAAATTAAAACCCGAACACTACAGAACAAGATGCCGGCGCCATTTTGAATTTCAACTGACTGCTGGTATAAACTCTCGGCAGGTGCTGCCGCCGCGCGGGAAAATTTGAAAGCATTTGAAAGTGCAGCAGTATCAAGTAACCGCAGGAGGAAAAAAAAGGCCAGACTTTAGAATCTACACATATACATTCATAGTATATATATATAAACACATATATATGTATATATATATATTCATAAATATGTGGTAGTAAAAAAGAAAAGGTCGGATCAGCTGTACGCGCAAGGTTATTCCAATAGTTTTTTATTAAATTCCGTGTATTATTTAAAAACTTTTTTAAAAATAATTTGAATAAATTTAAAACCAGTAAAGTTTAATTTTAAATAAACATTTAAATTTAAAATAAGTTATTTATTTATTTATTGTTTTATTAAAGTGATTAGTGATCGCCATGTTAGATTTTATGATCTTGTAATTGTTATTATTGTTTAGAAAAAAAAAAAAAATAATAACAATAATAATAAAATTAATTTAAATTAATTATTAAATTAAAAATTAACAAGTTAATTTAAAAAATAATTAAATTATCAGTTGGCGGTTTTATTTTTTTAACTTTTTATTTTTATTAAAATAAAAACTGGAGTAACACTGGCGGCAATTTTACTGGTATTTAAAATCATCCAAGCTGGATAGGTTACCCGAATATCTCCGCGATACCGTGGATTGGTTTATGGGGTAAGAAAATAATTAATTATTTATTTTTAAAATTATTTTTTTGTTTAATTTTAAATCAAAGTTAAAAAAAAAAATGACTGATTTATTTTATTGTTGGGAAAAGTTTTATCTGATAAGATATATGTTATCATATTTATTGTATGTTGATTATTATAGATTATAAATTATATATGTATATATATATATAAAGGTGTACGTGGCTAATTTGTCGGGCTTCAAATTATTGAGTTACGTGGAGTATAATTTGATATGAGTATCGAAGCCTGTCATTCGTGAACTGACAATTTATATATTGATATATAATAGTTAATATATATTTTGTAAATATATTAAATATGTTTGGGTTCAGTAGAAATAAAATTTTCAAATACTCGGCGATAAATAACACGCTGCCAATTGACGTCGAGGACACGGTCACTTGCTTCTGCAGGTTTGATTGGTTTTTAGTTTAAATATTTGAATTTAAAAAAAAAAAATGATGTCGAGTAGTTTTAATGGTTTTATATTTTTATATATACTGTGGGTGATGTAAATATATATTGATATTTTAAAGAATAATGGAGAAGTAGGTAGAGTTGAGTCAGCTGACTATTTTATATGTAACAGCTGATTCATTGTGGGTATATATATTTTAATCGAAGCTATATATATATATATATATATATATATATATATATATGTATGTATGTATGTATGTATGTAGAGTGCGTCGCAATGCTGATTTTTAGAGATATTTTATTTTTCATGTAACATAAAATTTTCGCGGATTTGAATTATAAGAGAGATTTTTTAAAAATTAATTTTGGTAAACTTTGGAGTTTAAATCGATTTCGATTATTTTTAATCGATAACTCGATTTGGGATTTAGAAATTTTGAAAAAAAAATTTAGAGTTTAAAAAAATTTTTAAATATTAAATCGATATATCGATTGACTAATCAATATATCGATTGACAAATCGATATATCGAATTATTAATCGATGTATTAAATTGTAAATTGATATCTCGATTTTAAATTTAGAAATTAAAAAAAATTTAAGAATATGGTATCGATATATCGATTTATTAATCGATATCTCGATTTATTGATCGATATTTCGATATATTGATCGATATCTCGATTTTTAATTTAGAAGTTTAAAAAAAAGTCAAGAACATGATAATCGATATATCGATTAATTAATCGATATATTGATCGATATATCGATTTATCGATCGATATCTTGATTTTGAATTCAGAAATTTAAATAAAAAAATAAAGAAGAACATGATAACGATGAATCGATTAATTATTCGATACATTGAATTATCAATCGATATATCGAATCATTAATCGATATCTCGAATCGTACTTTCAATATTTTTTTTTTTTAGAGAAAATTAGGAATAAAAAATAAATAAATATCAAATTGTTAATCGATACTTCGCACATTAATTCGATTAATCGAATCACTAAATCGATATATCGAATATTCGATTAAAAAATATTTTTTGAACTCTACAGAAATCGATCTTTTGTATAATTTTGTTTTTTTTTTATAGAAAAGCCAGACGGAAGGAGAAGGATGCAGGCACCACGGAAGATCCAAAACTGTACTTGGAGGAGGCGGCCCTCGAGCGACAGCTTCCCGAGCTGGACCTCAGGATGCTGGTGGATCTCCCTCCAGGTCTGGACTACAACGAGTGGCTGGCATCCCACACGCTCTCACTCTTTGACCACATAAATTTAATCTACGGTACAATATCCGAATTTTGTACTCAAACTGGTTGTCCCGACATGACTGGTCCTGGACTCAGGTACTTATTAATTTAATTCAGTTTATTAATTACCCAGCTATCATAAATAATAATAATTATTTATTTATTTATTTATTGCAGGACATATCTGTGGTTTGATGAAAAAGGAAAAAAAACCCGTGTCGCTGCTCCACAGTATATTGATTATGTGATGACATTTACACAACGTACTGTCAGTGATGAAACAATATTTCCTACTAAATATGGTATTTATAACTATTCATTTTATTTACTATTCAAAAGGTTAGAAAATAAAATTTATTTACCCCAGAAAATATTCAATATAAGTAAGGCTTGTTGGTACTCTTTCCACAGGAAATTCAATTTCCTACAATTTTTCTCTCTTATAATTTTTTCCTAAACCCCTTAGTTTACGAAATAAATATACCCCATAAATATATACTTGTCATATTTTGAATAATTGAAAATAAATATGGCTTGTTGGTACTCTTTCCACAGGAAATTTAATTCCCTACAATTTTTCTCTCTTATAGTTTTTTCCTAAACCCCTTAGTTTGCAAAATAAATATATCCCATAAATATATACTTGTCATATTTTAAAAAATGAAAAATAAATATGGCTTGTTGGTACTCTTTCCACAGGAAATTTAATTTCCTACAATTTTTCTCTCTTATAATTTTTTCCTAAACCCCTTAATTTACGAAATAAATATATCCCATAAATATATACTTGTCATATTTTAGAAAATGAAAAATAAATATGGCTTGTTGGTACTCTTTCCACAGGAAATGTAATTCCCTACAATTTTTCTCTCTTATAATTTTTTCCTAAACCCCTTAGTTTGCAAAATAAATATATCCCATACATATATACTTGTCATATTTTAAAAAATGAAAAATAAATATGGCTTGTTGGTACTCTTTCCACAGGAAATTTAATTCCCTACAATTTTTCTCTATTATAATTTTTTCCTAAACCCCTTAATTTACGAAATAAATATATCCCATAAATATATACTTGTCATATTTTAGAAAATGAAAAATAAATATGGCTTGTTGGTACTCTTTCCAAAGGAAATTTAATTCCCTACAACTTTTCTCTCTTATAATTTTTCTCTAAACTCCTTAATTTACGAAATAAATATATTCCATAAATATATACTTGTCATATTTTAAAAAATGAAAAATAAATATGGCTTGTTGGTACTCTTTCCACAGGAAATTTAATTTCCTACAACTTTTCTCTCTTATAATTTTTCTCTAAACCCCCTAGTTTGCGAAATAAATATATCCCACAAATATATACTTGTCATATTTTGAAAAATGAAAAATAAATATGGCTTGTTGGTACTCTTTCCACCGGAAATTTTATTCCCTACAATTTTCCTCTCTTATAATTTTCTTCCCCGATCCCTCCTTTACGAGATACTACCCTTATTTTCTAACCTTCAGCGTATTGATTAAAAAAAAATAAACAAATCAATCAATTACATAAAAAAAAAAAAAATTACACACTAATAAGTATCGATTTAATATTTTAAAATTAGCAAATGAGTTTCCAAGTTCATTTGAATCAATAGTACGTAAGATCCTGCGGCTACTGTACCACGTAGTGGCACACATTTATCACTGCCACTTTCGCGAAGTTGCACTATTGGGACTCCACGCTCATCTCAATTGTGTCTTCGCTCATCTTACTCTTCTTAATCAGCGTTTCAATCTTATCGATCCTAAAGAAACGGAAATACTTGGTGATTTAGAGGCCGCACTACTTGGTAACTATAAATTAATATTTTAAAATAATTCATTTAATAATTATTTATTTAAAATAGGTGATTCTGCCTCGACTGTCCAGGAACCCACGACTGCGGCCACCTAACAATAATAATAATTATAAATTTATTTATTTATTTTAATAATATAAGAAATGTTTTACGAGATTGTAGTTTGTGATCTCCGAATTCTTTCCCTCATTTGTTGGATTGTTTTTTTTTTTTTTTGCTTGTTAAAGTTACAAGTTACCTTGCACAGTACACCTAGTATGAATGAATTAAAAAAGTTGTTAGTGTGGATGCGAGGGAAAGAAAATTAATTATAATGATAATGCTAATAATTAAATAAAAAAAAAAAAATGTTAATTATTTAAATGGCAAAAGAAGGAAAAGGGAAAATTTAGTACCTGTAAATAGTGATCAGACGAAATGTAAATTATTTTTCCTTCGTTTGTTGTTAAATTGTGTGAGATTGTAAATAATTTATTGTAATGGTGATAATAATAATAATAATTTGGGTTATTATTGTTATTATTATTTAAATAGAGTTAAATAGAATAAAAATTGTTCTGAGAATAAAATATAAATAAAATATTGTATATTTAAAAAAAAGAAGATAAGCAAATAAATATACGGCGTTATTGAATTTTTTTTAATTTTTTACTGGCCCATTTTGCCTGGATTTTTTGGGACACTGGGACGGGTAGCCTTGGGTTTGGTCAGATTCATTTTATTTTTATTTATTTGTAGTTTTTTATGACTGGGACACTTTGGGACAGGCGTCCCAGTAGTGGACCAGCGGTCCATTATTAACTATAGCTGTCAATATGTGATTTATTAAAAAATCTGACGATTTTTATTTACCTAGATCATTGGGACACTTTGGGACATGTGGATCAGTTGTCCCATTTTGTTTCAAATAATTGATTCAACTTTTAATAATGTTCTATATATTTTTTATAAGTGGGACACTTTGGGACAGATGTCCCACGTGTCCCATTTTCAAAATTCTTCCTTTGACTTAAAAAAATTTTTGTGGTCCACTAAAGTATCTGGGACAGATGACCCATAAATGGTCCACTTTACCTCTAACATTAAAATTACTCAATTATTATTTTTTAATTATTCAAAAAAAATTAATCTGGGACAGTGGGTCAACTGTCCCATTTTATGGCTCATGGTCCATTATTGGCTCAAATTAAAAATATATAATCACTTATTTTTCTTTAGTTTATTTGGGTCACTGGGACACTTTGGGACAGGTGGTCCATCTGTCCCAATTAATCTGACCACTTATTTAGCCTTCAACAATAAATTTCACACAATTAAATTTTTCTGACCCACTCGTGACACTGGGACAGGTGTCCCATTTATGGGCCACTGTCCCAAAATTACTTATGAATCTCCACAAGACGTATGGCCCGACACAGATCAGCGATTTCAGTCAAAAAATATCCTAGAGCTTCAGCAATCGGCTTACAGACATCGCGGAACGACGTCGCGACATTGTATAAAAATATCAGAACCGGTTGGACCAATCCATTGAACGTAATCATCAGCACGGGTTTTATAAAATAATCAGCTGTCAGTTGAATTACTCCAACAGTGAGAGGTCTTACTACACTGAATAACATAAATTTAAATAATTGGAGTATGAACGCGGTGACAAAAGTTATCCCGATGTGAACTGTCGAGAATATTTCGGCCCAAAATCGCGTTGCCGCTTGATGAGTTTTTTCAACAAATCTATCGGTTGACAGAACTGGTGACGCGTCTGTTGTTTTATAGAATGTATGGTTACCGTGATCAAATAAATATATATGGGGTTTTTCTGATTGTCCTTCGATAGGCAAATTTACTCCGTTTACCAAATTTTCAATATTTACTGAATTTTGTCGTGATGTCTCCTCATTCTGTAATCAAATAATGATAACTCGTAAACGATCAGGTGTAGGTAAAATTTTATAAGAAACTTTTTTATAGGAAATTTAATTCTCTACAAAAAAGGTCTCTGTGAATTTTCATGTAAATTCAATAGGTTTCGAGTTATTGATATTTTTAAGTATTTGAATTTATCAAATCTGCCATAATGGAGATCCAGAAAAATTTTTTTATCTATATAAGGTAATTCTGGCTAAACTAGCAGAGATATGATAAAAATGATAAGAAACAAAATTGTAGAGAATTAAATTCTCTACAAAAATGGTCTTTACAAAATTCCCCATAAACTCAATAGTTTACTAGTAATCGCAATTTTAAAGTCTTTACTCCAAAATTACAAAAACAATTTCCAGTTTTTGTATCTTTATCAAGGAATTGTGACCATTCTACCCAAGATATGATAAAAATGATAAGGACCAAAACTGTAGCTCTTTGAATTCTCTACAAAAAATGTCCTTACAAAATTCCCCATAAACTCAATAGTTTACTAGTAATCGCAAGTTAAAAGTCTTTACTCCAAAATTACAAAAACAATTTCCAGATTTTGTATCTTTATCAAGGAGTTGTGACCATTCTACCCAAGATATGATAAAAATGATAAGGACCAAAATTGTAGCTCTTTAAATTCCCTACAAAAAACGTCTTTAAAATTTTTCTCCAAAACCCAATGGTTCACCACAAATTCAAAATTACCTTAGCCGTGTCTCCGAAATTTCCAGCAAAACTTCCAACAGACTCAGTGTCTATAAACTTACGCGTGTCTTCATTGTGTCTGACAATAGTCAAATCTTTATGGCCAAAATATCTAAAAAAAAAAAAAAACAGTCAACAAACAAGTGTACAAAAAAAAATAATAACCTCCATAATAATTTTAATTACATTCGATACCCATTAAAAATATTCTGATGATTTTTAAATTCATTTTTTACTTCGCGGTCTTCATTCACTTTCTGCATAAAATAAAAAAAAAATTAATAAATTAAATTAAGTAAAATAATTAAATAGTTTAATTAAATTTATTACATTTGAATTAACGTGTACAGACGTTAAATTACAAGCATCAACTTTAATATTATTATCATCATTATTATTATTATTAATCATTCTTAATTTCTTTAAAATTAATTATAAAAAAAAGTAAAATAAATATAAATAATAAAAATTAATTAACTGTTAAAATGTCTTGACAAATTAAGACATCTGTCAAAAAAAAAAAAAAAAAAAAAAAAATTGAATGTCAGAGAGCATAAATTGTATGTAAGCTTAAAGTATAAATTACAAGTAATTATCATACATTATTTTTTAAAATTAATTGTTTAATTGATTACATGATTACACAATTATTATTTACTTGACTAGATAAATCTCCGCTTATTTATTTTTATTCAACTCTAGTGTTTACATTTAAATAATGGAATGTATTAAGATTTATTGTGCGCAATTATTTTTATTAATAATATTTAATAAATGAGTATTGCTTGTAAGATTATTTACAATGAAAAAAAAAAAAAAAAAAAAAAAAAAAAAAAAAAAAAAAAAAAAAAAAGAAAAAAATGTTAATTTAATTTTGATTAAATGCTGTGAGTAATTAATTTAAGAAAATTTATAGTACGTAGTTGTAGTTAATGTAATTTCGCGTGGAATGAGTACCCACAACAATATATTACGAGTATGTTGTAATTAAGTAGTTTAATTGTTAATTAATTAGTGGGAAAATGATTTTCTTGGGTTTTGGGTTTTGGAAAATTTTTGGGAGCATAATTGAATGGATTTTTGAATTACTGACGTCGAGACGCGTAAAATGAGTACCCACAAGACCTATTTTGGATAAGTCATTTATTCAATTAATTATTAATTAATTAATTAATTAATTAATTAAATTTACAATTGATTGGAATATAGTGATGTGGGTACTCAAACTAGAGGAAATTGGGTGAGTAATCGAGAAATGGGGTTAAAAATTTTAAAAAATAAAACTGGTAGTTACAATAACAATAATTGTAGTTTTTTTAAAATTATTGATGTGAGTACTTGTTTAAACATAAAAAAAAAGCTAATGCGGAGGTTGTTATCGAAAATATAACGTAGATTATTCTTTGGTAAGAATAAATACGATTGATATGGTGTAATTAAATGTTTCAATTTTTATTTAAAATTTAAATTGATTTAATTAGAGTGTATTTAAAATAGATTAAACATATTGAAAATTATCTTTAGTATTGAGTAATGGCAATTTTTCAACACTCCGCTTTATCTCAAAGCTATTAAGCCAATCAGCGCTCGGTTTACCTTTGACGCCGCACAAATTTAAATTACAAAAATCAGCTAAGTTTTGTATCGCGCCCCGATGAAAGGGGTTGCCATTTTTGAAATGTTCATAGCGGCCCGCATTCATACGCTCGTTTGTTGTCATACCGAGTACTATTATCTGGTACAACTGACAGAGCAAAAGTGCACCGACCCATATCGAATGTAGGCCAGTGTTAACAGCGATCCACATTACCCAGGCATCGCATGTTGCCGCGGTCGCGAAAGAATCATCCGGATCCTTGTCACTGGACGTTGATGTCCAGCATTCGTGTTTCCAAAACTGTACTGTCGCTGCCAAAATTACCATACACAGACCGAATAATGAAATTAGAAATCCCAAAAAATACTTATGGTTGTATGCACCTGTAAAAATTTAATTTTTTTATTAGCGCGGGAAATTTGAATTTTTGAATTTAAATTTTAAGTTAAATGTAATTGTGGCTAATTACCGATACAATTATTGATCCAGGGACAATGGTGGTCAAATCTGGCAACACAGCGGTCACATGAGGAACAATGTTTCGATCTTATGGGTCTCCGTACTAAACAACTCGTGCAAAATCCTTGGGGTTCAAAACCGCCAGTTTCTGCGACTTCGACTATTGTCTAAAAAAATTAATTAATTTAAGACAAAAAAAAATTTTTGAATTTCAGACCATGGGAAAAAATCCATATGGGAATTCAGTGTATATTCTCATGGGGTTTCCACATAACGTTTTTGAGCGGATTCCCATATGGTTTTCTATAGAAAATATTAATCTGCTTATTAATATACGAGACCCCATAAAAAACCTATGGGGAATTTTATGGGAACACATAGGAATTCATATAGGAAACTATGGATTTTTATAAGAGATCATAGAGAAATCATGGGTATGATTTCCATAGAAAATTGTGAATTTAAAGATTCCCATAGAATCCCATGGAAGAATTTATATCAAGATCGATGCTCGATTTCCACATAAATTTTTTTTATAGGGAAGAGACATAAAAATCCAGATACTCCGGATTCTATAGAAACTTAGATTCCCATACAAATTTCCCATAAAAAATCCATACATCCAATTTCCTGTATGGGAATCCAGCTTCCCATAGTTTCCTATAGATTTCCTATACGGTAATTATACCCATGGTTTCCTACATGAATTCTTATATAAATCCATACACTCCTATATTAATTTCTATGGGTTCCCATGAAATCCCATATAAACTTTTTTTCCAGTAGTTGTCCAAAATATTTACTTACATTTAATTTGTCCTCATGGGTTGCTGATATTACACCAGGGTCGCCACGCCATGACTGTATAAAACAGAGCCAGAGCGGTACTGAACCCACGGCTAATAAAACCCATAGATACCAAGACGCATGAATACCCAGCCAGAATATCCATGTGATATATATCCACATCTATGATTTATATATTTAATTATTCAGTAAATAAATATATAAATAAATAAATAAAATAAATATTTAAAAGCATACCTTTGTGGCAAGATAAATAGACATCGGTAAAATGTGAAACAGTCTCTCGTCAAATAGATACATTTTAGCGACATAAACAGCAATATAGAGTATTAAAAAGGCACCTAGTTTAATTAAATAATCCAAATTGCTTTGGAATATCAAACCAATCAAATAGAATACTATAAATGGCGTACTGACCATACAGTACCATCTTACCCGCTGTAAAAACATGTTCATCATTACACCAATAAAAAAAATAAATATCACACCTCAACTCTACACAAATTTCCCCGTCGAATGAGTACTCACACGCCCATATTCCCAATTCATATATTTTCATATATTTTATATACATATATATATCAACTTATCAGAACATATCGATGTGGGTACTCAAACTTCATGAAATTTCCAGGAGATTCTATACCCACTTGAGCTAGGCCCAAAAAACTTACCTTGTCCTTACACCAGGCCCGTGTCCTCCCCTGGCGTTCCCTTATTTCATGGCTGATTTTAGCTCCCAGCCAAGCGGCGCCAATATGGGGCCTCAGTAAACTCAGAGGTGTTTCATTCTGAAAATTAGCGATCTCCAGCGAGGCTCCATGGGTAATTAGCGTGTGAATAGCAGTATTATTTTTCGCAATAATCGCCCAGTGCAACGCAGTGTTACCATGAATAATATCAGTCAGTGAATGACTCGCTCCCAAGACCAGCAGCAGTCTCGTCGGGTCCAGGCTAAAAAAACAATTGTAATTTTGACTACATCACAGGTTAATACTTTTCTGTTTACAATCGACTAATTAATTTTATTCAAAAAAAAATTATTTACCTGTTGACTTTGAATGCGCTCCACATCAATGGGGTCATGCTGCTCCGGTCAGGGTCATTGGGGTTGACCCCTTTAGCGACCAGGTAGGCGACGATACCCGTGTGCCCAAACTGAGCCGCCAAATGAATGCAGGCAAAACCTTCAGAGTCTCTGAGCGATGGATCAGCACCAGCGCGCATCAGAATTGAAAATGTTGGCAAGTGGCCTTGTCTTGCTGCCCAGTGCAGGGGAGTAGAAGACAATTCGCCACCAATTGCATCAACATTCGCGCCTTTGGCTATCAGATACTTGACTATTTCTGTCCGGTTGTTTATCGCCGCCCAGTGAAGCAGAGTCACCGTCTCTGCGTCGGGCTCGTTAACGTCAGCACCAGCATCAACCAACTCGGTGACTCTTTCCAATGCTCCGTACTGGGTCGCCTTGACGATATCGAACCTACTGTAGTCCTGGTTCGACCTGGGTGCTGTTGGGATATCAGTTTTTTTTGGCTCTTCTTCATTGTAGTCACCAGGACACGTTGCTCTTATTGATAATGTATACATCTAATAATAATTTTTATATATATATATATATATATGTATATATGTATGTATGTATGTATAAATATATATGTGGAGAGAAATATTTAATTTGCAAACGTACCTTGCTTGTTTAATTCATCTTATTTTGTAGAGGAATTTTGGAATTTTGAAATCGTGAAAATTATTTTTAAAAATCGATTTTATTTTAAAATCGATTTGATTTAAAACTCCGACTCCAGCAAACACGATCTGAAAACTGTATACAATTTTATTACTACGGCTTTACTACATTGTTGCAATTTTTTTTTGGATGCTGCTGCCATCTAGGCCTCGGCGGGTAAAATAAATTTTTAACTTACCGACAGGTGGCAGCTGTCACACCTTTTTTTTTGGGTACTGAAGTAAGCTGATTTTTGGATTTTGGAAAAATGGTAAATTATAAAAAAAAAAAATATTTGAAAAAATTGCGCCTGTAGTTTTTTTTATTTTCTACATGTGCATATTTTTAGTTTTTTTTTTTTTTTTGTAAATTTATTGAAAAAAATGAGAATTGTTGAAAATACGAAAATTTTTGATTGTCTGTTAAATGGAATCAAATTTTTTTAGCCGCCATTTTATGAAAATTTTTGCCGCCATTTTGGTTTGAAATTATTCTGGAATTAAAATTGGGAGTAATTAACTTTTCATGTTTTTAGAAGTTGACGGTAGGTAATTGGGTTTTAAATGTAAAGTAATTGCACTTACCCTGATAGCCAAGTTGGCGAGAAACTGACGAGAACCTTGCAGCTGCAACTGGACACTAAGTTGACCACCAACAGTTGGTACCTCCAATAGTTGATAGACATTTTCTGATAAAGTTGGTGGCAAAAGTTGTAAATTCAATATGTTGACGAACACTTTCTGAGAAAGTTGGTGGCAAAAGTTGGTGATCATAAGTTGACGGTAAGTTTACTTTCAATTTCCTCAAAAACTTGCATTCCAGTTGCGGCTCCATACTGCCGCCAACTTTCTGAGAAAGTTGGCGGTAACTTGTAGCCAAAAGTTGCAAAATCTAAAGTTGTTGACAACTTGTCGTCAAGTTGGTCGGAAACTAATGAATGACCAACTTTTTCACGATCAACTCGTGTAATCAGGGTATTGCGGATTTTGAAAGTTGACGAATACTTGGAAGAATTCGAAATCTTACGAATAATTCGAAAATTAACGGATACTTCGAAAAGTTTAAAAACTTACGAATACTTTTGAAATTTACAAATACTTTGAACAATTCGCAAATTTGCGAATAAATTGAAAATCAACGAGAAATTTGGAAATTGACGAATAATTCGAAGTTTTCGAATAGTTCAAAAACTTATGACTACTTTGAACAATTCGAAGTCTTATGAATAATTTTAAAAAATTTACGGAAAATTCGGAAATTGACGAATATTTCGAATAGTTCAGAAATTTACGAATACTTCAAATAATTCGAAATCTTACGAATAACTTGAAAATTGCCGCGAAATTTGTAAGTTAACAAATACTTCGAATAATTCGAAATCTTATGAATAATTTAAAAATTTACGAATACTTCGAATTCTTCGAATAGTTCAAAAATTTACGAATACTTCGAATAATTCGAAATCTTGTGATTAATTTTAAAATTGACGAATATTTCGAATTTTTCGAATAGTTCGAATTTTTCGAAAACTTACGAATACTTCAAATAATTCGAAATCTTACGAATAATTTAAAAATTGGCGCGAAATTTGTAAGTTAACAAATATTTCGAATTCTTCGAATAGTTCAAAAATTTACGAACACTTCGAATAATTCGAAATCTTGTGATTAATTTTAAAATTGACGAATATTTCGAATTTTTCGAAAATTTACGAATACTTCAAATAATTCGAAATCTTACGAATAATTTAAAAATTGGCGCGAAATTTGTAAGTTAACAAATATTTCGAATTTTTCGAACAGTTCAAAAATTTACGAATACTTCGAATAATTCGAAATCTTGTGAATAATTTAAAAATTGTCAAATACTTCGAATAATTCGAATATTTACAAGTACTTCGAATTCTCAAAAATTTCAAAAACTTTCGAATAATTCGTAATTTTAATCTAAAACAAGTTCTAACATAAATATGTTTTACTACACCCTATAAAATCAAACTAAAAAGTTTAAGACAATAAGACTTTTGATGATCCCAACCTGGTTTCAGTTTTAGCCTTTAGTTGGTCTCGTCGGTTTTATTTGATGGCAAAGGTATAGTCTTTAAGGTTCATCTCAAAGAGCCATGGTATGAGTTGGGTTGGTTCGAGATCCAGGATCCTTGCGTCTGGAAGTTGAATAAGAAGTTGGACAAGTCCGAGTCCAAGTAAGGACAGTAACGGTTACGGTCCAAGTATAAGTTGAGAAGGTAGAGGTAGAGCGTAGAGATGGAGCTGAAGATGGAGATGGAAATGGAGGTGGAGGTGAGGTGGAGGTGGAGACGAAAGGATGGAGATGGAAGTGGAGATGGAGATGGAGAAGTAATGGTATAGGTATATAAGGGAACTTTGTCGATCAGAGTTGAAGGAGACTTCCGGGTCTGCCTTCCGACTATATACACACTAAGAGTAGACTCAGTTGAGCCAAGAACCACTACAAGAACAAACATACTCTCTTGAATACTATATTACTGTATATATTTATTATATAGATGTATATAGACGACAATACGGACGTTACAGTGTACATTTTACTTTGTTAAACTAACCTAACAAAGTAACTGATCTATAACTATGCTAACAAATTTATAATTGATGTTTTATTAATTATTATTATTATTATTTTTTTTTTATTAGATTTACTTTTTCGTAGTTCGATAACTAGGGATTTGAATTAAATATCGAAAACTTTATAAACTTTTTGTCGTACTATACTTTTTTTTTTTTGCTATGAAAGCTCGAAAAAATGGAGGTCGAAGTAGAAAATGGACGATTTTTTGTGATTTTTTTTAGCGGGAAAATTCAAAGCAAATTAGTTGGAGTTTCTAAAGTTTGCGTCAGTCAGATATTTAGAGTATAAATATCATAAATTAATTAATTTATATACTTTTTTTATGTAACTTTAAATATACGGGATGAATGTCATAAAAATTAAAATTAGTTTTTTTTTTTTTTTTTTTTTTTTTTTTTTTTTTTTTTTTTTACTAGAGGTAAATTTATTTTGAAGCTGGTAGATTTTGATGTCAATTTTTTTTTTTTTTTTTAAGGGTTATTAGATTTTAAATACGGGAAATTTGAATGCAAAATTCAATGGGCTGACAATTGAGATTAAAAACAAAAAAAAAAAAAAGAGTACTGTATTTTGGGAATTTTTGAATTTGAATCTAAGACAATTTTGGGATTAATTACATAGATGGTGTATTTTTATTGAAAATTATGCTTTAATTTTTTTTGTTGTCGGAAAATTGATTTCCTGTACAGAGAAAAAATTTTCACCCTGAGAAATTCTTTGCAATGGAAATAGAAAATGAAAATTTTGGGGTAGAAGTTATTATTCCCCTTGGAAAATTCTTTGGATTGTAAATTGTAAATGAAAATTTTTTTGGGGTAAGAAAAAATTTATTTGTAATAAAGGAAAATTTTTTGGGGTAGGAAAAAATTTCCTTGTAATAAGAAAAAATTTTCTTGGGGATAATAATTTTTCATTACAAAAAATTCAAAATGAAAATTTTTCTTGGGATAAAAAAAAATTTATTTGTAATGAAAGAAATTTTCTCAGGATAAGGAAAAATTTTCTTTTCATGATAAAAAATTTTTCATTCCCAAGAAATTCTTCCCATTTAAAATTGAAAACCAAAATTTTCTTATATCAAGTAAAAATTTTCTTAAAGCGAAAAAATTTTCACTCTACCCCATATTTTTTTCCATTATAAGAAAAAAAAAATTTTCTTATCACAAGTGAAAATTTCTTATCAACAAAATTTCTTCCAACTCCTTTTTTCCATAAGACTAATTTTCCAAAATTACCCGTAAAAATTAAAAAATTTCTAGAACACACATTAAATTTTCCTCATAAATTTCCTCTAAAGCCGATATTTGTATCCACCACAAAAAATCATCCGCCAAATTTTTTATTCCCCAATTTAACCCCTTTATTCCTCTCAAAAAATAAAACTAAGTAAAACAAATGAAAAGCATTGAAAAGCTCGAGGCATCCTCGAAAATGAGTTCATCAACTTTTATATTTTTTTCAGGTATGATAATTTTTATAATCTTTTTGGTCTCCTACCCGCTCATAAATCCCTTTACTTTAAAAAAAAAAAACGTGGGCTTAAGCTCAAAGCTTTCAAATTTTCGAAATATTTATTTCGATAATTTCCCATCGGTATTTACAAAAGGTAGATGATCTAATACAATCACTGAGTCATCTAAAATATATATATCCATATATACATATATATATATATAATAATCCAATAATAATAGAAAGTAAAGTAAAGAAAGAAATATATATATATAAAAAAAGGTAAATATATAATCGGAAATTGACGCGAGTATAAAATGACTGCACGCGCGAAAGCTATTACCAGTAGAATACGAGGCATCTCACGTCAGAAACTCTTGAAAGGACGAAGGGGAACATTTTATACTCGTGACCGTGCTAGAGCAACACAACACAGTTATATATGTCGGCTACAAGAGTATACACCAGGCACTAGGCGGTGGCAGTACCGGGTGGTCGTGGGTAAAGTCTCTTGAGAATCATATATATATATATATATGAACGGACAATATATAGCTAGGTGGGCGAGAGAAAAACGGGAGCGTTTGGGAGAGGGTAATTATCTGTTTCTCAGGTCCATTACACCTAGGGGAACTAGGGAAAAGCATTCTCTCTTTTAGTTCCTTCCTCACCCTCACCCTCATTCTAACCCACCCCCGCGAGCCCTCAAACCCTCGGTCTTTCTCTTTCTTACTCTTTATCTCTCAGCTCTCTCGGGGATGGGGCCAGTACGTGAGGGGAAATAAAAATGGATATAACGCTACGGAAATTACAAATTCTATATCTAGTGTATATGTATATATATATATATATATATATGTAGGTATATATTTATTATTTATTACCATTATTAACTGTATGACAAACTGTCTAATAATTGTTAATATTTATATTATATGTGGGAAATATTTTTTTATTTTACGTTTTAACTGCAGTCTTTTTATTGGATGGACTTTATATAAGTACATATGGCATCTTTATATAGCGAGGTATGTGATGGTAGGAGGGGGTGGTATATATGTACTTTATGTACATGCTCAAGTGGGTGGACGAGACGAAAACCACCGTGGAGATTGGAAACTGTCACCAAGCCAAGCAACTATATTGTACATACTCTACGTGATTCTACATTATAATATGATGCAATAAAATTTTTAAAAGTATTTTATGTATTTTTATTTATTGAATTATTTGCTTTTTATTTTTTTATATTTTTTTATAGAGTATCTGAGTCATGTTTAATTAAATCAGTTGCTATTACTATTACTCGAAATACGAAAATTGCTATCGCGTGACTTGGGGGTATATTTTATTATTTCGTTGAAATTTTTCAAAAGCTTCTTGTTTTTTTTTTTTATTTATTTTCTAGGAAGTATTATTTATGTGTATATTATAAATTATTAATTGGTTTTGTTTTTATTGTGAGTTTAGATTTTTTAAATGGACAGGTCAATAATTTACGAAACGATTTAATTTAGAAAAGTATAATTTTTGGGGTGAAAATTGATTTTTTTGGAAAATGGATTTTGTTTTTGGATTCTTGGTCACGAGACGAGAAAAATGAGTACCAACAAGCTGGTATTCTGATCAAAAGGTAAATAAGTCGATATATGTCAGTATATATTTATTTTTGGTTCACTTACTCGAAATATAGTGATGTGGGTACTCATTTTACTCGTCATGACCTTCTTGTCAAGAAAACAATGACCAGTTTAAATAAAAAATAATTATGTACATTTTTGATTTTTATAAAATCAAAATTTATAAAAAAAAAAACAATTATTTTGGTGAAAATAAATTTTTTTAAAAAAAGAGTATTATTTTTGAATTCTAGATCGCATTACGCGTAAAATGAGTACCCACAAGCCTACATTCTGATCAAAAGGTAAATAAGCTGATATATGTCAATATACTTATTGATAAAAATATATATGTACTTTTGGTTCACTGACTCCAAATATAATGATGTGGGTATTCATTCTACTCGTCATCTCCTTCTGGTCAATAAAAAATGGTAAATTTAAAAAAATTAATAATATAATAATATACAATATATATAATATGAAAATATATAAAAATCATGAGCCTAGTGATGTGGGTACTCAAACTGGCGGAAATTGGCCGAGGAATCTAGCGAGCATAGTGATTTAACATTAAATTTTAGTTTGTGATTACAGACTACATATATAACATTTTATTATATATAATGTATCAATGGTATATATAAAGGTTCTATTGACGTTTCAGCAATCAACTCTACAGATAAATTATGACTGTTATACAGTAGCTATACCATCATTTAGTAGCCCTTGGGAGTTTATCGAGCTCTGACACGCAAAATCGTCCAACTAATAGTTATACTATATATGTCTATACATATATATAGATATATAACTACAGACGATGCCAAGCCCATGATAGTCTATAACTGACGTATCCACTATAAAATATTAACATTAACATATTGAAAAAAAAAATATATATATATAATAATAATAATGATAATAAATATGAGGTGTAATAAAAATATATATGAAAATGGATATGATATAAAAATTATTTGAAATGTAAAATAAAAGAAAAAGTGGGAAAATAAAGAGTGTTCATCTTATGTACACAAGATACTTTTACAATGGGGTAACATTCATGCCCTCCCCCCCCCCCTTTTCCCCCTTTTCCAGCTACTACTCCCCACCCCCAGCCACCCGTTTGACGGTAGAATAGGTGGTTGTACCGTAAAAGACACGCCAGCAGCCAGCAGGTCTAAGAGGTTGATGCTTTTAAGAACATAAAATACGTTTACGTCCTCGTGTATTTTTCTTACCGCTAAGACTCTCTGGAGAGAGGAGAGAAGGTTGCTCGTAAACCCACCACGATCTTAAGATCGATATACACACTACACACTGGGTAGTCGACAACTTGAGCAACGCTCTACTGTTAAAGCTCACGCTGAAAGACCTTCGAGCCTGTTTCCAAGAGATAAAACCATTTCAACCTCTCATTTAACTTTGTTGTCATTATTTTAAACATTTTTTGACATCACAATCTATATAATAAATTTTTAAATTTTATATTCTAATCCTATTTTTACTATTTATTATTTTTTTATAACCCTACAGGCTCTAAGCTCGTTTTTACATGAAAAATGACGTGGTTTTTGGTAAAAAAGTTTCGAATGACAAGATGGCGGGTTTTTAACAAAATGGCGGAAAGATAAAAATTCGCGGGCTTTTTGTTTCCACTCACAAAAATTCAAATTGAGACAGAAGTTATAGTTTTTCATCCGATTTTTTAAAATTACGTTTTCATCAAATGGCAACGTTTTAAAGTCATAGGAATTTATTTAAAAAATGGCGCCAACAGTCTGTATGTAAAAGAATTTTTTTTTCGCGCCAAAAAATTTTTTTTTTTCATGTATACAAAAAAAATGTTTTTTGAGGTCCTCCAGCTGAAAATTAACAGAAAATGGGTGTGGCCTCAAGTAACCATTTTCAAAAATTTTTTTTTTTGGAAAAAATATTCAAATCCAAAATTCCACTTCAAATTTCTAAAATTTTCATTTTTTTTAATAAAAAATTTCACATATATTTGAAAAAATTTTTTTTTAATTTTTTTGGCGACTATATTTTGGCTGATTCTCCCTTTCGTATATATTTATACATATATATGTATATATATACAGAAGATTTTATGTAAGGTTGGAGACTTACTCAATGATTGATAAAATGTGAGTTTTCGTAGCACAAAGTGCGGACCGGGTGGTAAAGAGAGATAGAATAAGAAGGCATAGTATTCGTAGCTGCTTCCTGCAGAGTTAAATATTCATTACTGAGTTGTAAGCTTCTCTCCCTACTGGTGTACTGTACAGCACTGGAACACGAGCTTTCGCATTCTCGCTCTCTAGACTAGAGACTTGTTCACTTAGCTTCAACGATCCTTATATACACGAGCCTCAGAACAGAGAACAGAAACTACACAAGTACTAAAACGCGCGATCGTCTTACTTTTACTCTCTTCTCTTTTTAAAACATATATATATATATATATACATCTAAGCTTTACGCATTCTGACATTATTTCTCATTCCTTTTATTTATTATTAATTATTATCCCTTTTATGCTCATCCCTGTCCATTAAAAAATTACCCTCATTAAAACGAAACTGATTTTTTAAAATTCCAACTGATTTTACAACTCTGTTTTTATTTATTTAAATTTTCCCGCCAAAATTTTTAAACATTTGAAATTTTTAAAAAATTTGGAAAAGGTTTACTTCGATAGCCACGCCCACAATTTTCTGTTAACTTGAGCTTTGATATATTTTTCATTCCATGAATTTTCAAAATTTTCGGGTGCGAAAAAAGTTTTTCCATGACATGGAATAAGAAAATTTGAAAAATCGAAAATTATTGAAAAATACGAATGTGAATGTATGACATGAAACAAATTTAAAATTTTAAATAAATGGTGTAAGGAATTTTAAATTTTTCGACTATGTTCACATTGAAAAATAATTAAGCGATTTTTTGAATTTTACAAACCATTTTTTTGGAAAAATACGAATAGATTGAAACAGAAATCAATGGATTTAGATGAAAGCTCTAATAAATGGCGAATTAGATGTTGAAGTATGGAATGATAAAGAAAAGTGTGAAAATGGTAATTTTTCAAATTTTCAGTGTCGATATTTTTCAAGCTAACAAACGGATTGTAATAATTCATGCGGTGATCGAAAGGGCGTCAAAAGAAAAGATTTGACATGATTTTCAACAGATTGAGGCTCAAACATGATAACTTATTTAGGAAAAATTGAGAAAATTTTTATTTTTCCAATTTTTCCTCCATTTTTTAGGAAATTAACCAATTCCATGTTTTTTGCGGCTTTTGACTTGAAATTTAAAATTTCTAAGCAGTCGAGTGATTGAAAAAAAAAAAAAAATATTTTTTGCAAAAATGAAATTTTTGAAATTTAAAAATCCATGAAACTCAAAATTCTAATAATAAAAATAGTAAATTTAACATTATGGTAAACGTGTTTTAGATAGAAAGTTATAAATTTTGATGTCCAGACAGTAAGCTTTGAATTCAAATATTTTTTTAGCAGCCGAGTTTCGAACCGTGATCCCTCGGCATCCTATCCAAAGACCCGATGCCCCTTATATTCAAATTCTCTTACCCCGGCAATTGGACATGCAAATTTATTTCACTAAAATAACTAATTGTTTAAATGGATTAATGTTATTTTAATTATAATATACTTGAAATATTTAACAAAAAAATAATATTTTGAATTTCAAAAAAAAGTAGATATTTAGTATGATAAAGCGCCGTCTTGAATCAAGTCGCTGGTGTCGCAAACCAAAAGTTTATTTTTGAGACAAAAATATCGTGTTCTTAATTACAGAATTAAATAATTTTGTTTAAAAAATTATAATTCTTAATTCCTGAATAAATTTTATAAAATTAAAAGACAAAAAGAATTATTTTTTTTTTTAAATTATTGAACCAAAAAAAATTTTTTTTGTGTTCAATATCACAAAAAAAAATTCAACAAAAGCTCGACGTCAATATCAATATAAATATAAAATAGATATTAAATATCAATACATTTTGAAAATATATGTATATATATATATATATATATATATATATATATGTATATATATATTCAAATAAAAGGATATAGAGATATGTACGTTTGTCAACCTTTTAACATAAATTTTTTTATTTATTTTCCCAGATAAAAAGTTCTTTGTGAAGCTAGTGTGTATGTGCGTCTAATATATCACCGATTGTTTTCGCGGGCGTTCAAGCAACAGAGATAAGACCACGAGAGGTATATGTGGAATAATCTGTGGATTATATTCACATTATTGTATTATAATAAATAACAATAATAATAAAATTTATATAAGAAACTATAGACAATATATGTAATATATGATAGATTTGACAGTTAAGTTTTATTTAATTTAATTTATTTTTGTTTTTTTTTTTTTTTTTTTTTTCATTAATATATATAGTTTCCGAGAGATTAGGAAGCGTTGCCAAGAATTCTTAATATGAAAGTTTATGAGGAAATTCCAAAAAAATATGAGAGAACAGGGAAGAAAATAAAAGGCGGGTTCATTTATCCAATCTCCTTATAACACGTACATGATTATTCTCTCAACGTCTTTGCCATTTTATTTTATTAATTCTCTTGTTAGTCCCTTTTACTTAACTTCACATATTTATTATTATTTTGTATTTTTAATATAATTTTTAATGGATCATTTTTCATATACTTTAATTATGAGCAATGAGAATTTTTAATTATAAGACGAGACAAGATTTTATGGTTTTTTGGGTTGCGGGTGACATAAGGGCGGGTTCGTGTTCGTCCTTATGGCTCACGAGACAAAAAGGGCGGGAATTTTTATTTTTTAGTGGTTTAAATTCAAATTTTGAATTTTTTTCGCGCCCTTAGTTCATGGGATATTCGCCCTTATGACACATAAGAGAAGAAGGCCGGAAATGTCTGTTTTTGAAAGGTATTGAAATTCAAATTTTGAATTTTTTCGCGCCCTTATGACACACGGGACAAAAAGGACAGAAATTTTTATTTTTTAGTGTTTTAAATTCAAATTTTGAATTTTTTTCGCGCCCTTAGTTTGGAAGATGTTCGCCCTTATGACACGCAAGAGAAAAAGGGCGGAAATTTTTATTTTTTAGTGTTTTAAATTCAAATTTTGAATTTTTTCGCGCCCTTTGTTCGTGGGGTTTTCACTTTTATGGCAAACGGGATAAAAAAAAGGGCGGGAATTCTAGTTTTTGAAAAGTATTGAAATTCAAATTTGGAATTTTTCCGCGCCCTTAGTTCATGGGATTTTTGTCCTTATGACACACGGAATAAAAAGGGCGGGAAGTTTTTTTTTTTTAAAGTATCGAAATTTAAATTTTGAATTTGTTCGCGTCCTCAGTTTAGGGGATGCTCACCCTTATGACACAAAGAAAAAAATTGTTTCTATGAAGCATAAAGGCGCGAAAAAAAATGAAATTTTGCTTTTTGAATTTTGATATTTTTATATACAAAAAAAAAAAAAAACATCCACCCTTATGCCTTTGCAACGGCATTTTATTTAAGGAAACGCCCTTATGACACTTGTAACCAACTTTTAAAACTCTCAGTGTCTAATTACAATAAATTATTTTCCCAGCCCCAAAAAAAAAAAAAAAAAAAAAAAAAAAGTATAAAATTTACGAATTTAAAAAAGTGACCTTATTAAAATGTTTTAAGTCTGCAAATTTTTTTTCAATTATTTCCACGGAAGTTATCAAAAGATTAAATTAAACTCGCCGATCCATTATTTAATAAAACGGAACCAAGTTGAGTAATTTAAAAAAAAAATCCCGGAAATTGAATCAAGTTTTCGCTTTCCTAAAAATTCAAATTTTTTTCCCACACTCAAAAAAAAAATAATAATAAATGTCATGTTATTAAATTTACTGAAAAAAAAAAAAAAAAAAAAAACAGCTCATTAAATAAAAACAATCTAGCTGAATGTATAAGAAAAATAATTAAGTTCCCCGAGGTTATACACATTGAATGTCTTGATCTTGGTTTCATCTCCTCTCTTCTCTTCTCTTCTCATCTCTTCTCTTTAGCAGTAAATAACATACAACTATGGAACTAAGCAGCGTAGTTGATGTGTTGAGCCAACTTTGTCAATCACGTGCGCAGTCTCATCTTATAATTTACCCAACTCCCTTATATACACGCCCTTACAATCCCTTCCCTTATAATATTCATCCTTTCCACCCCCAACCCCTTCTGCTTCATATATCTCATATATTTACATCTTCCAGGTTTAAACAGAAATTTAAATTTCCCATTATCACACGATAATTAAACATTTAAAATAAAAGTTAATATTTTTATTTGCTAGCTGGTTGGTTTAAATTTATTAGCGAATAATGGACCAGAACAAAGACCCATGAAGAATTATGGAATGAGGCGTTTCACGATTGTTAAGTGGAATAAGTGTGCGGTATGTTGTGGTAATATATATATCTATATATATATATATATATATGTTACCACCACCACCACCACTATCACTATCACTATCACTACAGACTACGACAACTACAAATGTCGTGACAACACAACTACTGACTACTGACAGACTCAAAGAAGCATGCGCTAAAACTCAGGATACCCATAGCACGATACTTTTACCACTATTCAAACCCGCTCTGTCAACCCGCGAGTACCTCAAGCTTCGTTTGAAAAAAGAAATTTTTTTAAATTTAAATTTGAATTTTAAAATTAGTAATTTTTGATTAATTTTTTTTTTTTTTCATATAAATATATATATGTTTGTATGTATATATGTAGGTATATGTATTAATGATTGGTTGATTAATATAAATGGTTCAATCAACAAGTGTAACATTTAAAAGTTTGAGTGTGTGTAAATAGTGAAATATTTAAACGGTGTTTCAATTAGCGGGAAATAAAAAATTTGAATCAATCAAGTGAAAATAGTAGCGGGTAAAATAAAAGTTTAAAAAGGTGAATTAAAAAAATATATGGAAAAAGAGAAAAAATTCAGATCGTTAACCACTGCGTGTATAAAAGCTCGAGTAGTCGTTCGAGGCCACGGAGATTAATTAAGTCGCGAGCCAATTAGTTTCGTTTTTAAATTTACTGCCAACCAAAAGACAGGGAAATTAATACGATTTATTACTGAGATTATAATAATAATTATTTATATATTTGAGATGGTCATAATTGATAAATATGTAAATTAATATATTTGTAATACAAGATGATTAAAATGAATCTCGTACTACTTAAATTTATTTTTCTTGGATTTTTAATGGCAGGTAAGCAATTAAATTTTTCTTTTTTTTTTTTTTCTTAATTAAAAATATATACGGTAATGACGTTTTATTATTTTAAGGTATTTATGCATAATAATCATAGTAATAAGAGATAAAGAAATAGTTTTATATATGTATATATTTATATATATGTTGAGGGTGTAGCTACGGGCCAGTCAAAAGATTATCCCCCATAACGAGTTCCCAAATGAGTGCAAAAGCGCGCAAGAGACTCAACTCTACTTTATAAATATATATATATATATGTATATATGTATATATATATATGGAGAAATATAAAGAGGCTTGGACTGTATGTATATAGTGAGAATGCTTAAGTAGCTATGCTTTGGGATTTAAAAAAATACAATATTTAAAAACTAACAATGAAATATTATCATGGTATTAAACTCAAATTTTTTTTTTTTTGAATAAAAAAAAAAAAAAAAAAATTGTGTTGGGTATTTTTTGTTTAAAAATGAGAATTGGTCATTTTGGCGGTTTTTTTAAATTTGAATTTTGAATTTTGAAATTGGGAAAAAAAGGCGGGAAAGTTTTGAGTTTTTTAAAATTTGTTTTTTTTTGGGAAATATATGAAATTATAGAGACCCGCCCATAAAAAAGTTTATGAATGCTTTCAATTTAAGGTTTTTTTTTTTTTGAGGTTGATATAAAAGTTGAGAGACTTGAGACTGGGTAATTTGTTTATGAAAACTTTTGGTCTGGATGTCCACTAATATGACGAAAATTTTAATTTAAGTTTTAGATTTTTTTGAAATATTTTTTAACTGAGGTCAAGTGACGTCAATATTTTTTTTTTTTTTTTTTTGAGATGAGAAATTGAATAGTGGGGGGTAAAATGAGTCGAGTTGAATTTAGTTTTTTTAAATTGTCAATACAAATATTTTTTGTTTCTCGGAAATATTTAATATGGGGGTAAAATGGGTCGTATCAAACTTAAAAAAAAATTTTATTATTGCACCGAAAAAATTCAAAAAAGTGCTGAAAAAAAAATAGAAACTTGATTTTAAAAGTTAAAGTTGAAACTGCCGCGAATTATTAACAAGATTCAAAAAGTTACAGTAATAAATAAAAAATGTATACTCTCTCCCGTTAAAAATGAAAAAAACCATCTGCCCCTGTTTTAAATAAAATGTTTAACACTCCTTGTCCTTACAATCGACATTAAATTTAAAAAAAAGGCCATAGTTTTTTTTATAGATAAATTTATAGCCTGAATTTTTACAAGGACCATTAATGTCTTAAATACAATTGGCACACAAAAATACTCTACTTATTCAACTCAACGATCGTAATATATTTAAAATACTGGCATTGAAACATAAAATAATAAAATACATATATATATATATATATATATCCTGGTATAATTTATATCTATACTTATATTATTACATATATAATAAATTAAACTGTAATATTTCACAAAGCTTTAAAATTATTTGATGAGTAAACTGTAGCGACTATAAAAAAAATTATATATATATATATATATATATATATATATATATATACAGGAAAAAAATATAAGGAAGTTTACTTAAAAATATGAGTTAAAATAACTAAATTCATACTGTAAACTTAAAACGCTATTGAAATTGTGAGTGTTTACTATTTTGAAAATTAAATTTTTTTTATATTTAGTAATTTTTATTATTTGATTATGCTAATAAAAATAAACTGCATTAGTAAACTGAAATTTTACTATTCCATTTCTGGAAAAATAAATTTATTACAATAAAAACATCAATAAGGCCCATTTTACCTCCTATTGAATAATTTTTTGAAATACAGACTTGAAGAAGACCCATTAACCCCCTCGAAATACCTTATATATAAGGCCCATTTTACCCCATAGAAAATATATATTGGTTATAAAAATTAGTAAGGCCCAATTCACCTCATTGGATAAATTGTTGCTATACAAATCTCAATAAGGCCCATTTACCCCCACTACGGGAAATAAAGATTTATACTGGGGATGTAGTAAGGCCCATTATACCCATTAGTAAGGAGATTTCGTCATACAAAATATAATAAGGCCCATTTACTCCCTACAGTAGATTTTATTCGATAAAATGTAATAAGACCCCGTTTGCTCCATAGTAAGAAGATTTTTGTAATTAAAGTGTAATAAGGCCCATATATCCCCACTACATTAAATAGATATTTGTACTACAGAATGTAATAAGGCCCACATACCCCCACTACAGGAAATATATTTTTTAACTACAGACTTGAATAAGGCCCATTTACGCCATGCCCGAACTAAAATAAATAGATTTTATATTACAGAATGCAATAAGGCCCATTTTCTCCTTAGTAAGCAGATTTTTGTAATACAAAATTTAATAAGGCCCATTAACCCCACTACAGGAAATAGACTTTTTCACTACAGAATGTAATAAGGCCCATTTTACTCAACACTAATCAAATGTTTGTTTACTACATTTGATAAGGCCCCTATTAAAAACTATGTTGCAATGAAAAATTTAATAATGCCCTTTTTCCTATTGAATAATTTGTCGTATTAAAGAAAATTCGTACTACAGATTTAATAAGGCCCATTTACCCCTCCCCTAACTTACTGTAGTAAAAAAAAATTTTTCAACTTATCACCCCAAAAAAATTTTCTTTTTCAATTCATAGTACAAAAAAATTTCTCAGCGCGTTAAAATTTTTTTGAAGAAAATAAAATTTTGGCGCCAAAAAGTCATTTTTTAAAAATAATAATTGACATTCTGTAATTTTGACTATACATTTAATAATAAATAGTAAAAGTAATGCATTAGTGTGTTTTATTAGAATATATTAAATGTCATAATATTTTGGAGAATTGTTTTCTCCATGTATACATATATATGCACATATATATCAGGATAAAAAGAATTAAATAGAAGCAAAAGCGCGGAGAAAATAAAAGCTATGAGAGTAAAAAAAGACACAAGAGCAACTTGAAGTGTATGAGTTGAGAGTTGGGAGTACAGAGTGAGATAAAAAGTTGCCTACTGTAAAAGAAAAAGAAAGATAATGAGGGTAAAGAATAATAGGAACACATATATATGTACGTAGGGGAATAATGCTAATAATAATTAACAATAAAAATCAGTAATTGAGGTGCACCGTTATACGTGAAATTAGTATTGTTTATTTTAAAAAAGAAAAAAAAATACGCAGACGTATTCATGTAACGTTTTTTTTTTAATCGCGATTATTTTTTCATTGGTACGCGTATGTAAATATATATGAAAGCTTTCTTCCTTGATTCCGCTGGAGGGTAGACGTGACTTGCGCTACAGTACACTAGAGTGTAGATGGAGATGGAGATGGAGTTCCACGGTAACATGACTATGAATGGAAAAACAATAGACATACATTGACGCGCGTATATAACTAGTATAGAAGCGGTTGTGCTCTGGTTCCGCTATTAAAATAACTTTATGGTATGCTTCCGTTCTTTTAATCCTCAATAAATAACTTTGTCTGATGTCGACTGATATGGATGTTGATATTTATTTTATTAACTGACAATCATTTTTTATTGCTGCCTCAATGGAATTTTTATTGCACGTGGGCACTACTAATTAATGGTAATTACTTTTTTTGGGCTGCTTATAATTTAGGCAGATGGTGGTTTTATTGCCCGACCATTTTCACGGGGAAACTTGGGGTTTATTAATGACTCAGTTACGGAGTTATAGTTTTTTTTTGGTATATGTATGTAGGGGAAGGGGGAAGGGGGAAGGGGAGGGTGGGAAAAATGGGACCGATAAGGGAAAAATGAAATTTTGTTCAATTTCAGGGAAAAAGTCCCATTTGGAAAATGGGCCTTATTGGAATATTCAAATTTTTTGCTAGACAAGTTAATTCCCGAGGGGTAAAATGGGCCTTATAAAATTACATTAAAAATATTTAATGATAAAAAAATTACTCAATAAAGAGAAAAATGGGCCTTATTCAAAGTTTTTTTTTTCAAAGTTATCTATGGGGGTAAATGGGCCTTATTAAAATTATATTAAACAAATTTTTTAACTACAATTTCAATAGGAAGTAAAATGGGCCTTATTTAAATTTTTCATTGCGATAAATTTTCTGATAGGAAATAAAATGGGCCTGAAAATTGTTTAAAAGAATAATTCAAATAAATTATCTATTGGGTGGAGGTAATGGGCCTTATTAAATATATATTAAAAATTTTTTAATACTACGCTGTATAACAGGAAGTAAAAAGGGCCTTATTCGAGTTTTTTTATCGCAATGTATTTTATAAGGGAATCAATGGGCCTTATTGAATTCAGACTAAAAATTTTTTAATACAAATTATTCAACAGAGAAAAGGGCCTTATTCATTTTTTTATTACAACACATTGATTAATAGGGGTGAAATGGGCCTTATTACATTTAGTTTACAAAAATTCACTTATTAGAGGGTCATAGGGCCTTATAAAATTCTGTATTCCAGCAAATTATTTATAGAAAGAATGGGCCTTATTAATTTTTGTTTCATGAAAAATTATTCAATAAGAAATGAAATGGGCCTTATTAAATTTTGTAATGTAACAAATTATAAAAATAGGGGGTAAAACGGGCCTTATTAAAATTGTTATTTCAAAACTCAATTCACTAGGGGGTAAAATGGGCCTTATTAAATTTTGTAATGTAACAAATTATGAAAATAGGGGGAAAACGGGCCTTATTAAATTTATTATTACAAGACTCAATTTACTAGGGGGTAAAGTGGGTCTTATTAAATTTTGTTTTATGAAAAATTATTCAATAAGAAATGAAATGGGCCTTATTAAATTTTGTAATGTAACAAATTATAAAAATAGGGGGTAAAACGGGCCTTATTAAAATTGTTATTTCAAAACTCAATTCACTAGGGGGTAAAATGGGCCTTATTAAATTTTTCTTTACAAAAAATCATTCAATAACAGGTGAAATGGGCCTTATTAAATTTTGTAATGTAACAAATTATGAAAATAGTGGGTAAAACGGGCCTTATTAAAATTGTTATTACAAGACTTAATTTACTAGGGGGTAAAATGGGCTTTATTACAACTTTGTAGTACAAAAAATTCCAAATATGGGGTAATATGGACCACATGAAAAGTAATAAATTAGGGTTTGAAATTTGAATGAGTAGTAAAAGTAAATAAATGACCGTACAAAAGCAAAGTATTTGATTATTAGTCTGAGCACACGAACTATGTGTTTGTAACAGTAAGCAATCGTAGGAAATTGGAGAGCAATTATCCTTGGATAGTGGTGTAAGAGCCGAAATAGGGATCGTGGTGAGAAACTCGCCACAGGAATACGTTATAAGCATTCCTTATTCCTGTCCAGTTAGCCTTGTTCTTCTCCAGTTGTACTAACCGTTAGATAAGATTGAATTGTCTGATTAATTTGTACTCCACTTCTAATTGCTAATTTAATCCTCCTTTATTTTTTTTCTTTCACCTTCAGTTTACTTTTATTTTTGTCGAGCGAAGAAAAATAAAAGAAATGGGGAAAAAAAACTCTGGCTAATTATTTAAATTATTCTCAAGCTTCATAATTATTTTTGTGTTAACATCTTTTTAGTTGGCTCTTTGGGTATCGATTGAAAAACAAAAAAAAATATTAAATTAATATTCATGAACTAAAACCCGAGGTACGGTAATTTGAAATAATAGCCAGGGCGTAGTCGAGTTTATTAATTTTTAAAATTGAAATTAATTACCAGAAAACATTTCATACATTTTTTATACACCACTTTATTATTTAGGCTCGCAGTATTATTGATTTTCAAAAATAATTTCATTAATATTTTTACTTATGGAGATTTCGAATATGGGCGTCGCCCATAGTCTTGCAATTTTCGAATTATTTGGTTATTTTCGAATTGTTTGACGAATTTTAATTATTTGTGAGTTTTATAATTATGATGATAATCCGAAGTATTCGCGAGTGTTTTAATTATTGGTTGATTTTCGAACTATTCGTAAGTTTTAAAATTAATTCGAGAATTCGAATTATTCGGCAATTTTTGAATTTTTTTAGTTTTGGAACTTTTAAAAGTTTGGATTATTTTTGAGTATTTAAATTATTCGAAGAATTCGAAAAATTGGTCAGTTTTCAAACTATTCGAGTTTTTGAATTATTCGTAAGTTTTCTCATATTATTCTAAAAAGACGAGCTATTCGAAAATTTTCAGACTTCATAAATTTTCGAATTATCTCGAGAATTCGAAAAATTGGCCAATTTTCGAACTATTCGAGTTTTCGAATTATTCGTAAGTTTTTTCATATAATTCTAAAAAGACGAACTATTCGAAAATTTTCAGACTTCATAAATTTTCGAATTATCTCGAGAATTCGAAAAATTGGTCAATTTTCGAACTATTCGAAAGTTTTCGAACTATTCGAGTTTTCGAATTATTCGTAAGTTTTTTCATATAATTCTAAAAAGACGAACTATTCGAAAATTTTCAGACTTCATAAATTTTCGAATTATCTCGAGAATTCGAAAAATTGGTCAATTTTCGAAAAATTGGTCAATTTTCGAACTATTCGAAAGTTTTCGAACTATTCGAGTTTTCGAATTATTCGTAAGTTTTTTCATATAATTCTAAAAAGACGAACTATTCGAAAATTTTCAGACTTCATAAATTTTCGAATTATCTCGAGAATTCGAAAAATTGGTCAATTTTCGAAAAATCGGTCAATTTTCGAACTATTCGAAAGTTTTCAAACTATTCGAGTTTTCAAATTATTCGTAAGTTATTTCATATTGTTCTAAAATGTCGAATTATTCGAAAATTTCCAAATTATTCATGAATTTTCGAATTATCTCGAAAATTCGTAAATTTTCGAATTATTCGATTCGAATTTCCATCAAATTTTTCCCTTCTAATAAATTATAAAAAAATTACTACAATAATTTACAAATTATTCCATTACTGTCAAATAATTCGAAAATTGCCCAAACCCCCATAAATAATTCGTATTTTCGAATTTACGTCAAAACCCAAAATCAAATAATTCGAATTTTCCGCCAAATTTCCACTCCCCCATTCAATATTTTTCCCGAAATTCAATTTTCGAAAATATCCTCATTGATTTCCATCTGCACCAAATTTCGTCTTTTCTCAAAAAACCCAAAATTACATAAAAATAATTAATTTATCGATTATCAATAAATAATTAGTTAAAATCCCAACAAATTTTCGTCATTGCGACGAGATAATTCTCTATAAAAAAAAATTACTCGATTATTTTCTTTAAAAAAAAAAATTTTCAAATACAATAAAGTTGATAAAATTGAAATAAAATCCTCCTATCAGCGCAGAGCTCTTGAGTATCAATTGAAAAATTTTTTAATTACGCCGACTTTCTCTAACAGAAATTTAAGGGCGTCGCCGTCTTGCTACGGAGTTACAACGAACACTTTTATTCATTAATTATAAATAATTGGTGACAGAAAAAATTTTTATATTTTACCGCCTGATCAATTGAACGTGGAATTGAATTTTAAAAAAATTTTTTTTAATCGACTGATTAAAAAGTTTGTAAAGATAAATTTTGACGGCATTAAATCTACAAAGGGAGAGTAAATATTTTATTAAGATGACGCAAGCATTTAGTAGATAATATATGAAATAAAGTATATATATATATATATATATATATGTATATGTATATGTATATGTATATATAAAGTAAGAGCGGGTTAATTTGGCTGAGTTTCATTAGCTCTCATCGTCAATATGAACGCAAACGACTATGGCGACCAACCACTTGACTTCGAGATGACCCACCCACATCTTATATCAAGACAATTTAATGGTTTTAATCCAACTTGACACAAGTTCCCTTTCATTATTATTACTATATTATATAGACGTATAAAACTTGGCAAATTGAACCTTGGTTAAATTACTACAGATTAATTACTCAAAATTTTTTAAGTTTATAATTTTAAATTTAAAAAAAAAAAAGAACAAAAGTTTTGTGTTATGAGAAATTTCATTAGTAATTAGCAATTGGGGGTGGAATGGGTCGGGAGTCAAAAATTTTAAAGTTTGTGATAAAAAAAATTTTGTTATTGGGGCAAAATGGGCAACTGAAAAAATTATTTAAAAAAAAAAAAGGAAATTTTTTTTAATTTTGATGTGAAAATTTTTGTTGCAAAAAATTGGTTACTATGAGGTAAAATGGGACGTGGAAAATTTTTTATAGTTGGGGGTAAAATGGGTTATTGAGAAAAAATGAATTTTTTTTGGAAAATGACAAAAATTTTTTTTTTAATTTTAAGTTACAAATTTTCGTTACAAGAAATTTATTATAAGGGGTAAAATGGGTCATTTTTCAAAATTTTTATTGAAAAATCTACTGAGGGGTGAGTTGGGTCATTTATTTAAATTATTTTTTAAAAAAATTTTAATTCAAAATTTTAATTGCAATAAATTGATTTCCTTGGGGTAAAATGGGCCGTGAAAATTTTTTTATAGTTGAGGGTAAAATAGGTCACTGAGAAAAAATTAAATTTTGTTTTTGGAAAATGACAAAAATTTTTTTTTTAATTTTAAGTTACAAATTTTTGTTAAAAAGAAATTTATTAGAAGGAGGTAAAATGGGCCATTTTTCAAAATTATTATTGAAAAATTTACTAAGGGGTGAGTTGGGTCATTTATTTAAATTATTTTTTAAAAAAATTTTAATTCAAAATTTTGATTGCAAAAAATTGATTACCTTGGGGTAAAATAGATCGTATGTCCAAATTACCTCGAATTAATCACAAATATGGATAATTATAAAAATTAATGATTAAGAGGTGAAATGGGTCATTTATTAATTTTATTTTTTAAAAATTTTAATTAAAAAATTTTTATTACAATAAATTGATCACTAAGGGGTAATATGGGTTACTTATTTAAGATATTAAAAAAAATTTTATGGCGATAAATTTATTACTAGGGGAAAATAGACCATGTGTTCAAATAACATCGAATTAATTTTAAAAATTGTTACCAATAAAAATTAATAAATAAGAAGTAAAATAGGACGTGTGAAAATTTTTTATTACTCAAAATTAACTACTGAAGTTTAAAATAGGCCGTTAAAAAATTTATATTATATTATGATGAGTAAGTAAATAGAGAAAATGGGTCATGTCATAATTATTTTAAAAAGTTAACAATTAAAAGACAAATAATAAAAAAAAATTAATTTACATCAAAATTAATTAATAAGTTATAAAACAGACATGACCGAAGTACCAAAATTTTAAAAGTTTAAAAAAATTTCCGAGAAAAAATTAATTAATAGTAAGCAAAACAAGTGGTATATTTATTAAAATTAATTAATTAAGTAAAAACACTTGATAAATAATGGTTAAACTTTGTCCAAGTATTAAAAGTTAATTAAAAGTTGAGTATTTAATCCTTTGATTATTTGTCGCCGTAAATATTATGAATAATAATAATAATAATTATTATAATAGATATGAAAAATAATAAAATAAAATTATAGATTAAAGCCAATATAGAGTATAATTAAAAAAAATTAAAAGGGTTGAGCTTCGGCACATACACACTCGAACTAATTGGCCGTCTTGCACGCAATTAACTGATCCGAAAGAGCCCCATATGGTTAATACGCACTAATGTACATCTACGTCGTAATAATCTTATGTTATATACTTTTTATAACCACTTAATATATATATACATATACTTAAATATTAAATGTCGTCCGGGTTTCTGTTCCTACATATTTAATACAGGGAGAGCCGGGCAAAATAGGACACTATTTCTTAACAAAACAATTTTTTTTTGTCTTCTGAGTTTCTAGATAAAATTTAGGGTAAGTTGGTCACTGAGTAGTGCGGCCATTGAAAAATTGACTAAAAATTATTTTTGTTTACTGAAATTATACATGGAAAAAAATGATGCTCAAAATTTTGAGTTTTTAGTTTATTTTTGACTTAAAATTAGTATACTTAATACTGATATCAAACCAGGATCTTTATATATATTACAAAATGGCTATTATTTGAATTAAAATTTGATACACAGAAGAGCTAAATTTGTAATTTCGTATATTAAAATTAATATGAAAAAGAATCGATAAATTGGTATTTACAGTTATTACTATTCAAATAAACATACAACAAATTTAAAAAATGAGGAACTGAAAAATTAGTAAACGTACATATTAATATATAAAGATCTAGTATACGAATTTTTCATTTTATTATTTACTACTTATTCAATATATGTATATAATAAATTAATTTATAATAACGAATAAATAACATTTTATATTAATTATAAGTCAATGGGATAGAATTTATAAAATAAGAGTTTAAAATTTTTGGTATTTTTATGAGCAACAAAATCAGTATCTAGTATACTAATTTTTCATTTTATTATTTACCACTTATTCGATTTATGTATATTGTAAATTAATTTATAATGATGAATTAATGATATTTTAAGCTAATAATTGATCAGTGATATCGAATTTATAAAATAAAAGTTTGTAACTTTTGAAATTTTCGGCGGGAAAAATTAGTATCTAAGATAGCAATTCTTAATTTTACCAATCATTACTTTTTAATGGATTATGCCATAAATTAATAAACTTTCACTAATAAGTCAGGTATTATACCTAAAAGTAATAATATTTAGTTACTTTTTGAAATAATCGACAGTAGTTTTTACGAATTTACTCAAATTAGTAAACTACTTTGCATTAAGCACATAATAGTACTAATTATTGATAACAGATTAGACTTTTTACTATTATTTATCAATTTTTAATATTATATTTTTTCCGTGTAAATAGTAAGCAGTGAAAAGTAGAAAATTTATTATTATATAAATTTAAACTTTAATTGCAAGTTATGATCGATAAATTAATTACTTTTACTTTTTGTAGCAAATGTATGATATTAAATTACAAATTGTTTTTTCGAGAGCTAAAGCAAACAGTTGGTTCATTTATTTTCATTATTTTTTTTTTTATTAAATCATAAATATTCGATAACTCATATTTATTTAAATTAATTACATTTTAAAATTAACTTGGATATATTTAATATATATGAGATTTTTAAAAATTGTTATTTATATTAATTAGCAGACAAAAAAAAATAATAGCTTGGATAAAAAGTATAAAATTTTATTTTATATTTATAGTTTATGAAAAAATAAATAAAAAAAAAATTTTTTAGTTTATTTTACCCCTAAGTTAATTTTTTTACAAACTTGTAATAAAGTAACAAAATTTTTTTTGTAAATTTTCAAATTTTAGGGTGACCAACTTACCCTATATATTTTATAGACTACAAATAATTACAAAAAAAAACATTTTTTTGAAGTTCATTTTACCCCAAAATTAATTTTTTTGCGAAAAAAATTTTTCAAAAGTTCGCGCGCGAAATTTAAAAATTCAAAAAATGACCGAAATGCAGCGGAATTATTTTCCCTAGTTTTTTTTTCCTCCACCGCAATATAAAAATATATATACAGATATATTTGTATGTATATATATAATTAAGCAATATAAATGTATATATGGAAGTAAAAACGTAAAATAAGAATGGAAGGAGATAAAAAAAGTATTAAAGAAAAATTTATAGATATTAGACGAGTATCGTATGTAGATGAGAGATATAAATGTAAGAAAGTTTGGCTCACTTTTAACGTGTCTGCAGATGCCAGCTAGCCAAACTAGTATGTTTAAGTCTACGCCAATCACCGCATATTATACTCAATGGTATAGCGGCGGTGGCATGGCGGCGATGGCGGCTGGAGAACTCCCGGCGTCGTCCTTACCGCACTGCCAATAGTAATTGTTACGCTATTGTACCTCCTGTACTTGATTTAATTATTCAACGGTAAAACATATACATAAACCTCGTTAATGAAGCTACATCATTAATACCAATAATTATTAAATGACTCGAGCTCAAGATTTACTCTCTATTTTCAAATAAAATAAATTGCAAAAAAATAAATTTATTTTATTGTTTAGATTATAAATATTAAGTAATCTTTTAAATGTTACAATTTAATACGTGACCTGTTGCACAACTCCCAGGCTTAAATGCTTAACTCTTTATTGTATATATGTATATATATATATATATATTTGCTATAAAATACTCGGGGATTAGTATAATAATGTATGGGGATGCGACGTCGCGAATTCAATGCCATTTAATTCCCTATCAATTACCTCAGTCATTATTTTTTTTTTTTTTTTTTTTTTTTTTTATATGGAAATTTTTTGAATTTATTAATTTTGGTGTCGAGGTTATGGGATTTTTTTTATGGAATTTTCGGAAATTTGTAGTGATTGAGTAGGGGTGGGAAATTGGGGGGGGGGTAAGATGGGTCGGGTGATATGAAAATTTTATGAGAAATTTTGGGAATTGTTGGAAAGATTTTTTTGATTTTTTTAAATTTAAAATTTAATTTGAATACTTTGGGGATAAGTTACTTTTGTAATGGGGAATTTTAAGGGAAATTTAATAAGGAATTTTATAAAATTTAAATGGTTTCTTTATTTTAATTAGGGAGTTAAAAATTTTTATTTTTTCCCGCCAGTACAAAAATTATTTTTAATTTTGATATTAAAATTTTTGTAGCATGGGGTAAAATGGGCCGTGCGAAATTTTTATTAGTTAAGGGGTAAAATGGGCTACTGAGAAAAAATGAAAATTTTTGTTGGAAAAAACAAAAATTATTTAAACTTTTTGTTATAAAAAATTTATTACCATGGGGTAAAATGGGCCGTTTATTAAAATTATTGAAAATGTTACTAAGGGGTGAGATGGGTCGTTTTATAAAATTATTTTAAAAAAAATTTTCCGTCATTACCGTTTTATATTTTTTTGAAAAAAAAAAAGTAAATCAATACTTTAATGAATAATTTGAATTGTTGAATATTTAAAGGAGCCCGGGGTAAATCCGCAGAGCTAAAGGTACCAGAAATAGTGGATCCACGTGAAGAAAAAGTAATACTAGAATGCAACTACAATCTCGACGGCGAGGAATTGTATTCGGTTACTTGGTTCAAAGATGGTAATGAGTTTTTTAGGTATATGCCGAGTGCAATGCCAGGAAAATTACACCAACAGCAACAGCAACAGAGGCAGTCATTGTCAAGTACCAGAGGCGCAGATCCAGCCTTAGCCGCGGCGAATTCTGTGGCGACTAAGGCATTTAATGTACAAGATGGGGTGGCGCAAGTTGAGTTGAGTGAAAGCAACGACAAACGTGTTGTCATACGACAACACTTGGGTGACAAGTGGATAAATGTAACCGGATCTTATGGTTGCCAAGTGTCAGGAGAGGCTCCTAAGTTTGATATTGTCTACGATGAGGCGGTTATTAATGTCGGAGTACTCCCACAGCGGGATCCAGTTATCGAAAATTTAAGAACTCACTATGATATCGGTGATATTCTTGAGGCTCAGTGCATTTCCGCCCCGAGTTACCCACCATCGAAATTGTCATTTCTTGTCAATGGTCAAGAGGTGATTGATCGTTTTAATTACATTTCAACTAACACTTTTTTTCTTTTTACTTTTACACTTTTTCTTCTTCCGCTCTACTAATTTTTTTTCTTTCAGTTGGAAAGAAAAATTTTTTTTTAATGGCGGGAAAAAAAAATTTAAAAAGTGAGAATAAAAATAATTCGAGCATTGAATAAAATTATAATATTTTAAATAAAAATATTCGATTCGAGATTATACGTAATAAAATTTTATTTTATGACTTGGATATTTTTTTCTGAGCGATAGTTATTTTTCGGATGTAACATGGGAGTTATTACCGGTGACATAGATATTTTTTATACGTATTATTTATTTGACGTTGTAATTTACGCAATTATTAATGCTGACGTTGGCTATGCTTGGGTGGGAATTTTTTAATTTAAATAAAAATTATTCTAGTCGCGTAGATGGGAAAGTTATGAATAATTTTTAAGTTGACCTAAATTTCAATATTTTGAGTTCGAAGAATTTTAAATTTGAAAAGTCCCGCGTAATTTAAAAATTGACGAATAATTCGAACTTTTCAAATAATTCGAAAAGTGAGAGGTAATTCAAAAATTTGAGAATACTTCAATTTTTCGGGACAATTCGAAAATTTACCAATGATTCGAATACTGATAAAAATTCGGACTTCAAATAATTCGAAAACTTACGAATAATTTGAAAAACGAAAAATAACTCAGAAATTCATGAATATTTCAATTTTTCAGAATAATTCGAAAATTTACGAATTATTTGAATACTGACAAAAACTCCGAACTTCGAATAGTTCGAAAACTTACGAATAGTTCGAAAAACGACAAATAACTCAGAAATTCACGAACATTTCAATTTTTTAGAATAATTCGAACATTTACGAATTATTTGAATACTAACAAAAAATCCGAACTTCGAAAAGTTCGAAAACTTACGAATAATTCGAAAAATTACAGATAATTCGAAAATTTCAATTTTTCAGGATAATTCGAAAACTTACTACTAATTCGAAAAATGACAGATAATTCAAAAATTTCAATTTTTCGGGATAATTTGAAAATTTACAAATAATTCGGACATTGACAGACATTTTGAACTTCGAATAGTTCGAAAACTTACCAATGATTCGAAAAATGACAGATAATTAAAAAATTTCAATTTTTCGGGATAATTCGAAAATTTACGAATAATTCGAACATTGACAGACATTTCGAACTTCAAGTAATTCGAAAACTTACAACTAATTCGAAAAATGACAGATAATTCAAAAATTTCAATTTTTCGGGATAATTCGAAAATTTACGAATAATTCGAACATTGACAGACATTTTGATCTTCGAATAGTTCGAAAACTTACAAATAATTCGAAAAATTACAGATAACTCAAAAATTTCAATTTTTCGGGATAATTCGAAAATTTACGAATAATTCGAACATTGACAAACATTTTGAACTTCGAATAGTTCGAAAACTTACGAATAATTCGAAAATACATAAATTGACAAATTCTCCAAATAATTCAAAAACTCACGACCACTCAATAAATTTAAATTCGAAAACGTTCAAATAATTTAAATTTTTCCCACCGAACTATTATTCGATCCCTCAGATTACTCAACAGTTATCCATCCATTTACCGATAATTGATCAGCAAATACATATTTTCTCGCCATTAATAAATTTTATTTACCAACTAAATAATTATTCAAATCAAACAAGACTCGAAATATTCCACCCTATTAACCACAAATCGATTGATTTAATTGTCAACTATTGCCGCTAAAATTAAAATAAAAATTTTTAAAATTTCTCTCAAATGCTTGTATCTAAAATTTGAAACATTTTCATGTTGTCCATATTCGATCTATTATTTTTATTGCTGTCTACTCCATCTGTATTGGTATTATTTATGTTATTGTGTTACATTTCGATGTTGACTTTTTTTTTCGTTATTTTCTTATTACAGGTGGAGAAATCATTGACGACACAATTCCCCAGCGTGGGTAACGTCGAGGGTAGTGTCGTCTCGACAACACGTCTTGGATTGTCAATGTCACTTAAGCGTCAGGACTTTACTGCTACGTCAGCAAGTCTCCATCTTGTGTGCCGATCGATTCTACCAGGTATACCAGGTGCCAAGGCCCGCGAGACCAAAGCGATCATTTTCCTTACTGCCAGCAATGAGAAACTTGCCCAAGAGGCACCGACACCCTTTTCTTCCACCGCCCACACAAATTATTCTCATTTAGACAACAATAAATTTTCCTTACTTATTATCATCACTTTTATCATCACCAAACTCTAGTCACCAAAATTTAAATGGACAAAAGAAGAAAAAAAAAAAAAAAAAAAAATTTGTAAATAGCTCAATTTAATTAAATAATCATTTTTTTCTCTCAATTGTAAGTTTTTTTTATTTTAAATTTAAATTTAATTCATTCCAGCTACGTTTCATCTGAATGCTCGAGCTCAAGCTCAAGTAATTCTTTAAATAAAAAAAATTCACTGCTAATAAAATCTCGGCGATAATAATAATAATAATAATAATAAATAAAATAAAAATATAAAAATGTAATGTATGAATTCTATATCCGTAAAACTTTTTTACGGTTTCGGGGATTTAGACAAGAGAGTCTTTGCTTCTGTGCTCGTATTCCCGAAATTGAAACGTGTAATCGTCGCAGCAGAAGCCAACTTCAAAAATTTAATTTTTTTTTATTTATTTTTATCTAGTAAATAAAAGTATGGATTTAAGTATCAATTTAAAAGGTAACTGGTAAATTTATATGGATTGTTTAATTGAGGTTTTAAAAGTTGGAAAAAGTGGGTGCGAATTATTCGAGCTTAGGAATTATTTGTGTAGAATCGAATAGTTGTGATTCGAAATTTGAAGAGACATTTTTTTAATATTATGGGAGTTTGCAAATTATTTAAAAAATTTTAGTTTTGGTTGAGTTTCGAATTATTCGAAGTATTCGATAATTGGGGAATTTTCGAATATTTTATGAGATTGAATTATTTTAAAAATTCGGTTCAATTTTTTAATTATTCGAATTATTTTAAGTATTCGAATTATTCGAATTTTTTTCATATTTTGGAAATTTTTGAATTATTCGAGCTTAGGAATTATTTGTGTGGAATCGAATAATTGTGATTCGAAATTTGAAGAGACATTTTTTTGATATTATGGGAGTTTGCAAATTATTTGAAAAATTTTAGTTTTGGTTGAGTTTCGAGTTATTCGAAGTATTCGATAATTGGGGAATTTTCGAATATTTTATGAGATTGAATTATTTTAAAAATTCGGCTTAATTTTTTAATTATTCGAATTATTTTAAGTATTCGAATTATTCGATTTTTAAATATTTGGGAAATTTTCGAATTATTCGAAGATTTTTAATATTCAATAATGCGTTAACTTTCGAATAATGCATGAGTTCGAATTATTCGAAAAATTAATTAATTTTCGAATAATTTCAAGGATTCGAATTACTCGTCAAATTTTTAATAATTCGTAAATTTTCGAATATTTCATGATATCGAATTATTCCAAGTATTCGAATTTTTTTTAAATATTTCAGAAAATTTCGAATTATTCGAAAAATTCCCAATATTAGTTTATTTTCGAATTATTCGAAGTATCTGTAATGTCAAATAATTCGAAAATTTTCGAATAATTTTAAGGATTCGAATTATTCGAATTACTCGTAAATTTTTCAACAATTCGTAAATTTTCGAATATTCCATGAAATCGAATTATTACAAGTATTCAAATTATTAGAATTTTTTAAATATTTCAGAAAATTTCGAATTATTCGAAAAATTCCCAATATTAGTTCATTTTCGAATTATTCGAATTAGTCGTAAATTTTATAATAATTCGCAAATTTTCGAATATTTTATGAGTTTTTTAATTATTCGAATAATACGTAAGTTTTCAAAATATTTTTAAATTTTCGAATAATGAGGAAATTTATGTATGATTCAAATAATTCATCAATAGATGAATAATTCGAATTAAATTATGAGATATAATAACCTAATTACTTTTAAAAATGTATAATTGGTTTAAAAAATTAAGCTGTCATTGATTATTTACAAGAAAATTCAAAGGGAACAAGATAAAAAATAAACAGTTCCTTAATATTTATACAGAAGGAAGTTATGAATTCTTAAAAAGTAGAAAAATTCTGAATGCAACTTCCGTAAAAAGATTTACTTAAAAATTCATAAATTCTTTCTTAATTTAAATTAGGAAACTATTCAAATATTATTATAAAATTCTTATTTAATTAACGTTAAAACGATATACAATTAAAGTCAATTACTGAGTACTTTTAAAAAATGCACTTATCAATTTCAAAATTTCTCAAATGCCCATTTTTTTAAAATTCAAATTTATTAATTATTTACTCTATTAATTAATAATTTTAAATTTGTCTGATGTCTGCTACATTAACCCTCATATTTAAAATTATGAATAAATAGAGTAAATAATTGCAAAAAAAATTTTTTTAAAAAATGCACTTATTAATTTCAAAATTTCTCAAATGCCCATTTTTTTAAAATTCAAATTTATTAATTATTTACTCTATTAATTGATAATTTTAAATTTGTCTGATGTCTGCTACATTAACCCTCATATTTAAAATTATGAATAAATAGAGTAAATAATTGCAAAAAAAATTTTTTTAAAAAATGCACTTATCAATTTCAAAATTTCTCAAATGTGCATTTTTTTAATATTCAAATTTATTAATTATTTACTCTATTAATTAATAATTTTAAATTTGTCTGATGTCTGCTACATTAACCCTCATATTTAAAATTATGAATAAATAGAGTAAATAATTGCAAAAAAAATATTTTAAAAAAATGCACTTATCAATTTCAAAATTCTTCAAATGTGCATTTTTTAAAAATTCAAATTTATTAATTATTTACTCAATTAATGAATAATTCCAATTTGCCTGTCTGCTGCATTTGAATCCATCCTAAAATTTCTCCCTAATTAAAATTAATAACCCGCTAAAAAATGAACAATCATCCCAACTAAAAAATTTTTATCTTTACCAGTGAATTTTTATCTATCGTTATAATTTAAACAGAATATTAAAGCAAAAGTTAAAAAAAAAAAAAAAAAAAAAAATAAAACAAAAATATTATTTTTGATATTGGACACGCAGGTGGCATAGGTGTTACGTGAGTTTGCATATGTGACTGGAATTAAAGCTGCGCGATAAAAGTAAGTACACAGAGCATTTAATATTTAAAAAACGAGTAAATTTTTTCTTTTATTTTTTTTTTTCTCTCCTTCTTGTGTAATATTTATTTTAATGTAAAAATAAAATTGCTTAGTGCAGGCTTATGTCGCATGATGAGTGCCCCGTACATATTTTATATACACATATGACGGTTATATATATATATGTATGTATATTAGAATAAAATATACCAAGACTATTGTCCGTAGTAGCTTAAACTGACGTGCAAAAGCTTTGGAATAGATGTTAGAGAGGATTTTGAAAGCAGGGACCAGCAGCAGCCAGCGCTTTTGCCAGGTACCAGCCCCAGCATCAGCATCAGCACCAGCACTAGTACTAGTACTAGTACCAAAACCAGTACCTGTGCTAGTACTGGTACTAGTGTTAGTGCCAGTACTTGTACCAGTACTAGAAGCAGTTGCCAGCAACAGAATTGGTAGCCTGTGGCTGTTTAACTCACGACAACGTGCCTCCCATACAATTCTACTCTTGACTCGCCAACTTGCCGGCACCCACAGATATGCCTCCAGCAGTTCATACATACATATGTGCGCTAACGTACACATTACACAACCACACCCACACCCACACCCAGCTTTGGCTCTGATTCTACACTAGTTATATGTAGGATTGGAGGTACGTTGCAAGTACTTGAATGCCTATAACCAGCCACCAACTCGACTCAACTCTATTATAATGGAGATGGAGATGGAGAGGATTTTAGTCAGTCACCATCTACTACTGCTACTGCTACTGCTACTGCTGCTGGTGCTGGTGCGACTACCAAGACAAACTAAATAAACCACTTAGACAAAACAATAATAATGAGCGGGACAATTATTTCGCCGTTGATTTTTTTTTTTTTATGATTTTTTAGTTTTTTTTTTTGAGGAATTTTTTTGAGGGATTTATTGGGTAGAGTGGAAATGGTAGGGGTGAGTTTTGGGGGTAATATGGGTCGGGTGATTATGGGGTTCTGGGGCTGAGTATTGGAATTGAAGATTTTATGGGAATTTTTGATATTTTAAATTTGAATTTTTGATGGGGGATGTTACTTTTGTTAGAGGTAATTTTAAGGGAAATTTAATGAGGAATTTTATAAAATTTGAATGGTTTGTTAATTTTAATTAGGGAGGAAAATAAAAAATTTTTAAATTCAAAAAATTTGTTTTTTCCCGCCAGAAAAAAGTTCATAAAAAAATAAATTATTTCCCGCCTAATTAAATTTAACAAATAATTCAAATTTTAAAAAATTCCTTATAAAATTCGCTGCAAAATGACCCATAATAATAATAGTTTCTAATAATTATTAAGTAATTAAAACTCCAGTCTCACTAAATTGAATTTTTTAAATTTGAAATTTAATTCAAATATTTCTATTGCTCACAAATTACTTTTATCAAAAATTTTCCCAGAAATTCTACAAAATTTGAATAATTTCTCAATTTTAATTAGAAAAAAAATTAAAAATTTTCCCGCCTTAAAAAATTCCTTTTATCTCCCATCCGCAAAAAAATTCCTCCCCCATTACTCAGCCATAAATTTTCAAAATTCCTCATAATCCCCATCATTAATTCCTCCATAATTTTTCAAAATTCCTCATAATCCCCATCATTAATTCCTCCATAATTTAATTAAATACCAAAAAATTCCAACCACAAAATTAATTACCATCAAACTTTCTTCCAATTAATAACTTTTCCAATAAAAATTAATGATCAACCCCCAAGTCATAACACGTCAAAAAAAACCTCAAAAAAAAAAAAAAAAAAAAAAAAAAAAAATAAAATAAAATAAAATAAAAAAAAAAAATTCCATTTGAATTACGAGGTAAAAATTGAATCGAACCATTTTACCCGATTTCGTGTAAATAAATCTAAAACTTTTTTTCGAGAGCCTATATATAGGTATCGAGGATATCCGTCCGTCAAATATACCCACCTGAAGCACTTTCAATATCCTGTATTTTGAGAAAATAAAAAAAAACGTGAATGCAAGCCCTGTAGGCATTATAAATCGATGCTTTGACTTTGTCGGTCAATGACATGCTCATATATACAGATATATATATTTAAAAAAAAAAAAAAAAGAATAGACTCGTCGCAATGTCGTATAAGAGGGTGATTTAGAGTAGATAAACAAAAGAAACGGAATAGTATAATTCAACTTGGCAAACGGTTTATAAGAGAGCGGGAAAATGCTTGAGTATAAGAAGAGGAAAGAAGTAAAAAAAAAATATAATAAAAAGTATAAAATCGGTAAGAGGCAGAGGTAGAGCCAGCGGTAGAGCCAGAGATTGGATGGCAATGGGTTTTCAAAAGCTATAACTAAATCCTAAAGAGGATTCTTCTGTTTTCTGCGCGGTAAGCGACCACCGAGAGGACTTTAAGGCCGAATTCAATCGATTCAAATAAAGTTGGAAAAAAAAATAGAATAATTCAAATTTAAATCCAATTGTCCATCGATTTGTTGATAAATTAGTCGCTAGGTTTTGAAAGTATAATTTTTATTTATACTCTGGTATTAATGGTGACTGTGATGGTGATTTTTGATTCCGAGCTTTTAGGTTTTGAATTTTAAAATGAAAGAAATTTATTGAGACGTAGTTATATCTCTTGGGAGCAGGTATGTATGTATGGATGAATGGATGGAGAGAGAGATATTGGGGATGAGAAAATGCGAAGCGTGAAAACGGCAAGGTTGTACACACGAGACCAAATATGTGACTCACAAGAAGACCCTCGTGCAAGATAAAGCTTCTAAGGGGAGAGAGACTCCAGTTACGGAGACCAGATCCCAGTTACCAGCTCGTACTCCCTCGTGGACAATACAAAATTATATCGAAACACTACAATGCGAGTCGTAAATTTTTTATGACCTCACAGTCAACAAAATTTCTTTGTCTTTTTAGTTTTTTTTATTTTTTGGGGAAAAATTATTTAGGGTGAAATGGACCGGTTAATTTTTTTTTGCTGGAGGGAAAAAAGAATTTTTAAATATAATTGTCTTTAATATTTAAATAATCCCGGGGGTAAAATGGACTTTTGTTTTTTTAAAAAAAAAATTAAATATTTGGGTTTTTTTTTTTAAATAAAAAATTTTGTAAAAATTATAATAAAAAAAATTTTGAAAAAATATAAAAATAAAAATTTTTTTCATTTTGATTTTTGTAAATATTAAATATTATTTTTATACGCTTACTTCCGGTATCTATACAGGGAATATGAGCGCGAAAAAAAAAATTATAAAAATTTGAATTTTTAAATTCAAATATTTTGAGATAAAAAATAAATCGATTGAGAAAATTTTTTATACGCCCGTCTTTAAGGAATTTTTTACTAGGACACGCCCTTGTCACGTATTTCTATCCCTCGAAAATATCAAAAATAAATCATTCAAATTTGAATTTTTAAATTTCAATAGTGGAAATAAAATTATTTGAATTCTTGTTTAATAAAAACTCCAACGTTTAAAAATCGAATAATTTGAAAAATTTTTAATAAAATCAGTAAAAAAAAGTCTGGAAAATTTTAAGAAAAAAAGGAATTGGACGTGGAAAAATTCAAAATTTGGTAAAAAGAGAACAAAAAAAATAGTGAAAATGTTTACTGATTAAAAAATGAATTAAAAATTTTTTAAATATAAATCGATATTTATTGGAATGAATTACATCGGCAGTGATGAAAACGTGAGTAATTAATAATGATATTAATGAAAATGATAAATGAATAGTTACTTAAGTTCACATATTTTGAAATTCTCCAGTTCCGTTGGCGTTCAACATAAGAATATTTGGATTCTCTTTTTCAAAGGCTGTTGCGTCTCTGCCTCCAGGTCTTTCCTCTTGTCCCCATTCCCCAAGTGTTCCTTGCATAACATCCGGCTGTCGACGCAATATCTCCTCTTCTTTCTGTATTATATTTATTTACTAAAAATTAACCCGAAAAATAATCAAAACTAATAAAAAAACGACGTTCATATATATGTGCATACATATATATATATATATATATACATAAGCAAGTAGATAAGTAATGAAATGCCAACTAAAATTTAAATAGACGTAACTTTAAACCCGGGCGTGACTAAGATATTTTTTTGTATATGGTAAAATTGTGGGTCAATTATCAGAGATACAGTAAAAATGATAAGGACTAATTTTGTAGGAAATTAAATTTCCTACAAAAATGGTTTCTATAAAATTTTTCGTAAACTGCATAGTTTTTTCAAAAAATTGATTTAAAGTTTTCACTAGAATAATTTTCAAAAAATTTTATTTCTGAAATTTCCTTTAATCTTAAAATCGAAATTCCCGCTAAAATATCACTGATACGAAGAAAATGATAAGGACTAATTTTGTAGAAAATTAAATTTCCTACAAAAAAGTCTCTATAAATTTTTTCATAAATTCAATAGTTGTCTCGGAAAATTAATTTCAAGTCTTCACTAGAATAATTTTCAAAAAATTTCATTTATAAAAATTCCTTTAATCTTAAAATTGAAATTCCCGCTAAAATATCACAGATACAAAGAAAATGATAAGGACTAATTTTAAAGGGAATTAAATTTCCTACAAAAAAGGTTTCTATAAATTTTTTCGTAAATTCAATAATTTTCTAAAAAAATGCAATTTAAAGTCAATTTTCACTTCATTGCTTATCTACATCCATATATATATGAATATATATATATATATATACAAATGAAATAATTAAAAAAAAAATAATATACCTGTTTATCAGCACGTGCCATTTTTTCAAACATATTCGCATATAATTTTTTTTCCTGGGCGCGGTTTTTCATTATCAACTCGCGACAAACTGCGATCTGTTTTACCGCAGCCGTATTGTTGGGCTCGACTTTGATGACCTGCTCGAAATCTTTCTTAGCTTCTTCCGGTTGCGATAGTGCCAGCAGAGCTTGTCCCCGTCTGAACAAAGCTTTCTCGTTGCTCGGATCAATGTCAAGAGCTTTAGTGCAGGCATTTTTCGCCTCGAAATTGTCATTGGTCTTGAGATAAAACAGCCCGAGATTCAAATGTGCCGACAGCAGCACTTGGTTTCTCTCGGGTTTCAATTTATCATCAAAAGTGCTTTCGCTCTCCAGGAACTCGACGACTTTTTTGCACATTTTTATCGCCATCGGATATTTACCAGCTTTGAAATAATTTGTCGCTTTGTCTTTACTCAGTTTTGCCTGTTCTATTTTTGTTTCCGGTTCCATCGACCAAATATCCGCAGCCTAATTAAAGTAATTATTTTTTTTTTATTAATAAGTAATTAATTAATTATATAGAAATTTTAGCTATAAGACTGTTGTCATTTCACTGGGACTGAGATAATTTTCTAATTCACGGATTCGTTTTTCAAAAAAATATGGGGCAATAAGACCAATAACGGGAAAGTTAAGGAAATTTTGAAATTTTTAAAAAAATATTTTATTATAGAGTAGCGGCAAATTAAAAAAATTTAAATATTAAAAAATGTCTGAGAAATTTTGAAAAAAAATTTGAATATAAATTAGCGGCAAATTTAAAATTTTTAAGAAAAGTAAAAAATGTATGAGAAATTTTGAAAAATAATTAATTGTAAAATAGCGGCAAATTTAAAAATTTAAATAGAAGTAAAAAATGTATGAAAAATTTTGAAAATAAAAATTGAGAAAGAAAAAATAATTTGAAAAATTGTCTTTTTTTTTTTCATTCATAAAAAAAATATAATTGCGGTACCGTAAACCCCAGGTACTAATTGACTTAATTACCTGGTTTACAAAAAAAATCGGGTTATATTTAAAAAAAATAAAATCTTACTTTTTCAAACGCTTTCATCTCGACGATGTACTCAACATCAGCATCAGGTGGGATATTAAATTCCTGGTGGCCGGTTTTCTTAAAAGCGAATTTGCTCTTTATCAGCAAACGTGATTTCTCACCAACGGCAAATCTACTCAGCGCAGATTCAACTCCTTCAATTATTCCCACATCTTCGCCTTCCCCGAGATTAAACTTGACGTCCCGTTCCTCGAAGACCCGGTCGTTGTATTTTCCCACCAGGTGAACTATTAAAAAAAAAAAAAAAAATAAATTAATAAAATACTCAGCATTCCGATCTCAAAAAAAAAAAAAAAAAAAAAAAAAAAAAAAAAAAATACTTACTGTCAACAAGAGCTCCATCATTGGGGTATCCGTCTTCCTTGGACCCAGAAACGATCTGGAATCTCTGGATGCTGGCGTCTAAATTAGGGCTCAAGTCCTCACCGACCCAGTCGAGAACTTCAACTTCAAATTTCAGAGTCGCGTCTGGAGGAATCTTTGGCGGGGATCCACTTTTACCGTAAGCGTATTCTGGGGCGCAGGTCAGGATGGCGACTTCTCCTTTTTTCATCGTCGCGACCCCGATGTCCCAGGCCTTGATGACATTACCCTGGGCCAGATTAAACTCGAATGGTTCATTCCTGTCTTTGCTCGAGTCAAATTTACTTCCGTCAAGAAGAGTTCCGGTGTAGTGAACTTTGACTTTGGACCCGGGTGATGGTGTCTCCTCTCCCAGACCTTCTTTTATTATTTCCTTCAAAACTCCGCCATCATTTTTCGGTGAAATGTCCACGGCCATTCTAAAAATCAAAAAATTATTTTATTTTAATTATTAAATGACTCGGCAATCAATTAAATGTCCGATAGATAATTTTTTGTCTACTGAATGACTAATTCGATAGAATCGATTGTTCTAGAAAATGCTCGCGCTTCTAATTATAAACTCTATCACATAAATACTTTTAATTATTATTCTTAATTACGAAAAAATATGACAGCAAAAATTACCTGCTGTTAAATTTTAATTAAATAATTATTTTATTTAATTAATAATTAAAAATTAATTGCAATTGTCGGCAAATTCACAGAGGCAATGCTTTGGTTAGTTGGTAATTTATTGCTATATTTATATATATGTCTCATATGTATATATATATAAGTTAGTGCCGCCCTCTAGTTTAATTTTCAAACTCCCGCGCAACGCATGCGCGTGGGATATTTTTGAATTAAATCGAATCGATACTGAAATTGAAATTACTATCGATAGTCGGCGATATAGAAAACAAAATGGCGTCGCGAGTAAATTCTAGTGCCTCTGTCGCGTACTTATAAATTTTGTAGTCTTTTTTTTATTGAATATTTAATTAATTAATTATAATTTGACAGTTTATTTGTTTAAATTAACGTGGTTGTGAATTTCAAATTTAAAAATAATATTATTGCCGCGAAAATAATTTTAAAAGTTTATTTTTATCAAAGGTTGCATTTGAAAGAGCTCTAGCGCTAACTCTAGTCACGATAGTGAAGTTAACCGATGTCTAATAATTTTTGAATTTTTTTAAAAACAATCAATTAAAAAAAAAAATATTTCAAATATTGTACCTTTAGTTTTTAAATTTTCTACATGTGCATGTATTTAGTTGTTTTTTTTTTTTTTTTTTTAATTAAATTGCTGGAAAAAAATTAAAAAATTTGGAATTGTCTAGCTAGAGGTAGATCATTTTTGAATGCACCCTAATTAATATAATTATTGACACAAATAATTTTTAATAAAATTATTAAATTTCAATTTTGAAATTTCGCACCGTTGGCGCTACTGCGCGTCACTGTATTCGGCGTTTAAATTTTTGCTAAGTGGGGGCGGTCGATGAATCGCAAAATCGATTCCTTTGTTTCAACTGACGGTTCGATAGCGGCAGTCAGTATCTCGACAATGGCAGTAGTAGTCCAGCGTCTTCTTTACGTTTGAATTAAAACACAGTATTGCAGTTAAGTCGTGTAATATTTTGCAGTGATTGTTAAATTTATCTTTTATTAATTTAAATTGTGCAAAGTATCTGTGGTGTAGTTAAGTGTTCAGTGCTAGTGTAAAGTGTCAAGTGTTCAGTTCGAGTGTAAAGTTTTGCGAATTGCTGATGCTGATAACTTCCTCGTTCCTGAGCAAAATCATCTGGCATCGTCTGGTGGGAAATAGCAGTTAAGTGACGTTTTTTAGCTGGAATACACTTGGAGCAATTTAATTCAAATCTCCAAGTGTATTAGGACACCCTTCTGCATATTATTTCTCCGCCAAGGTTTGTTCAAACACTCAAGTGTTTTTTTTTTTAATATTTTAAATATTTTTCCATCATTGCCGCCATTTTATTTTGACACGATTTTTAATTTTTCTCATTTCTAATAATTTATTTTTCAAACATTTAAATTTACCGCGTAATGATAATAATTAATAAATTATTAATAAAAATAAAAAATTTCGTATATATTTTTTAATCTAGCTGCATTCGAAAATGCTCTAGTTAAGTGTTGCTTTATTTGTGTTTAAGTGACTAATTAATTGTGTTCCAGTGTTTAATTATTTTTTAAATGTGACAGTGAATAGTGATTTTAGTATAGTGATAATGATGATGATCGCCAATGGCAAGTGACTAAAATTATAAATAATTAACATGGCGGCAATTAAAAATTTTTTAATTAACTCTTGAGTTAATTATTTATTTTTTAAAAAGTTATAAATTTTATCCATTTAAAATTAAATTTTTAGTCATCCATTTAAATTGGAATTATAAATAAAATTATCTGTCAAAAATTCAAAATTAAACTGATGATAATCAAAATTTAATTATAATGAAACAATTAATAATTAAAATTCACCAATTACCTGTTTCTATCCATTCGTTTTCGCTTTCGTTTCCTCCCATTGTATTTCCCGCGAAAATTTAAAAATCACAAATGGCGGCACGCAACCTCCTGAGTGTTCATGTTCCCCTGATACAATTTAAGATTTTCTGGCTCAAAATATCGCCGTACGGCGCAAGTTTCTCATTTAATCTCATAGAAAACAAGTAACCTAACTCTCATAAATGTAAACAATCGAAAACAAATACAATTTATTACAAAAACCAGGTACGTATTTTTTTGAATTTATTTTTATTATCAAAAAAAAAAAAAAAAAAACTATATAATAATAAACTGATCAGAAAAAAAGGTAAAAATGGAGGAAATGGACGTGGATGTAAAAGAAAGTGATCAAGATGACAGACTGGAGGGTGAAAATTCCGATGATTCAGAAGAGGAGTCCAAGAAAAATTCTCTTGATCCAGAAGATCAGCAGAAGAATGAAAACTCGGATTTTGAAGACAAAGACAACTCTGACTCTGATGATGATGATGAAGATGACGAAGCCGCGAAAACTGAAATAAATGAACTGAAATCAAAGCTGGAGGTTAACCCGTACGATTACTCAAGTCATCTAGCCCTGATAGCAAAACTCCAGTCCCTGGGTGAGCTGCTGGAGCTCCGTAAAGCGCGGGAACAAATGAGCAGCATCTACCCTCTGTCCCCAGAGCTCTGGCTGTCTTGGCTACGTGACGAAATATCTCTGGCAGTGACCGAAGACGAGAAGGCAGCAGTTAAAAAATTATTTGAACGCGCAGTGAACGATTACTTGTCACCAGACATCTGGCTCGAGTACGTCCAGTTCGCGATCGGAGTCTGCAGCACCGCGGAGGTCCGTGAGCTCTTTGAACGCGCGTTGACCGCGACCGGACTTCACGTGACCCGGGGCGCCGTTACCTGGGAGGCCTATCGCGAGTACGAGAGTATTTTGGTATCAGCAGTAGAAGACAGCGACCGAGAAGAGCAAATTAATCGCGTGGGAACTCTCTTCCGTCGTCAGTTGGCCTGTCCGCTGCAGGACATGGACAAGACACTCGCTGAGTACCAGCACTGGCGGTCGGATGCCGGCAAGAGCTGCAGTATCAGTGATGAAATTGTCTTGGCTGGTTACAACCGTGCGCTTGCTGACCTGGAAGCTCGGAAAGTTTACGAGGACAAGTTGCTGTCATGTCAAGCTGATGATGAACTCTACAATACCTACAGGCTCTACCTTAATTATGAGAAGGAACACGGCGACCCTGGAAGAGTTTCCGTACTCTTTGAGCGAGCCATCACTGACCTGAGCCTTGAGTCCCGGCTCTGGGAGGACTACATCCAGTATTTGGTCTCGACAATTAAACTAGAAGACGTTCTAGCTCGGGTTTATCTAAGGGCGAGCAGAAACGTTCCCTGGTGCTCGAGTATTTGGTGCCAGTGGATCAGGTCACTGGAGAAATGGTCGAAGCCGCTGCTGGAGATCCAGAGTCTGCTGGAGCAGGCTCTGACTGCTGGTTTCCCAACCGCTGATGATTACAGGAAAATCTGGATTACTTTCTTGGAGTACTTACGCCGTCGGCTTGACGACAAGGGGGACGACGATGACGCTCATGGCAAAGCACTGGAGACTATCAGGACGGCGTTCAATCGCGCTGCTGAACATCTTGCCAAGTTGTTTGGCCTCGCTGGAGATCCTCAGTGTGTTGTGCTCCAGTTCTGGGCCCGCACTGAAGCGATCCATGCTCGGGATATGGAGCGCGCGAGACAACTGTGGACTGATATCATGTCCCAAGGACATTCTGGTACAGCTGGAACCTGGCTGGAGTATATTACCTTGGAGAAATGCTATGGGGACACTAAACATCTGAGAAAATTATTCGCCAAGGCTCTGGCGGCGGTGAAAGACTGGCCGGAGATCATTTGCAACGCCTGGGTTGACTTCGAGCGAGATGAGGGGACTCTTGAGCAGCTGGAAATTTGTGAAGTCAAAACGAAGGAACGGCTGGGTAAGGTTAAGGAACAGAGAGCCAAGGAGGAAGAGCAGAAGGTGATCAGTCCTAAGACCCAGAAGCCGGTTAAGAGAAAAATCGAAGATGGCAAGTGGAAGAATTTGAATTCTTCGGCCAAAGTTGCCAAAGTTGACAAAGTTGATGGTCAGGGAAATTCCTCTGAGTGGAAACCTGATGAAGTTGACCCCCAGGTCACGGTTTTTGTCAGCAACCTGGACTACGATGTCACTGAACAGGAGATTAGGGACGCGCTGGTGTCCGTGGGTCCGATTGTTAAATTCAACCTGGTAAAAGACTTCCGTGGGAGGAGCAAAGGCTTCGCTTACATCCAGCTCAGCGACGCGGTACGTTAATTTTTTTTTTTCTTGGGGCTGGTGAAAATTTAATTGATGATTTTTCCAGAAAGCGGTCAGCGACGCACTGAAACTCGATCGCACGCCAGTAAAAGGTCGGCCCATGTTCATTTCTCGTTGTGATCCTGATAAAACTACTCGTGGTACTGCGTTCAAGTACCAGTGCAGTTTGGAGAAAAATAAATTATTTGTTAAAGGTTTGATTTTATTATTTTCTAATGCGGAATTTTTTTTTGTTGCATGAAAATTTCCCGCCCTTTTGATTTTTGGTATCTGAAAAAATTCATAAGGGCGCGAAAATTCAAACAAAATTTGAACTAAAAATTCCCGCTCTTCATGGGGTAGATACCGGAAACAGGGTTACAAAAAATTAAATATTTAAAAAGTAAAATCGAAAAAATTATTAATTAATTTTAAAAAGTTATAAATTAGATTGAATGCGCGGTAAAAAAATCGGGAGTGACTGGATTTTATTTAAATTTGAATTTACTTTGTCACTGATTCCGGAGTAAAAAAAAATTATTCTGTATATGGAGTCAGTAGGAAGTTTTTTTTACAACGAAGTGATACTGAATTAGGGTTTAAATATTAAAATAAATTCCCCGGAGTTAATTTTACTCCAAGGAAATTAAATTTAATATAATGATACTAATTAATAATAAACAAAATTTTTTTTACAAACAAATTGAAATATAAAAACAAAATATGTAACAACAAAATTTTTTTACTCCAGAGGTTAACATCCGTGTGAAAGTTCTAAGTCCATATTTAATATTTTACTGAATTTTATGGAGTTAGAACTTTCACATGGATGTTAACTTCTGAAGTAAAAAAATTTTCGTTACATATTTTGTTTTTATTACACTAATTAATATGTATACAAGTTTTTGTTTATTATTAATTTTTATAATTATTTTTTAGTTTTCCTGAAGAATTTGATATGAACTCAACTAAAGACCGCGAAATTCAAATATAAATATAAATTCATTTCTAACAAAAAATTTAAAACTAAAAAAAAAAAAAAAAAATTCACAGGGTTGCCTTTGACGACAACAAAAGAAGAATTAGAAAATATTTTCAAAGCCTACGGACAACTAAAAGACGTCAGATTGGTGACCTACCGCAACGGACACTCGAAAGGACTCGCCTACGTCGAGTTCGCTGACCAGAGCAGTGCCTCCAAGGCCCTACTGGCCACCGACGGAATGACCATCGCCGACAAAATAATTTCTGTCGCCATAAGCCAGCCTCCAGAGCGCAAGAAGCCCGATTTTTCCGACATTCCATCTTCCCACGGACAAGTTAAGTCTCTAGGAAGCACGACAACTGCGCGCACTAGTTCTGCTCATCCAAAAACAATGCTGTCCATGGTACCAAGAAGTGTAATTGCTCCCAGCAATGGAGTCAAGGACAAACCGAAAAGCAACGACGAGTTTCGTAAAATGTTTTTAAAAAAATAAATAATAAATAAATAAATTAATTAATAAAAATTATTATTTAGTTTATGAGTCTGTACAAATTATAGATGAAGTGTCGATGGTCTTTTGAGACGCGGTGGTGGAACTGGAGCTGGTTCTGGTCCACATCTGGTCATCAGCCATTTCTTGGCTTGTCCAGCGTAATAATAGTACGCGTAAATAAGGGCGAGTCCTGCCAGGACAATCAGCAGACATGTACCGGAAATTATCAAACTCAAGTACCAGTACGGAGTTTCGGTAACTTCTGGCCAGTCTGTGGGTTCTGTTGATGACGTGCTGGAATTCTCGGTAGATGATGGTGTCTTTGGTAATGCGAGTGCTGGGTAATTGTCGCCTATTGTTATGTCCGCGCAACCGCGAAATTCTTCTTGAGGTCCACAGCCGACAGCGCCTGGAATTATTTTATTTAAATAAAACTTTCGCTATTGAAAATTCGATTGGGTAATTTATTGCATTAAGGGACATGTACTTTCTAAATTACTCGCTTGTTGAATACTAATTAGGGACTAGTACTATTATTATTATTATTAATTTGTAATTTTAGTTATTTTGTTTACCTGTTCCGTTGCCGCAGTCACCCCAATTATTACCGGCGACGTAACGCCACTGTAAGACACACTGGGCGCACGTTAAGTCCGAAGGTAATTTGTAGTATGCTTCGAAGATTTTGTTACCCAGACCTGGATAGTAACGGGCGGTGCCGTTTTTCATTGTCAATATGTTTTTGTTCAGGCAGTCTTGAGTTACTTCCTGGCCCCGGGTTGTCATGGGGCATACGCCGAATTCGAAGTACCCGCGGTGGTTTGCTGTTATTTGGATTCTTATGGGAATCAGTTGGCTCGTTTTATATTTGCGGACTATGATACTGTTGCCGTATTTTCCTCCTGTCTCGTGGGCTCTTGGCTAAATTTTTTAAATTTTTATTATTATTTTTTTGTGAATTTTGAGGGATAAAATTTTTTAATTGGTATCGAATGAGTAAAAAATTTTATGACGTTTTGAAAAAAGACAAATATTCTTTTTATTGACTTTGAAATTTTTTAATATTGCGAAAAAGTTTTTCTAAAAAAAACAGACACATATTGTATATCAATTTCAAAATTTTCTAAGAATTATTTTTAAAAATTTTTTAAAAAAGACAAATATTCTTTTTATTGATTTGAAATTTTTTTTAAATATTAGGACTTTTTTTTCTAAAATAAATAAAAAATTTTTATCAATTTCAAAATTTTTTTCAAATTTTGACAAAAAAAAAAATCCCAAAATTTTGTTTTCATTTTTTCCAAAAATTAAACAAGTAATTTAAAAAAAAAAAAAAAACATTTTTTTACTGATTTAAAATTAAAAAATTTTTCTAGAAAAAATAAACAAATTGTATTTTTTTTTTTTTACAAACTTAAATTTTTGAAAATTTATTTCTCAAAATTTGAACTCGTTTTTCTACGAAAAAAAAAAAAAAAAAATTAGTTTTCCATAAATTTCAATCTTTTTAAAAATTCTTTCATCTCTAAAATTCTGAAAATTAAAAAAAAAATTCCACAAATTTTTTTTTACCAGCCTCAACTATTTAAAAATTAAAATTATTCCGTATCCTTAAAAGGCCTCAGCAAATTCACACAAAAAAAAAATTACCGGTTTAATATCCCAAGCGTCGCCGCAAATTCCACAGTTTCCTTTATTCCGCTGCCATTGTCGCGTGAAACCACCGCAATAGCACTCATTATCATTATAATCATGCGGAGTATCAAACCCATATCTCCACATTGAAGCTCTCGAAGGTGGTTCTATAAGTCTCCCATGTCCTTCAACCTTTCCACTGAGCGCAAAAATAAAAATCGCCGCAAACGTCACCCTCAGCTCCATTTTTCCCCAACTTTTTTCCCTCGTCGTTTAAATAAAACTAAGTATAAATAAAATATAATGCACCTCTTAAATACACATACCGATAATTGATTCTTTTGTAATTCGATTACAATAGAAAAAACAATATATCTATATACTATTAATATATTCAATTTATAAAACAATAGACATCATTTTATTCCAGTCACAAATTTATCTAGGAATGCCGCGACTATTTATTGAACATATTGATTAGTTAATTAATTAGTTTATTATTTTATTAGTAAAATTAGTTTTTAATGTAAACTAAAGACCGCGAGTGGTTGAACCGGTTGTTAACTCTGGACTAAAGTCGACTTTGATGTTAAACTTGTGAGAAACTCTATAGTGTAAGAGAATAAGTATGCATTGGGGAAAGGAATACAACGGAAATTCAACGCGGTACCTTGTACACTTACACCATATCACTCATCAGTAGGTCATTATACTAAAAACCATTTGTCCCGTGACCTATTCATATATTTTTTTATTTATAAACTTGACCCATTTAGATGGAGGAAAAATAATTCATTTAAAATTTATGGAGTTTTTATTAAATTGGGATATTTGTTTTTTTTTTTTGACAGTTGACACTTTCGCGGTGAAGAAAAAAAAAGTAAATAGATGGATTAGAAATTAGCAGTTTTGCTTTGGTCGCTTTCGCGAATCCGCGCTCGAGGGAAATAAGGTCAAGTGATCTGTGAAATTTTTTTTTTTTTTTTTTTTTTGATTGAGGAGAGAGGAAAAGTTTTTTTGAGGTCAAAGGTCATGAGTTTTTTTTTAGTCGAGTGACTTATTGAGGAAATTTTTTAAGACGAGATTAATTTTTGGTTTTGAATGTTTAGTTCAAAAATTTGAATTTTGAAATTTTTGAAGGTAAAAATTCATTTTTTTAAATTTCGAATATTTGTGAGGCTCAAAATTAATTTTTAAAAAATTTTAATTTTTTTTTAAGGTCAAAATTAAAATTTTTAGAATTTAAAATTTAAATTTTGAAATTTTTGGCGGTAAAAAATCCATTTTTGAAAATTTCACATATTAGTGAGGCTTAAAATTGATTTAAAAAAAAAATTTAGTTGTTTTTAAGGTCAAAAATTAAATTTCAATTTTTTAAGTTCAAAATTTAAATTTTAATATTTTTGACGGTAAAAAATAATTTTTTAAAATTTCAAATATTTTTACACCCAAAATTAATTAAATAAAAAAGTGTAATAGGTATCGAGGTCAAAAATTTACTGAAAAAAAATTTCGAATATTTTCCAGGTCAAAAATAAATTAGAAATTTTCTAAAATTATCATGAAAGTAAAAAACTATTTAAAAATATTAAACAATTTCAAAAATTAATAACATAATTTTTTCTAATAACTTAGAAAACAGACTCATTATATATATATTATTTTCCAGATCTAAAAATAAATAATTTAAAAAAAAAAAAAAATTACGTCTTGACATGAAAATAAATAAAAACGTATAATTTATTCAAAAAGTATTGATTATTTTATTCTCTACAAATTTAAATAATTACACACTAGAAATATATATACGTATACATATATAATAATATATAATATATATATTACATCTATTCCTTTAAAAAATTAGTCATATATTTAAACAAACAATTTATTGAATTTCCTGATATATTGAATTGTATATAGACCGCGAATGTGAGATCGTGGGAGTAAGAGGTCTACAACCTACCACACATCGTAGCCTTGATTCACGTGTATAGAATGTACTAGACATATTCTGGTCTCTCCTCTTCAGACCAAAAAAACTCGTTTATCATTCAGCTTCACAACAGTTATAATTACAAAGTATTTCTCTTACTCACAAGGGCGCGACAATTTAATAATTATGTCCCGCTCACGATTTTATCAAAATTTTCGCTCATTATTTAAATTTAAATTAAGTATATTATTATAACATAATATATACTGACTCATTAACAGACTCATCCTTGAAATTGTTATTAATATTATTTTTATCATTTTAATACGTAACTCCATGACTAATTCATGACTAATATTAATAGAAAATTCAAGTCATAAATAAAAAGTGGTTTTGATGGCCTAAGTTTTATTATTTAATTTTGAATAAATTTTTTTTCTATTATGATAAAAAAAAAAAAAAAAAAAACGAATTTTATTGATAATAATCGAGACTTCAATGGCAGGAAACTTACCTGGATTTTTGGTGACTGTTGATGATCAAATTTTCGGTTTTTGCTAGTAATTTTAATAAATTAAAATTCAAAAATGATATTGAGGGAATAAATAAAAAAAAAAATTTTTTTAACAAGTATATATATATATTTAAAAAGATACAGATATTGGAGATTAAATTTTGATTAAAAGGAATAAATTGAGCATTTAATGTTACAGTTAATATAAACGTGTTTGTTCTTTTGTCATGTAGATGAGAATGTGTTACAGACCATTATTCTCTCAGTGCATTTCTACATATAATTAAATATTAACAATTAAACATCATCTACATAAATACTGATTTTGTGCGTAATTGTATCGTACAGATGACAAGGGTGTACAATTAATTTTTTCTGTATATTTTATTTTTTTATAGGGGAAGAAATTAAGTGGGAAAGAAAAAAAACCGGGAATAGTCAAAAAAAATTAGACCATGTGTAGATTTTTTGAAAAATTCCATGATCATACAGTCATCGAAGTCAATAAGTTTGCGAGTTAATAATGAGATTTGTCTTATTAAATTTAAATGATAATAAAAATAAAATTTTAGAGTAGAAATTTTAATAAACTAAGAAATTAAAAATATTTTAAATAAATTGGGCAGAAATACTCGTAATAATTAACGCCCTGACGCTGAGGCGATACAACAGTAGAGAATGACTGTGAATGTAGCAGACATCAGACAAATCTAAAATTATAAATAAATAGAGTAAATAATTTTTAAAAAAATATTTTGAAAAAATGCACTTACTAATTTTAAAATTTTTTAAATGTGCATTTTTTAAAAATTTGATTTTATTAATTATTTACTTTATTTATTGATAATTAAAATTTGTCCAATGTCTGGTACATTACCCTCATCTTTAAAATTATGAATAAATAGAGTAAATAATTTTTAAAAAAATATTTTGAAAAAATGCACTTACTAATTTTAAAATTTTTTAAATGTGCATTTTTTAAAAATTTGATTTTATTAATTATTTACTTTATTTATTGATAATTAAAATTTGTCCAATGTCTGGTACATTACCCTCATATTTAAAATTATGAATAAATAGAGTAAGTAATTTTTAAAAAAATATTTTGAAAAAATGCACTTACTAATTTTAAAATTTTTTAAATGTGCATTTTTTAAAAATTTGATTTTATTAATTATTTACTTTATTTATTGATAATTAAAATTTGTCCAATGTCTGGTACATTAACCCTCATATTTAAAATTATGAATAAATAGAGTAAATAATTGCAAAAAAAATTTTTTTAAAAAATGCACTTATCGATTTCAAAATTTCTCAAATGTGCATTTTTTTTAAATTCAAATTTATTAATTATTTACTCTATTAATTAATAATTTTAAATTTGTCTGATGTCTGCTACTCACACTCATCAGTAGAGATTAAATATTTAATTTCTAATAAATAGAGAAGGCTAAATGTTTGGTCGTGGTTCATTAATACTAATTAACAATATAAATTTAAATTAATTAAACTAATTAGTTATAAATAATCTATAGCATTCGTTGAGTAGGAATACCATAAGTTTGATATATATGTTTTGGCACATAGATTCCAGGTTTGATAATCGTAGATTGACATTACTTCAATTTGTTTGATTCTTCTTGGGCTGTAGATAATTCAGATCCAATTATTTTGTCTCGTAACACGAAGTATTGTTTTTGTACTTGGGATACTTTTGATTTGAGTGAGTCTGTAAGTTGCTTTTGAATTTGTTGTACTTCTAAAATTTCTTTACGTAGAGATTGATATTCTTCAGTAACCTCCGCAACTGATTTTATTAATTTTAGCACCGATTCCTGATAAAAAAAATTATTTTTATCATTAAGGAATTATCGTTAGTTATTTTTACCCTGTTACCAAAAATTTTTATCATTTTATTTAATTTTTATCATTATTTGAAAATTTTCAAAAACTTTTTGAATGATACTAAAGTTAGCCAACATTTAATTATTTTTTCAAATGATAAATTATGAAAAAAAAAATTTTCTAAAAAATTGCACTTGTAGTTTTTTTAATTTTCTACATGTGCATATTTTTTTTTTTTTTTTTTTTCTTGTAATTAATTCGTTGAAAACAAATTTGAAAATTTTTCAATGAGTTTGAATGTAGCAGATATGTGACAATATATAAATTTAAAATAAATTAATTAAAAAAATTAAATTTTAAAAAATGCGCTTACTCATTTTTCATTAATCTAAATACGCATTTTTTCATTTTTACTCTACTTTATTAATTTATTCAAAAATTTAAAAAACTACCAATTGACAGCCATCTTCATGCTCATAATTTTTAATTGTCTGCTTTTTAATCGATTGATAAAAAAAAAAAAAAAAAAAAAAAAAACAATTTTAATCGAAAAAAAACAAGGCAGTAATTTCACTGAGGTATAGATTTAAAAAAAAATTATTTACAATTGACATCAATTAGGAGTTAAACAGAATGTAGATAATAAATTTCAGTAAAATTTTAACGTCAATTTTAAAATTCAAATTTTTAAATTTTTTAAGCTGAAATTTATTCACAAAATTTTTGACTCCCAATTGATGTCAATTTGGAATTTTTAAAAAATCTATACCTCTGCGAAAATACGGTGCTGTCTTTTTTGAATTGAGATTAAAATTTTTTTTTTTTAAAATTAATTGATGAAATTTTTTCGGGTTTGAAAGCTGTCATTAAAATTTCTCAAAAAGTGGGAGATACTGTCAGTGAATGGTCTAAAACTAAAAAAATAATGAATTTAAATTATTTATACAAACCTGGTTGTCTGCCAGAGGAAATTCATTTTCAAAAGTCTCAATTTTCCATGTAATTGATGCTATTTTACCATTAGCTTGATTGATCTGTTTTTATATTTAAATTTTTTTAGTTGTTTTGATAAATAAAAGTGAGGTTATAAATAAAGAAAAACTTACGCTTTGCTCAAGGTCTGTTACTGCAGACTCCATTTTTATTTTTCGAGTAATGAAAATTAATTAATTTATAATTATTAACGAGGTGAGATAAATATGATGCTTTTATTGATAACTAATTCTGGAAATGTCAAAGTTTAAGCTGGAGGCGTTTACCTTTTCCAGATGATCATTGGACGCACGCGATTTAAAATTAGAGGGAATTTAATTGTGAGCGTGCGCAGAACGCGCGCTGGTGGGAGTCTTCAATTATTTTGAATTACGGGGTCGATGTAGAAGTCTGACGCAGATCTCGATGATTTCACTGTTAAAAATTTTGATTATTTGATTTTCTCAAGATTGTTTTGACGTCCGAATCCAGCTGAAGACTTACCGCAAGTTTGAGCGTCCGTTTGACGTCAATTTCCTAGGATTTTCAGAGAAGTCCTCTATAATAACGCGAATTCGTAAAAGCAAAGGCCAAAAATTTTTTCAAGTTTTCTCTAGGATTTTTCTATACCCATGTCCACCAGCGCTTATATGGGTGTCAACTCAAAAAATAAATTATTCCTAGAACTTTTTATGGCTTTTCCTACTAGAGGACATCATAAAGAACAAAAAACGTTTATGTTGTGATGGGTTATTCCCAACAGGAGCAAAGTTACGGGCCACTTCTTATACTATTGCATAGACAGTGTCATCTGCCCGTATCTGCCCGACGTCGAATACTCAAAAAATAAATTATTCCTACAACTTTTTATGGCTTTTCCTACTAGAGGGCATCATAATGAACAAAAAACGTTTATGTTGTAATAGGTTATTCCCAACAGGAGCAAAGTTACGGGCTACTCTTTATAGCAGGTGTCATTCTAATTTATCTTTATTTATTTTAATTCATTTCAATATACTTTTCTATTCAAAAAATAAATAATTTCTACGATTTCTCTAGTGTTTCTCTAGGATTTCTGCAGGATATCCTTAGTATTTCTCAAGGATTCCTCTAAGATACCCAGAGAAGTCGCTCATAATAACGCGAACTCAGAAAAGCAATGGAAAATAATTTCTTTGAGTTTTCTCTAGAATTTCTATATGATTTACTCTATTAAAGAGTGAGATAATTTCGTTCAAAATATTACAATTCTCGATTCAAGACTAAATTTTATCCACCCAAAATTAAAATACAAATTTTAATTATTTTCTCATTTTTGATGCAAGTCATTTATTCGAATTGCTAAAACCGAATGACTTGAACCAATAATTCAATTTTGAAAAAAAAAAAAAAAAGTAATTATTGCCTCAGTAAAAAGTTTTCTATGTATAAATAATTCCAATCTTCAACAATAATATTTTCAAGGTCTTTAATTGATCGATGATGTCAAAGACCTCTGTCTCGATAATACAAAAAAAGTAAAAGGAGAATGAAAAGGAACATGTATATACAAAGCCTACGCAATCTTTTGAGAAGCTAAACATTAACATACGCTAATCTAAACCGTTCAATGTCAAGTGTTTGTGACAGATATGTTACTTTAATATGTTTTTTATTTCTTTTTATTCAGCGCCTTTAGCTAATAAATTCTCATACTTCCTGCGGACATAATGGCAGTCAAAAAATTATCAACCATGGCCCACATAGACTCTTCTTTTCTACTAAACGTCCAATATAAAAGCCAGCATAAATTCTAAAAAATATTCAGTTAGGACGTTAGAGTCGTAGCTATTTATCTTAGTATCCACATTGCAAAATGTTTGCTTGGTATGTTTGTTATTTATTCGCTGGATTCTCTATCGGAATAATTTATCCCACAAGTTGGGCATTCGTCTGGCGACGTGATGCATCCAATACTTTGGATTCTGACGAGCCATTTATAAATCTATCTCATCTCGAGCAAACCATGTACGGAACTCCAAGCAATCTGACCGGTAGCAAAGTCGCCGAGTGGCAGGAAGAAGCTGGAGTTAATCCAGAAGAACTTGGTGAGTATGCCGAAGGTGATATACTTTTTCCTATGTCTGTTTCTGGGAGAAGTGGACTTGCTAGCAGCGCATCACGTTGGCCTGATGCTACTATTCCTTATATGCTCAGTCCCTGGTTCAGTAAGTTGATAGAAAACTTTAATGATTAAGTATTGAGTTACATTTTTTGTGGGATAACAGAATTGTAAATGAAAGATTATTGTAGAACCAAACCAAAAACAACTTATCATGGAAGCCATGGAAGATTTTCACAGGTATACGTGTGTAAGGTTTGTACCCCACAATGGGGATAGAGATGACTATATACGAATAACTGCGGGCAATACTGGCTGCTGGTCAAGTGTAGGTAGAATTGGAGGCCGTCAGGATGTTAATTTACAAGTACCGGGTTGTGTTATGAAAAAGGGAACTGTTATTCATGAATTGATGCACGCTGTGGGTTTTATTCACGAGCAAAGCCGATATGATCGTGACGATTTTGTTGATATTCAGTGGCAAAATATCAAACCAGGTATCATTTCTTATTTTATTTTTTTCATCAGAGTTATTTTAAATATAACAACTTATTTTCATCCTGATCTGCTTTTAAGGGAATCACATTAATTTTCAAAAAGCATCAAAAGGAACAACAAATCCATTTGGTGTTGGCTATGATTATGGTAGCGTTATGCATTACTCCAAAGCCGCATTTTCCTTAAATGGACAACCTACTGTAATTCCTAAAGTAATTATTTTATTTTTTTTTTGGTAACTGTACAACTTACATACGAAGATAATTTTATTTCAATCATTGCAATATATTATAGTCATCACTTCCACAATGTGTGGGAACAGAATACTTTAAATAACGGCTATAAAGAATAACACTCATGTCAATTATATTTATCACTAAAAATTTGAATAGCGCGCTACGCGCGTGCGTAAATTTCAACCAATACTGAATGGTGGCCCTTTTTTTTGCGAGTTTCGACCTTTGACTAACTTCAAGACTTGCATCTATTTTATAATATGGGATTCTTGTCGATATGTTTAATTCTGCTTATTGCTGAGAAATCGCTAATATAGCTTACTATAGACGACTATACGTGAAAAAGGTATGGTGATACTCAAAGTGAGAATCGAAGAAATTCGACGGAGTCGAAAAATGGTAATTAAGCATTTTAGCATAAGTGTCCTACCGAGAGAAACTCAGGCGCCCGACGCCATCTAGCGGCGACACTCGAACTATCCACCCATCTCCAGAGCTTTTCCTGGTTATTTGAGTTCCCATGCAATCCCACACGCTTACTGTCGTACTAGTAAGGAAGTAGTCTACAGAAATTCTGCAAAATACTTCAACGTCAGCCTTATTAATGAATACGTCGGCGTACTAAAAACAATACTTCCGTTCTTTGGCTCAAGTTTCGGTCGTTTACTTGAAAATAAATATTAACAATTCCAAATTTTGAATACTTAGTTATTAATTATTAAAAATATATGGAGCCCGTGTAGCATATAGTTATACAAATCTCAAGTAATTTAGGGAAATAAAAATAGTTTGTTTACAAAAAGTGTATTTATTTTACAGGAAACTAACAGTGGAATATTTGGTGGATTAGATGAAATATTTTTCAACTCAAAGCCATCTTTGGGTCAGCGCGAAGGCTTTAGTAAAAAGGACATTAAAAAAATTCGTAATATGTATCAGTGCGATGGTAAAAAAACTCGCAATGCACGCTCACGGTATCCTCTCCCTTATCAAATAAATTTATTTGATTTGTTCTGGTAAACTTTTTTTTTTAATTAAGTTAATTATATATTTTATCCTAATGCACATCCTTATGCATCATCGAGTGTAATGAGTGTCTATGATCGACCGTTACATCCTAAAATAGATAATTAATCAATTATTATGCCAAAGTCATTAATTATAGTAATATTAATAATATTTAAAAAAAAAATAATAATAATAATAAATGGATGTAAATTAGTAATAACTTGTCAACAAAAAATTGATCAAATAATTTGGAAAGTTACGAATAGTTTGAAAATTTTCAGGCGTAATTTTATGAAATTTAAATTTTTGTTGACATGTCATTACTTATCTACGGCAAAATAATAATTTACTTGATGATTTGTCCAAAAACATTCTGTGAAATGTTGCGCCCGTGTACAAGGATCTGTCAACTCTAATTTTAGTTAATTAATTAATTAATAAATATATTATTATAATTTAAATGAATATATTTATTATGATAAATTACCTAAGCTAATGCACTTTCTCAATAAAATGTCCGTGTCATTTTCCGATAATTCAGCTCTTAGCATCCAGGCCTTGATATTATGAACTTTGAATCCCCCATGACGATCCATCTATTCATTATATTTATTTATTATTATTATTTTTTCTTACTGTTATTTATTGCACAATTTATTGATAGATAATTACCCAATTGAACTCACTGTACACACAGAGTAGGAAACACTATAAATTTATTCATATATTTTTATTTATTTTATTAATTAAAACGTCTTAATTAATGTTACTTACGGCAAGTGGGTGATGGGATTTTATGTGCAGGCGATTTAAATTGTGATTCATTAAATAATCATTCAATACTCGTAAATCAATGGGATCTGTAGAGTTACAAATACGTACTATTGCCATATCTTGTCTTATTACCTTCAGAAAATATTAAACGTTAATACAAAAATTAAGATAACTTTTTAAATTTCAAAGTTATCGACTTGACACTCAGGACCTTTTTTGTAGGAAATTTAATTTCCTACAAAAAAAGTTTTTATAAATTTTCTCGTAAAATTGATACTTTACTTAGAATTTTGCAAAAAAGAACCGAATATCAAAATTCTGTAAAAAAAGTGGTAACACGATATTTTTTTAAACTTTAAATAAAAATTGCGGCTCAATTATTAGAGATATGATAAAAATGAATAGGAATATTTTTACAGGAAATTTAATTCCCTACAAAAAAGGTTTCTATAAATTTTTCCATAAAATTGATAGTTTACTCAGAATTTTGAAATTAAGAACTAGATATCGAAATTTCGTAAAAAAAAGTGGTAACACGATATTTTTTTAAAATTTAAATAAAAATTGCGGCTCAATTATCAGAGATATGATAAAAATGTATAGAATCATTTTCATAGGAAATTTAATTTCCTACAAAAAAGGTGTCTATAAATTTTCCCATAAAATTGATAGTTTACTCAGAATTTTGAAAAAAAGAACCGAATATCTAAATTTCATAAAAAAAAAGTAGTAACACGATATTTTTTAAAATTTTAAATGAAAATTACAGCTTAATTATTAGAGATATGATAAAAATATAGTAGAATAAATTTTTAGATAATTGAATTCTCTACAAAAAAGTTCACATGAATAATTAACTCAAACTCATTATTTACGATGCAAATGAACTTTTAGTCTCCATAATTAACATATCAAGTTATCGTAGCGGTAACTCAAGTTTTTTTGTTGAAAAATAAAAAATACATAATAGTTACAAAAACTAAAACACTTACACTAGATAAAATAACCGTAAAACAAGTCGATAAAAAAAGTAAAAAAAACTTTTTCATTTTTATAAAAAAAAAAAAACAAAAAGTGTTTACTGATTGGCGGATGAAATACAACTGACATCTCTGCTGTTACAATATTATTATTAATATTATGATCGTGTGAGTAAATAGTTCATGTCAATGAGTAAATTGTGATAAGGTGACTGATGACCCCCTTGTTATATTACAGATAAATAATTTTATTACAGAGAAAAAAAAAAGTTTATTTTATTTTTTACAATTTGACATGCAAAAAAAAATGAATTAATTAATTAATTAATTAATTAATAACGTAATTAATAAATAAATAACTTAACGAATCCAAGTTGATTTAATAAAATCAGCAGCTCTCTCCCCAATCATTATCGCAGGCGCATTAGTGTTACCGGAAGTTACCACAGGCATAATACTAGTATCGGCGACGCGGACCCCGCGAACACCGCGAACGCGTAATTGATTATCGACAACCGCAAGAGAATCTTCGTCGGGCCCCATTTTGCATGACCCGGCTTGATGATTTTCAGGTGCGGTGTCGCGTTTTACTGCGCACTCCCAATAGGCGTCGCATCCAAAGCGTAAATGCTCGCAGCCTTTGACAGGCGTGCGATCCAACTCGAACCCATACCGCGACAGCGTTCGTGTCTCGGCGAGTCTTATGCAGAATTTAATTCCCTCGATTAGTCGCTTGACGTCTTCGGGTTCGGTTAAGTAACGCGGGTAGATAAGTGGTTTTGACAGCGGATTATTGTCACGTAACTGAAGATGACCACGTGACTTTGGATGCAAAAGTGTTGGGATCATTAAAATGCTCCGTCGATTTCCCTTTTTTTCCCCCACGGTTCCCGTTTCTGCGCAATCTGCCAAGTATCCGCCGAAGATTAATTGGATATCTGGATGGTCGTCTTGAGGATTTGCATATTTTGTGTTTATCATCGCTGTTACTTCTGATATTCCTGGAAATTTTAAATTCAATTATTTTAGTCAACTTGGAGAAAGGAGTTTTGAAAATATATATTAATATTTAATATATTTTTAGTAAAAGGCTAATGCGAATTAATAAATGCATTACTCGTATGAAAATAACATATATGGTCGAAATATATGTAAAATATATGATAAATATCAGAAAATATATGCGGCGAATTTTAATATATTTTCTGATATATTTTTTTTTATATATTAAAAAATATAATATTTATCATATATGAGTCCGTATATGTTTAGTATATATATATATATATATATATATATATATATATATATATATATATATATATATATATATATATATATATATATATATATATATATATATATATATATATATATAATATATATGCCAATCATATACAAAAAATATATTTTCATCATATATGAAAATATATATTCTTGTCATATACAAAAACTATATTTTTATCATACTTAAAAATATATATTTCTATCATATATGAAAAATATATTCTGATCATATATGAAAACATATATTTATATTGTGTATGGAAAAAAAAAGTTTATACTCTTCAAATTGCAGATAAAATTATCAAAATTAGTTAATTTGATGCGAATATATAATATACCCATATACATATATATACGCCGAATAAAATATATGCTTAAATATAACAAAGAAAATATATGGTGCCATATATAATATAAATTTATATGCTACCAGATATTTCATTTCATATAAAAATTTTATATTTTTTGAATATAAAAGGAAATATATCAATACAATATATTGTAAGGTAAATGTAAATGTATATGTATATGACTTAATATAAAAAGATATAAGTTACATATATGGAATACATATATTTTTGTATATAATTTTATATTAAATCGGCGAAAATCTCTGTATGATTTTTTATAATATACAATATAATATATCATATATTTTTTTGTTGCACACATATATGATTTTATATATTTTAACCATATATTTTTTTTTCATACGGGTAGTTTTGTTATTTATTCCCATAAAAATTTACACAGTACGAAATATTTATAGGGATTTATATAGATGTAAATCCGGGTATCGAGAGTGTCCTATAGAAATTTTTTAAAGGGAGATCTAGGTCCCCATAGATTTCTGTATAAATCCATACTTTCTTAAATTAATTCCCATAGATTTTTTTATAAATTCATACCAATACTAAATCTTTATGGGAATCTATATAAAAAGAAGTCTAAGTACCCGTAGTTTCCCATAGAAATGTCCTATAGGGAAATCCAACTCCCCATAGATTCCTATAGAAATCCATACTTTCTTACATTAATTCCCATAGATTTTTATATAAATTTATACCAATACATATTTTTATGGGAATCTATAGAAAGGAATCCAGGTTCCTAGTTTCCTATAGATGTCCTATAGGGAAATTCAGGTCCCCATAGATTTCTATATAAATCCATACTTTCTTAAATTAATTCCCATAGATTTTTTTATAAATTCATACCAATACTAAATCTTTATGGGAATCTATATAAAAAGGAATCTAAGTACCCACATAGTTTCCCATAGAAATGTCCTATAGGGAAATCCAACTCCCCATAGATTCCTATAGAAATCCATACTTTCTTATGTTAATTCCCATAGATTTTTATATAAATTTATACCAATACATATCTTTATGGGAATCTATAGAAAGGGATCCAGGTTCCCAACTTCCCATAGATGCCCTATAGGGAAATTTAGGTCCCCATAATTTCCCATATAAATCTATACTTTCTTCTATAGATTCCTATGGATTCCCATAGAATTCCCCATAGACTTTTTTCTCTCCCAGCCTCTAACTACTCGGATAAAATTTTTTAAAATCCAATCTGGTAATTTTTCCCATAACAGCCTTGTAATTATTTTTTACCCGATAAATAATAAGTATCAAATAAATTTATTTAAATAGTAATAAAAAAAAAAAAAATGAGTGATCTTGTTTGATGGTTAAATGGTAAATGGATCAGTTGCATCACAAATAAAGTAGTCACGAAATGAGATCGCATTGTGCAATAGACTTTCTCTAGTTCTCTCACGGTATAGAATGAGAAGAAGACATACTTGTATATAAATAAATTAAATCGGAAAAAAAATACATACAAGAATATGCATCGTTAGGAAGAGAGGGGATTGAGAAACTTTGTTTGTGTTTAGTAATGAGTATATATGTCCATAAAAGTTAATATACCTGTGCCAGACATAAGCCCATCGCGGAATAGTAAATATTCCATGGCAGTTGCCCAATTCAATGGAGTCGTGTCTGTATCGTTTATTTTAAATACCAACGCATACGCGACATGGTTGTGAAGATTCTTTCCAACACCTGGCAGATGGTGAATTATTGGAACGCCCACTGATGACAAATCCTCCCGAGGACCTATTCCAGAGTTCAGCAAAATCTGCGGCGAGTTGACTGCCCCTGAAAAATATTAAAATTAACAACAAAAAGAAACTTATGTTTCTTTTTGATGCTAATTTAAATAAATTACCTCCGCTGACGACTACTTCTTTTCTGACACTGACACGCTTAAGCTGATTATTTTGTGAATACTCGACTCCAATAGCCTGACGATTGTTATTAAAAATAATACGCGTCACTGTCGCATTCAGTAGAATATGCAAATTAGATCTACTCTTTACAGGACGTATAAAAGCACGTGCTGTTGATAGTCGGGATCCGTTGCGTGATGTGGTTTGCGCTATTGCAAAACCTGTGTGTGTTCTACCGTTCAAGTCGACATTGTCGTAACCTGAATATAAAAACACATTTTTAATTATTGGTCTGCTTATTTTTTTATATTTTTATTTAAATAAAAAAAAAGTAAAAATAGAAACCTAATTCTTTGCCGGCTTCAATCAGAGCACGACTCAGTGGCGGATGATACGGAAACTGGGTTACGGTTAATGGTCCGCCAGTACCGTGATAGCCGTAATCCATTTGATTTATTTGTTGATTGTCTTCACTGTAAATAAAGTACGGAAGGACTTGTTGATAACTCCATCCTGAGTTACCTAAATTTGACCAATTGTCGTAATCTTTTTTTGAACCTCGCATATATGTCATTCCGTTCATCACACTTGTGCCACCTAATACCTGTAATTCATTATTATTCATTTTTTTTTCTTTTTTCAATGTTTTTCTAATGGTTGCTATGCTAATATTTATTTTTACTCATCAGTTGCTATGGTGTTCTCTACTGCCATCCATTACCACAGCAATACTTCAGATTCCTTAGTAAAATCATAACAACGACCCCTACTCCTCTACGTTACCATAGCAACGATCCCTACTCCTCTGCGTTACCATAGCAACGATCCCTACTCTTTCGCGTTACCATAGCAACGATCCCTACTCTTCTACGTTACCATAGCAACAATCCCTACTCTTTCACATTACCATAGCAAGCATCCAACACAAAAGCATAAAATAAATAAAAAAATAATAACTTTTCCACGAGGCCAATAACATTTTCCTTGTTTATTTAAACAAGCTTCCGACTCTGGTTCCGTGGTATACTGCCAGTCAATATTACTACCAAGAAAATTAAAGAAAAATGAAGGTATTTGTGTGGTCGTAGGCTCATCTAATCCGGCTTCAATGAGCAAAACTGAAAAATCATCGTTCTCCGCAAGCCGACCAGCCACCGTAGCGCCTGCACTTCCTCCTCCAATTATGATAAAATCATAACTAAAATAAAAAAAATGATAAAAAAACACACATTAGACATTAATAATAGTCATTATCACTATAATTATAATTTTAATTATATTAATAATGCTGCTGTAAAAAATGACAATGGAAATTATTTTCAAAGGGTCACGAAGTGAAAGTCAGGATTAAAATGCCATCGATTAAATAACGAACATCAATAATTAATTAATTATATTTAAAAATAATTAATGATACCTTGAATTTATTTGGTCACGTGACTTTGGTCGATTGCAAGGATCTTCGAGGTCACATTGGCTCCGCAAAAATACTTCAAGCAGTCCCATAAAGAGCATAAATGATGGCCCACCGCATGCTGACGCTAATGATGGACCCGTTGGTGCACCAAGTGGGCAATCACAACTCATCTAATTTAACAACATTATATTTTATTAATCAACTGACCTTGAAATTTAACAGACTTTTAACATTCATTTGCATGTAACAATTGCATACAACCGTTACGTTCACTGACCGCGAACTCTTGGTATTTAAATTCATTTTTCCTCCATTCAAATCCTCAATAAAATTATTACTTTTTTTTTAATCATTTATATAATTTATCTACTAGATACGTAATTAATAATCAGTGGCTGTATTGTAAGTGAAAGAATACCCGGAAGAAATGTAAACATTTAAATGAAAAAGGAAATGCGTATAATTTATTTTCTCTCGGTCTGTAAATTATTTTTTAAATTTTAATATTTATGTAAAATTTTTTTTTTTTTTTAATTCCCTTGAACTAATTACATATTTAATGAGATATGAATGTACATATATTTGTAATTATATATATTTATATATTTGTAAATATTATGTAATTATAGTTAAGTGCAATGCGCTCGTATTGCAATTAAAATTTTTGTAAAAAAAAAAAAAAAAAAAAAAAAAAAAAAAAAATTGTAGGATTTTTTTTTTTTTTTTTTTTTTTTCTTGTAAAAATAAATAAAATACCTTTTTATAAAAATAAATAAGATGTATTTAGAGTTGTTGATTGTTGAGCGTCCAGAAAGCGACTAGATCCTCAGAGGGATCACATTCTCCTCATCGGATATCCAGCAGCTAAATTCCACCTCTTCTGTATATTCATCCTCAAATACTATTACCATTACCATTGCCTGTAACTACTTACCACACTTATACAATAGACCGAAACTTTCATTCTCTAATATAATAATTATCTCAACATCACTATCGCTCTAATTAATTTTTATAACTCATAAAATTAATTTATTCAAATTTACATATTTATTATTGTTATTATTATTATTATATATATATATATATATTTTAATTTGTTTTATTTCCAATACGTTTTGATGTATCGTAAATTCCATCGTCACTATAGTAATCATAATTTTTCATGCGTAATTCCGTATTATTAAATAATTTATGTGAATTACCGGCAAAATTAAATTTTACTGTCCCGATTTCTGAAAAAAAAAAAAATATTTAAATTATTTTTGTCGAGGGAGTTGGTACTGACAATTTAAAAATTCAAATTATTGTTTTTCGAAATGGTGATAGGAATTTAAAAATAAAATAAAATTTTTACTTGGCAAAGGCTTCATGTTATTTTCAATTCTCACAACGATTCTAGGCACTGATTGATTCACTTTCAAATCAGTAATTGGCTCTCCATAGTCGACCAAAAAAAACTCTGTCTCATTATCATTCTCGTAATCCGGAGTCGCGATTATTTCTACGACACTATCGTCGGATATATTTTTTCCAAATTCACTTCGCCGACCGGAAGTTATATTTTCTTTCAATTTATTTATTATTTCGTCGATATATATTGATGGAACCAGAGGCTGGGCTTTCGCGACCAGCTCGCGAGTCTATTGGAAGGGAAAAAAATTCAAATTTCGGAAAATGCGGGAAAAAATGAGACACCATTTTTTAACAATAGAAATTTTATTTTTTTTTAAATGTCTGTTTGGAGTTTCTAGAAACAATGTGGGGTAAGTTGGTCATCCAGTCAATTTTTTTTAAACTTGTAGTCGAGTAACATTTTTTTTTCTTGTCAAAATATTGGAATTTTTGAGTGACCAACTTACCCCATACTTTTTTGATAGAAACTAGAGAACGAGTTACGAAAAAAAAGTTCATTTTTTTTTTTTATAAAAAATGATGTCTCATTTCACCCCACTCTTCCATAATTAAAAAAAAATAAATAATTCATAAATTAACTTACCTTATTTATTATGTAAACATAAATTTCACGTTCGTCTCTTAATTTCTGCAAAACACTAATCAGCGATACTTTTTTCTGGTCGTCCAGAACCGCAGACTCATTAGCAAGTTTTTTTAATACGCTCTGCTGGTTGTATTCTATAGCAGGTGCTATTGCTCCTAGTAATTTATCAATCTGATTTATAACAGACAAATAATATTCACTCACATTTTTATTGGTTATTGTCTCTAATTCATCTTGAAACCTAAATTGCGGATCTTTTGGATAAAATAGTGATGTTAAATTTTTTGAAGTATTATTAGGAGGTTTAAAACTACGGAGCTTGAACTCGGGATTTATTAAACTGTCAGTGTCGTAAATATTTTTTTTATCTTCCTTTGATCTCCAAAATTCCATCTAAAAAAATTTAATGTCGATTTAAATTTTTGAATCTTAAAATTAAAAAAAAATTTATGACTTGCATTAAAATCCTCAGACGGTAGCCATAAATGGAATTTTTTTTCCGTCACATTTTTAAGCCGTCCGAGCCATAGACTAAAAGCGTCTTCTCCTAATAAAAATCTTACATTTTTTAACCACTGCCTGAATTCCTAAAATTTAATTAATTAATAAATTAATTAATTAATTAATAAATTAATTAATTAATTAAAGTAAACAATTTAAATAATTACTATAAAGTTTTTATCAGCTCGAGCCTGATCGACCCAAAAATTAATGATGTCAGATTCATTGTTCAAATTTTCCAAAAGTGAGTAGAGTGAACTTTTATTGGGCGCACTGTTGAAAAATGAACGAGTGGAAAAAGTCAATGGAGTTTTCAGCTCTGAATTATTTTTTGAATTTATTGTGCTGCTTAATTCCGTTTGCCCGCAGCTGCGTGAATTTAACTGTACGTTACACAGTTGCCCTTTCGGACAAATCCAACCTCGGCATTGTTCATACAAATTCAATTCAGACTCTAAAAATTTTAATTTTTAAAAATAGTATCATTTAGCCTCATTTTCTCCTGATCAGAAATTACCTGTGCGAGCAAAACAATCAGGAGAATGATTACACTTAGTAAATTCACAAACATTATCAGGTTTTCTCAAAAAACATTCGTGTGATGACAAGCATCCAATTGATTTACATTTTTCAAGCCACTTATGAATATCTATAATTTAAATTTCGCGGTTTATTTATATAAAATTTAAATTTTTAAATTGAGATACCTCTTTTATAAAAACAAGATTTTATAAGTTTACAAGGTGGCTTCATACAAAATGATTCTCTAAGTATACAATCCTTGCCAATTGGACACTTGTAACCTTCACAAGATGCCGGGCCTTCATAATATTCCATTTCTGTGATACATCTTGCAATTTGTTCTTTACAGGCTGCAATAGATTTTATTAGAAAAAACAAAAAAAAAAATTAAAAAATAATTAGAAAAAAAAATTTACGTGTATTCCAACTGCATCTGCTGACTTTAACAATACAAATGTACCCATTGCTGCACTTAACGTTTTCACATGACGACGGACCGTTAACTAATTCTACAAAAAAAAAAAAAAAATATATGATAGTAATAAATGTAAAGTTTTGCATGGATAATAATTTTGTCACCTGTTTTGGTCTTTGCGCAGAAAACCATTCGCGGGCATGGAGAATTGACGCACAAAAATTTTCTATTAACACACCGCTCGTTATTTTTACATTTCACGAACGCACACGCTCTGTCGGCTTTAACTTTAATGTAAATCAATGAAACTATTATTAATTTTAATAATAAATTCATATTAAGTTTTGTATTGTCAGTATTAAATCGCGTATTGAATGAAACTGAAGAATTTATCGTATAAGCAGTAATTCAATACCGGAAATTGAATAAAATAACATCATTGTTCTTTTACTTACATTACTATTTAATGAATTTATTTAATTAAAAATTATTTAATACAGAAATTAATAGGAATCTGGGAATAATTCAAATTTTTGAATTATGAGCTAGTTTTTGAATTATTTGAAAAATTCAAAGTAGGAGAAGGGCAAAATGGGCCCCAAAATTTAAGGGACCAATTTTGCCTCATAATCACACATGGATTAAAACGTCCATTTTTCATCAGATCTGTACCTGAAAGTTTAAATTTGTGCCTCTATGGAAAAAATCGCGCATTCGCTTATTTTTACCATTCGTTTTCTCATTGAAGAAAATGAATTTCTCTAAACAAGGCGAAATTTGAATTTTCGAGAAAAAAAAAATGTTATTCAATTATATAAAATTACTCTTTAATATAAATAGCAGCTTCCGGGCAGATTTCTTTTTTAAAATTAGTCAGTTTAGATATTTCGTTTTCTAAATCATTGTGAACTTCCCAACTGCCATCAATTCGTCTTACGTTAGCGATGAAATGCCCGGGAACTCTTTCGATTACACCAGCCAATCTATAATTTGTGTCTAAAAGCGTTAATGTGATGGGAAATAATTCAAGATCAGAAAATAACCTGGCGCCCGATTCTACCATTAAAGTAATATCGATGAATACTTGATTGTTTAGTTCGAAATTTGATACACCTTTTTCACATTTCGGGCACTTAAATCTTTCTGGTTCAGCCAATAGTTTGTTCAATTTATCTGGAATAGACATGTCTATTTTTCTACGTTTTGCAACTTGACCAATTTCCCCAATATCTTCGTAAACAATCGTCAGGGCACTTCTAGGCTGACGAATTGAATGACATCCATAGTAATAATAACCGCTGGGTAACGAATTGAAGTATACATCCCATATTGGCGTTAATGTTCTGTAGAAATTTAATTGATGGTGATAATTATTACTATTAAATTCTCGGGTTCCCATAAATTTTTCGGCTAAATAATCGTTACGTAATTTACCGGCTTCCAATTTATCAGCCGTTTGTAATTTTAATATAAATTTAATTACATCACTTGAAGATGTTTTCATTTTTGACGCATAACAAAAATCGTCAGTAATACTGGCTAGTAAAATTTGTGCTATGGAATCAAATCCACATGTATTAGAAATGTCAAATAAATAATTATTTTTTTTGTAAAATGGACTTGCATTGGCATTGGGTATTAGACAACATTGTTTCAATGGTAACATTAGATTTCGTTTTAGTAGGCATGGGTCATCGTTTTTAGTTTTAGAGAGTTCAGAAAGTTCTGAACTTCTTTTAAATCGCTTTTTGAAAATTGGTTTTGGAGGTAATTCTGTTTGTGGAATGTCTTTAGGAATTGAAGATGAAATTGATTGTGGGAGTGACTTTATTTGAGGCATTGAAGTTCCTGAAATTTTGTTCAATGGGGTTCTTAAAACTACTTTTGGAGGTAATTCTGTTTGTGGAATGTCTTTAGGAATTGAAGATGAAATTGATTGTGGGAGTGACTTTATTTGAGGCATTGAAGTTCCTGAAATTTTGTTCAATGGGGTTCTGAAAACTACTTTTGGAGGTAATTCTGCTTGTGGAATGTCTTTAGGAATTGAAGATGAAATTGGTGGGGGTGACTTTATTTGAGGCATTGAAGTTCTTGAAATTTTGTTCAATGGGGTTCTAAAAACTTCTTTTGGAGGTAATTCTGTTTGTGGAATGTCTTTAGGAATTGAAGATGAAATTGATTGTGGGAGTGACTTTATTTGAGGCATTGAAGTTCCTGAAATTTTGTTCAATGGGGTTCTGAAAACTACTTTTGGAGGTAATTCTGTTTGTGGAATGTCTTTAGGAATTGAAGATGTAATTGGTGGGGGTGACTTTATTTGAGGCATTGAAGTTCTTGAAATTTTGTTCAATGGGGTTCTAAAAACTTCTTTTGGAGGTAATTCTGTTTGTGGAATGTCTTTAGGAATTGAAGATGAAATTGGTAGGGATGACTTTATTTGAGGCATTGAAGTTCTTAAAATTTTGTTCAATGGGGTTCTGAAAACTACTTTTGGAGGTAATTCTGTTTGTGGAATGTCTTTAGGAATTGAAGATGAAATTGGTGGGGATGACTTTGTTTGAGGCATTGAAGTTCCTGAAATTTCGTTCAATGGGGCTCTGAAAACCACTTTTGGACGTGTTTCTGTTTGTGGAATGTATTTACGAATTGAAGATGAAATTGGTGGGGGTGACTTTGTTTGAGGCATTGAAGTTCCTGAAATTTTGTTCAATGGCGCTTTGAAAACTACTTTTGGACGTGTTTCTGTTTGTGGAATGTCTTTAGGAATTGAAGATGAATTTGGTTGTGGAGGTGACTTTGTTTGAGGCATTGAAGTTCCTGAACTTCTGTTAAATTGGCTTATGGAACTCGGGTTTGTAGGTTTTTCTGTTTGTGAAATGTTTGTAGAAACCGAAAACAAATTTTGTTTCGATGACTTTGTTTGATCATTATTTGAATAACGTTCTGAATTTTTTCCAGAATCTGTTTTACCAAAATCAAAGTTATTTATTTTCTTGACACCCCGCAAAGACGATTTACTAAATCCTTCCATTTTAACCGTCAAATTTTTCAAATATCCTTTCAAAATTTCCCTTTTCTTGCTACCTATACTATCATTTTGCAACAAACTCATAAAATATTCAGTATAATAATCAAGTACCAGACTATGGGTTTTGTTATAACCAGTTGTAAAAGTTAGAATACGATTTTCAAAATTTCTTTCAATGCCATAAAATTGTAAAATATACTCATTGTAAGCAATAACTCTCTCATTGTATAATTGTTTTATTTTACCTAATTTAGTGATCGCGTAGTGTAGGTTTTTCAAATTTTCCATGGAAGAAAATTCTTCATTCACTTCGATACCTTTCTTCGGTGAGTTTTTATAAAGATAACTGTACTTTTTGACTATATCATCAAAGTCATTTTTGAGTGAACGAATACTCGAACCAATTTCCAACGCGTCTGTGTAATCTTTCAGAATCGCTGTTAGAAAATCACTGAGGAACCTTTTAAATTTTTTGTACATTGAATCAACTTTATTGAATTCACTATAAGGTCTTAAGTATTTAGTGTTATTATTATCGCTAATTAGAGTTGACAGGTAATTTTTATAGAACACATCTACATTTTTACGATAATGATCAACATTGTCTTTCAATTTTTTTATAAATTTTTGAAGTAATGATATACTTGTCTGTATATCGACATTCACAACTTTATATTTAATCGCCATATTTAATTATTTGTTAAACTATACTAATATATATATAGTGTATTTAAAAAAAAAATTCTCAATTGCTCAATAATAATAAAAAGTAACCAATTTTGTTATTTTTTGTTCAACGTATAACTTCTTGTTATGTACCGTTTCGGATGTGTCAATTTTGATATATAATCTCTTTTAATTTCATCCGACTTTGTTACTTCTTCATTATCTTTCACTTCCGGTTTGACATTTTTAGAATTACTCAAGACCTTACGGTACCGCGATTTAAATTTTGGATCACTATCAACAGACGGAGCTTTTTTTGCAGCTCTTGTAATAAATTTACATCGTCTTTTTATTTCATTCAAACTATCTTTAACTGCAGGTCTCATTTCCAAGTCATGTGATTTGATATAATCATCTTGGTCAGACGGACTTGATGATTCGCTGACCTCAGTCATTGTTGAATCATTGTCTTGGTCAGGCTTCTTTTTTAATTTCGATTCAATTTCTTCAGTAGACTCACTACTTTTTTCAGATTCTACTAAAAGCCGTTTTCTTTTTTCCTGCTTTGATTCATTTGGTTCAATTGTATCTACTTCTTCAGTATTTACAGATCTTTTGGATATTCTTCTTCTATCGGCGGTTTGATTTTCACTTGCTGGTTTCTGATTTCGTTGAAGAGTTTTACTTTTTTTACTATGTAGCTCCTTACGAATCATCGATATTGGTTCAGAAGGCCTTTTACGTGGTAATTTTTGTTTTGGTGTAGAGCTCTTGTTCAAGAGTGACGAACTATCGTCTGAAAGAATCTTAGATTCAGAGCTTTCAGAACCTGGTGGTTTTTCAGGAACTTGATCTGTAACTAATTGCTGTACTGAATCTATATTAGAATCATCAGTTGCAACAGAACTTGCGGGATTTTCTCCTGTCCGACCAATAAAATCTTCAATAACTGATTTACTGTCTCCAAAAATTGAAGAGCTATGAGTTGCATCGGAAATTTCAGATGGTGCTTCTTTTCTTTGCACAGATAAATCTTCAAGTACTTGTTGACTGTCTCCAGAAATTGAAGACAGGCTATAAGTTGCATCGGAAATTTTAGATGCTGCTTCCTCTGTTTGCGCAGGTAATTTTTCAGTAATTTGTTGATTGTCACCAGAAATTGAAGACAAGTTACAAGTTGCATCAGAAATTTCAGATGGTGTTTCTTTTCTTTTCACAGATAAATCTTCAGGTATTTGTTGACTGTTTCCATAAATTGAAGAGCTATAAGTGGCATCAGAAATTTCAGATGGTGTTTCTTTTCTTTTCACAGATGAATCTTCGGGTATTTGTTGACTGTTTCCATAAATTGAAGAGCTATAAGTTGCATCAGAAATTTCAGATGGTGTTTCTTTTCTTTTCACAGATGAATCTTCGGGTATTTGTTGACTGTTTCCATAAATTGAAGAGCTATAAGTTGCATCAGAAATTTCAGATGGTGTTTCTTTTTTTTGCACCGATAAATCTTCAGGTACTTGTTGACTGTCTTCAAAAATTGAAGACCAGCCATAAGCTGCATCGGAAATTTCAGATGGTGCTTCCTCTGTTTGCATAGGTAATTTTTCAGTAACTTGTTGACTGTCGTCAGAAATATCAGAAGTTGTTAATTGTGATGTCTCACTATTTCCAACAACATATTGTGTTTTCATTTCATCAGCGTATTCGGGTTTTTTTTCTTTTGAAATTGAGGAGATTATTTTAGATTTTAGTTTAGGATTTCGCTTAGATGTTTTAAGTAAATCTATATATTTCTTCACACCAATAGTCTTAGATTGCCTAATTTTATTTGACGGAAATTTTGGTCTGGAATTGATTTGGCGAATTACTCTCGAATCTTCTGTCATTTCTACATTTTCATCTTCATTTTCTTGATCACTCATTTCTGTACCTTCTACTTCTTCTTCTTGTTCTGGATTATTTGGTACTAGAACTGAAGGTTCAATTACAAAATCACTCGTTCCTAAAGATTGATTATCATTTTCAAATGATTCTTCTTCATAATCATGACGGTCTGTTCGTTGTTTTTTGATTCGTGGTTTTAATTCTTCTTTTAGCTTCTCTTTTCTCAACTGAACTGATTTTTTGCTCAAGCTGCCAGCACCAGCTGGACTAATCGCTTCCGGCATATCATCTGTCTCTTCAACACCGAATCCTTCTTCGAATTTATTAGTAATGACATTTTCAGTTTTCTCAAAATTTTTACGGTTTTCTATTTCCTTCAAAATCTCTCTAGTAATTTCACGTGTCGGTTCTCGTGATATTTTTTCAGTTTCATCAACTGACGGAGCGCTTTTCGAGTCTTCAAGGAATTCAGTCTGAACAACAGAATCACCTTCAAGATGTTTGTCGTTTCGCGAATCCACTGATAATGAACTTTGATCATCTGCCGGATGCCGTTTATCTATAGGTGATGTCACAAGGCTTGAATTTTTAGATTCTAATAAATTTTGCATCGAACTTGGTTTAGTTTCTTCGGCTCTATGGTAAAAATATTCATCTGCATATCTCAGTTCTTCTTCTAGACTTTTAAAATTCTGATCACTACTTCCTAAAGATTGATTGTCATCTTCAAATGATCCTCCTGGACCAATTGTTCCTGGCATGTCATCTGACACATCAAAATCAAGTTCATAATAATATTTATTTTCGTCAAAATTGTGTTCATTTGATGAATCCACTGATGGTAAACTTTGATAATCTACAGGATGCTCATTTTTAGGCATGTTTATATTTTGTTCATTAATTTCTTTCGAATCTTTATTTTCTGCTTTATAATTATTTTCTGTCTTTTCAAAAGGCTTATTATCTATAGCTTCCTGTTTACTTCCATACTCCGCTTCCAAAATATCATTGATTTCTTTTTCAGAAAGTACACGAAGAGATGGTCTACTATTACTTATGTCATAATAATTTGAATTTTTATAATCTTTAGTTTTAGGAGCATAATCCAGTAATTTAGCGATTTCCATCTTAAAGTCTGTTTTCTCTTTAGGCTCAGTTGTAATTAATGCCGTTTCAGTTTGACGATCTATTTCTACATTTTTAGGTTTCGCTTTTTGATCCTGTAATTCATCTGTTTCCATCTGAAAGTCTGTCGTCTCTTTAGGCTTAGTTTTAATTGATGCCATTTCAGTTCTATGATCTGTTTCTTCATTTTTATTGGATTTTGAATTTTTATCCTTCCTATCCTCATTCCATCCTTTATCTACATCTCTACCCATGAAATCTTTCGGCCTTTTATTCCATTCTCTACTCATTTCCTCAACTTTGAAATCTTTCGGGCTTTGAATCCAAACTTTACCCATTTCCTTACCCTTGAAATCTTTCGGGCTTTCATTCAATCCTTTACCCATGTCCTTACCCTTAAAATCCTTCGACCTTTCATTCCATTCTTTACTCTTGAAATCTTTCGGGATTTCATTCAATCCTTTACCCACTTCCTTACCCTTGAAATCTTTGGCCATTTCATTCCATTCTTTACCCTTTAAATCTTTCGGGATTTCATTCCATCCTTTACCCATTTCCTTACCCTTGAAATCTTTCGGGCTTTCATTCCATCCTGCACCGACATCCTTACCCTTCAAATCTTCTAAATCATAATCCCTCTCAACCTTTAGTTCCTCAGCTTTCAATTTATCATGAAAATCTATTTTTTCTAATTTAGCAATCGGTATCAATGGGAATCCAGGACTTGCATTATTCAATTTTCCAACCATATCCATAAGATACCGCGATATTACTTGACCCCTTGCCTTATAAGTATCATCATCGACCAAACTTTCAAATTCTTCAACATAGTCTTTAACCGGAATCACGAACTTTCGTTTATGATTAGACATATATATTATCACATTCATTTTCAAATGTTTATCAAATGTAATCAGCCTCTCAATCTGATTGTTGTAAGTCACGACTAATTTGTTATGTTTCCTGACTACTCTTTCGAACTCCTTCAACTTTTTTTTGACATTTCTTGTATAATTTGCATCCTTGTACTGACTAGTCATGAAGTTATTGAATTCAGCAACCATCAGTTCATACTTTTGCCTCAATCCATTTATTTCCGTACCCACTGTCAGTATGTCCGTGTAATCCTGAGCAATAGCTACAGAAAATTTGTTCAGTAGTTTATTAAATTTGTTGTAGAGCATGTCGGAACGTTCATACTGATCGTGTAATGACTCTGACATGTCTTTAGGTAATTTTGATAGATATTTCTTGTAATCTTCTTTTATGCGATTACGACAAATATCAACATACATTTGTAAATTATTCATAAAATTTATCAATGATGTTATACTATCGTTTATAATTACACTAGTTTTTTTAATACCACTCATTATTCTAATTATTTTTTTTGTCTTATTAAGAAAAGTATTACAAAATTTACTTTACTACAATAAAGTAATAAAATTTAAAAAAAAATTTGAAAAATTCAAATTGTTCGAACATTTGGTTTTGAACAACCGAAAATTGTGGTATTTTTTTCAATAATTCAAATTTATGTTCTTTCCAAAAATTAAAGTCACCATTAATAAAAATTGAATATTTGAAAGCTGATTCAAATTTTTTGATTGGCATCTAATTCAAATTATTCGACGCACCTTTAATTTATATACATTTAGATATATTGAAAAATTTTATGTGACATTGTTTTTTGCTGCGTACATATATTTATAAATTTTGCATACACGTGACATATTTTTTCACATGGATTCATTCCTTATAAATCCAAAGCTCTTTAAAAAAGAATTAGATCGTTGTATTGTTCAAAAGTCATCGTGTTTAATGAGACAATTAATAATAAGTATTTTGAAAATAAATGCTTTTTCAAATCCAAAAATAATCCATCGACTTAACATAACCTTGAAAACGCTTCTTAATAGATTTGCTTCAAAATGGAATGCACTTCCAACTACTTTAGCATACTGCAAAAAATGTAGAAAATATTTGACGTCAGTAAAAGAATCAAGAGTTCTACCTCTCGTGAGCACTTAACTTTTGCGCTTGAAGCGTTTAAAAAATTATTTTCATTTTAATGAATGAAAGTCATAAAATTCTGTAAATCACCGTCTCTACAAATTTTTTTTCTGTCCAATAATTTGTTTAAATTGTTCACTATTTCTAATTTTAATTTTCTTCATTCGATGGTGTTTGCACTTGTGCCGATGACTGAGAATCAGTTTCAGAGGAATCAGAACTTTTCATCTTTTTTTCCTTTTCATCAAATTTTTCACTATCGCCATCATCCGAAGACGATATGTTATCAATGCCGTCAACTTGAGTTATTTTACGTTTTCTTGACGGCTCAGCGTTACCATCATCAATTTTTACAATATTATCAGTTGTTGGATTATTTCTATCAGTTTCCGTCTTTTCGGTTATTTTTTCATCATTATCTGAATCTTTGATATCTGACATTGAACTTTCTGGATTAACATCATTATTAGCAATTTGCGCGTCAGAGTCGTCATCAGAACTATCGGCATCTTCAGTTTTGTTTTCTATTTTTGATAACGTTCTACTAAATCTGTCAACGTTTGAATCATACGCTTTCAATAACATTACTTTCTCTTTATTAATTTTATTTTCATCTTCACTAGAGGAATCTTTGTCTCCATTTTTATCAGCCACCAAATTGTCACTAGAAGAATTTTCAGATGAGTCATCTTCACTTGAAGAATCTTTGTCTCCATTCTTATCAGCTGTCAAATTGTCATCACTAGAAGAATTTACACCTGAATCATCTTCACTAGAAGAATCTTTATCTCCATTTTTATCAGCCACCAAATTGTCATCACTAGAAGAATCTTCAGTGGCATCATCTTCACTAGAAGAATCTTTAGCTCCATTCTTATCAGCCACCAAATTGTCATCACTAGAAGAATTTACACCTGAATCATCTTCACTAGAAGAATCTTTATCTCCATTTTTATCAGCCACCAAATTGTCATCACTAGAAGAATCTTCAGTGGTATCATCTTCACTAGAAGAATCTTTGTCTCCATTTTTATCAGCCACCAAATTGTCATCACTAGAAGAATTTTCAGCTGAATCATCTTCACTTGAAGAATCTTTATCTCCTTTTTTATCAGCCACCAAATTGTCATCACTAGAAGAATCTTCAGTGGTATCATCTTCACTAGAAGAATCTTTGTCTCCATTTTTATCAGCCACCAAATTGTCATCACTAGAAGAATCTTCAGTGGTATCATCTTCACTAGAAGAATCTTTGTCTCCATTTTTATCAGCCACCAAATTATCATCACTAGAAGAATCATCAGGTATCAAATTGTCATCACTAGAAGAGTCATCAGATAAATTATTGTCTGGATTAACATTTCCAAGTTTCATCTTAGTCGCAATATTTTTCAATGCTTCTTCATCAGTCGAAGAATCTGAAGAAGAAGATGTAGACGAAGAAGATGTAGACGAAGAAGAAGAGGAAGAATAAGTCGATACAGTTCTAATCGAACTGTCATTTGTTGACGAATCAAAGTCATCATTAAAAGTATTAATCGGCAAAATATTAAAATTGTCTGAAAAATCACATGGTAAAAACTTCGTCAAACTTCTTTTGCAGCGCATCAATATTTTATGCCCGTATTCATTACATTCACCAGCATTCATGAGTTCATTTAATCGTTCAATCAAATTATCTTTTAATATCATAAATTTATCATTAGAATCTGAGGTATAAACAATAGCATAATTACTTTCATTTATTAAATCATTTAATTTTGTAACATAATTATTGTAAATTAACGCCATGTCATTGTAACGTGCGAAAGTGTTTCTAAGCTTCGGATGTAAGTTTATTAACGAATGGATGTTTCTACCGATAGTGTATGCCTTTAAGTAATCATTTGTAACGGCTGTCGATAACTCATTTACTTTATCGTAAATTAGCTTACATTCATCATTTAATTCTCTAAATAGTGAGGTTATGGCCAATGCTGGATTATTCTTTGCCATAAATACTAACAAAATATCCCTGTCATTTTTGAGGTGTTTGCTCAATGAATTGCGCCATAGATCGAATTTACCGACGAATTTTTCAAAAGTTTCCAAACTTTGATCTATATTCGAATCTGCTAGGTTAGTTATCATTATCTTCATTTATTAACAATGTAATATTACAAGAAAAGTTATTATAATCACAGTTGTTTCATGTCTATCTTACAATTAGAATAGTCGACTAAAATTAACAGTATCATAAATGTCATATATATTTATAGACATTGATAACTAATAGACAATATTCATAATGTCATTTTTGTATTATTATTACAGTTGTCTTTACTCAAGCAAATGTTAGAAAATATGCATATTCTTTTCCAAAAATGACTTTTTTTTCGATTAGTCTTATTTTTAAAAAAGCGCTCGGAAAAAATGGGACTTAAATCTATGAATTTTTTTTATGCTGTCGATCAAACTTGAAACAGGAAGAAGTGTTATACTACATTACAAATAATGTCATACACACGGAAATAAGTTTGATGCGGATATCACTGTCAAGTATGGGCGTGAAACCTATACTAGTCTTTCACAAATTCAAATTAGTGTTTACGAGATAATAATCGTAAAAATATCAGCGATCTCATTGAATTCGAAATGACTTCTAGAAAAATAGATAAAAGCTCTGTTCCAACACAAAAAATTGCAAAAGTTATTATTGAACTAAAATAAAAAAAAAATATGTTTGTTAGTATTAACAATACTATTTTTAAGTCAAGAATTCAAATTTATCAATCGAAAAAATTTTTTGTAGAATGAAGATTATCAATTTTTCGCTCGAATAAATTCTTCTTGATTCGAGTTTTTTAAATGTAGTCATGTGGGGTAAGTGTGCGCTATAGGTAAGTGTGTGCAATCCCATTCATTTCGGACTGAAATGCATAGGTTTGCACACACTTACCCACAGCGCACACTTACCCCCATGACTCTCAGGTAATTTCTCTAAAAGCTGCTATCCCTTGAAAAAAATAAAAATAATAAAAAAGTGGTTATAAAATTTTTTTTACTTAAAAAGAAACTTACAAACTTTATTTATTTTTTTTATAAATTCTCTTAACCTTAACCTTAAATTATTTAATCAAAAGAGAGTTGTCGAAATGAGCCGTCGATTCCAAAAAGATCATCTGAAGTTTTTGGTTTTCCAACTCGGCAGGCTTCATTAGATTTAATAGCTTCTTGTTCTTTAAACCACGGCCCGTAGTCTTCTAATTTTTTAACCCATGTGTCATTGATGTCCTTTATAGGACCAGCTTCGCCGCCATACTCTTCTGGCAATATTTCTCTGGGTATAAATTCATAGAGTGTTTCTAAATTACTGTGCATGTGAATACGGTTACGTATTTTTTCTTTCAAAAATGGTTTTACAAATTGTACTATTTTATCAACAAGTGCACTGACATTGACAACATGAATTTCTTTAAGTTTAACCGGGTAAGCTTCTTGAACGCATGTTAAAAATTTCTTAACCAAATCAGGAGTGAATTTTGAAAAGTGAGCTGGAGATACCACTGATGCATCTAAAATGTAAACGTCACCAGCTACACCGACTAATTCTTCTAATAATCTTATGTCCCCTATCATCATAACTAATTTCATAGCTTCAGCAACATTTGGTGTTGGAATGTCTTTATTAACCCCGCGCATTATAATAACACGGCGGCCATTTTTGGTTAAGCCTGGTAATGGCGGAATTTGTCTAGAAAAATAAAATTTTTGATAAATAAAATTTTTTTGTCATTTAGACTTGGAAAAAATGGTAATACTTACACGTGTTTTAAAATTTCTTTCATTTCCGGTCTTGTGACGTCACGGTTCATAAAAAATTCAGGTGCGGCTCCACGCATTGTAAAATACATGTCTAATTTTGTTTTACATTTTTCTAATGAAAATTTACTGCCACGTAAAAATGTCATTAGACGGTGATCGTCTGAAAAATTAATTTTAAATGAGAATCGTGATAATATAAGGATTAATTTGAATTTTATGAGGTTTGTTAATGTAATATTTAAGAAATGAGGTGCGCAAGTAATTATTTAATAGAAGTTTAAAGGAATTTTCAGAAGCAATTTTT